>NC_134405.1:308136979-308881146 GCF_038048845.1 Mixophyes fleayi | reverse complement strand
GCCCCTAGTATGCCCAGACAAACAGCTGTGGGAAGGGGGAGCCAACCAATCCCAGTGAGCCTAGTGCGGCCAGGAGCCCCCTTTATTAAAGAGAACACTGCTCGAAATTACCAAAAAGAACCAGCCCAATCCAGATCCTAGAACCTGAATTGGAAGAGGTGCTATCAGTGCAACCAGGTGAGGCCAGAACTGCACCAGTGACCACTGTACATTATGCCCCAGAGGATTTTGAAATCGACATTGGGGCCAAGCCACCATGTCCTGATATGACAGAGGCAAGTGACAGGGTGTATGAGGTGAACCTGATTTTAGGGAAGGGGAGGCAGAGCCCTAGGAACATGCTGGCTATCTACAGGATGTGTGGGTAGGGAACTACATGGTCCAGGGGTTGAGAGTCTGGAGAGCCTCCTTGACCCTGATGGAGCCCAATGTGATCAAAAGTTCCCAACATATGGAGTCACAACAGGTCCAGATTTGGGCCAGGGATTGGTCACTCACTTTGTGCAAGCTGTGACAGAGCAGTCAGAGCTGAGCCCAAGCCAGAGCAACACCACGAGCCGTCCCAACTCAAAGGGGCCCACCAAGACCTACCCTGACAACCAGAGCCAAGGAGAGAGAGGCAGCATCATTGGTGAGCAACCCAAAAATATCTGATGTTGTACCAGAAATTGATTTGGGGACAGTGGACTGAAGGGAATTTAGGAAGGCATAACAGATTGACACATCCCTAGCCAAACTGAGAAGTGCAACTGATGCTGGGGGAGGTGAAGTGGCTGGCAGTAAGGTAGTGTCGGACAAGGGGCTAATATACAGGGTAGTCGCCCCCACCCTAGAAAAGGACCCGGGGACAGCTGTGAAGCAGCTTGTAGTACCATGGGTTTAGCAAGCACAATTGTTAGCGCTTGCCCATGAGATACCGGCAGCGGGGCACTTCGGGACCAGAAAAACGTTAGTTCGGGTATTGCATACCTTTTTCTGGCCCTTAGTCACTCAGGATGTGAAGCAGTATAAAGCCACCTGTGACACCTGGCAGAGAATAGGGAGAGTCCCTAAGAATGGCCCACTGCGACCCCTGCCTGTATTTGAGGGGCCCTTTACCGGGTGGCTATAGATATTGTAGGTCCATTAGCCATCCCCAGTTACAGTGGGAAAAGCCCATCCTTACCCTAGTGGACTTTGCCACCAGATACCCGCACCATGTTGTGCGTCTATAGATGCACAACATGTGGCCCAGGCTCTGGTGGGCATTTTCAGCCAGGTAGGATATCACAGAGAAGTGGTTATTGACCAAAGAACCCAGTTCCAAGGGGACCTAGTCCAATCCCTGTGGGAAAAATAGGGCATTAAGCCTCTGCGAACCACCATGTACCATCCCCAGATTAATGGTTTGTGTGAATGGTTCAATGGAACGTTGAAACTTCTTGTGAAGGCGTATGTACAGTCTGAAGGGAGAGATTGGGAAGGGGCCCTGCAGCAGCTCCTATTTGTATACAGATAGGTGCCTCAGGCGTCCACTAGGTACTGTCCTTTTGAACTGTTTTATGGGCGGAGGGTCCCTGGCTTCTTAGATCTGGTCAGAGAGAGCTGAGAAGGGACATTCCAGATGCATGAACAGCCTTGCTCTTTCCACTATCTAAGTCCCAATCTGTGATTTGTAACTTTTCTCCTAACAATTCAAAAGCTAAGTACCTCCGGAGCATGCAGGAGATGAAGACTGGATACAATACGATGCTCAGATTCTAGTCAAACACACTTATTCACTACTACTCATTGAGGCCTCCCGTCTAGCCCACTTGACTAGGAATTCAGGAGTCTCCCGGTCATTCCAAGAGAGTAGGTAAGTATGCCAAATTTTGTGGCATAAATAAACATTTCTGTATTGCACATTTGCACCAAAATGGTTTTGTTGTAAGTACACAGGTGTATATTTTGCAGGTACTGGAAGCCTGGTATAAACATACATGATGATAAGACCAGCAGCACTATCTAGCAACTTCTCATTGGCTACTTATGTATTCACCCCTCCAACTTTTAGTAGTTCATTAGTATAGCGGCCTTATTGTATCAAATTGCTGCTGTCTATTCGGAGTACATGTTTGCCATTTCCATTTGGAGCACTGCAGGAAAGAATATTCCCATTGGATTTACAAAGTAATAAATAACGGAGGCAGGAGTGTTTGTGCCTGTGGGGACCAGGACAGTCGCACACAAATATCTTACCTTAGAAACGATGGCCACCTCCTGTCCGCTTCTGAGTCACCCCAGCCACTCTCTTATCCCAGCAGACCAGCAGCCGAACCTCTGTCACCTCACTCCACTTCCCTCTAAGGAAGAAACAGAAGTTAAGGCCGTGCCAACCAGAAAAGGACTGTCAGAGACCACTGCAGCAGAGACACTCAAGTCAATCTCGCTTGCCGCCAACTCGATTTGTTCTTGCCAAGGGCGCGGGACTACGAGTATTTGGGACCAGGAACAGTCCTGCCCCAAATACTCTACTCACCCTTCAGTGAGGGCCTAACCAGAAGTGGGAATAGAGAGCTATACTTACCTGGGCACTCCAACTTCCGGTCCCTGCTCTCCTGCTCCTCTCCGTCACCTGTGGAAGACAGAAAATAACACAATCTCCCTCTACTCTACACGTGAGACTAGTATGTACCACCCACACAACTGGCACTAGCTAACAACAGGCGCTCTAACCCTAACAAACAACTAACTAATGGTCAGGTAACACAACTTCACTATAAACGGTGTAGTGTACTCCCTTAACCTCCTCCCTCCCTCTACCGCCACTACCGGAACTCGAGACGGTCGCCTTCACCCAAGTGGAACACCGCATAATCTGGACCCAGACTGGACACCCAATTGAAACCATGGGACTGAGTGCTGGAATTCAAAAGGGCTGTGCTGCACTGCCAGTGAGGTGCCCAATCACTACCTCACGAAACCGCGCAACCTCAGGGACCTACGGGACGGGAAGACTACTCTGTGTCCTTCCTTAACTGTGTGTGTGCTCCTAACTACCCCTTGTCCCCACAGACACAGATTATCACAGGAAAATAGTAAGGAAACAAAAGCCTACCTTTAATGGGGGCCTGACATCTTGCAACTGTAAATAAATATTTCTAACTCAGGTCTCTCATGCCTGTTTTACCTACAGGGCCTTGTACCCTCTTTACCAGGGGCCTTATGCCCTCTAATCTTGGGTTCTATGCCCAGCTACCTAGGGCCTTGTGCCCTGTCTATGGGCTTTAAGCCCCACTAACTAGTGCCTTCTGCCCTTCTGTCTCTGGGCTCTGAGCCCGTCTACCTATGGGCCTTATGCCCAATTGACTAGGGCCTTGTGCCCTCTATCAGTGGCCACGGGCCTTGTTGCCCGACAGTGCCCCCGGGCCTTGTGCCCAACCTAACTGCGCAGGGTATACTTACCTGCTCCGCGCAGGATAGTCAACTTGCCCCCAACGTCTTCTCCGGGTCCTCCAGACACTCCAGCTGGCGGAGTCTCTTCTCCCGTTCGGCGCTGCTGTTTTCTGGGCGGGGGCGCTCTTAGCCCTTACAAGGGCTTCTCGACGACGTCTCTGGCAGTTCCTTTTTGTGGCAGGGAAGCTCCACCGGCGTCTTCTTCCTTCTCTTTTCCGGACGTTCCACGACATCCTCTCTTCTCTGCTCCGCCGGACTTCTGAGAAAATGGCGGCGCCCGGCGGCTTAGATAACCGCTGGCGCGACGTCATCACTCGGCACTCATTGGCTTGCCTCGGCGCCAATATAATTCAAACGGTCGGACATGAGCCGGGATTGGCTCACTCATCCGGCCACCTATTGGCTAGCAGGGGGAGGTGAACCCTGATTGACTCACCTACCCACTGCTGCCGGGAACTGCGGGAAAGGAAGAAGCAAAGTACTCACCGGCGCTGGAACGCAGGAATGGTGAGTAAATTTTCTTTTCTTCTTTCTTCACCCTCTTCACGGGCACAACAGCGGGACCCATCTTTGCCCTCTTCGTGGGCGCTGCGGCGGGCCACTCCTCCACATTTGTACTTCATTACATTTTACATGGAACATGCATCCTTTGCATCTATTAATAACACTGTCAAGACACTGTCTTGAGTATATGATGCTTCATTACATTATATTTGGTACAAATAGGGTAATGTGACTTTCTCATTTACTACGAACGTTGTCAAAAGCCGTACTTATACTACTCACAATCGTAAACCATTAAAAATGTCTCATCTCCCCTATGCGCCACACTCACTCATCTTGTCTCAGTTGTGCCTTTTTCCCACTAGATTGTGATCTCTCTCGTGAGCAGGGCACTTCTTACCCTTTGTTTTCATATCTGAATCTATTTTGTTTACCTTGTAAGTCCCTGTTTTATGTATACGCTGTTTACCACTGCAGAGCACCGTGACGCTATACAAATCACTTTAATATCTATATATGTATAAAAGAAGAAGTTCCTTTGTTTGTTTGTTGAATAATATCTTCCACGGTTCTCAATGCAAATCTGGCAAATCTTACATAGTTATTTAGTATCGAAAAGGTAACCTGTTAGACCACATAGTGACAACGCGACAGAGTGACAAAGATTGAAAACATAATTTTTTGCTTGGAAACAATTGTTTGGCTGCTGGAAGAAAACCTCTCGACAATATAACATAACGGCAACGCAACAAAGCAACAAATCTTATTTACTAAATAGTATTTTTGGTCTATTTACCAAATAATTTCCTAATATATAAAAACTGCTAATTTACAAATCGGACCCACGCAACGCTGGATTACTCTCATATGTATATATGCTTTTAATTTTTCCCCCATAATCTATATTGGAAACCATTTTCAGATATTGCATAATTTGGCAGATATTATTTAATATACTATATATTGTGGACATACTAATGTTTATTATGTCCACCGGGGGGCACTCTTAACCTAGAATTGCAAACAGCATATAAATAAGTCACCTATGCAAATTAGTTTTCCCCCCTCTCTTTTAAAGCTCCAATCTGTGCTGTTCTTTTACATTTTTTTACAATTATTTCCACACATATTCAGATTTAGAAAGTGGCCATCCTGAAATGTACTTGCTCTGTAGCTGTTCCATGAGACACACCTGTTCTTATTTTCAGTAATGATAGGTGAAAATCACCGTTACCATTTCAAAAAGGTTAAATGATCCATTAATGATAATAACAACCTTATACAATTGTGATCACACTGAGTGCAGATATAATAATATAAGAAGCATGGACATTTACCATAACAAAGAATTAGGACCAAGAACTTGGAGTCCAGGGTATTATATTTCACTAAGGTTTGTTAATAAACACTATTTATACCAATTCAATTTGTAATCTGCATTGCACATGCATCAACCATAGTTTTACCAAGATTAAAGAACTTTTTTCTTTTGGATAGCAACTGATATTCACTAAACCTTCTAGGAAGGAAAAGTAGAGGTGTTGCCCATAGCAACCAATCAGATTCTATCATTTATCTAGTAAATGGTTGGTTACAACACCTCCACTTTTCTTTTTTAGAAGAATTAGTACTAGAGATGTTCACTGACCATTGTGTTTTGGTTTTGGATCCCAATTTTTTCCTAAAATCTTTATTTTTTTTGCTAAAACATAATTTGGCTCTTTTTTATCCTTACATTATTATTAACCTCAATAACATTAATTTACAATAATTTCCAGTCAATTTTTGTCAAGTGACAAGAACACTGCTACCCCTCCTGTTTCTGTATGAGCAACGGCACTGAGCAATGTCACTGGAGACTGGAAAGTGACAAGAACACTGCTACCCCTCCTGTTTCTGTGTGAGCAACGGCACTGAGCAATGTCACTGGAGACTGGAAAGTGACAAGAACACAGCTACCTCTGTTTCTGTGTGAGCAATGGCACTGAGCAATGTCACTGGAGACTGGAGAATGACAAGAACACTGCTACCCCTGTTTCTGTGTGAGCAATGGCGCTGGATCTCCTGGGGAGGGAGGTACTTATGGAATCCAAATCCCGCAAGATCCGACAACGCAACGATGACGTTTTGCCTTGATTCAGATCCAAGGATGCACGGAGATACCAAGCCGGCTCGCAAACCTAGTCGGATCCCCTAAGTTCGGGTGGGCCCAGTTATCAGTAAACTGAGCTTGAGCATTGCTAATTAGTACATTTACCCCTCAGTGTCAGTGTAATAAATAGGATGAATATGGAGTGAATAAAGGGTCTTTTTGAGAACATAACTTTGTTTAATTGATCTTGGGTGGTCAGCCCTGTTGAAAAGCTGCACATCTAATCTAACCATTTGTGCCACCCAGTTGGCACCTGCTGATGAAACAGAGCTAGCCCATGGTACAGCCACCCTGTGTATGTTGCCTGACTACAGAGAAATGTCTTTGTTCACTGACAGTCGCAATCAAGAGTAAACATGCACTTTCAGTAATTGTAGACCATTTATATTGATGGCTAAGTGAGTATTGTAACGTGAAACTGTAGTTATTCACATTTTATTGAGACACAGGAACAAACATGACTGCACTGCCCACATCATGCGGATAATTGTGTGCTTATCTTTTTTAATTGAGGATTATACAACAAGGACAGGGACATAGACTGATCAAGTGAACAGACTGTATTATACCTGGCTGTTATCCAAGTGACACCTTTTAGATGATTACAAAGGTGGCTCTACACTAATGTGCGTCCAGGGAAAGCAAAACATGTCTGTGTTTACAGTAAACAGGGTGATCAACCAGTGTCTGTTCCACAGGCTCTTTTGAGAAATTGCTATTTCACGCCATTGCCATCAGTATTCAAAACACTAACAGACAGGAGTAAATTCAAAGTGTCTGTATCGTGTGCTGTGTTCCACCTGAATTACTGTCTGTTTCATGATATCATCTGCAACTGTTCTGCAAAATTCACAATAGCCCCAGGATCCGCTGTACACTTTGTGCTAAAAATATGATATATAGCTACATGCTTTTTGAAAGCATTATGAAAGAGACTTAAACAACGGCTAGCTACATTTACCTTAAAAAATAATAATTTCATTAAATTGCAGCAAATTATTTCAAAAGGGGGACATGTAGTGCAGCTGCAGTTTGAATGCAAACCTCAATATTTCAGAATATTACGCAACAGCACATAATTAGTGTTCTACAAGATGAAATACAAAGTTATCTCGGGACTGTGGGTTACATCATACCTTCTAAACAGGAAAAGTGGAGGTGTTCCCCATAGCAACCAATCAGAATGTACTAAATAAATGACAGTTAGAATCTGGTTGCTATGGGCAACACCCCCACTCTTCCTTTGTAGAAGGTTTGATAAATCTACCCCTATGCCGTTCTTTCAATTTCCTCTATTTGACAATAAAACAAAACTATAAGATTTCTTGATATCTGTAGCAGGTAGCATTTGTTTATTTTGATTTGCATGTACTATGTATTCCATTTATAAACAAGCAGTTTACTGTCCATTAATATATGAAAACAGAAGGTAATGTACAGCGCGACTATAAAAATTATTCATAGAATATATATATGTTTTTCACTAGTTATAACACATGACTGCAGCTGAAAGAATAATGTGTGATGCAGCCTCAAACAAGCTCTGTGGTCTGGTAAAATGTGTGAAAAGTCTAATTAGCTAGTTGTTAACAAAAGCTAATGGATATCACACCTAATATATGATCATTCTATATCTGTATTCTCTTTAAGGCATTCAGATAAATGAAAAAAATGAGCAACAGTACACCCCTCCCCTCTCCAATACGCAATACGCATGGTCACAACATAACAAAACTTGCCGAGTGACACCCCTCTCGGGTGACATTTATTAATTTCGAAGGCATCACTCATCTTTCCCGGTATTGGCCTCATTAACTTTGTGGAGCGTCACTCTAGAATGAGGGCACTGCTTCATTATAATCCCATTTTTAGTCTAAATTACCTAAATGTCACTCATATTGGTCCAAGGACCTTGGCAGCGATGGCAAATTTTAGAAACTCAGCAAGCAAAGCAAAATATTTCTACTTTTATCAGTCACCGGGTGAATCGCTCACTGTCCTATATATGCCTTTGCAGTCTCATTTAGTAATAATGAAATAAAATTACTTAAACATGGGATTTGACGGGCAGATGAGTAAAGATAGCTCACCAGATCATCCAGTATTCCTATACGTTGTAAAATCTCAGACTATTCTGGGTCTGTTGGTTTCAGCAGTATAATTGACCATTGTTTTATATGCTTGGTGTCCATTATACTAATCCACTTCTTTTCTTGAATGGTATTTAGAACTATCCTCATCATATCCACAAATGTATTTACAAATAGTAATTTGTGTCTTATATTTTCATGTTTGGCGACTTTATTATATTCTACTAAACTATCATCATCACCATTTATTTATATAGCACCACTAATTCCGCAACGCTGTACAGAGAACTCACTCACATCAGTCCCTGCCCCATTGGAGCTTACAGTCTAAATTCTCTAACATACACACAGACAGACACTCACACTGACAGACAGACAGAGAGGGAGAGACTAGGGTCAATTTGATAGCAGCCAATTAACCTACTAGTATGTTTTTGGAGTGTGGGAGGAAACCGGAGCACCTGGAGGAAACCCACGCAAACACGGGGAGAACATACAAACTCCTCACAGATAAGGCCATGGTTGGGAATTGAACTCATGACCCCAGTGCTGTGAGGCAGAAGTGCTAACCACTGAACCACTGTGCTACCCATTTACTATTTAGGGATGAGCAGTTTAGATTTTAGAGTTTAGGCCAATTGATCTATTCCCACCGTCATATTGATTCGCAAATCTTTTATTCCTGATTTCACCAGAGAAAGTAATTTAAATATATGCTTTAAAAGTAAAATCAAAATTCTTGTATATTTGTTGTTGTTTCTTTTTGGCTTAGTGTGCTGTGTTTGCAAAAGAATTGTTTATATTGTAAATGTGGCACGTTTTGCACCTTATGCTCTTTTACTCTACAGCTTTAATGGAATAAATGACTTTTAGCCTATTTTCGGCGCTGTTCCTTTTGGTTTTCCTTGTGTGTTGAGAATTTAGACTGTAAAGCATGGACTGATGTAAGTGATTAAACATTCTCTGTCAAGTGCTGCATAATGTATCGGTGCTATATAAATAAATCAAAATATTCTTTAGCAGTATTATAGTTTTAAAATAACTGATCTGTAAGACAGCTGCTACAAACAGGCAGATCTTGGGGTACAGGGAGCAGAGTAAAGATGAAATGGTGACTTGTACTGTGCTATGGTATGTATGATTATAGTACTGATTGCAGTGGAATTTTGTGGTTTAGTGACGAGATATGACATGGTGATCATTTATCATATTGCAGCAAGAATTGTGTCCTGATTTTCATATTCTGTGTTACTGATCTGATTTCAGTTAGTTATAATCATTCTCAAATTCTTTAATTGTTGGTCTTGGGGTGTATGGCTAATTGACCACAGCATGTGTGTCCCCAAACCAACAGGAACACCCAATAATCTAAGTTCATGATCAAGCATGTCCGTATATCTGGTGGAAATGTCATCGTCATCAGCCTGTGTGCACAGATATCTTGCTGTAGACTTGACCGGAGAAAAGAGAGTGATGGTGTCATGGAGGGCCATCTGTAGGCCCAAGCTGGAGACTAGATTACTATTGCCACCCTGCCTGTAGGACTACCCTACTTGTAGTTTTCCAAAGAAGAGATCAATGTGTCTATGTCTCCCCTTGTTGAACTGTGAGTAGGGTAGCCCATACTTGCCAACTCCCGGGAGAGGGGGCGTGACTGGAGGGCGGGAGGGGGCGGGACAAGGCCAATCGCGTCATTTTGGCCCCGCCCCCACAAAACCGTAATTTCCATTGCGGGGGCGGGGCCAAAATAACGCGATTGGCCTCGCCCCATTCCCTCCCGCCCTCCAAAATGGCGTTATTCACCGACGCGATTCTCTGTGATATCCAGGATCCGGGAGAAATGCCAGCTCGAATTTCGGGAGTCTCCCGGACTTTCCGGGAGAGTTGGCAAGTATGGGGTAGCCCTATGGTTGGACTGTCAGTACTACATTAGGCAGCTGATTTGCTCTATTGATGGTATCATGGCATCACCATTTGTAGACTATATGGTGCCATTAGTATTATAGGATGCACTAACAAAGTATAATACACTATGTTATGGTATGAATAGGCTACAATGTGAATTATACAACCAGCATAACCTTAAACACCAGGCAATGTTCGGTTCTCTTTTGTTAGTATTATATAGTAAGAGTCAGTGGTGGAAGTGGAGATTTAAAAGTGGCGGTATGAAAAATGTAATGGGAATGTAGGTAAATGGATTTTGATAGTTTTACAATTATGGCAGTAGGAGAGACAGTGGTAACTACCGCCATACCCCATAGCCAAATTTGAAGGTGGGGTGGGGGGTGGACCATTGATGCTGCTCCATTTGCTACAGAGGCCTGTGCTTTTGCTGAGCATTAGTGGGGGCCGGGTAAGCACTGTGAAGCAGTGTTTTTAGTTTCTAGTATGCTCAGAAGAGTTGAGCGATGGATCAGCATCGCCGGACACCACCAAATTTTGCTGTGGTGCCCAGTGATAGATTGTTACACCCCTGGATAATACATAATATAGACAATGCCAGCTCCTTTGTTGGAAGCCACTATATGCAGCATAGTGTTACCAAATAAGATGGAATTTAAAGTGTCAGGCTGAAAAAAAACCCCCAAAGCACAAAGTGTGTATTCTATCATTAATTATTACAGCAGCCAGATGCATTTCTGTCCATCTTGTATGACATATCTTGACGAGACTTAATAAGTTAAAATTTCATACGGAAGCAGCTTTGCCCAAACACATTCCCCTCCATCTCTCTCACTGCAGGAGTCCATCAGAAGATACTCAGAAAGTTGCTAGTGAACAGAAAATAATGCCACCTCCTATCACAGCGAACAGCATGCACTACTTTTCTGTGAACGTTTTATGCCTACTTTTAATAAACCAATGGATATTAACATGTATATATGTCAAATAGTCCTCAGCTGCCTCCCGCAGTAACATAAGCCAGTGGAAAGCACAGGGATATCAATTTCAATATGTTACAGTTTTAGTGGATCTCGCTCTGTGGGGCTGGCCTTTAATGGACTTTAAAAATGTCACATTTGCACAATAATTAAATTGCTTTTTATGCGGAGTTGCGTAATACCCTCTGATCTAAAACCTGAAAATTTGGACCTTAGCCGTATAACCAGAGAGGTGCAGAGGCTTCCAAGAGGTGTGTTTGTTAACGCATTAATCCTAAAAAGCTATGTATTCTTGTCATATTTAACTGCATTTCATACAACAGTCAGGCAAGCTGCTGCCTCTGGAGTGACAGGTTTCTTAAGACTGTTTCCTGAGCCTTGTGTCTATGGCCTGAGAGCTGTCACATCATGTTAGGCCTCTGAGCTCTGTATAGGACAGAATGTTACAGCCAATCACATACTGTGTCACACATGAATATTTTATCAAGGCAAATCACTGACTATAGCAGACTGCAATTGAGAGGACAGCAATACAGTGAGATGGGCACTCCAGGGAGAGGGGTGAGGGAGCAAGTTATTCATAGCAGAGAGAGAGAGCGAGAGAACAGGGAGATCACCTGCAGGTTAGCAGATACAGATTTAGCTGACTCTACCTTACACCCCGGCCTTCAAGCTTGCAAATACATTAGGGGCTGTTTAAATCTGCAGTGACTAAGCGCACTGTAGTTTATATAAATAAAATATGCATTATTTTCTCCCCATTAGACATATGAGAGATTTAAATTCTGTCTGCACATTTAATTAAATGCTGTAACAGATGTTTCCAACATTGGACTGTGAGAGGCATATTTATCAAAGGGCGAAAAGCACTCTTGCCGATGAAAATAGGGGTATTTTACCCTACACGTTAAGGGGTTATCATCCACGATAGCACATATTTAATAAAATATCTAAAAAAAAAACGTAAACACCTTTCAACATATCAAAAATATTTATTCAAAAAATAAATGCATTTTTTCAATGATTCTCTTCTGTTTTCTCATCCTGAAATGACGATAATGGGATAGCATTGAGGCAGTACATGTTACCGCCACAATGCTTGTAAAGTAGGCTTCCCCATGCCATGGTAACCCTTTGGTATATTGGGTAAAGCAAAAAAAAAGGCTATCACCTTAGTTGCCTACACTCCTGGAATGTCCAGGAGATTCCCGGTAGAGCCGGCTAACCTCCCGGTTCCTAAATACCTGAATAGTAAAGTGGCGGGGGCGGGGCTTAGGACGGGAATCGTGCATCATCGTGGTCCCGCCCCTTGTTGCAATTGGTCAGAAAAGGTGATTGACGCCTAGGGGGTGGGGCCAAATGCCGTGATCCGCTGGGTCACGCCCGCCTCCCCCCTATCTCCCAGAGCAGTCCTTGCCAAAGTTGGCAAGTATGCCTATTGCTGGTGAAAAAAACACCTGTGATCGCCGACAATAGGACTGTTTGCCCTTTAATAAATATCCCGCCTTAGTATTTGAGGAGACGAGTGCTAATCTTGTGCTGTGTGTGACGGGGGGGACTGGAGGCAAACAGGAAGCCGCAGACTGAGAGATAGAAATTGAAAGGAGCAGCACAGATTAGTGATGTGTCAAATTGATGCCTGAATTTGTAGGACTGTTTTTGACATTCCAGAGCAGCTTGTGAATCTTTTAAGAATGGCCCCTACATTTCTAATATCAGTTCTGTACAGCTTTTACTTTTGTAAGGGGCCTATTTAAATATGTGTGTTCAATGGGTGTTCCTTGATGTCAGGACCAACTGTTTTCCTAGAAAGAAGATAATTGCAACTCTCAGCAAAAAAAACCCCAGTTTTTAAATGTCAGACATGCTTCTTGTAGCTTTGTGTTAGCTATTGGTGATTGTGAGAACAGATATTGTACTGGCAGGAGCACGCTCACTATGCTCCTGTGACATCATCGCTCACTATGCTCCTGTGACATCATCGCTCACTATGCTCCTGTGACATCATCGCTCACTATGCTCCTGTGACATCATCGCTCACTATGCTCCTGTGACATCATCGCTCACAGAAACTTTGCCCTCGCCAACAACTAATTTAAGTTAGGGCATTCATGACACATTGAGGAAGGGGTACAATTTTTTAACTGATTTCCTCAATGAGTATATGTGTTAATATATGTAGATTGCAAACAGGCTTCTTACTCAGGCTGCACTATTAATGATAGATTTTTCAAAACTGTGTGACAGGTAAACTTTAATCTTACTTAAATGTCAACAAGTTTTGCCTGCTCAGACCAGATGCAGACCATTGCTATCAATGAAGCTAAGGGGAACCTTGAATGGGGCAATCACTGTATTTTTAGTTAAGCATAGAAATTAATTAATATTGTGTTTTTAAAAAACACAGTGTTAATTGAATATATTTCCTTATCTTATTTAATTAGTCAAAATGCATATTGTGCTTTTCACAGTGTTCTATTCTTTATATAGGCGCTGTATAAATATATTTATATTCCAAAGGCTGAACTACCGAGTTGTGGGCCCTGGTGCAGGGAGGAGGGAACGGGGGCCCTCATCCCTCTGCATCTGCCATGCAGTGGGCTCCATTATCTTGATGGGCCCCAGTGCAAGGCACTTGTCGCACCAATGGTAGTTCCGCCACTGGTATATCCTTGTATTCCTGGCTGTCTTGCTCTGCTCTCACCATTCTTACAGTTTTGAAAAGTCCAATGCTTTATAAATGGATGAAATAAGGTAACTAGTTTTCAGGATTGAAAATAGAATTGTTAGCATGCCTCCCAGCTTTTTAAGGTTTCCTAAATAGGCCCCTGAGCTTTTACCTATTCCAGTGCTCATGAGTTTTGTAGAGCAGTCCCTATCAGGGGCGCACGCAGGGGGGGTTTCTGGGTCTCCAGAAACCCCTCCCCTCCGTTAAAGAAGTGCCCTACATAGCGGCAGTGTACTATATAGCAGCTGCAGTGCTGTCAAAGAAGCGTCCGCGGCGGTGCTGTATTGTATACAGCACCACCGCGGACGCTTCTTTGACAGCGCCGCGGCTGCTGTATAGTACAGCGCTGACTAAACGAAGCTCTCTCGCTTTTTTCTTTTTTCTTTTTTTTTTTTCGTTGGAGGGGAAACCTCCCCTTAAAAATTCTCTCTAAGTTTTCCTCTGCATGTTCTACCAGTGAGCACAGACACACAATAAAAGCTAGGATAATTGCTCCCTATTAGAACAACACATGACTAAGAAAATCAGCTCACATAGATGTGGTTTTTAATTAAAATATACCAATAATACCTACCTCTATGGCTCATCTGTATCCTATTTAATGCAATATGTATTGCTTGTCTGTCTTCATCAGCAGCATGACCAGTGCTAAGAGCACTAGTGTATTGTACAATCCAACATTATTAAATGTACTAACAGGTACTTTAGGAGAAGATGTTACCTTCTACATTAATCTGTGTACTACACACATCAATTTATATCATAAAATGACTTCCTGCTCTTATAATATGTGCTTTTTAGTATTTTCCCTTTAGGTAAAAGTAGATAAGGACACTTGAACTTTGGTAATTGATCTTTCTAGAGTTTACTGCAGGCTTACATATAAACTATAGCCTGAAAATGTAACACACAATGGCTTCTTGTTTTGCACCTAGATCGAGTACAAAATGTACCCCTTTGCAGGCAGAAGACATTTAAAAAGAAAGCACTAGATAGTACAATAGAGTAAGTGTACTTTATGCATCGTGGAATACACAAACACATTATAACACAAACTAAGATAAATGCACAGCTATAACTTTGCAAAAAAATCACACATTACTACAGTCACATAAATTCAACATTATATTTACAGGTGGATACACAAGGATATATACGTGCACAAACACACAATAACACAATTCCATACTGCACTACCATTAAATATCTATAAATACTTGGCACACATTTACAGGGACAACATACCTGCAGGCAGACACATACAGTTGTACACAGACAATAGGAAAGACATCCTTAAGCACAAACACTCAGGGGCCTATTGATTATTGAGAGCCCCATTGTGATGATAATTCTGATCTTTTATCGCTGCTAAAAAATCTGTTATCGTTGCAATTTAACATAAAAATAAGCGATAATAACCAGGGCCATCTTAACAACATTATGGGCCCCCGGGCAAAGCAGTGCACCGGGGCCCCTAGATATAGATATAGATATATAGATGTATACAGATACAGATATAGATATAGATATATAGAGATAGAGATAGATAGATGTACTTGCTCAGTGACCCTTGAAGGTTATTTTTGCAGGTTTTTTTCTTTTGCAGGATTATTTATTCTCATTAAGAGCCGTGCCTATGGGGCCCCTTTGCCCGTGGGGCCCCCGGGCAGCTGCCCATCGTGCCCAATGAAAAAGATGGCCCTGATAATAACTTGGTTTGCCAGGCTAGTCTTTGCAGATGTGCGCATGTATGAGCTTGTCAGATTTGGGCTTTTAGATCCACTTGGTTAAAAAAAAAGGATTTTACAATGCATTTAAAAAGTGTAAAAAAATTTTTTTAAACAAAAAGCTATCATCAGCAGCAAACATTTTCATACTGTGGGCAATGCAATATATATTAAACTCCTGCAAATGCAAATGATCATAAACGTGATATACCATATCAGTGGTGTATCCGGGGCGGGGTTCTTGGGGCAATCACCCCTCCACACCACCCAGCAGGAGCAGGTTACCTGCAGCTGCACACTATATACAGAGAATCCTGCCTGGCCGCTCTGATTGTGTTTTAATAAGTGTGGCAGCATGGTCTGCCGACAGGGACATGAATACATTGCGATAGATTGTAATTTTGCGAGCAGGGTTCTCTTACCTCTCTGTCTGTATGTATTACCCAGTATTATCTTATTAATGTTTGCTCCCAATTGTAAAATGCTACGGAATTTGCTGGCGCTATATAAATAAATGTTGATGATGATGATGATTGCTAGAAGAGAAAAAGGGGTCAGGGCACTAAAACCAGCCCCCCCTCCAGAACAAAATCTGGGTCAGCCCCTATACCATACACAGTAACAGAAAACTCAAGACACTTAATAGACATATCATCACCATTTATTTATACAGCATCACTAATTCCGCAGCGCTGTACAGAGAACTCATTCACATCAGCCCCTGCCCCATTGGAGCTTACAGTCTAAATTTCCAAACATACACACGCACGCACGCACGCACGCACGCACGCACGCACGCACACACACACACACACACACACACACACACAGAGACTAGGGTCAATTTTGATAGCAGCCAATTAACCTACCAGTATGTTTTTGGAGTGTGGGAGAAAACCGGAGCACCCGGAGGAAACCCACACAAACACGGGGAGAACATACAAACTCCACACAGAAAAGGCCATGGTCAGGAATTGAACTCATGCTGTAAGGCAGAAGTGCTAACCACTTGAGGATGCCATTAAAATAGGTCATAAAAGTGTTTATCTGTACAGATCTTTACATCAGCCCCAGAAGAGGGACCATTTTAAAGTAAAGAGAGAGAGATGGATTTATGTCCAAAAATGTTGGAATGTATGGATGTTGGAATGTATCATTAAACTCTAATTTTAATGTTCTACTACTCTAATGAAGGACACAAAACATTATTTATTCCCAAGATACATTTTCCTTTTAAGGTGTAAAAACTAAAAAGGAAAAAAAAAAAATCTGTTCTGGATTATTACTTCACTTACGACCCGGGGTTATTAGCTCCAATCAGTAGCCATTTTCATTTTCAGTTGCACAAGCAAATAACGGTAACATGTGTTGCTAATCAGACATCTTTTGCTAATAAGCAATCAGCAGATCTCTAGGGATATCTGGTAAGATTGAAAAGTAGAAAAAATTGGATTGCTACATTAATGGTGCAATCAACTACGGCAACACAAAAAAGCAAACTATCTTTTGTAAACAAAACAACAATTTAATTAGCTTCCTTATGCAAATGTAACTACTAGAATAAGTAAACATTTCCTTTTTGTCTCTGTGTAAATTAATTATAAGTTACATTACAGGCATCCGATTGAAAAGGTATTTGATGAACATGTTTTCTTGACAATTAGAAGCACTCAGATCTCAATATAGAGTCAGTAGTGAATTATGTGAAACAGACGTATTAGTGAAAAAGACTCTGTATTGACGCCATAGTCTGTTCCTGGATGCGCTTGTTACTTAACCACACACTTTTGCACTTTCTCTCCTATGGCACACCCAATTCAGTTCACTTTAAACCTAAATTACTGTATCTCACAAAGTTCTATATCAGTGGCGCACGGGGGTTTCTGGGTCTCCCGAAACCCCTCCCCTCAGCTAACAAAGTGCTCCTACATACGGCACTGTACTATACAGCAGCCGCGGCGCTGTCAAAGAAGTGTCCGCGACGGTGCTGTATTGTATACAGCACCGCCGCGGACGCTTCTTTGACAGCGCCGCGGCTGCTGTCAATACTGCTGAAACGGAGCCCACATTGTATAGACAAGTGTGGGACTCACCTGACACAAGTTCCAACTTGTGTCAGGTGAGTCCCAGGTCTCCCATGGCTGCTAGTGCTTGGGAAAGACTTTTAAAGCTGTGTGCAGGTAAGCCTTAAGCCCAGATAGATAGCATAGCATTTGATCATGTTACGACTGACCAGATTGGGAAGATTTTGGCGTGAGTTGGTCAGCTTAATATATATTGCAATATGTAGAACTAACATTCCCTGTTTTTAATATAGAACAGTACTTGGTACAGCATTAATTGTTTGGAGAGTGCAGAGTATCCCTGTTTTCTTGTCTATACAATGTGGGCAACCCCCTCTTGCACCTCAGTCTGTACATGGTGAGTGCAGAGGATCTATGTCTGTTTTTGTTTATACAATGTAAGCAGGGTCGGACTGGCCCGCCGGGGGACCGGTCTATCCCCCGGTAGGCCCCGACCCTGATCGCTCCCCTCTTCGTTGGTGGGGGAGCGAGTAACTGAAGACCAAAAAAAAACAAAAAAAACCTTGCGTGTCTGCGGCGCTGGCTCCGTGCGCACTGAATGCCGGGCGTGACGTCATCACGCCCGACATTCAGTGAGGAGCGCCGCAGACAGAAGACAGAAGACAGAAGACAGAAGACAGAAGAGAATAAAGAATCAGATAGAAAAGGTAAGTGAGGGAATGGAAGAAAGAAGAGAGCATGAAGGCAGAGCATGAAGGCAGAGCGTGAAGGGGGAGCATGAAGGGGGAGCATGAAGGGGGAGCATGAAGGGGGAGCATGATGGCAGAGCATGAAGGGGGAGCATGAAGGCAGAGTGGAGGGGGAGCATGATGGCAGAGTATGAAGGCAGAATGAAGGGGGAGCATGAAGGCAGAGCATGAAGACAGAGTGGAGGGGTAGCATGAAGGGGGAGCATGAAGGCAGAGTATGATGGCAGAGTGGAGGGGGAGCATGAAGGCAGAGCATGAAGGCAGAGTGGAGGGGGAGCATGATGGCAGAGCATGAAGGGGGAGCATGATGGGAGAGCATGAAGGCAGAGTGAAGGGGGAGCATGATGGCAGAGTGGAGGGGGAGCGTGAAGGGGGAGCATGAAGGGGGAGCATGATGGCAGAGTGGAGGGGGAGCATGATGGCAGAGTGGAGGGGGAGCATGAAGGCAGAGTGGAGGGGGAGCATGAAGGCAGAGTGGAGGGGGAGCATGAAGGCAGAGTGGAGGGGGAGCATGAAGGCAGAGTGGAGGGGGAGCATGAAGGCAGAGTGGAGGGGGAGCATGAAGGCAGAGTGGAGGGGGAGCATGAAGGCAGAGTGAAGGGGGAGCATGATGGCAGAGTTAAGGGGGGCCAGGAGAAGGGGGAAACAAAAGCAGCATGACACAGGGTGATGAAGGGGGGGCAAAAACAGCATGGAGGGCGCAGTCTGATCATAAGGAGGCCCAGCATGGTGATTAAGGGGCACAGTAATGTGTGTGTGATGGCACAGCGGGCTTGTGGCAATGTAATGTGTGTGTGGTAGGTGGTAGCTAAATAATGGGTGCTATTTTCTTTGTAGGGTGAAGGTGGGACAATTTAATTTAAGATGGGGTGGTTTGGGGGCTTTTAATTAAATGTGAATATGAATTATTTAATGGCAGTGACGGTTGCGGGAAATAGGTATATTTATTATACGTATTATACATAAATGCGATTTATTGCAGGGGCTGTCTGGGGGGAGGGAAATAGGTTTATTAAATGGGAATACTATAACTTTAATGTTGTGGCTGAAGGAAGGCCTAAGTATTAATTGTTGGTCCTATTGATTTAATGCCAGGGCTGGTTGGAATCTTCTAAATGTACCCATTATTTTTTCCAAATAGGGCCCTCAACATTCCAAGATCCAGACAAGCAGCAACTAAAGAAACCAGCAGCTGCAGGTGGTAAAAGTGACAACAACAGGTAGGACAGTCTGTCAAAAATTCTGAGTCTAGTGCAGGCTTGGCTAACCTGTGGCACTCCAGGTGTTGTGAAACTACAAGTCTCAGCACACCCTTCCAGCAATAAGCTGCTATATATTGGCAAAGCATGCTGGGGCTTGTAGTTTCACAACACCTGGAGTGCCACAGGTTAGCCAAGCCTGGTCTAGTGGGACAATACCGATTTATGGTGACTGTTCTGCCCAATCTAAGGGGCAGGTCAGACTGTGTACTCTTTATACACACACTGCATTCTTTATATACTACACTATGGTGCTAGCTGTCCTTCGTGGGCTGACCACTCCCCCTCTAGCGTCTAGTCTCGCCTCTATGATGACTGGCCACACCCCCTCTGGTGGGCCCCTAGCATTGCAGTTCCCCGGTGGGCCCTTCATGCCCCAGTCCGACACTGAATGTAAGTCCCATGACTCTTGCACCCCATTTTCTACATTCTTTACATTAATTAATTCCAACTTGTGTCAGGTGAGTCCCAGGTCTCCCATGGCTGCTAGTGCTAGGGAAAGACTTGCCTTTAAAAGCTGTGTGCAGGTAAGCCTTAAGCCCAGATAAAATAGCATAGCATTTGATCATGTTAGGACTGACCAGATTGGGAAGACTTTGGTGTGAGTTGGTCAGCTTAAAATATATTGCAATATGTGGAACTAACATTCCCTGTTTTTAATATAGAACAGTATTTAGTACAGCATTAATTATGTGTTTGGAGAGTGCAGAGTATCCCTGTTTTCTTGTCTGTATATATGTATATATATATATCAAACTCTTCCCTTGTACAATAATGTGATAATATGGTTTCATTAACATAAACTTACACACAGTACACATAGGAAAACCGAGGGGGGGGGGGGTTTCCTAGTGCCTGGAAACCCCCTCCATGCCTGGGGCACTGTATAATTGAGGTGGCTGGACCCTGCTCCCTCTTCACCCAGCTCTGCTCGAAAAGGGAGAGCTGCGTGCACCTAACAGTAGTACATGCAGCATTGCCCATGTATATTATGGGGATGGGAAGAGTCGGAGAGCAGCCAAGTACTGTCTAAAATTATAGCCATGCCCCCATGCATACTGGTCACACCCACTGGCGGCGTGGCGTGGAAACCCCCCTCTACAAATCCTGCGTTTGCCCCTGGTACATATAATATATTTCCAACATCTGTATGTAGTAGAGATGGTCACTGACCCCCGTGTTTTGGTTTTGGATTCGGTTTTGGATCTGGATTACCGTCGTGTTTTGGTTTTGGTTTTGGTTTTGCAAAACTGCCATTGCGTGTTTTGATTTTGGTTTTGGTTTTGTTTGGTTTTGTTTTGCTATTTTTTTGGAAAATCCATGTTTTTGGGCCTAAATTAACCCAATTTAGTGCTCCAACTGTTTTAGAGACAAGTAATCTAATTGTTGAGGTAATAAATCATCCAAAAAACAGTTTAATTCTTCGTTGGTAGGCCTATTCTACACACAAAACAGATTGTCTTCCTCTCCATCTATGCATATTGGCAATGCAGCCATCGTCTTTGAATGTATATTACACCCTACACTTATAGTTAAATATGTAAAGAAATGGAAAAAGCCAGTTTGGTTTCTGTCTCTCAAGGCCCCCCTCCACTTGTATAAAATACCAAAAATTCAGCCATTATAGACTGTACAATATTAATTGACATGGAGAAAGCCAGTTTGGTTTCTGTCTCTCTAGGCCCCCCTCCACTTGTATAAAATACTAAAAAATTCAGCCATTATAGACTGTACAATATTAATTGACATGGAGAAAGACAGTTTGGTTTCTGTCTCTCTAGGCCCCCCTCCACTTGTATAAAATACAAAAAAATCCAGCCGTTATAGACTGTACAATATTAATTGACATGGAGAAAGCCAGTTTGGTTTCTGTCTCTCTAGGCCCCCCTCCACTTGTATAAAATACTAATAAATTCAGCCGTTATATACTGTACAATATAAATTGAAATGGACAAAGGCAGTTTGGTATCTGTCTGCATCAGATCCTCTCTCCACTAGGAGTAAAATAGAAAACTATTCAGCCGTTATATAATCTAGAATATAAATAGAAATTGAGAAAGGCAATTTGGTATCTGTCTGCATCATAATCATCAACATCATCATTAGCGCCCTCGTCGCCTACACAAATCTCCCCCTCATCCTCTTCTAATTCCAAAGTGGCATCCTCAATTTGGGTATCACCGGCTACACTCGGGCTATTAAGGCACACATCAGCAGAATGCTCACGATTAGACATCCCACTGTTGGATGGACTCTCCACAGGGATTGTTGTCATTTGTGAATCAGAGCAAATATTCTCCTGTAATGCCTCACTGTTATCTTGCAGCTCGGCTTTGACGCGTAACAGTAGTTGTGCACCAATTGTAGGCTGGGTAACTTTTTGGGATCTGCCACTAATAGCCAAAGGTGAAGGCCTCATTCTCTCTTTGCCACTGCGTGTGTAGAATGGCATGCTTGCAATTTTTTTTTTATTGTTACTTAACTTTTGCTTAGTTACACTTCTTTTTCGCTTCAATACAGTAAATTTTTTTTTGGTTTTTGTTTTTTGCACTAATTTGAAAACACTCTGTTGTTTGACATCGCCTTGGCCAGATGACGTACTGGGAACACTAACATCAGGACTGGTGACAGAACCTGGTTGCTCATTCAGATCATATGTGGACTGCTTTGAATCCATTCTGAGCGCAAACCACTGGGGAGTGCTAAAAATTATTTGGTAGATACTGCTGACAGATATGACTTTTGACAGCCAGAAATATTAATGCACAATTAGGGAGGACACCCCAAAAGCACTGAGGAGTGCTAAAAATTATTTAGTAGATACTGCTGACAGATATGACTTTTGACAGCCAGAAATATTAATGCACAATTAGGGAGGACACCCCAAAAGCACTGAGGAGTGCTAAAAATTATTTAGTAGATACTGCTGACAGATATGACTTTTGACAGCCAGAAATATTAATGCACAATTAGGGAGGACACCCCAAAAGCACTGAGGAGTGCTAAAAATTATTTAGTAGATACTGCTGACAGATATGACTTTTGACAGCCAGAAATATTTATGCACAATTATGGGGGACACCCCAAAAGCGCTGGGGAGTGCCAAATATGAAGAAAAAATAATAAACCTCTATCCTCCTCTCTGCACTAGCGATTTTGGTTAGAGCAATTGCAAGAACAATATTGTATTCTCTGTCCCTGCTCTAATTAGCCTATGACTACACCCTGCTCTATCCCTCTGTCAAATGGTGATGGATTGCTGTGGAGGCGTGTATTTATAAAGTTGAAGTATCGCGAGAACCGAGCCCCGAGATCCGACGACGTCACAATGACGTTCGGCCTCGATTTGGATTCGGAATGGGCGGGAGAGTACCGAGCTGCTCAGCTCGGTACTCGGATACCCAAAGTTCGGGTGGGTTCGGTTCTCGGAGAACCGGACCCGCCCATCTCTAGTATGTAGGCACAGTAACTTATTAATTTCTTGCTAAATGTGTATCTGTGCATGTGTGTATGTATCTCAGGATTCATTACAGTTCACATGTTGCCTGCATTATCTCCATCTTACATATAGTGCAGCAATATCCATAAATTCTAACTGCAATCAATATACATATCATCGTCATCATCAACATTTATTTATATAGCGCCAGCAAATTCCGTAGCGCTTTACAATTGGGAACAAACATTAATAAGACAATACTGGGTAATACATACAGACAGAGAGGTAAGAGAACCCTGCTCGAAAGCTTACAATCTATAGATATATGTCTATATATCACTATTCCAATACATATACTCTAGAAATCACAATAAGACTTATCTTACAGATCAGTCTTGCCAATACAACATCACGGCTTAATAAAACTTCCCTGTGCAAAGTCACTACTTAAAATGGCTGACCTCATGGCATGCTTTGTAGAGAGCACATGCTAGCAGCATCTGTCTCTCTTGTGGCCATTTGTTTAATTGTCTGTTTTATACCACGATATGTGGCTATAAACCAAGTACAGTATACTTCTTATTAACAAAAAACATGTAACAAACATATTGCACAATACAGTCTGTATCTTAAATCTAGCAGCCACTACACATTGTCCACTAATCTCCCTTTAGTCTCACAGGGGGGGGGGGAGCAGTGGCGCACGCAGGGGGGTTTCTGAGTCTCTAGAAACCCCCCCTGCGCTAACTAAGTAGCCACTGTCCTATACAGCAGCCGTGGCACTGTCAAAGCTGCTGTATAGGACAGCGCTGGCTCTCTCTCGTTTTTTATTTTTTTTTATGGGTCGGCAGGGAGAAACCCCCCCCCCCCCCGACAATCCTCCGTGCGCCCCTGGGGAGGGGGGGGGGGGTGTCTACAACAAATGCTATATCATAGGCATAGTCAAATACAATGTGACTATCTTTCCCAAGTAAGAATTTTCAAACAATCTTATTTGCTTACCTTATTTAACTTATATCTTCATAAATAACAATAGCTAACAATATCTCTTACTGGTCAATCACTTACATACTTACTATCCAATCACTTCCAAATTCACACTTCTGAAAAGCTAGACCGCATGGCCTATGGCTCTGTCGACCATCTTTAAGCATGTGTGGCTATAAAACAAACTTCTTACTACACAGATATTATCTCACACAATCATCTTTTTGCTAACTTCCATACATTATCACTTAACAATCTTCACTTACAATTTCACTTCTTCACTAACAATGAACTTTCCCATCTAAGTAACAATTGCCACAACCTTCACAAGTACCATGTAATCAAACACTTAACCAACACCACACATTCTACTAACTCCCATTACAAACCCATTTTCTTGCAATCTCCATGTAATCTGCAAACCAAAGACATATGTTTCACTTCCTTACATAACTTTCACAGACATACTCATATTGCTATACACTTTAACCAACATTGTATAAACTTATAATGCTAAACAGATTAACCGACATTGGCAATAAACACTGAACATATTAAACATATTTATCTAATCCCTTATGTTCATATTGCCGCATCCCAAAAGGGCCCATGTAAATACTTCTCTTTTCCTGTGTTCAGAAAGGGGGAAAGGTCTGACTGTCTCTGTGAGCATCCTTCTCTAAAAAGGCCTTTGTGTTAAGAAAAGTTAATTACAAAATATCTGTAGGAGTGTCTGAAGTCCTGGAGGATATGTGTCATAAATGAATATGATTCATACCCAATAGGTTATAGTTACTAAACTTCAGGTTTGAAAAAGTGGAGATGTTGCCTATAGCAACCAATCAGATTCTAGCTGTCATTTTGTAGAATTTAGAAAATTGATTGATTTTTCTTGCAAACCGTTCTTCCTCTGCTGAGCCACTCTGTCAGTCTCTACATTGGTTGCCTGTATTTCAACGAATCCAATATAAAATTATTATACTAGCATACAAGGCCGTTAACAAAATTGCACCGACATACCTTTCCTCACTTGTCTCAAAATATCTCCCTACTCTACACCTCCGTTCTGCGCAAGATCTGAATCTCTCTTCCACTATCATCACATCCTCCCATTCTCGGTTACAGGACTTTTTTTGGGCTGCACTCACTTTGTGGAATTCCCTCCCTCGCACAGTAAGATCTTTCCTCTAGTCTTGAAACCTTCAAGCATTCTCTGAAAACCCACCTCTTCAGACACGCTTATTATATTCCTCAACCACCATCTTAATCTCCCTAGATTACTCTATTACCAACCTCTACACAGCTAACATAAGACAACAACCCTCTGACCAACATTGGTACACACACAGCCCACTCAATACTTTTACCTTTGCGTTCTAGCTGGTCCAGTGTGCAATATGATGTAGCACATGCCCTTGTGTTTCAAACTCCCATTGTCCCATAGATTGTAAGCTTGCGAGTAGGGTTCTCTTACCTCTCTGTCTGTATGTATTACCCAGTATTGTTTTATTAATGTTTGTTCCCTATTGTATAGCGCTACGCAATTTGCTGGCGCTATATAAATAAATGTTGATGATGATGATGATAACTTGAATCTGATTGGTTGTTATAGTCAACATCTCCACTTTCTGAAACCCGCAGTTTAGTAAATATACCCCTAAGTCTCACAAAAATTATATCAATTTTGGTACAGTATTTATCCCACAGTTTTATAACAGTAAGGACTGTAGCAAACACATTATATTATTGTGAACTGTGGGAAATAAGAGTCTAAACATCAGGCAGGTTTAAATAATAAAGTGAGACAATAGACAAAACAATCTCAAATATAATTTATTGGGAACATAAACAAAGAGATCATAAAGTACACACAGTAGATTTTAATATCACTTTAATTCACATTATCACTTTATTATTTCGCTGTTTTAACAATTCAATTTGTAATAAAATTATTAATAAAAGTTACATTTTAATATAACAATTGGGATTCACAATCAACAGTTAGATAATTGACATTCAGCGACTGCTAGCGCACCATGTTAAAACCAATTCATTTCTTCCAAGGGTTGTACATGATTGGATGCCAGGTCTATTCAAATGTAAATGTATTTGGCCTCACAGCTCTCTTTAGACAAATGCTACCTGCTATATAAAGTGGGGGAGGGTATTGTCCATGGAAAAAAGTTCATTTTTGATAATGACTAAAACTCTGGATGGTAAATGATTTATTACATATATCATTTTTAATTAGTATTTTTACTATTCTTTTATTTTTTCTTCTTACTTGGTCTTAATTGTTGAGATGTCGCATCTCATTGTTGGTTTACCCCAAAGAACTTGACACGGTGGGCTGCTTGCTGGACAGAACAAACCGCTATGGATGGCAGTGGCCCTTTATGATTGGATGTTCAATGTCTCACTCCAGATCTTGTAGGATAAAGCGCACGCACATGGTGATACAATTGGGCAACCTGGTTGTTTTAGGTAAAATTGGCCTGCACTTTCAGCATCTGAGCTAATGCTTACAGCATTGGGGTCATGAGTTCAATTCCCAACTATGGCCTTATCTGTGTGGAGTTTGTATGTTCTCCCCGTGTTTGCGTGGGTTTCCTCCGGGTGCTCCAGGTTTTCTCCCATACTCCAAAAACATACTGGTAGGTTAATTGGCTGCTAACAAATTAACCCTAGTATGTCTGTCTGTCTCTCCGTCTGTCTGTGTGTGTGTTAGGGAATTTAGACTGTAAGCCCCAATGGGGCAGGGACTGACGTGAGTGAGTTCTCTGTACAGCGCTGCGGAATCAGTGGCGCTATATAAATAAATGGTGATGATGATGATGTGATACATGTTATCTAGTCATTCTGACTGTCCATCAAACTACTTGATCTGTGATACGTTTGCATGTACATGGTCAGAAGCACTGACAGGTAAGTCTACCACGTTTTTAACTATTTGGCACCAAACTTATCAGTGTTGATCCTTATGGGTTCAACAGTGCAAAGAATTATATTATAAAGGGCGCAGTGGTGTCTGTGTTAACTGCTCTTCAAGGATGACATCTAAGCAACACCTAGTTTTACTAATCAGGATTCAGTGAAGCAGGGAACAAAATATATAAGAATTAAGCACAAACATTTTTTATTATAGAATATAGGAAGCACATAGGCAACCTGAACACTGAATTATTGTCTCAGTTGTCCATAATGATAATAGCGGGATGATTGCAAGCAGGTTTGAATAACGCAAGAATTAAGGGACCTCGGATGGGGTGCTCAGCAGGTCTCAGCCTGAGTTCCATTAACAGTGGAAGATTAATGAAAGATGGTGTCTGCTGTAAGAAAATACCGAGGACATGAGCCCAGCACGTAGTAACTCGCAGATATGAGTGAGAAAAATAAAATACATGATCATCGTGCATTGTAAATAAGCTTATGGTTGATTACTGTTCTTGTGCTTGTTCCTCACACTCCCACTTTGCAGTCATACTTGTGTCTTTTCTGTATGTAGCTTTGATTTCCCCTCAAATTCTGCACATAAAATTATTTGTTTTAGTCACATGTTTGGGGCAATTATATAATAAATTAGCCATTCTGCTTACAGCAGCTTCCGTCATTTCCTACGGTGAATAGATCACTGGGACACCCGGCTGGGGTTGTCACTGACTCCATGCAAACACAGAGGCAGCCATTTTGTGGGCAGAGCCAGCATGCAGCTAGGATGCAGACTGCATGTTTCTCCTCTGATCTCAGATGTGTATCATCCATGTGCTGTGGTCATATTCAGTCTTACTCTCTGATTTCTGACCTGTCAAGCTTCATTAGCTGCCCAAACTTTTATTTAACTAGAGCTGGGGCCAATGAAGCATAAAGCAGAAATGAGCTGGGGGCAGCACGTGACGGCTCTGAGAGCCGCATGCGGCCCTAGGTCTACTGGTTGCCCATCATTGCCCTACCCCAAAGAAATTAAACGTCTGATTGGTTGCTATGGGTTACATCACATACGTCTATTTAAACTTTTCCTCTACTCGTTTCAGGGACTTGGTTGAATATACCAACCATGATACATACTGTGTCCATCCTTCTCTTCATATTTACAATTACAGATTTGAATATGCATTTCTTGTTACTGGTATAGTGGTAAATATTATATTTTTTCAGGACCAAATATAAAATAGGCCTTCATAGAAAGCAGTAGTAACAGCACAATAATCCTAAAGATTCACCAACTTACTGTATCTTAATTTTCTCTTGTTGTTAAATTCATATACAAATAAAATATACAATCATCATCATCATCACCATTTATTTATATAGCGCCACTAATTCCGCAGCGCTGTACAGAGAACTCATTCACATTAGTCCCTGCTCCATTGGGGCTTACAGTCTAAATTCCATAACATACAAACTAGGGTAAATTTTGTTAGCAGTCAATTAACCTATCAGTATGTTTTTTTTGGAGTGTGGAAGGAAATCGGAGCACCCGGAGGAAACCCACGCAAACAAGGGGAGAACATACAAACTCCTCACAGATAAGGAAATGGCTGGGAATTGAACTCATGACCCCAGTGCTGTAAGGCAGAAGTGCTAACCACTTAGCCACAATATCAAATAACTTTAGAAGCTTCTTTAAAGGTAACCATATCTTCTTTCAGAGTATAGCTTGCCTACAAAGCCATTGGTTTTATTTCTGTCCCTTCATATAATTCATTTATTTCCTCCCCAAGCCCTCCTGTCAGTCTTATTCATGTGTGATAATCTTCTAACAATACAACAGCTTGGGAGAATGACAATGACTGGTGGAATGATCAGATGCCGATGTCTGAAAATGCGATTGGGCACTGGCGAAGGAGAGACCGTCACAAATCCCTACGCTTATATAACCTGTACAAAAACATAGCTGATAGCTATGTTTAATATATGCCACTTGCTGAAAGAAGCACAATTATCTAACATGGTGTGAGCTTAGAGTGCCTTTAAAAGTCCATGTAAATATATGCTCACACTGTCTACTAAAATATAATTTATACGTGCATCTACAAGTATTGATTCATCCGTCATTTTATATTAACAAAAGCTCCATGTGATATGCAAAATGAAGGCTTCTTCGTATGGGTACTATGTCTTCTGATCTCCTATGATCATATTCTGCAGTCTGTCAAACCTGAGAACAACTACGCAATCACATGGTCTGGCTTTAATGTGTGCCTATCTGTACTCATAATCAATCATCCCAAACTCTCTGAGCAGTGTACATGTATTTATCAAAACTTCCTCTGCATTTGTTCTGCGTTGTCTTCCTGTCTCTCCCCATCCTCCTCTCTTCACTCCATGATTCTCTGTTATCCTTCTTTCATTGTCTGTTTATCGTCATCCGTCCTAGCCTCTTCTCCCGAGTCTCTGTCTTTAATAACCTGAAGGTGATTAGCAGAAATCATATTTGATTTTGACACTCAACCTGCCAGTTAAATACAGGCTAACAAAACCGCTCTGCCATCCAATATGCAAGATGCTTCCCCCCTCCTTAATTAGGTAGATAAATACAGAGTTTCCATGGTAACGTCTTCCTGTGTTTGTAACCCAATGCAATTGAGTTTTATGGATGTTGTGGCACGTTATTGTTTAACCCTGTAAAGACTGGCTTGTCTGCATTTTCCCATAATTTGCATTCATTTCAAATACATTTCTTTCAATCTGTATCGGGCAAACGTAACACTTTAACCTGTTCTTGCTAAGGAATAGTCTTGAACAATAGTCTACATTACAGAGAAATAAACAGCAATTAAAGCACTTTTAATTCATGGTCACTGAAAAGTTTTTTTGGGGGGCGAGAGTGGAAGGACAGTACAAGAAGAGTGTGGAATTAATCACTAGTGTATCAACAGGGCTCTAATATTTACTGTGCATTGGATAGGGGTCAGAGCACATTTTTGTTAACAATCTGTGCTCCTGTATGTCTATGTGTATCCGGTTTTAAAGTGGGTAGGAGTAGAAGGACCTGTTACTAATGCGATCAGCAGAATGATCGCAGCAGCATAGAATATGTCAGGAGAGGAGAGCGCTCTTCTTGTAGGAGCCAGTGATTTGTATTCATGTGATTGTGCGAGGACATGGCTGAATATGACAAGAGCATTGTCATGATTTGACGACGGGAATGGAGGCAATGCAGGAAGTCACACACTGAAGGCTCGTTCACCTCCATCTGATTTTAATGTGCTTTTAACATGTTAATAAATGCATGAAGAGCTTACTTAAAATAGAATAAATGAGAGTCAATAATGCCGTTCCCAAAATTACATTCTAAAATATCCTTATTCCCATGCATGCTACCAATATTATTATTATTATTATTATTATTATTATTATTTATTCATAAGGTACCACAATAAGTCCGCAGCGCCGTACAGAGAGCATAAAGTAAAACAGTACATAGCATTACAGGATAACACAATATAGGCAAAACAGTGCAATACAATACAAAAACATATAATATACAACAATGAGTTACCGAACCAGCAGCAAGGAGGTGGAAGGCGGTGTTCAGACACTCCTTATAGGAAAGGTGTGTAAGAAGTGGGGGACAGAATAGCGAGCAAATCTGTGCAAGCTGAACCTGTACCCAGGAGGACGGGGGTAGCAACCAGCAGAGACGCTGATAGCAGAAAAGAGCGAATACAAAGATGTGTTGGTGGGATAGGTAGCGACAGGAGGACACGAGGGAAGAGGCCACGAGAGCTTACAATCTAGAGTAGAATAGTTTGCATTAGTAAAAGCATAATCCATGAAAAGTGCATGGAGAACAAGTTACAAACATCACCACGGTAGTTTTCATGGTTTTTATCAATTTTCCAGTACATACGTGTGAACGAGGTCTGAGACTTGGGGGTATATGTACTAAACTGCGGGTTTGAATAATCAGAGATGTTGCCTATAGCAACCATTCAGATTTTTTTTATCATTTATTTAGTACATTCTACAAAATGACAGCTAGAATCTGATTGGTTGCTATGGGCAACATTTCCACTTTTTCAAATCCGCAGTTTAGTGAATATACTCCTTAGTTACTGGAAGAAGATGTATTATTAAACCACACAGAGTAGTGATGTGGGGCTCCTATCAAACTGAACGCAGCGGTATTGTGTCGTGAAACACACCCATACATGAAATGACGTTCAAACATCCAACCTGGTTTTTGTTAAATGAATTAAACTCTCCTGTGGTCATACTTCTTTTTGGATGAAAAAAAGCATTTAAAGTTTACTAAAAGATTTTCAGGTGAAAAAGATACAGGATTGTAATAGCTAAACCATCCAGACAACTCATCATCATTTATTTATATAGCGCCACCAATCCTGCAGTGCTGTACAGAGAATATTTGTCCGTGCCCCCATTGGAGCTTAAGTACCATAACACACACACAGACTAAGGTTAAGAAATTTTAACCACTGAGCCACTGTGCTTCCAAATAGAAGTGGCCAGGGTCGTATGAGAATTCACTTTGCTAATAACTTTTTTCCTCCTAGAATTTAAAAAATAATATTTCTAGTTGTGACTATGACCTTACCTAGGTAAGTGTTTGGGCTATGACTACAGATCTAGGTGGGGATATAATCAGTGGTTCTCACCTGTTCACCAGAACCGATACCTAATTTTAAGCTCGGTTCGGTGAATCAGTGACCACAGGTTGAGTCCACCAACTTCGTTGGTGAGGGGAGCAGGCCCTTTAAAACAAAATAAAAAAAACAACCTGTTCACGGCATCGGCACTTCTTCCTGCTCCGTCTGCACTGACGTCATCTAACCCGACGTTCTGTGAGTAGCGGCGCAAAGAGGAGTCGGCGGCAAGCAAGAAGACAGAAGACAGTAGACAAGAGAAGAAAGAAGCCGATAGAAAAGGTAAGTGAAAGAACGGAAGCAAGGAAGAGCAAAGGCAGAGTGTGAAGGGGGAGCAAAGAAAGCATGGCAGAGTGTGAAGGGGGAGCAAAGACAGCATGGCGGAGTGTGAAGGGGGAGCAAAGACAGCATGGCAGAGTGTGAATGGGAGCAAAGGCAGCATGGCAGAGTGTGAAGGGGAAGCACCGACAGCATGGCAGAGTGTGAAGGGGGAGCAAAGACAGCATGGTAGAGTGTGAAGGGGAGCAAAGGCAGCATGGCAGAGTGTGAAGGGGGAGCACCGACAGCATGGCAAAGTGTGAAGGGGGAGCAAAGACAGCATGGCAGAGTGTGAAGGGGGAGCACCGACAGCATGGCAGAGTGTGAAGGGGGAGCACCGACAGCATGGCAGAGTGTGAAGGGGGAGCAAAGACAGCATGGCAGAGTGTGAAGGGCGAGCACAGACAGCATGGCAGAGTGTGAAGGGGGAACAAAGACAGCATGGCAGAGTGTGAAGGGCGAGCACAGACAGCATGGCAGAGTGTGAAGGGGGAGCAAAGACAGCATGGCAGAGTGCGAAGGGGGAGCAAAGACAGCATGGCAGAGTGCGAAGGGGGAGCAAAGGCAGCACGGCAGAGTGTGAAGGAGGAGCAAAGGCAGCATGGCAGAGTGTGAAGGGGGAGCACCGACAGCATGGCAGAGTGTGAAGGGGGAGCAAAGACAGCATGGCAGAGTGTGAAGGGCGAGCAAAGGCAGCATGGCAGAGTGTTTTGAGGGGCAAAGACAGCATGGCAGAGTGTGAAGGGGGGCAAAATAAACATGGCAGAGTGTGATTAAGAGGGGCATTTTTGTGGCATAATATGAACTGGGGACATTAGTTTTGCTTAATTTTAAATGGGGGCACTACTGTGTGGCATAACATGAGTCATTAATATTATTATCTCAATATTAGCAGCATAAAATAAAAAAATATTTTATACACACACACACACACAGGGCTGCCAAGAAGAATTCAGGGCCCGGGTACAACAAATTCATGGGGCCCCCCTCATAGTGAAGTAAGCCCCAAAAATTTTTTGCGCCGCCGTACATATATTCAGGGGCGTGGCTAGCCAAACGGCAGTGCAAAAATTTTGGGAGGTGCGGTCATGCATTTGGGGGCGTGGCAAATGTGCCATTGGGGCGTGGCTAACATAAAAACCACTAGGCTCTCAATTCGCCGGAGCGTCACATATGTTTAAGCACTCCTGACTTTCAGGACATCTACCACCACAGGGTAGTATACAAACAATGCAGTGTGTACACAAACAGTTCAGTCTTGGCCTACACCTTACATTGGACACAACATTCACCAAAAATTGGTATTGTCCCTACTAGAATCACAACATTTCACACACTGTGCTGCTCTCTCCTACCTGTTCTTCTCACTTTCTCCACCTGTGGCTGCTGCTTTCTTTAGTTGTGGCTTGTCCGGATCCAGAAATGTTGAAGGACCTATTTTGAAAAAAAAATGGCTACATTTAGAAAATTACAGCCAGCCCCAGCGTTAAATCAATAGCACCCACGATTAATAATTAGGCCTTCCTCCAGCTCCAATATTACAATAATGTGCCCCTTCATCATCGCCATGCCTTATGATCACACTGTGCCCTCCATGCTGTTTTTGCCCCCTTCATCTGGCTCCCCTTCATCAGACTATACTATGCTGCTCCCCCCCTTTTTCAATCCCACTGTGCCATGCCTCCCCCCCCCCTTTGTAACCCCACTGTGTCATGCTGCCCACCATTTTTTAACCCCACTGTGCCATGCTGACCCCTGTTTATTAACCCCACTGTGCCATACTGCCCCGTTTTTTAACCCATCTGTGCCCCTCTCATTTTTTCACCCCCTCTGTCATGCTGCTTTCCCATTTTTTAACCCCTCTGTGCTCCCCCCTCAATTTTTAACCCCTCTGACATGCTGCTTTCCCATTTTTTAACCCATCTGTGCCCCTCTCATTTTTTAACCCCTCTGACATGCTGCTTTCCCGTTTTTTAACCCCTCTGTGCTCCCCCCTCAATTTTTAACCCCTCTGACATGCTGCTTTCCCATTTTTTAACCCCTCTGTGCCCCCACTCATTTTTTAACCCCTCTGACATGCTGCTTTCCCATTTTTTAACCCCTCTGTGCTCCCCCTCAATTTTTAACCCCTCTGACATGCTGCTTTCCCATTTTTTAACCCCTCTGTGCCCCCACTCATTTTTTAACCCCTCTGACATGCTGCTTTCCCATTTTTTAACCCCTCTGTGCTCCCCCTCATTTTTTAACCCCTCTGACATGCTGCTTTCCCGTTTTTTAACCCCTCTGTGCTCCCCCTAATTTTTTAACCCCTCTGACATGCTGCTTCCCCGTTTTTAACTCCTCTGACATGCTGCTTCCCCGTTTTTTAACCCCTCTGTGCCCCCCCTTATTTTTTAACCCCTCTGTCATGCTGCCCCCCCGTTTTTTAACCCCTTTGTGCCCCCTCATTTTTTAACCCCTCTGTCATGCTGCCCCCCCGTTTTTTAACCCCTTTGTGCTCCCCCTCATTTTTTAACCCCTCTGTCATGCTGCCCCCCCCCCCCCCGTTTTTTAACCCCTCTGTGCCCCCCTCGTTTTCCTCCCTTCACTTACCTTTTCTCCTCTCTTGGTCTTCTCTGCTGCTCTGTGCTCCAGACTGACTGAATGCTGGGCATGACATGATGACATCACACCCAGCATTCAGACAGTCTGAATAGAGCACAGAGCAGCAGAGAGGAGGGATGCCGGCTCCGCGATCAGGTGAGTATGTTTTTTTTTTTTTTTAAACTAGCCTGCTCCCCCCACCAACGACCGAGGCCCCCCCCACCCCCCCCCCCCCCCCCCCCCCGCCAAAAAAAAAAAAAAAAAAGGAAAGGAAAAAAAAACGTTTTCAAAAAAAAAATTAAAAAATTAAAAAAAATCAGCAGCGCAAGGGCCCGGGCCGGGCCCCCTGACATGCCGGGCCCGGGTAATTAGTACCCGCTCCCCCCCCCTCTCGGCGGCCCTGCACACACACACACCTGGGTTTGTCTAGATAACTGCCTCTTGATATTGATATCATTTTGTATACTTAAAACGGTCATTAGGGCAGAGAACCGGTTGTTAATTTATTTGAATCCCACCACTGGATATAATGGTATATTTACAAGCTCTCACAAGCATGGCCCTGCTTATTATTGCATCTGTTTGTATTTCGATGTAAGCCATCATTGCACAGTACTGTACAGTATGCTGAGAAGCTAGACAAATACAAGAACACATCCATATATGACACACAGCAGCATATTATGGTAAATAGAAGCATACAACATACCTCCTAACTTTCAACACTTTAAATCGGGACATAGCTAAGGGAGCGTGGCCACTTCACCATGGAGGCATGGCCAACATCTCCCCTGGGGCACCCCTTACCCCTGTCCACTCATCTCAAAAGACCCATTCATTGTGGGGAGTAGCTATCACAATCTTATTAACATAGGGGTCTTATTAAACAGACCACTATTGTGGTCTACTGCCCAGCTTGTGGGAGACAGACTATATGGGGAAATATAAGGCCCATTTAAAACTGGGTAGTCTTATGGCTCAGGCCAAGCTGGGATTTGTAGCTCCATAGCTGTAGAACTAAAGATTGCTAAAGCCTACTCAAAACCTACAGTATGTTACTAAAACTGCTGTCTTTCATTATGTACTGTCGGTCGTTTTGCATATACCATAACAGGACACTTTTCCCTCGGTCCCCTGTACCCGGAGTTGAGAACATGCGCCCCAACAGATGTAAGGCAAGAACAATTTCCTCAATCTTTAATGAGCTTTTTTAAGGTGAAAAATTCACATATTTACTAAAGACCATGGGATTTGTATGACTTATTAAAGGTGCCCTGCTCTATACAAATAATAAACTTAGCAGTGACACAACAGCACACAGAGCCTAATAACGTACATGATGAACAGAGCCTGTAAATTACACGGTGTACAATTGCCCAGATAATAGAGGTGAACTGTTGGAAGCCTTATCTTCTAACTTAGAACATGATCAGATTTGTATTCACTGCCGGTACGTATTTGAATTGGTTCTATTAGTGTCCCAGATTCAGCATAAAAGTTCATGGTCCATACACATATTATTAATGTTTCCTCCAAACGGTATAGAACACATATTATCACCTCATTATAGCTCATGAATACATATATCTATTTGCATATTTCCATGATTCTCAGTCTCCGCCGTGGAGGACGTCGGCGGCTGAGGCACAGGGCAGGAGTTTGCCTGATCCACAGAAATATAATTGTCATCAACATTGCCTCTCAATTGCTCTTTCTCCAAGCCAAGAAGGATTTGTATGCAGGCACACAAGAGCTTGTACTTAGACGTATACATCTGACCCATGCAAGTGGCTGGGTTTATAATTCTAATGAATTTGTACAGCTTTTAACAGTGCTCAAAGTAAGAGAGATTATATAAAAAAAAGCAATTTATGTTTTTTGAATAAAACAGTTTAAGTGTTTATTTGAATTTTAATAATTGGAAGAGACTTGAGTCAGCATGGTTGACTAACAGATCTTTAGTATTGAATCTGTACATGTTCTGTGCTATGACCAAAACTGGACTAGTTATACTGCTCTCTGAGCGGACAACAAATGTAGCTATGCCCTCGTGCTTCAATTCCACATAAATATTTGTATTGGTGTAATGTATATTGTTAAACATATGTGTCACATTCACCATGATTAGATCTACCAACAAAGTACAAACCACAAACCACTTGAAAGGATAAATATGTGAATTTTAGGCATTTTTCACTGGGGTGTGAATGCCTACTACATTAATTATATTTGTCAGTTTGCAAATTTGAAGTGGATGAGTACTTTACATACAAGCTTTAGCCAATCAGAGCATTAGAAAATTCACAGGGCTATAGCATTCTGTAGGCAATTGGATAATTGCGACACCAATTGAGTGTAACTTCACTCAAAAATGATTTTGCCTAATTTAAATTCTTATGTTGGGTACAACTTGAAATTTGATGTTGATAACTCAAAAACACACTGATCTGTGTTGCCTTTTCACAGATAAGTTGTGACAAACGGAACTTCGTTAGCAACATCTGTAACCATGGAAACAAACTGTGGGGTACGCTGATTGTTTCCATACTTAAAAAAGATTGTCAGTTTTTCACAACCCATCTTTCAAAATGTACCAGCAGTGTGTTTTTGAGTTATCAGTGGGTAATTTCAGGCAGAAGTGCTATTTCAAATATCTGGAGTTATTCTAATATGCTTTCAACATAATGACTTTAATTAGGCAACCGTATTTTTGACTCAATCGATGCTTTCATGCAAAAATGAACCATTTTACACTTACAGGAGTGCCGTGTTGGTGATGGTGGAGTTCCTTTGCAGTAATACCCCTGCTGTTTTGCTAGTGTATTGAAACTGCATAGTTATATATAGTCTATCACAGTGATAGAACTAAACTGACAACTAAAGAGCTTTTCAATCTTCAAATGACCTCAACATATTGCTTTCTACAAACCATCTTAAACTTTTAATACATTCATTGCATTATCTGTTTTTTCAGCTTTGTTTTTATATTATAAAATGAAATTGATTGTTTTAATTTCATCGGGATATGAGACAGTTTCACTGGATGCGTTGGATGTAATTGTATCCATAGAGTGGCTTTGTGCATATCCCAGGGCTCCAAATACAGTATAAACAATTCTGCCTCATGTATAAACACATGGCTAAAATTCAGGGAACCAAGCTAAAAGATAAAGCAGCGCATTTAATAAAATTTGCAAGAGAACATGTTCAAACCAATAAATTATAGTTATCGAAAGGCTGGAAAAAACCCTTAATCCTTCATTTTAATTTAATACACAACTGGGCTGTATGATAGCAACAACATCTGTGTATGAAGACTTTTAATTAAACTTCCAGTTGAGGCGTCTTTCAGAGATTGGCAGGCGGGCAGAGTGGCGCCTCAACACTGAAGATACCATAAGTTGCACACACGAAAGGGCAGACATATACATACACCCATTAGCAAAGATTAAAATGTGAAATAGATTGGGGATGGCACTCGACGTAGTCATGTAATTAATCAGGTAGACTAACCCAAATTAGTATTGAAAGACCTGATATGCTTACAGTAAACAAACAAGGGGTCTGGTGCCAAATGAAGTGGCATCTGCCCCAGATGAAAGGAATAAAATTAACCAGCAGAATAAAAGACTCAAATAGGCTCAAGTTTCCGTGAGTTGTATTCACTATCAGAAGGGACACTGTAGCCAATTTTTGTATTTAAATCCTCAATCTTAACGTTAACAGTAGCCTTGGCTCAACAGATTGCTTTGATCTAAGTCCAAATTTCATCTTTAATGCCAGTCAGCAGACACAATAATATATTGCATGGATCTTAGTTCCAGAAACCTGCGTGAAAACAACTTGTAACAAGTAAGAAGTGAAATAAAGGACCAGTTAAGGAGCAAATAATAGTCGGGATCAGTGATGAGAGTTGTAATATGATAACAAACTATCTGAATTTGAGGATTAAAGTTGATCTTTCATTTCAACATAGAGGCACAAAGAGGCATCTTTAAAATACTTGTCTAACAGTAAGACCAATCTTTCTTTTTAATCTAACAGAATGCTTGCTGATTCTGTTGCCAGGCATTAGGTATGAACTTAAAGAATACAGAGAAAGTCAAAGTGTGCCGAATTTGGGTATGTGGGAGGAGTTAGGGTGTTCCTCATCATAGTAAGTGAGTGGGGTGGAAGCCTATTTGGAGAGAGGAACAAGTGAAATTGTTTTTTCGAGCTCTGGAGAGAGAATGAAATTCGAACATAGCTATCTGCCCTCTGAACTGAGAGATCCGGATAGCAAAGCTCAGACAGAGAGACATGGGCAAATTAAGTTCCTGAGACTGAAATCTAGGAGAGAGACAGAGATAAAACTGAGTATGACGGCAGAGCAAGTATATGCTTAGAGAAGATGATTTCCTGTTTGATAGTCCCAGTTTAGCACAAGTTTATTTGTAATCCGAGCGCACATGAGTGTCTTGATGTAATGTATCAGCAAGTAAGGAAATCCATGCTACTATAATCAGCAGGTGTAATCTACAAGTGGAGAGAGGGGATCCGAGATCAGATGCTGGAGGCGAGAGATTGGCTAGAAAGTCTTACAACACACGGTGTTAGCTCTTGAGCCAAGTGTTTTGTTCTGCAAAGTGTTACTCTGATGAAGTCATCCCTTCTGAAAAAAAAGAAAGTTAAACCTGATTTGTGCTGCAATGTGTTTGAAGCACAATGAGACTGCATGTATTACAATTGTAAATAATCTATAGAATGTATTTATCCATCAGTTGTGCCTCTGTACCACTTCCCCTGCTGAACCTGCATTACACCTGTTATCTAACGTGCATGTGTGTGGTCCCTGCTAGGCTACTTTAACCCCCAGGATCCTAAGGTGTGAGAGACTGGGTGATTGACATGTCACTAAAACACACCTAAGCAAACAAAAGTGGTCTAGACATATGTATGAAAATCTCAAATTTCAGCAGCTTGCTTAACATAACCATTTTGCTAACCGGAAATAATTGTGACAGATCTTTATGGGTCTGTTCATTAAGGAAAGGAAAGCAAAAAAAGGAGTAACTTTACACCTTGGCAAAACCATGTTGCATTGGATGGGGGGGGGGGGGGGGGGGTACATTCAAAATGTGGGGACGGATTTATAAATTGGGGTAGGGCGTATCCTAGATCAATTTTAAATTTCAGTGTAAAAAGTATTTGTGTGCTACATGAAAAACAACCAGTATTGCATTGAAAATGTATTCCTTTTTTTGCCTTACTTTCCCTATTGAATCAGGCCCTATATCTTTAATACCACTGATGTACCCAATATTATAAATAAATGGTGAATTAAATGTACATTGTCTTAACCTATATAGACGGTGGCACAGTGGTTAGCACTTCTGCCTCACAGCACTGGGGTCATGAGTTTGATTCTCGACCATGGCCTTATCTGTGTGGAGTTTGTATGTTGTCCCTGTGTTTGCGTGGGTTTCCTCCGGGTGCTCCGGTTTCCTCCCACACTCCAAAAACATACTGGTAGGTTAATTTGCAAAAATTGACCCTACTCTGTCTGTCTGTCTGTGTGTGTCTATATTAGGGAATTTAGACTGTAAGCTCCAATGGGGCAGGGACTGATGTGAATGAGTTCTCTGTACAGCGCTGCGGAATTAGTGGTGCTATATAAATAAATGATGATGATATAGCCAAGCATGCTACTTCTTTCTAGGGGCGTTTTCTAATGTAACCCCAAAAGTTTATCCTAATAAGGGTAATATTTCTTAAGAGAAGTGCACTTTTTATGGATATTGAATAAAATAATTGTTTGAATGGAATTGTTCACTCTTGCCTGGTTTATTGCATGTAAGTTGCCTAGTATTTACACGTTGCTACCAGTTATAAATGTATGTAATTCTACAATTTTCCACCAGATGTCAGCAAAGCACAAGCCACTGGAAAAAAAATCATTTCTAAAACATTAAAAAAACAAACACACTGCGGCCATTTCTTTCACTCGTTGTTATATATTATTATTTCTTGATGCTGTTCCCAATATTTTCTCTTTGCACTTCGAAAGGATCCTGTTTTATGTTAGCAGTGTTACACTACATTACACTTGATAAAGGATCATTATAAAGAGTAAAGAATATTAAGCGCATATGTAAAACAAATCTCTTGAACATGGTGGCTGTCATTTCCTTGTGACTATGTCTCTTTATCTAGGACTGTTGCTTATAGAGAATGTTCATGCTTTTCTCTATCAGGGCAGGCAACAAAAAAATACCCACTCCCCTACTTTTCTGAACTTCCGTCTGGGTGTTGAGGAGGAATCAGATCAGGTGGGATGTATCGAAAAGATTTGCGCGTCCTGATCTACCCAATGCGAAACAATGACATAATTTTGTTGTCAGTTTACTGCATTCCCATTCTAGCTGCAGCCTTGTGGGGTCCCCAGGGCAGCAGGTGGTCTCTTGTGGGTTTCTCAGAAGCGGGAGAGGGGTGCACCAGCATAGCTGGGGCCCCTTTACATTAGGGCCACGTAGAATCCTCAACACCGAAATTCCGCTTCTGCACAAGAGGAAACGTTTATTGCCAAAGATTTCCCTCCCCTAGTCATGTATTGCTAAGAGATGTTGTCCTTCAGTAAAAACAGAGAGATGCCCATTAGTAAATCTCTTAACCTTTTACGAAAGTTTTAATTCAGGAGAGAAGTTTATTATCAAAGGATTGTGTGCAGAACTGTGATACAAGGGGTGTTGTTTATTTGATATCTTGCACATGTATTATACAATATGTAGGTCAAAACACTCGCCGGCCAAAGAATGCTTTAGGGAACATATTTTGAATGTGTGAAACAAGGATGAGAATGTTCCTGTAATTCATGTTACCTTGAAGCACAATGGGGAGTTGAATTGAATACATTTTAAAGTTATACAAAAAACCTTTCTTTGAAAAGAGATGGAAATATTTAAAACTGCTCTCAAAACAAAAGCATTTTTGGATTTTTAAATTGGTCACGAGAAACTCTAAAGGTCTAAATTGTGAATTTGGCCTCTCCCTGTTTAAGGATTAATAAAATATATAATATGCTCTAGTGGTTCTAGGCTGCATGATATTTATCGTGTTCTAACCTTGGCAATCTGTTATTCATTGGCAACACATCTATATCTTTAGCTAGATACACACTACAGGTTTTTCACCCAACTATTATTATTATTATTATTATTATTATTATTGTTATCTTTGACTTATAAGGTGCCACAAAGGGTCCGCAGCGCCGTACATTACATATACAGAAAACAGAACCAAGACACAACATGATACAAAAATATATACAAACACAGGTGACAGAGTAAAGCAAATCAGATTATATCTGGGACAGATAGAGAAAGGGATGGTAGAAATCAGCGAGAAGTAGGCCGAAGCTTAAGAAGACAGGGAAAACAGGGCTAGGGAAGCAGGCCAAGAGGTACAGAGGGTGATGGAATAGTAGAAGGAGCACCCAAGGAAAGAGGGCCCTGCTCCTGAGAGCTTACATCCTAAATGGAAGGGGGAGACACAAATAGGGTGGTACTAAGTGGGGGAGAGAGCCAGGACAAGGAAGTTAGGAGGAGGACTGATAGACTTGAATAAAGAAGTGAGTCTTAAGGGCACGCTTGAAGCCTTTGAGAGTAGATGCTAACCTGATGGAACGTGGAAGATCGTTCCACAGCTGGGAAGCAGCCCGGGCAAAGTCCTGAAGACGAGAGTGAGAGGAGGTGATCAGTGAAGTAGTGAGGCGGCGGTCACAGGCAGAGCGGAGGGGGCGGGTAGGAATGTAGGTAGAGATGAGATTGGAGATGTAGGGAGGGGAAGATTGACTAAGAGCTTTAAAGGTGAGGGTGAGGAGTTTAAATTTAATTCTGTAGGGCATGGAGAGCCAATGTAGTGACTGTTGGAGGGAGACTGCAGAGACAGAGCGGCGGGAGGCGGGCAGCAGCATTGAGGATAGACTTAAGAGGGTCAAGGCGAGAAACTATCGTGTCAATCACACGATAAAACTGTTAGGTCTGATATTGCATTAGTGTGTACGCTCCCACGATAATATTTTATCGTTCCACAGCACATCGTATCGTTTGATTTGAGATTATAACACAACTAAAAATCTGTATAAACGATGGAACGATGACGGGCAAATTCTGCAGTGTGTACACACTCACGACCAGCAGTCTAGGAAGATCTCCATAGAGTTTACTGAGTCACGATCTTTTCAGCTGAAGGTTATGACAGATCTGAAGATCAATCATGTAGGTGTGTACGCAGGAATCGGCATGTTCATTGGGACTTTCAATCATTGGTAAATTCATTACAGATATCTCATCTTGATACATTTCTGTAGTGTGTACCCAGCTTTACTCTGAAATAATAATTTAAGCTCAAATAGGGGATTATATATATATATATATATATATATATATATATATATATATATACAGTATATATGTTTTATATATGTATTTGTGGTGCTTCACCAAATTAGTACCAAATTAATCAAAGCAGTGACCGATATGTATGTTAAAACATCAGAGAGACGATTAGCAGAGTCCCAAGAGCTGTTGTTCCTTTAAGATATTCACTCTTCTTCAGCTATCAATACCAAGCGCCTGATTCATGTTCAAATGCAACGTACACATAAGTTGCGCGTTTAGAAAAAGCACGGAACTTGTGCATATAACCGCCCATATTCAAATCCAAGTGTATCTCATGATACGTTTCGATTTAAATCTTAGTGGCAGTACACTCTACCTAAACAGTACTTGCCTTACCTAGACAGACATAACAGACTGCAGTATATTCACAAGCGTAAGTACAATTAAAGGTCACATCAGAACGCATAAAACTTTTATTTTATCATAAACTATAATAACAAATACTTAGTATGATACTTTATATAAATATTTATTTTCAAATATTTTTTTTAATTTTTATTTCTATTAATATATTATTTACATAAATAAAGATGTTTATAATGCCTACTGCACATTCCATGCATTTTTATATTATGTCTTAGTTGCATACAGTTCTTCTGTCATAGCTACAGATAGGAATACATGTAATTTACAATTGCCCTGTAATGGGCGCAAAAGATATGGCCTTGACTGGGCTACATTGGCACTCCGCTAATGTACATGGGCTACATTAGTTCGTCCCTTCCCTTCACAGTTCCTCCTCTCGAGTTGTAGGCAGTTGCAAGTGTAATTTGCATTCGGACGTGGATTGCATATAATTGCGCTCATTGGCGTAAGTTCTGTTTTTGTGCAGATTCATTGGTTGTACGTCCAAACATGATTCAGGCCCTATTACTCTTTAATAAAGTATCCAGCTTCCCCTTTCAAATATGCCCAAATCCTCATGGATTTGAAGCAATCTGAAAATACAATAAAAAGAAAGATTTGCAATCTTTGACTATGAAGTTTTTAATCTTTAAAAAATAAACTAGATGCACACCAACAGGGCTGCCTTCTGAAGTTGTGGGACACATGTAACCAAAGTACACAAAGAGATTCAATAAGTATTTAATCCAGTTCAGTTATCCCCAAAGTAATAGTGTAATATAGTAATAAAGAATTCAACTAACACAAAACAAATTAGATGAGATGTTTTTTTTTTAAATATGTACAGAGGTAAGCCATTGTTTGGTACATATTCATACACATTAAGCAATACATAGGGGTATATTAACTAAACTGCGAGTTTGAAAAAGTGGAGATGTTGCCTATAGCAACCAATCAGATTCTAGTTATTATTTATTTAGTACATTCTACAAAATGACAGGTAGAATCTGATTGGTTGCTATAGGCAACATCTCCACTTTTTCAAAACCGCAGCTTGATAAATTCACCCCCAGGTGTTAGTGTTCAATCACACACTGTAACCTCACCTCTTCTCTGACTGTGCTGTCCGCCATACACTATATGTGACACAGTAGATTTTTGCTTTCCTTTCAGCACCATTGTTGTACTCAGCTGTTAATTGGCTGACTGAATCCTCTTTGCTACTCTGTACAGGTCATGTCACCCTTGATTAGACCTTTTCATCAACATTCATCATATGCTTCTGACACAATTTTCAGGAAAAAAAAAAATACTAACAGCATTGCTATTTCCGCTGCACTCTTACCAATATATCTGGTGCCCATGGCCTTGCTGAATATAAGGGGAGAAATTCTGTAAAGCCGGAATGAGAATGTTGCTTTTCTAATGTTACGTGTTTTCTTGTCTGAAGTCTATTTTATTAATAAAACACACTAAATACATTTTAAAGACTAAAACAGGACTGTTTTTCATCCTATATAAATATTTTTTTTTATTGAATAGGATGTAACATTTTATAGTCATTCCATCAAATACATTTTTCATTTTTGTTTTTATAGAATACCCCAAAGTTGACTTGAATCTTTAGTCTGCCCATGCCCACCTGCTTTAAATAGCATTATGTTCACATAGAACGCTATGGGGGGAGTTCAATCGGCCTCGTTACTTTTTCAAGTAACGCGGTCCACGCACTATTACCGTTATTACGGTTATAGTGCGCGTAAATACCGTTATTACAGAAAGCTGGGTTAATATTACCGTGATAACGGTAATAGTTTTTACGCTGTGGTACTTCGGGGGGGAATTCAATAAAATGGAAAGAGCAGGTATACCAAACAAAATGGAAATAATGCAACACCAAGCACTACATTTAAAAAAAAAAGAGGAAAGGCTGCGGGAAATAATAATCCCTAAAACTGCCTAATGTCTGCAAAACTAGGTCTGAAAAACTAGTTGCCTATCACAAGAGTTCTCGCCCTCTGAGTTTAAACGCAGTCATGGGTTTGTTCAACGTATGTATTATAAAACATCACAATGAATTATCAAAAGCCACTTGGCCCTGTGATGACCCAACCAGTGCCAAGGACATGCAGAGCCAACTGCAATTTGTATCTCTCTCCTCTTTGGAATTAACTTGGGCCGTGAACCGGGCTATATCTTAATGGAAATATAGATGAACAATGCTACTGGCTAAACTTGTACTGGCAATCAGGTTTATATTTGCCAAGACACTTTGCCAATTTTTACAAAGCACAGAAGATATTTCCAAACGGCAGTTAGCTGCCATAGCTAATCAGAGCTATGAAAACTTAGTTTAAAGAAACAAATATTTTTCACTATCACTCTTTGAGAGCAAATTAACACAAGGCTGGCTTGTCATTCTTTTCATGTGGTTTTAGTTTGGAGCGGGCTAGCCAGGCACATAACCTGTTAAACTCAATTATAATATTATTATCATATTAAAGGGATGAGTCAACCCTAGGGAAATATATTGTCACTAAGACGAGGGGGACTAAAATGCAAGTTCAAGTGATATATAAATTAAGCTCCAGCTATTAACAAGAGTATAAATTAGAGATTCTCAGGCTCGGTTTTCTGAAAACCGAGCCCACCCAGACTTAGAGGATCCGAGCAGGTTCGCGAGTCGGCTCGGTACTTTCCTGCGTCCTCAGATCTGAAACGAGACAAAACATCATCGTTGCGCTGTCGGATCTTGTGGATTTTGCATTCCATAAGTACCTCCCTCCCCAGGAGATCCAGTGCCATTGCTCACACAGAAACAGAGGTAGCAGTGTTCTTGTCACTCTCCAGTCTCCAGTGACATTGCTCAGTGCCACTGCTCATACAGAAACAGGAGGGGTAGCAGTGTTCTTCTCACTTGACAAAACTTGACTGGAAATTACTGGAAATTAATGTTATTGACTGTGAACTTAGGGCTCTATGTACTAACATACATTTAGAGCAGAGCTGTGCCATATTTAATATTTTAGTTAGTGGTCAAAAACTGGGCATAAGCAACAGAGGGTTTTGGTGCACAGAGGAGGGGAGAAAACATCCCAATATCCCACATGTCAATGTTCTTGCTCCTCCTCTAGGCATGCCCCCTTTCTTCTGCTATCATCTTTTGTTATCTCAGGATGGCGATAGATGGAGACATGCAATGAAAAAATGTATTATTATTTTTAAAAAGCATTTTTCATATGGGAATTATTATAAAGAATTTTTTTTTATTTTTTTTTACATTTTTAAACATTTTTTTAAATCTTTTTTTCCAGCAAGTGTGGGATTCTAGATCCACTGTGCATGCACATATTGCTGAGGATGGCGATGCGGTGAGTTCCTATCCATTTACACCGTGCAGCAGAGTATCACTCAGCTTCCCCAAGAATATTTTATTAGCAAATTATGGCAATAGGAAGTTTCCTATCGCTGCAATAAGCGATAATAGAAACCCATCACTATTGCCTCTTTGTAATAAAAAGGTCCCATGGTCTCTGATGTAAGTAACTCCTCCTTTCTTATTTGTCTTTTGTGCAATTGTGGAATTTGACATTAGTGACTATGAAGCATTGTGCTTATGTTATGTTAGATATTGTCAGCACTAGCCAGCTGCCTGTTACTCTTCATCATCACCATTATCATTTTTTTCTGCCGCATACAATACAGAACGGATTTTAAGCACCTGGACTTAAATAGTAACAGTGTTTACCCAAATAATTATATTAATCTAAAATTATGTAAGAAAGAAATATTTACATTTTTGTTCCTAGTAAGTCCTATGCACATACAGGAAATACATTTAGGGCCAGTGTAATTCCATGTATGTGTGTTCGCACCAATTTTCAATCCTAAATACATAGGCACCTTTTCTCTTTATCATATTCAGTTTAAGATTTGTGCAGCCTTTAACATATTTTTATTTGCACAAGGATTTTCAGATGGAATGGACTTGCATTTCTCATTTTACCTTGCTGTATATTTCACAGAATGTCAAAGCTTATCCTTATTAGTTTCAGTGAAAAGAAATTAGATAACCATCACACTAATTGGTTCACATTGGTGAGTAAAGTGATTTAAATGTATCATTCAATGCTGCATATTCCAAATATGAGACTGGCCTACTTGTGGTCAAGTAGCTGTCCTAAATATAAAAATTGTACATATTTTACCTCTGCATATGAAGGTTTTATATAACACTGGCCTAAATCAGGATGTTAGTCCTCACTGTATACCACAAATAGTCCCGATTGTCACAGGAGAGTCCTGATAGGTAGTGCCAGAAATGGGTGGGGATTATCAAACGGTAGTTGTTCTTGTGCAGATCTATGGTGTGGCTGAACAGTTTAGGGCATACTTGCCAACTCTCCCGGAAAGTCCGGGAGACTCCAGAAATTCGGGTCAGTCTCCAGGGCTCCCACGAGAGCTGGCATTTCTATTGCATCCATGAATTCCCTCGTTAAAATAACGCGATTCACTGAGACTCGCGTCATTTTGACCCCGCCTCCCGCAACAAAACGTCATTTTACCATACTTGCCAACCTTTTTAAACTTTTATCCGGAGATCCCAGGCAGGGGGATGTGGTGGGAGGGCGGGAGGGGCAGGGCCTGGTGAATCGCGTCATTTTGGCCTGCCCCTGCGACAAAATGCTATTTTTGTCACGGGGGCGGGGCCAAAATGACGCGATTAACCGCGAATTGCGTCATTTTCACAGCAAGATGCCGTTTGCGGGATATGTGCCTGCTCTCACGGAAGTCTGGGAGACCTACCCAAATTTCGGGAGTCTGCCGGACATTCCGGGAGAGTTGGTAAGTATGCATTCTCATTCTACTCGTGGGGGCGGGGCCAAAATGACGCAATTCGCCCGCTCCCTCCTATTAGTCACGCCCTTCTATCGAACGTAGCCTACTAAAAGCAGGCAAGTATGGTGGTAGGGATGTGTTTGGGTATATCAGAACCTTGTCCAACTTTTGTCCTGATTTTGTAACTTCCCATGTTGGAAGATATGTCATTAAACACTTAAATCGCAAAGAGGGATAGTCCATATTTTGTCTCTCAAAGCAGTTTGTGGTGCTTCCTGCATAATCAGGAAGAGACCTGTCATTATATGTTGTGAAACATTTGATTTTGTCATTTTGATTCTGAAACAACAATCCCTCAGTATAACAAATCCCCAAACTTCTTCTTTGCAAAATAAAACCGAATCGGTTCATTAGGCCTAGGCCTAATCATAGTATTCTAGATTAATCAGGACTCAGTGGCTAGTTCTAATAACAAGACCTATGGCATATTTATTCCTTGTGGTCTGTGCCCATATGCCACATCACTATTTTTTTATATTGTGCTATAATGTCAATAGCCAAACACTCCTCATCTAATATACATTACTTGTTTTATCCATCCTTATAATTCCACTTTTACCGTTTACCCACTAGATAGCATCTTGGCTTGGTGAACCGCCCCACAGGTAGGAACTTGCTAAGTCCTTGATTTCTCACCAAAGGCAAAAGGGGTTAATCTTACCTTTTTAACACTGTTTAATCTCCAGCATTGTTTTCTCTGGACACAGAACCTTTACTGTAATTCTGACCTTTAAAAGTATACCCCAGCCCATTCTATGTTAGAGAGAAACATTTATTTATCATTTATGTGTAAGAGTAATGGAGAGGGAAGGATAGGGGGAAGGAGAGAGCACAGGCTATGTAGGGCAGAATAATGTTGATGAGATGCGGTGCTCTCCCATATTTGCTTTAATGGTATTTATCATTTATTTAAAGCTGACATTTGCTGTGGTTAAATCATGTGGAAGTGCCGTTCGGCTGAACTGCGCCAGAAAACCTTCTCTGTCTATTAGCATTTTTGTAAATGATGGAAAGAATCTTAACATTTTATTAACCAGAGACCAGCTAAGCTCTCAGTTCCGGCCTTTCTGGGGGGATAAGTGACGATTTTATAAGAGCCTGGAATGAATGACATTTCGCTCTTTTGCTTGAATCCTGCTTGAATGAAATTCAGTGTATATATCTATATATGTTAATGTGTTAGATATGTGCAAGGTTCTTATATGAGAATTTCACAGCTATGTAATTATATGAAAGAAAGCATGTTGCATGGCTAAAATATGTCCTTAAATAAAAGGAGTAACACATGTAATATAGGCCGCTATTTATCAAAATTCGATGATAAAGAATCACTTATTTCTGCAATTTGTCCCCAAAATATTGTCTGTGCGGCTGAGCGTCCAGCAGTGAGGTTAATATACTGCTTTGCCAGGACAGTCTCTGGGGATGTGCGTATACGTCAAGACTTGGGTTTCCGGTTTCACTTGTCAAAGAAAATGAAAAAATATAGAAATATATTTAAATTAAAAAAAATGAAAGTTTTAAACATTGAAAAAATACATTATTCAAGAAACCAAACATTTTTTCAATGATTTTCCTCTGGTATCGACATTTTGAACTGCGTCATTGTGCCCCTGTCACTGTTTAATGTGGTTGGCAGGGTTCAATGGCATGATTACCCTGCCACCTGATGATGCAATTAAGTCAGGGGCGCACGCAGGGGGGGGGGTTTCTGGGTCTCCAGAAACCCCTCCCATTCGCTAAAGAAGTGCCCCTACATAGCGGCACTGTACGTCAAAGAAGCATCCACGGCGGTGCGGCCGCTTCTTTGACAGCGCCGCGGCTGCTGTATAGTACAGTGCTGCCGAAACAGAGCTGCTGCGCATGCGCATGCGCAGATGCTCTTTGCTTTTTTTTTTTTGCTTTTTTTTGGGTGGGGGAACCCTCCTTAAAAATCCTGCGTGCGCCCCTGTAAGTATACTATAAAACATTCTAAATTTAAGTCATGTTTTAATGTTTTGGATCTGACTACGTGAGGCAAAGAGAAGTCTGACTCTGGGATCCCAACCATTTAAAGGGTCTTCCTGACTCACAGCCATCAAAATGTCCAGGCATCGGAAGGGTTATTTTTCAAAGTGCCACAAAATCCTTTCATTCTCTTCTCTTTTTGTACCTCCAGGATACTCCGTCTAGCTGGTATTCAGCGCCTGCCTGCTGACTCGTAAAGAAAAGAGTCCCATTTAAAAATCATTTTTTAAACACTGACTTTACCCAGCAGGGTGTGAGAAATGCCCATCTGCCTCTGGGAACAAAATGCATTTTTAACCCTCTCATGAAAAACACTTGTTATTCACATGATCTGTAAATGTTGCTTCAGGGCTATAATCTGCCATTGTCTAGTATTATGGGAAAAGGATTACATGATGTAAATTTACCTCCCCCACATAACTGGTTAATGTGACACAGTTACAGAGTATACTAGTAAACTACCATTACGGGATACGGATTTTCCAAACATAGCAATAAACTCCCCAGGAGGCTACAGGTGGCTAAATACATTTTAGAGACTAGCTGATCCACTAATAAAATAACTTCCAGACATTGCTGGCTTTTGGTGCAGTGGGCAAACTGAGCAATTGCTCAGTTTTAAATAGTAATTAACATGACTATTGATGTTTAATGTAAGTCATACTTACCAACTTTTTCAAGTTGGTGTCCAGGAGACTCTCTGCAGCAGGTGGGCGTGCGGGGGGCGGGGCGCCGAAATCGCGTCATTTTGACCCCGCTCCCGCGACGTAATGAGGCAAGTCGCGTCATTTGACAGTGGGGGGCGGGGCTAAATGCAGCGATTCACCGGGAATCACGGCGTTTGGGATGTAATTCTGCCCACTTCACTAGGAAGTGGGGCACTTCCTAGTGAAGTGGGCAGAATTCGGGAGATTGCCACACTCGCCCGGGAGTCCGGGAGACTCTCGCAAAATGCGGGAGTCTCCCGGACATTCCGGGAGAGTTGGCAAGTATGATGTAAGTAGGTATACATTAGGAAATGTAGTAGCATGGGACTTGGGCATCATGGATATGACCCTGATGTAATAGGATGTTTTGTAAAAATATGTTGGGTTTCCAACTCAAGTAACAGATTAACTGTGTGGCTTTTGAAATTTAATTTCTGGACATATATATTTTTTTAAAAACAGAATGTGGCAAAAAGGAAACGATTTACAACCTAAGCACAAAATAAAAAATGCTACATGGACCATTTCACAGTCATTTTCTAGAAAAATAACCAGCATCTCACAAAGTTAGAAAAATAGGAAACTTCACAGAGCCCCCTGTGGGCAAAACACAACGGGCCTGACACTTTAAGGAGAGCAAAGGATGAAAAAAAAAGGAGTAAGTTTTCTCCCAGACAAACCATGTTACAATGCAAGGGGTGCAGATTAGTTTATTATTTTGCACATAAGTTAAATACTGACTATTATCATGTAGAACACAAATACAATACTTTATTATTACACTGAAATTTGAAAGTTGATCTAGGACATGCCCTATCCTAACTATAAATCTATCCCCACATTTTAAATTAACCTCCCCGCTCCAATACAACATAGTTTTACCCAGGTGCAAAGTTACTCCTTTTTTTATACTTTGCTCTCCTTAATGACTCAGGGCCAACAAATGCAACTTTGTAGGCAGTTTGACGAATTCAGCCATGGACAGATGTTATGGAAGATATTATATAGAAATATGGATATACCTGCGCTCACTAATGTTATGGAAGAAGTTCCAGACAGCAACAGAGCAGGTCAATGTGGATGTGTTACATCGAATTTGCTACCAGAAAAGAAGCTATAGATCCATTGAGTCGTGTCTTGCAGTGGCTGGTAATCAAATTTGGGTAAAATGATTGCAAGGCAGCTATGCACCAAATGGAACTCATTATGACTATGTCACCAGTGAATTGTCTTCTGAGAGTCCCTGGGCAGATGTCTAGTATTTTACAAGATGCCACACTGGGTATTTCTCATCATTTAAGGCTATTGGAGTGGTATACCCTACACCTTCAGTGGCGCACGCAGGGGGGGTTTCTGGGTGTCCAGAACCCCTCCCCTCCGCTAAAAAAGTGCCCTATATAACGGCACTGTACTATACAGCAGCCGCGGCGCTGTCAGAGAAGCGTCCGCGGCGGTGCTGTATAGTACAGTGCTGCCTAAACTGAGCTGCTGCTAGATGTGGAGTTGGGGCAGAGCTACATTGCGCATGCATGGTAATGAGGGTTCTCATTACTGTGTGGTTTGTGCACCACTGCCTCACTGCCTCTTCTCCTTTGTGAGTCACTACAGTGAGCTCTATAAATCTTAGTACGTAAAGCCCTATGAATGCTTATCATTATGTATATAAATTATTCTCTCGATCAAGCAAAAATTAGAAGTGCAATACACTCAAATTCCCATATAGAAACCATACTGTATCTATCTATCTATCTATCTATCTATCTATCTATCTATCTGTCTGTCTACCTATCTGTCTATATTTTTATATTTAATTTACATATATGATAATATAAAACAAAGTTAAAACATATTTAAGAACAAGCAGGATAAACTGCATCAATGATCTCAGAATGATATCTATGTGGACATACCGTGGCACATAAACCACCAGTCAATATGTTATACTCACAAATAAACTATGTAATCCAAAGGATGATTTTTCTTTCAAGGGAAACTTGATCATTTTATTGGTATAGGCTTCTCCCAGGAGAATATAAAAAAAGCATGCAATTTATTTATTTTTTTAATTATTCTCCATTGATGATCTAAATTGATAATAGTGTCCCTTTTATTAACATAATAATAGTGCCCCCTTTGATTAACGTAATTAATAATAGTGTCCCCTTGATGATAGTAATTAGTAATAGCACCCCTTTGGTGATTTTAATTAATAATAGTGTCCACTTGATCATTGTAATTAGTAATAATGGCCCCCAGAGTAGTATAGTTAAAAATAGTGCCCCCATGATGATCTGTAATTCATAATAGCCCCCCTTTGATAGTTGTAATTAATAATAGTGCCTATTAATAGCGATATTTATATGCAATAATAGTTCCCCTTCGATTACTATAATTGATAATAGTGCCCACTTAATGATATACTTACCTTGGGGCTTCTTTCTTCTGTCCGTGCTTAAGCTTTGCAGTCATGCCCATAGATTGTAAGCAGACACGGGCTGGGAGAGGCGTGGCCGGAGGGCACACAGGCGGCCGCATCTCATGAAAAGGGATGCGGCCGCGTCATTGATTTTGCAGCCGGGGGGCGGCCGGTCGGCCTACCCCCTGGCTCTAATAGCGGCCTGACCGAGCGGCCCGGGGGGCCGATGCCCCCCTGCCCCCCGGGCCAGCCCGCCACTGATTGTAAGCTTGCGAGCAGGGCCTTTTTACATCTACATATGGTATGTATTACCCAGCATTGTTTTATTACTGTTTGTTCCCAATTGTAAAGTGCTACGGAATTTGCTGGCGCTATATAAATAAATGTTGTTGATGATGATGATGATGATGATAACGCTGCAATGCATGATGGAGCCAGAAGCCTCTGTGTACAGACTTGTCCGTCAATAACCCCAGTCGCACCAGTTCCTGGACTGACACTGCCACACGGTTCATCACTGCTCAGGGGGCTACATGAGCCAGCTTTAATCTGCCTCTCATTATTGCCATAACAGACTAAAATCATTTAAAAAATACTTTATTCTATAAATAAAGTATTTGTAATGAGTAAAGTTTTGTTTGTTTTTTACATTTTATCTTTTTGTAAAACATTTTAACATGTTATATTTCCAGATCCAGGCTTTTAGTTGAACTGGACTTCGGCAAAGACTGTCCTGGTGAAGCGGTAAGTTAACCGTAACTGCTCCGGGCCAGTATAGCTGGTGATATTTTTTGTTAAATGGTGGAGATAACTGATGGCCGTAAATAAAAACCCAGCTTTATGTCCTCAATTCTCCAGCCTTATACTCAGATAATTATCCTTAAACTGCTTTCCTCAGAATTGCCCCATTACTGGCATTTAGGCCAGTTACAACTAACATTTATATATTTTGGACCTGCCCAAAAACACAGCTTATGAATGATTTTTGGTCAGTCACTACAAAAGTGGTGTATGTACAAATTTTCAGCCTTGTAGACCATCAACCTTCATGTTCACAGGGTTTTCCTGGATGATGGTCAAAGAAATTTAAGAACACAAAACCACTGAAACATTAACCACCTTCTTGTGTCATGATAAACCAGCTTATTCACTCCCCCACTTTGATCTCTGTAATCATGGTGATCTAGATTCTGGATCTGATCTCAGCCCAGTCTTTAGCTCTGATAATGATTAGACCCAGGATTCTTATTCTCATTTAGGGACCCAAACCAACCTTTAGCCTGGCTTTAGGCAAACGTTATGGAACCACTTTCATATCTCCCTCCTGCACTATTGCCATTAACATAGTCGACTTAGTTGTTTGAAATGTTATTGTGCTTTTGTTACTGTGTTTTAAATGAATCTTACCAATGTATCTTAATAATAATTTTCATTTAAAACTACAATTTGTACATTCAGCAAACTGCGTAGTCCTTGGACTGTCACGAGGATCAAATATTACATTTTGGTACCATTTGTCATGATAATTATAGCTAATCTGCAGTACCTGTAAGAGGCCAAAGGATGATGTGAGTCATTTTATTTCAGTGTAGGCTCTGTGAGTGATGTCATCATATAGGAGACAATAACAGGACAATAACTCAAACTCAATGACACAATGTGTATATAGACTCTTAACCCTAGCTATGTGACGTCATAAACGCAATTTCACATTTTATTTTAATTGGTTTCAAGGTAACCCACATTTGTCAGGGTACTTGACACAAACTCCAATACAGACGTATCCCATTGTCTGTGTTGGAGCATGATATAGTAACAGGGTTTAACAACAGACCTTGGAGATTGTTACTTTTTTCAGCCTACAACAATGTATATGTCATTGTGTCACCACTGAGGTTGCCCTTGACATACTGTGAAATAAAATATAATACATTTAGAATTAAGCCTTGATAGCTAGTGAATAACTATTTCTCTGAATATTGGTCCATGGAAAAGTTACCAATGCTGAAAAGTTGGATTATCTTCATTTGCATGAACAATGGAATTCTTACGGAATGTTCTGCTAGACAAAAGAGCTCTTAATTCCAACCTTGAAAAGGGCAGCAAAAATCTCTCTATTAAGATTTATGGAATATTTAGAGACTATTCACATAATTAGTCTGAGCTACAATGAGTTGTTTCACGCACAGGAATATACTACACAAAAGGAGCTGCAATGAGCAGAGGTAACACAAATTTGTGGACATTATATTCCCATATAGCGGAAATGTCCTCATGGTTTAATTTTGGTCTTTTATTATCTATAATTTAGCATGATTTTTGAGTATGGCTGCGGTGACATAGAAGAAACCAACTGGGGCAACATGGATAGGATTGTGGTAAATACGAAATGAATCACTTGGATGAAGTGGTTTTGAAGTCTACATTGAGGAGAAAAATTTTCTGACCTGATGTATATGTTAGGCAGAGTAAATGTGGGTGAGACAATAACAGATGAGATGTGATAGATAAAGAGGCAGAATGGGCCACAATAAGGATTTGAGGGGCAACACAAGAAATCTAATTTATGAACCTCAAAAAATTCAGCAGTGCACTTTACGTCATGTAAATCTACTTTTGTTTGTTTTCCAAGCTCATTTCATGGTGTTTGTCCACTTTCCAGTCCTTGGATCTGCTCCTACAAACAGAGTGTGATTATCTTTGCGGGTTTGCGGATCCACCTGAAAATGCCCATGGTATAAACTAGAGATGTTCACTGTCCCCGTGTTTTGGTTTTGGGTCTAGATTAACTTCGTGTTTTGGATTTGGTTTTGGTTTTGGCAAAACCGCCCTCGCGTGTTTTGGTTTTGGATCCCGATTTTTTTCTAAAATGCCTATTTTTTTATCCCTTCATTATTATTAACCTCACTAACATTATTTTTCAATCATTTCAACTAAATTTTTGTCAAGTGACAAGAACACTGCTACCCCTCCTGTTTCTGTATGAGCAATGGCACTGGAGAATGGAGACTGACAAGAACACTGCTATCCATGTTTCTGTATGAGCAATGGCACTGAGCAATGTCACTGGAGACTGGAAAGTGACAAGGACACTGCTAATCCTCCTGTTTCTGTATGAGCAATGGCACTGAGCAATGTCACTGGAGACTGGAGAGTGACAAGAACACTGCTACCCCTCCTGTTTCTGTATGAGCAATGGCACTGAGCAATGTCACTGGAGACTGGAGAGGGGCAAAAACACTGCTACCCCTGTTTCTGTGTGAGCAATGGCACTGAGCAATGTCACTGGAGACTGGAGAGTGACAAGAACACTGCTACCACTGTTTCTGTGTGAGCAATGGCACTGGATCTCCTGGGGAGGGAGGTACTTATGGAATCCAAAACCCGTCAGATCCGACAATGCAACAATGACGTTTTGTCTCAATTCAGATTCGAGGACACGTGGAGATACTGAGCCGGTTTGCAAGCCTACTCGGATCCCCTAAGTTCGGGTGGGCTCGGTTTTCAGAAAACCAAGCATGAGCATCTCTAGTAATAACGTCACTTCAATGTCCAAACTACAACCACGTAAGGACGCGACTTTATTACTGTACATTTTTTCCCATAAAATACTGCTTGGTCCATCTTAATTTATTAATGTCATAAATTCAGGACGGTCCTTCTTACATGTCACTTTGTGTGTTTAAATGTTTTTATTACATTGGTTAGAAATGCTCTTTTTTTTGTGAAAGTGCAACTAGAAGGTGTAATATGTGTCCAATTGAAAGTATAGGATGAGGGCTGAAGAATCAAGTCATTTTGCGGGGAGGTAAATCTGTGCTCCATAAAAAATATAGAGCATACTTGTCCTAAATGCTCCTTCTCCATCCCTTTAACTAATCTTGCCAAGGAAAATTAAATCTCAGTTTTGCAATTGGGTGCCTAAGCAGGTCTATTTAGCAAGGAACGCTCCCTATACGCCCAAATTCTTCCATCATAATGTGCAAAATTTTACACCCTCACATATGCCACAGTCTTGGATTTAAGAATAGGGGCATTTGCTGAAACATGCCTTGAACTTCCAAAGTGCTAGGTTGTTCTCAGACCCTTCTCCCTCTCCTACTAGCACCCTTTCAATACTGCCTGCACCTGCCACTGCTAGTGAAGTCTCCTCAAAATGGGAATGTCCTACCTAAATTGATACAGTTGGCAGGAATGTACTATTCTGGAATAATAGTTCCAGGAATGCCTTTTACTTCAGGTCTTCTGATTAATTAAAGGTAATCTTTAGCTCTCCTTTCTGTTTGGAAGATATACTATTTCTGGACATTCTATATAGTTAATTTGGTGCAGCACATTAATTGTTATTTTGTAATGTTGATTACGGTCCAGCTATGATTCACACTAACCACCAGAGCCGGATTTAGACCTCATGGGGCCCTAGGCAAGATACTGGTTTGGGGCCCCCTTCCTGAAAAAATCCATAGCACTATAGTTTTTAGCATAACATATACCCCTATTCAGGGGCTGGCTGGCAGACTTTAGCCCAGGGAGGCAAGCACACAGCACTGGCTCATAAGTAGCGGCCCATTTTTAAAGGTTGGTCTCACCGCCGGCCCTGGGAGGGCCCTCTGGAAACTGCTGGGCCCTAGGCAATTGCCTAGGTTGCATAGTGGTAAATCCGGCCCTGCTAACCACCAATGAGATACAATTGCAGAACAATGCAAGTATCTCAATAGTGTTATGTCACATAGCAAATGTCCTTCTCGATATACATCTGGTGAAACTGCAGGAATTGCGGAGAAACGTGTCAGGCCTTTCTTATGGGATATCTGAATCTTTTTTGGACATTAATTATTCTTTTTGAGGACTCGCTGGATATGAATTCCTTTATTTAGCATCAAATCTTACAAGCATTTATCAAACATGAAAAGCAGCGGTGAGCAGCCTACATTACTATATGATTAGAGCTGGATTCTATCTAAAGAAGCTGTAAGATATCATTTCTGATTACTGGAGGGACAGATCTGATTCTGTATTATGTGCTGTCACTCACCATTGCATATATACAGACTGACTTTCCATTTGTAAGTGACTTTGGGCAACTTACATCTTATACTGCTCCTGAAATATTTGGAATTTAAGTTCCTAAAGAGATTTTTGTTTACTGCACATGATGCTTTAATCCGGGAGCTTTTTGAGATTAGCCCATCAGTGAGTTATCTGGGTGCTATCCAGGGCTGGTGCTAGGGTTCTCAGCGCCCTAGGCAAAATTTCAAACAATCTCTTCCCCCATAGTTTGAAAATAAAATTAGAGCATGAGGTGGCAAACGGTATAAAAATGACTATCTGCCACCTCATGCTCTATATTTTATTTTCAAACTATGGTGGAAAAAATTTACAATTTTATTTTGCACCTCATGCTCTATATTTGACTTGCAAACTATGGGGTAGAATTTCTACCCCATAGTTTGCAAGTCAAATATAGAGCATGAGGTGCCAAAAAAAGTCATATTACCCACCCATTTTTTTTTTACCTCCCTACTTTGGGCACCCTCTTTTTTAAAAATAATAAATTATAAATAAATAATTAGATTTTATTTACTTACTCTTTTTTCTCCTGAAGTCTGGTCAGTAGATGCATGGGAACTCTTCTAAACTCTTCTAACCTCTTCTCTCTTCTCTTCTCTTTTCTTTTATGTCTTGTCTTGTCTTGTCTTCTTTTCTTTTCAATGCCTGCTCCACAGGAGGCGGAGCGATGCATGCTGGGAGGGGAGGAGGGCATCTGAAAGAACTTTATTCACACTGTCTGTCACTGACAGACAGTGTGATACTTACTTCTCCGAGGCGCCGCCGACAGACTGTCACATGATCACTGACTCAGTCAGTGATCATGTGTGAGATGAAAAAAGAAGAGGACCGTGGACACTGACAAACAGCGGCTGCACTTTTCTCCCAAGCCGCTGACTAGATTAAAAAATCTAGTCAGCGGTGCCCTGCAGGTCCTGGCGCCCTAGGCAACTGCCTAAGGTTGCCTAATGGGAGCGCTGGGCCTGGTGCTATTCTTATTTAACACAAGTTTTCAATGATTTCATTATTCTTCTGCTACTACAATAATATCATATAAAATGACAAAAGGTATCAGGGCTAATTTGAGATGATTTTACCATTGAAAGCTGCTTTTTATCCACCTGTCTGTCCTCCACCATTCTATTAATGCCTACCATTCCCTATGATTACAAACTTCTAAATATTAAACATCTCTGCACTACAAGATACATGGACGGCAATTTGCTAATTTGACAGAAAACAAGCAAAGGAAATCCTTCATAAATCCTATAATTTAGTGATTAATTAACTTTAAAACTGAGAGTTTTTCCAGCTTAATACTTTGATACATCACTAATCTTTTTATCTTCCAAATAATTCATCAACACAAAAGAAAGACTGGATTTCTGATATGTGTATATATATATATATATATATATATATATATATACATACATACATACATATACATAGACCATATGAACAAAAGTATTCGTAAGCTTGACCATTACACCAACAGGGACTGTAGTGGCATTGTATTCATGTACATATACTTTAATATGGAGTTGGCCCCCCTTTTGCAGTGATAACAGCTTCCACTCTTCTTGGAAGGCTTTCCACAAGATGTTGGAGTGTTTCTGTGGGAATTTGTGCCCATTCATTCTTTAGAGCATTTATGAGGTCAGGCACTGATGTTGGATGAGAAGGACTGGCTCACAATCTCCATTCCAGTTCATCCCCAAGGTGTTCGATGGGGTTGAGGTCAGGGCTCTGTGTTGGCCAGTCAAGTTCTTCCACACCGAACTCACCAAGCCATGTCTTTGTATTCCTTGCTTTGTATACTGGGGTACAGTCATGTTGGAATAGAAAAGGGCCTTCCCCAAACTGTTTCTACAAAGTTGGAAGCACTGCATTGTCCAAAATGACTTTGTATGTTGAAGCATTAAGATTGCCCTTCACTGGAGATAAGGGACCTAGCACAAACCCTAAAATACAGCCCCATACCATTATCCCTCCTCTACCAAACTTCACAGTTGGCATAATGCAGTGAAGCAGGTAGCATTCTCCCGGCATCTGCCAAACCCAGAGCCGCCCATCTGACTGCCAAACAGAGAAGCGTGATTCATCACTACACAGAACATGTTTCCACTGCTCCACTGTTCAGTGTCGGTGTGCTTTACACCACTCCATCCGATGCTTGGCATTGGTCTTGGTGATATGATTGTAACGCTTCGGTCCCGCAAGTAGTACCTGTCCCGTTACCCACTGTCGTGAACATAGAGAGCTTGCAGTTATTTATAAGGGATAATTCATAACTGCAGTGTAACTAGGTTGTATCAAATGAATCCATTGATAAGTTAGTGTAACATGGTTCTCTTAGAAGCTGTTAGATCAAGGGGTTTTGTGTATGTTAAACCACCCAGGGGGGCTGGTAGATAAGGGTAGCACCTTATACCATTTATGGCAGGATGGCAAATGTGAATGCCTTTGAGGAGATCTCTTGCAAGACAATGAAATCTCACACATGTTTGGGAGGCCCCAGACAGGCCGACTGCAGAGACTGGGTTGTATGTTAATGACAGATTCAAGCTGAATAAGGGCACAGGAAAAGATCATATCATTTTCTCCAATATCATACATACCAGAGGCATGTGTGGTATGCAGATGAAGGGAAACTTAGGACCTGTTGGGTGAAGGTAAAATCATGTTCGTAAACCATACTGTTGAAAAGTTAGGACGGTGTAAAGAAAACTTGACTTAGAGGTATTCAAACAGCAAAGTCATAAGACCCTAATTTGCATTCTCCCCTCCTGTTGGTTCTGACCTCACAGGGAAGGGGGCTGTGGGCCCTGTAGCTGGGTTTTAAAACTGTACTGAAAATGTAACCCTGGGTTCTTCTTCTGAGGGAGTAATTGAAGAGGTTCCATTTTTTCCTGCTCCTCCCGGCACCACAACCTTGATTCTAAGTGAGGTATCAATTCTGTGTTTTATCCTTTTTATTTTATAAGAAACAATTGCACTATATTTGTATGTCATTTTATTATCTTTTTATCTTAAGCATTGTGGATGTGTCTTCCATATTAAATTACACTTAATAAGTTCTAGTCTCTGTGTTCTTATGAATTCACGCGACAGTTTGGTCCAGACGCTACCTAATTGAAACTGTGCAAACCTTGTGGTTTAAGTGAACTCTGATTAAAGTAAATTGTGTTGGATTAATGCTAGGGAGAACCGAAGGCTTCCTAAATAAGAGTGTCAGCTCTTATCCGAAAAAACCTTGGTGGTGGTAATTAGTATCGCAAAGCTAGTGTGTGGCATAGATAGGGAAGTATTTAATCATTTTAGACATACCAAGTGGTTGTTGTGTGGTTAACCCTGTGTCACGTAAGCGTCACGCAGACTCAGGTGAGTGCTGTTCGTGACACCCACATTTCATTTATCTGGAAACTGCCATGTTCCAGCATCAGACTAACTTAATTCATTCATTCAGCTATATTCAGATCTGTGCAGGTGCAAGTCTATTGCACTTCAGGACCTCCTCCCTCTTTTTCATTGGCTAAGCACTTCTGGAGCACTATTTAAACCTCCTGGATTCACCTGTCTGATGCCTGTTCTTCAAGCTCACTTCCTGTAGCCTGTGGTTCTGGTTCCTGTTCTCCTCGTGGTTTGTCTGTGTTCCAGTCTGCTCTCAGTCTCCTGCTGTGTTGAACTATTGCTGCTCCAGCACTGCTACTACCATCTCCAGTGTACTTTATAGCGACAGCTTCAGTTCTCTCATTGCTACCACTTAGAGCTGCTACTACACCTGTGACTTTGACCATATCAAAGGGGCCAAAATCTTCTCTAAACTAGACCTGCGAGGGGCCTACAACCTGATCCGAATACGCTCCGGAGACGAATGGAAGACAGCTTGTAATACTCGTGATGGTCATTACGAATACTTAGTGATGCCCTTCGGACTTTGTAATGCCCCAGCTGTCTTCCAAAGCTTCATTAACGAGATCTTCAGAGATCTGCTCTATTCATATGTAGTTGTTTACCTGGATGACATCCTCATATTTTCCCAGGATATTCATTCTCATCACCAGCATATCATTGAGGTTTTGTCTAGGCTTCGGAAGATCCAACTATACTGTAAGTTGGATAAGTGCTCATTTGAAGCTTTATCCATGCCATTTTTAGGGTACATCATCTCCGGATCTGGGCTACAGATGGACCCTGAGAAGGTTCGGGCAATCTTGGATTGGCGACATCCGGCCACCCTTAAAGCAGTACAACGCTTCTTGGGGTTCTCGAACTATTACAGACAATTTGTCCAGGGGTATTCCACCATTGTTGCCCCTGTAAGATCTAAAATTCTGACCCAAGTCTGCCTGTGGTGTCATGTGTATCTGGAAGCACTTCAATCAGCTGGAGAGAATTGACATAGACCAAGTTCTGTATACAAGGAATATTCTCTAGTTTATTGATACAAAGATACAAGTTTTTATAGCCTACTGGATAAATGAATCCTACGCTACTGATTAACTTTCTCACGTATTATTGAGGTGTTTATTTTTCTCCCCCTTCTAAGGACAGATGAGCCTATTATTTTTATCTCAAGGGGAGCTGCAAGTTCATCTCCTATATGCTACAAGGGCACAGCTTCCACACTACGAGCTGAATATGAAAATGTCTATTTTTTTCATATCTGGTTACATTCTTCAGGTGTTGTCTATGTCAGCTTAACTTCAAGGCCATAGACTGCAAATCAGCAGAAAAATGAATAATCTTTTTTAGCAAATAATATTTCTATGCAAGTTACAATAAAATGGCTGAACAAAGGCCTTATGAGGCCTTAACAAAAAATCATATTTAACCCCCCCATCACAGCTCTCAGGAAGAAAGGGGCTAATACCAAGGACTGGAGGGAGGAGGCCTTGGAGGCATTCGCATTCCTGAAATGATCCTTCTCTTCTGCACCCATCCTCAGACAACCCAATCTTTCGCAACCCTTTTTTCTAGAGGTCGATGCTTCTGCCATTCGAGTAGAAATATCCTCCTAACAGACTTCTCCCTTTTGCCTTTTTCTCCTGCAAGTTTCTACCTGCAGAATGGAATTATATAATTGGCGACAGGGAGCTGTTGGCCATGAAGTTGGCTCTGTCAAAATGGCGTTACCTTTTGGAGGGGGCTCAGCATGTGGTCACTATTTTTACTGACCATAAGAATTTGTTATATCTACAGTCTGCTCAGTGCCTCAACCCTTGCCAGGCTCATTGGTCCCTGTTCTTCTCCCGTTTCAACCTCCACGTAACCTTCAAACCAGGCCATCTTAATAAAAAAGCAGATGCACTTTCCAGGGCCTTCAGTTCTGATCTGAACTCTGACCTTCCTCTCAATCGTCCCATCCTGGATCCTAAATGTTTAATAGGGCTCACTATGACCAACTCTCTTCCTCCTGGGAAAACATTTGTTCCTGTCTCTGTTCGGAAAAAACTGCTCCGCTGGTGTCACGCCTCCAGATTCTCCGGACACGCGGGGTTTCTCAAGACCTACGAATTAGTTTCTCGCTCTTACTGGTGGCCCTCTATTCGACCAGATGTCAAAGATTTTGTAGCAGCTTGTAACGTATGTGTCCAACACAAAAGTCCTCGTGCAAGTCCTATGGGTCCATTACAACCATTGTCCATACCTACCAAGCCCTGGACTCACATCAGTATGGACTTCGTTACTGACCTTCCATACAATAAAGGATGTAATACTATTTGGGTCATTGTGGACCGCCTCTCGAAGATGGCTCATTTTGTTCCTCTCACTGGTCTGCCGTCTTCATCAGTTCTTGCTCAACACTTCATAAAAGAAATTTTTCGTCTGCACGGTTGTCCCATGGAAACTATATCCGTCAGAGGGGTTCAATTTACCTCAAAATTCTGGCGCGCCCTCTGTAAAACCCTTAGTATACAACTCAATTTTTCCTCAGCTTATCACCCACAGTCCATTGGCCAAACTGAAAGGGTAAATCAGGATCTGGAGACATTTATCAGATTATTTTCTTCCGCCTCTCAAGACAATTGGGTTGACCTCCTGCCATGGGCCGAATTTGCACATAACAACCTCTTCCATGAGTCTACTGCTGCTACTCCATTCTTTATTGTTACTGGACTTCATCCGCTGCTTCCCAGGTTTTCTCCTCTCCCACCCACCCATGTCCCGGCTGTTGAAGATACTATTCGCAGCTTTTCCACCACATGGACCAAAGTAGTTGCTAATCTTAAAAGGACTTCCTCACGCTATAATACCTTTGCGGACAAGAGGCGCCGAGCAGTTCCAGCACTCAAGGTGGGAGACAAGGTCTGGCTATCGACACAAAATATTTGTCTCAAAGTACCATCCATGAAGTTTGCTCCTTGTTTCATTGAACCCTATAAAATACTTTGGGTCATCAATCCAGTATCATATAAACTTTAGCTGCCCGCTTCCCTTCATATCTCTGACTCATTCCATGTTTCTCTTCTCATACCACTCATTATCAACAGGTTCTCCGTTCCAGTCTCCACTTCTGCTGTTCCCAAATTTTCTCAGCAACAAGAATTTGAAATCAAACAGATCCTGGATTCCAAGGTTTCCAGAGGTACCACCAAATACTTGGTAGATTGGAAGGGCTTTGGCCCCGAAGAACACTTTTGGGTCAACGCTTCCGACATCCATGCTCCAGCTCTGCTCCGAAAGTTCCATGCTCAGTTTCCATGGAAGACTTTGTCTAAGCGTCCAGTGGCCACTTTTAAAGTGGCCATTTTTAAAGTACTACACCTATGACTCATCAGCTGTTACTACGGGTTACCTCCGTTACTTCAGTTTTCTCTCAGTCTCCTGCTGTGTTGAACTATTGCTGCTCCAGCACTGCTACTACCATTTCCAAGCCGCAACTGCCTTGGTGACTCATTGGCTGTTCTCCCTCAGCTACCTCTGCTTTCCCGTGTGTGCTCAGCATACTCCAGTGCTGTACTCCCGCTGTTCCAGTATCTCTACCAATCACCATTGGATACACCATTGTGACAGCCTCTGCTTTTCCTCGTTGTACCACAGGACATCTATTCTCCTTGTGCCTCATTTGTCTCTACCCGTGTTACTTGGCTCCTCCACACCGTTCTGCTGTTCACCCACTCACAGGACCGCGACCTGCAGGTTTGGTGCCGCTAAATCCATACCGCCTTGCGGGGGTTCCTGGTGAAAACCACCTGCCTGTTAGACTCCGCGCCTGTGGGTGGGCTAAGCCATGTCCAGCAGAGCATAGGGATCAATTTCCCATAAGCCAACCGTGACAATGATGCTTGCATGCAGCTGCTCGGTCATGGAAACCCATTCCATTAAGCTTCTGCCGCACAGTTTTTGTGCTTACATTATTTACACGCCATGCGCCTTAGCAGTTGTTGACCCCGCTCTATGATTTTAAGTGGTCCTTTGTTTCATCGTTGAGTTACTGCTGTTTGCAGACACACACTGTCAGCTTGCTGCTAGCTGTGGAAAAAGATGCTTTTAATGCACTTCAACATATGTAAGTTAAATCAGACTCTCCGAAATAAACTGTGTACATCAACATCTTCAGATATGTACTCCCTTCATAAAACAACAAGGTGGCAGCCAAATTTTTCTGTGATCCCTGCGGTGGATCAAGGCAACATCTCTAAAAATAAAAATAAACAGAAAGCGACTAATAGTGCAGTATTTTTCACATTAAAACAACCAATATCCCAAAAATGCTCAATATCTTGAGGGTGAATCAGGGCCGGATTAATTGAATAGAGGCCCCTGGGCTAAGGGGGCCTCCATTCCCCCGTGAGGCCCCCCCCCCGTGATCCGAGCTGCTCACGCTTCCCCCCGTGATCCAAGCTGCCCACGCCCCCCCCCCCCGGCACTTACCTCCTTCTCCGGCGCGCTGTACGCTCTCTACTGAGGAGATCTCGTGAGAGTGAGACTCACGAGATCTCCTCAGTAAGGAGACTACAGCTCGCCGGGGAAGGACCGCAGTGAAAGTGCTCAGCAGCACTGATCGCGCCAGGGGCGCCCCCATCTCCGACCGATCAATACTGCTGCTGAGCACTTTCAAGGGCCCCCGGGATGCCATAGGCCCCTGGGCTGTAGCCCAGTTAGCCCTATGGTTAATCCGGCCCTGGGGTGAATTAGCCTTGTACCAATATGCACAATGTAAGTCCGGCTTATCTGATTATAGTTGGCGAATATTCCCAGGTTCTTTCTGATGAGAATTCCAACTTCAACAGAATATACTAGATAAACTCTGGGAATGTAATATGTTGAACCAAACAGATGTCCAGCAGAATTTTTTAGAAACAAAGAGATATTTTCTCCCAACCAGGAAGTCAAAATAGCCTTTTGGTTGACTGGACAAAATGCATATTTTCTCTTTCTTTCTAAAAAACACTTATGTTTGTGTAATAAAGGTACTAGCGTCCTATAAAATATGTAGGAAGTGTTTTCCCAAGAAAAAAAAAAAAAAGAAGATCATAAATTGAGCCAAATGTTGGTGTCAATAAGCCACCTTTGTGAAAAACAAAGCTGTGCATTAGTATCACATTTCTTTTGAAGCACAAATAATGTCTAACATACTGTAGCTGACCTGTAATCAGAATAATTGTAACCCTTTAGAGCATCTCCAGCTTCAAAATAATATTAAGATCATGAGAGAGATCACCTACAATCTTACATTCATCAGTTGTCAGTGGTGGGTCTGCAGTGACCCTGTACAACATCTTGCAACACACTTTGATGCATAACATGAGAAATAAGTTTCAATAGTATCCTTTGTGATAGGCACAGGGGCATACTGTATTAATTAAAATGACACTCATTTTAGTATTTTGTTTCAAAAATTTATTTTCACTGCAATTTATGAATATTTTATTGCTGTGACTACTGAGCGATTCTTGCTATGGCGAAAGCTATACACACTAGAGGCCTCTGTACTGCATGAGGCTCAGCAAAAGTGTGGATCTGGAAGCTCAGTTCCAATGCTATTATGAAGATAATGAAGAGAATGTTAATTTAAAAACAAAAACAAACAAACAATCTTTTAAACAATATAAAAAAAAAATTCAATTGTCTCATCTCACCATCCTGAGATGGCATTAACAGATACAGGCTAGAATGTAGATTCTTAACTCTGGCGTGGTTATCCTCTGTGATTATGGGGTTATCTTCAGCTATAACCTCCTTCATATAGAGGGCAAGCAACATATAGTCCTTTTATAAATCACCCTTATGGTCTTAGTAGATTGCAAACGAAAAGGAGAAGTATCACCTTACTCAACATTAAAGTCATTGTACAAACCTTGATAAAGATGTTTACCTTTCATTAGTGTTTCCAACTTAAACAGTTCGACCCTATGTTGATGTTCATTAAATAATTGATTGGACAAAAAGAAAGTTCAACAGATAGCGGTCTTACCTCCGCAGCAGGGAGTTGATGAGATGAGAGGTTAAAAACAAAATGTTCCTTTTGCTCAATGACTTACACAACCTTTGAACTGTCTGCCACCCCCCATGTCCACTTATATTTGGACCAGCTTGAGAAAAAGCCTGTTGATTAACTTTAATTTTGCTGTCAGACCCAGTTGAACCTTCAGTAAGACGTTCAAAATCAGAATAATCAACTTGGACATTATGTCTGTCCTGATGTCCTTTAAGGCAGCAGTTTCTTGCACAGAGAGTATGCGTGCGGTGGATTTCTGATGTTAGATTACAGGTGTTATTTCAGTTGTTTATGAACAACTTCTGAGCCAAGTTATCTCCTGGATGAATAGCATAACCCGTGTGCCTCTTTGATTAATCAATTCAGTTATAGATAAATCTGGGTATTCCCTTGTAATGCATGTTGATGGAAGGCATACAACCAGCTCAGCAAACATTCAAACACTTAGATATACATATAGAATAAATTCACTCGATTATATTCTACTCAGTCTTACCCCAGTAATAGAATTTATTAAACAGAGAAACTACCTGGGCAAAATTCAATGTTTCCATTATTGAGAAAGCAAACCTTATAAAGATGTTTCTATTACCCCTATATTTTTGTGAATTCATTAATTTTCTTTCCTAAATTAATATTAAAACAATCATCATTTTCATAGATGGTGCAGAGACCTTGGTGATGCAGAGGCCTAGGTGGTGCAGAGACCTTGGTGATGCAGAGGCCTAGGTGATACAGAGACCTTGGTGATGCAGAGGCCTAGGTGATACAGAGACCTTGGTGATGCAGAGGCCTAGGTGGTGCAGAGACCTTGGTGATGCAGAGGCCCAGGTGATGTAGAGTCCTTGGTGATGCAGAGGCCCAGGTGGTGCAGAGACCTTGGTGATGCAGAGGCCTAGGTGGTGCAGAGACCTTGGTGATGCAGATGCCCAGGTGGTGCAGAGACCTTGGTGATGCAGAGTCCTAGATGGTGCAGAGACCTTGGTGAATCACAGGCCTAGGTGGGGCAGAGACCTTGGTGATGCAGAGTCCTAGATGGTGCAGAGACCTTGGTGATTCAGAGGCCTAGGGAGACCATATGTTTTTATATTTGTGTCTTGCATGTCTTTCCGTATACATATACCTTTCATGATTCATGATGTCATTCACAAGAGCTTTCTATTTCTGTAAATCAGGGGCATCCATTGCCATCCACGTGCAGGCTATAATAACCTTGGCTAGGGTTAAAGATATATTGACAACGAGTTTTAGAGAAACTATCATCCAAGAAAATGCCAAATAAACATATCTTTGGTGTAAGAGGAGATACCCCATGCACCGTATTACAAACACATGCCCATACCTTGGTAGAGAAATCGTTTCTTTTTGTGCATTGCCATAGCAAGTGCCAGAAGTTGCAATCCGTTGACCCACACTTTGAGCATTCAGAGTCATGTTTTCTCCCAATTTCAACCAGTGATCATGGAGTATGTAATATGTATAAATGAATTTGTTGATAGTGAATACATGACATAGCTTTTTTTCAAACTTTTTGGGATATGGGACCTTTCTTCCTCTGACAACACCCCTACATTAAGTTCCCATTTTTCTTTAAGGGGTAGTAGACTATCAGATGCATAATGACAATTTAGTTCTGTATACACAATGGAGATAATTCTGCACCCACCCACATCGTAGTGTCTGGATCCAATCCCTCTCCCCTCATTAACCCGTGAGCCATATTCCATACACTAATTAACTGAGACACTATGGGAGGGTCAGACCTAATGGATTTACCTATCAGAAGCACCTGGAGTGGGGAAAGTAAAGGTCCCGCTCGCTCACCAAGAAAACCAACAAGTGCTATCCTCTGTGGCATATAACAAGTCTTATAAATGTGATAATTGTGCTGCCATATACTAAAATTTAAGATTGGGTAACGTCAGGCCACCCTCCCCTTTAGATTTACAAAGAGTATTCAATTTAATTCTGTGCTGCTTATCACTCCAGATGAATGAGGAGAGTAAAGAATTATTGAATTGAAATATACGATTTGGGATATATATTGGTAAGTGTTGTATAAGCATAACAATATTTAGGTTGCATAATCATTTTAAATAGATTAATTCATCCTGTCACTTGCAACGTGAGTCGCTTCCAAGTGTGAGACCTGTGCTTAAAGTGAATCGTGAAGGGATCAATATTTAATTTAATATAATCTTTTGAGTTAGGGGTAATCCAGATAACAAGGTACTTGAAACGCAGCATCCGCTCAAGAGAGATCCCAGGTTGAAGCACAGATTCCATGAACTGGAAACATGTAGGACTTATCCCAATTTACTTTTAAACCAGGATAATGGCCAAAGTTATCTACAACTGTTAACAAATTATCCAGAGATTCACTGAATGATAAGATTAAACGCTCCCTGGTACTGTCCCATCTCCAAATATTATTTGTTTGTTGGAAACTCATTTACATGGTAGCAAAATTATGGCACTGAAGAGACCATGGATGGGATGGGCCTGTCACTTCGTACACTCTTCTAACTCAAGAGGAGTTCCTCCTCTCTTTAAAAACACTTACGCTTCACATTAGATTAATTACAGTTAGACCCTTATGGTATATTTGTATTTTTGTTGGCTGTGATCGAATCCTTCCCAATTATAATACTTGCTGTCTACATCCCACCCCCATATAATGCTCAGGTGCTTGGAAAAGCAGCATCCTTCATGGCTCAATCTCCTGACATACCTGTTATATGTATGGGCAATTTTAATAATATCCTCGATCCTACCCTCAACAGGTGGAGGAAGACTACTGAGCGATTTCCATCAAAACCTACGGCTTTTTCTAGACTCCTTAATGAGACGGTACTTGTAGATGTTTGGAGATTGCATTACCCAGATAAACAGCAATTTTCCTGTCAATCAACCACTTATAGTTCTCTCTCGAATAGATTTCATCCTTTTTTCCTTTAGATTGTTGTCCTCAATAGAATACTTGTCAAGAGGCATTTCTGACCATTCTCCTGTAATAGCTCAAGTTGACATCGCCACAGAAAAGGGTATACGTTTCTGGAAGCTACATCCGACTTGGTTGGAGCCAATGGCGACTGGTTCAGATCTTATATCCTTGTGGGAGGGATATTTTGAGGACAATAATATTGGCAATCCAACACTTATATAGGATGTCTTCAAGGCATTCATCCGGGGTACGCTTATAAAAAAAATAGCGGACACTAACAATTCTAATAGACATAGGGAGTTAGACTTGGAATAACAGTGCAAGAATCTTGAATCTCAATACTTGCTTTAACGTACATTTGAGTATAGGGTTGGATGGTTGAATGCACAAAGTGAGTGGTTGGATTTTTTATTTGACAAGATATTGTTCTTAATTATTGAGCCTCATCAGTGCTACGGTTGTCACCTCTTTGTTTTTCACCTGGACAGTCAGGTTTTGGGATATGCTGCATAGTTTCACATAACTGTTTGGATTTCAGTGATCTTGACAATTGAAGTATTCCAAATGACATAGTGTTGAATTGATATTAAATAACTCTCCAGAAAGGAACAATTCAGAACAATTGAAATGAGAATAAAAGATTTTAATTTACAAATTCACAAAAATTTGGATGCACTGTAAATACTGTTTCTTCCCTTTTTGTAATATATCACACCTATATTTCTTAGTGCTTCAGGGTGGTGTCAACTGATTGGGTGTAAAATTTTCCTTTGGCGAAGAGGGTTCTCCTTGATCGAGCGCACTCTGGTAAAGCGCGTGCTATTGCAAGTTCATATGTGTCCAAATGTGACATATGAAATCATAGCTCCGAACTGTGCTGATTAAGGCAGGGCTGTCCCGATTTGAGGGGACTGTCCCACCTGTCATTCCAGTCAGCACGTTACGTGATGTTCGGAGGTATAGGGGCATTACCATGGTGAATGGGTGTCTGTATAAGGGTGCTTAAGGGTAGGTGAGGAGAGGTGGGGTGGGGACAGCCTAGTGCTTTAGACGTGTTGAGGATGCCCCGGAGGACATGACACGCCTCCACACGACAAAGCCCCTTTTTGCTTGCTTAATTAATTCAGGGACAATGCTGTGAGGTAAGTGAAATAAATACAGCCCCAATGTTTTCTGACTGCCATGCCTTATTTAAGACATAAATTAAGCTTCAACAAGCAGTATTGTAGGGCAAAACTGGAAAACTTGTAATTAATTATGAGTGTGGCCCAAATGTGTGACTGAAAGCAGTAAGGACTGGGATCCCTGGTATCAGGCAGATTAGAATGATAACACAGAGATATCAGGTCTCACAGAACAGTATTTAGCGACATAAGAAATGATACGACAGGAGATCACAATACATGATAGAATAGAAGTACAAGTCACAATCATATCACATATGTTCTGCACATCTAACATTCCCATAAAAAGAATCCAATGAATAATGTATTATGTGACTGAACTGCAAGTAACAGTGATAGTGTATTTTATTCACAAAGAGGTACCTAAGATATCACAGCAGAACAATACATGGCATAATAAAGAAACATAAAAGAGGAGATTACAGTTTATATCATTGCTTACGGTCTCTAATTTAGAGGGACAGTCCCAAGTTTTAAGGATTTGTCCCTGATTTTCAATACTGACCAACTGTACAGTAGAGTTTCTCATAGTCTATATATTGGCTGCAATTCTCACAATTTATTATTATGTTCTTGTCTCTATAAGTTAATATTTAATTAAGAAGGCAAATTATAATACAAAAATTACTTTCTAATATTGGTCAATGCACATTTTGTGATGTAGATTGTAATTCACTCCATCATGTGTAATGAGTGTAGTTTCTCCTGCTCAGTAGCGAAAGTGGGGGCAACCATTTTGTGAACTGATCAAGTGTGCAACTTATCAAGTTGCTAGGAACCAGTGACATCACAGAGGTCTTGGCTGACTTATATTCATGAGGCCTGACTAATATTCATGAGGTATTAGTTTCTAGTGAATTAATACGATACACTCTCATGAATATTAATTCAGCTGAAAAATTACTTGTGGCTCATTCAGACATAAGTACTGAAGTATCATAGGCATACTTGCCTAATCTCCTTAAATGTCCGGGAGACTCCAGAATTTCATAACTCGCCTCTCCTTATTATAATGAGGGCAGGGCCCTGATGATGTGATTTATATCATCACGGTGCATCAGGGATGTGACCGCACTTACCCTTTGGATCTCCACTCTGAGATTTACAATAAATGTGGGCAAGTATGTGGGCAAGTATGACGTACAGGCACTGCTCCTAGATCAGTGGATATTAGCTCTTGTATGTGAAAACAAATGGTGTGCTAGCATTGGGATCCTGATGCCTGCTACTTTTTCTTTGCACCCTGCATGCAATTAGCATGGCCACATGCACTACACATACTACCTGTAAATGAGCTTGGCAGTCACCCTACAGCGTTGGGTGACCAGCCACATGGGAAATAATTCATATTTTGCCTTTATGTTTAATTTACCTTTTCCAGTTTTGGGTGGAGTTATCCTTTAAGACACAATCAGCTCAATAATAAAAACAAGCAAATAAAATATATGCATCCCATTAGCATGTGTAATTCTGATTTGTACACATTTTTGAATGAGGTATTTCCCCACAATGGAGGGCCTGATTCATTGAGAAAAGTTAAGCAAAAGTAAGTAGGGCAAAAACATGTTGCATTGGAGGGGGAGGTAAATTTAAAATGTGATGGCAGATTTATTTGGGGTAGGGCATGTCCTAGATCAACTTTAAATATCAGTGTACAAATAAGCTCTCAAGTATCTGTGTGCTACAAGAAAAAACAGTCAGTATTTTCCTTATGTGCAAAATAAACAATTTGCACCCCTTGCATTTTAACATGGTTTTGTCCAGAACACTTGAGTAAGAAAACTTACTCAAACTATTTGCTAAGTTCCTTAATGAATCAGGCCCCTAGTGTATAATGCTTTAATCTTACTTTACCATATACAGTTCCTGGTAAGTCAGGAAAAAAAGATGATCTGTGTGTCTTCTTCCCTTTGTCAGGGAGTCCAGACATGATCACATGATTACTTTGTGAGTTATAAACTGGTCACATGACAGTGAAAGCCGAGCTATCGCAGCACTTTGGGACCAACAGACGCCTCACACAGGAAAGGCTTTAAAATATTTAAACACTGTTAGGTAATTATTAATCATTTCACATACTTACAGAACAGCTGAACTGAAAACAATGTCAATAATGCAGTAATATACTGTAAGTTGTAGAATAATTGAATGTGCAAAGTAATACATCACATCCTGTTTTAAAAAAATAAATACAAATATTTTAGTTAAGATATGTGAATGCTCATATAGCACTGTTTTAGCATTAATATGCTTTTTTTTCGTTTCAACACCAAATTATAAGGACTTGATGCTAACAAGACTATAGTGTAGTTCTGAGAGGCCTAACAAAATGAAGTCTAGGTCCAGTAGATTAACATTTAAAAATAACAGTGGTGTAATTAGAGACATGTACCCTTCAACCGCCAATAAATTAATCTGAGGTGAATCTACTACTGTAATACCATTGAGCAATTCAAACTCCATTGCACTAATCCCTTAATTACAACGAGACATTCCACACTTGTACAGAGATATCCCCTCCATGCACAAATGCCCATTATTTGCTCTGAAATATTTCCTGTTACCCAGAGATAACTTCCCTTTCACAGATATTACCCTTTGCACATGGACCTTCCTCTTGCACAGAGATCTTCCAATTGCACACTTACTTTTTCCCAGGAAAGGGGTGCCTCTATTCTATCCGAAACCTCTGTGTCACTGTCTGGAGTTTCTGGAATCATGCGGAGCTGTAAAATTTGGCACTATAAGGGGGGTATTCAATTGTTCGGCTTGACGGCCGAAAAAAACTCGCGCTCTAAAACTATTACCGTTAATACGGTAAAATTGCGCTTAAAAACCGATCTTACGGTAATTTACTCGCTGAATTTCACTGCAAGCTGAAATTCAGCGAGTATATACCGTATTAACGGTAATAGTTTTAGAGCGCGAGTTTTCCGGAGGTCAGGACGAACAATTGAATACCCCCCTAAGTGTCTTTATGATCAGGTAGATGATCATAGCTCTGACTAGACTATTAACTGGGAACCACAGTGGCACACCGGGATACCGTGACAATCCATGGCGGGTATCACTGTCTGTGGGCTCCCGGCAGCAGTTCCGCTTCCAACAGGTGAGGAACTGCTTCCTGGGAAGTCATAGACAAAATATCTTATAAATTAGGATGACAGCCGTTTTAACGGAGATCATAGAATTCACGAAGAGGTAAAATCTAAAAAAATTGTGACACTGTGGGGAGATTCAATTGACCGCGTTACTCTCGAGAGTAACGCAGCCTGCACGCTGTTACCATTAAGACGGTAATTTTAACCTGGAGTTCTGCTCATGGAGCCGTGAGCAGAAATCAGCATTAAATTTACCGTACTAATGGTAATAATGTGCACTATTACAGCAGTGACGGTAATAGTGCATGGGCCGTGTTACTATACAGAGTAACGCGGTCAATTGAATCTGCCCACAAGAATTTATGTTATATAATTTAGTAACATCATTAAACATTACAGAAAAATGCTTAGTCTTTATTTAATTAATTTAATTATTTGCCTTTTTACGTGTTTTCTCTGATTTGTTGGCTGCTTCTCTGTAATTCCAGGAATATGGAGATGAGAGATTGGTATATATTCTGCCCCTTCACTGTGGCTAAGGAAGTGATGTAGGTAATGGTAATGGGCAGGTGGCTATGGAAGAAGAGGGACATGGGTAGACATAATGGGTAGGTGGGATGTGGAAGAAGGGGAATCTGGGTAGAGGTAATGGGCAGGTGGGATGTGGAAGAAGGGGGACAGGGGTATAGATAATGGGCAGGTGGGATGTCGATGAAGGGGGGCATGGATAGAGATAATGGGCTAGTGGCATGTGGAAGAAGGGGGACATGGGTAGAGATAATGGGCAGGTGGGATGTGGAAGAAGGGGGAGATGAGTAGAGATAATAGGCAGGTGGGATGTGGAAGAAGGGGGACATGGGTGGAGATAATAGGCAGATGGGATGTGGAAGAAGGGGGACATGAGTAAAGATAATAGGCAGGTGGGATGTGGAAGAAGAGGGACATGAGTAGAGATAATAGGCAGGTGGGATGGGGAAAAAGGGGGACAGGAGTAGAGATAATAGGCAGGTGGGATATGGAAGTAGGGGGACATGAGTAGAGATAATAGGCAGGTGGAATGTGCAAGAAGAGGGACATGAGTAGAGATAATAGGCAGGTGGGATGTGAAAAAAGGGGGACATGAGTAGAGATAATAGGCAGGTGGGATGTGGAAGAAGGGAGACATGGATAGAGATAATAGACAGGTGGCACGTGGAAGTAGGGGGACATGGGTAGAGATAATAGGCAGGTGGGATGTGGAAGAAGGGGGACATAGATAGAGATAATGGGCAGGTGGGATGTGGAAGATGGGGGAAATGAGTAGAGATAATAGGCAGGTGGGATGTGGAAGAAGGGAGACATAGATAGAGATAATGGGCAGGTGGAATGTGGAAGAAGGGGGACATAGATAGAGATAATGGGCAGGTGGGATGTGGAAGTAGGGGAAATGAGTAGAGATAATAGGCAGGTGGGATGTGGAAGAAGGGGAAATGAGTAGAGATAATAGGCAGGTGGGATGTGGAAGAAGGGGGACATGAGTAGAGATAATAGGCAGGTGGGATGTAGAAGAAGGGGGACAGGGGATATAAGGTAGGATAGGAGGGAGAAGAGGGTGAGGCAGAGTAGAGGATAGAGGGGGATGTGCAGATTACATAAACAAACATTGCAGTTTGACACATTTTGCAGTTCATAAATTACTTTTCATGTGGGATGTATTAGACATAGTGGTTGATGTATCTACATAGCAAACAGTGTTACATATATTGTATATAAATACTAATATTATTGGCTTCCTGATAATGTTATATTACTTAGTCACCTGGTAACCAGGGGACCCAATGCCAGTCTGACACAGGGTATTTACCAGGGAGATCTGAATTTTCTGGATGTAGCATCAGGCTTTCTGCAGGTTGTGTGCTAAGGGAGAATGGGGCTTTGTGGTAGGAAATAGGCTGAAGTGTAGAGGGGTTAATGTGGGTTCTCTACTTGTCTACACACCTACACACATATACACAGTTGGAGCACAAGCTCAAATTGGCAGCGGCAGCAGACAGTGCAGACTTCATGGAGAGCAGGACCTCTCAGCGGCCCTCTGCTGGTGATCCCCATTCACAGTCACACCAGCAGTGGTAAAGTTAGAGTTTGGGAGGTGAGCACCTGATGCAGATGGCCTGTGGTGGGAAATAAGCTTGGTGCCAGGCAAGCCTGCCTGTCGATCTGGCTGGAAGCAGAGCTCGGGGCACAACAGGCAGCTCCAGTGGTGAGAGCTGCTGACAAGGTCCCCTGATGATCGGACATATCCACAGCACTTGGCTTGTCTTGTCCAGAGGAAGGAGCAGCTCATGGAAGCATGGGCGGGCTGGCAGATTGCAGCCCAGGGGGCGCACAGGCGGCCGCATCACATGACACGCAATGCGGCCGCGTCATCAATGACGTTGCCGCATCGCATGTCATGTGATGCGGCCGCCTGTGCGCCGCTGGTAATATTCAGTTTAAGCGGACGGCACCGCTTGCATCCACGGGGGGAGGGGGCAGCCGGCCCAAACAGCGATTAGACTGAGCCGTCCGGTGGGCAGATGCCCCTCTGCCCCCCGGCCCAGCCCGCCCCTGCATGGAAGCAAATCAATAGATGGTATGGTTATACAGGAAGGGGAGGGAGACAGTGTCAGGGGGTGAGGATACACTTAGCACACAGAGGTGTTAATCACAGCAGTGGGAGAAGTGGCAGTATGACATACCGACATATATACCGGCCCACCTTAAGCACTGGTCTGTGCAGATAAATCCTGATCAGGTGTTAATTGGCTGCGAGTATTGTGGTGTGAATGGGCAGCTTTATTACCACTGCAGCCTATGCCTTCAACTTCCTATAGCTATCATGTAAATAGCCCTGACCAAGCTGCATACATAGTTGTATGTGATCAAGCAGTTTTACTGGCTCGATGTTGAAAGACACTATCTTCCCTCCCTCATTATGGAACCTGAAGGTATCTCTTCATACAGGGACTGAACTAGAGAATACAATTATCATTTTCACTATAAAACTATATAATAAATGCATCTCACACACTTTTATTTTACACAACTGACCCTACTATTATTTTGCATTTTATCAGACGATATTCTAATGCTACAAACCTGCTGAAGATGAACCTATTTTACAAGTATTAATATCATAACACATTTAGAGAGTTTTATTTTTTTCTGGTATATGTATCCTGATTGTGAAGTGGCACCCTCCTGGAGCAAGGATTTCTCAATCAGCTACTTGAAAACGGGTCACTTATTAGCTCTTAATGATAATTAACATTTATAATCTCATGTGTGTTTGTGTGTTCTTTTCTGATTCTGATTGAACCTGAAGAAGGCACTTTGTAATCAGACATGAGTGTTCCCCGGTGTATTGGGGATGAGGGAGACTCCTTGTTCACATCAATGAGACATGCTATCAACTGGACAGTTTTTTAAAAAGCTCAGATATTGTGTCATTTGCCTTTACCTGTCAATGCTCTAGGACTTAACACAAGTACCAAATTTTAACCAAGAAGTAATGTCATCCAATTTCTAACCAGGAAGTAATGTCATGCTTTAAAGTCACATGTCCCCTGTTACAATTTCCACACGGGAAGTGATACTGTGCTTTTAGCCCTTTTGCTGCCATAGATGTAAGTCGTTCCTGCATTACAACGTCCAGGTAGCCAAGAAAGTAACAGTTACATCATGTGTGCAGTGCTCGTGTTCACCAATATTGCTCTTCAGAAGTGATAGGATACATTTCAGTGAAACCAGAAGTGGAACAGCCTAATCGTGTTCACTTTTATGTAATCATGAACTTGGCCATCCAATTCTTAGCCAGTAGATAATGACTCCATGTCACAGATGTGTGGGTGGGGCTATATATTCTCCCTGGTGACATAAGAGAGCCTAGAATGAGTTCACCTTCTGGGAGTGAACTGATAGCCTTCTGGTCATTTGATCACTCTCTGGGCTCAACCAGAGAGAATTGTTGCTGTCTGATTGTCTTTTGACATGGGAGTATGATAGTGAATAACTACAAAATAGAGTTCAGATATTCAATATTCCTCTAAATGTAAGAACACACAGATCAAACGTAGGGGTATCAATTTAGGATAACATCATTTGTATAAAATAGCAAAGGGCAGGATTATTTTTTTGTGTTATTTTCCAATTACTGTTTGCATGCTTTCGTTGTTTCCCAGGCACACACAAATGTGTAAACCACATGTATCTAGTAATTATGAAGTCTGCACACCTTAAACTTTATGTTTGGTTTGCAACATGTGTCTTATATTGTGTTTTATGAAATCTTTAGATACAAAAATAGTTTTTTTGTGTCATTTTGATTAAAAATATATTTTTGACCAACATTCTTGGGAGCATAGTGTGGAGTATAAAACCATAGCTATTAGTTTTACATACATGCCTACATTAAGTGGCGTTCATGTACGTTCATGTACAGTATTGGCCAGCAAATACAAATCAAGCAGGCTAATTAGAGATGTGTTTTATCTTGACTTGTAAATACTGTATCTTTTGTGCAGAAAGCTTAAGCTTGAGCACATCAAGCCATAGCATAGATGGATCTGTAAAATCATAGGCCATGGCAAAGGTATCTGAATATGGGATGATTAATTATACTTTGTTAGACAAGTGCTTTAAATACAAATGGAAAGCTAGATGGAATACCAACTGGACAGCATATTATTTGCACATTGTCTAGTTTAATAGTCTCTATAATTCAGCCAGGTTCAGTATCTCCTACAATGTTACACTGACAAATCTGATTGGAGATTGTAATAAAAAAAAAAAATTAAATACAAGACTTTAGATCTCAGTAGTTAGTCTTTGGGACACCAAAGAGGTACATATTTTGGTTTTATTTTATTTAGTTGCAGCGGGATATTTCCTCTAAATGCTGGCTGCCAGGGTCAGTGACATATAGCAATAGACCTGTCTTATTGGTGGTTTTAACGGGCCTTCAGCCTAGCATTATACATTAGATACATTACCTTATACAAGATACATTATCTTATTATTTCAAATATTGTAAAAAAAAAGAAAAGTAGTGCAAGTAAATCACACTGCTACATACACCTAAAACTTTTCATCAGACTACCAGAGCATTACTAAAGGATGGCATGGTAGAGTCATCATCAGCTATTTATATAGCGCCACTAATTCCGCAGTGCTGTACAAAGAACTCACTCACATCAGTCCCTGCCCCAATGGGGCTTACAGTCTAAATTCTCTAGCAGTGAATTAACCTACTAGTATGTTTTTGGGGTGTGGGAGGAAACTGGAGCACCTGGAGGAAACCTGCGCAAACATGGGGAGAATATACAAACTCCACACAGATAAGGCCATGGTCAGGAATTGAACTCAGTGCTGTGAGGCAGATGTGCTAACCACTGAGCCACCATGCTGGCCATAGGCCCATATAGCACACTAGCAATATATTATTTACTGATCAGGAATTTGTTCCAGTTGGAATTAGGGTGTCCCAAGCTTGTATAATTGTAATACATGGGGACTAACCATTGTCTCTCAGGTATCTCCTGCATGCTCCTATTTCAACAAATCCAATATAAAATTCTTCTACTAACATACAAGGCAGTCAACAAGATTGCAACGACATACATCTCCTCACTTGTCTCAAAATATCTCCCAACTCGACACCTCCGTTCTGCACAAGATCTACGTCTCTCTTCCACTCTCATTACATCCTCCCATTCTCGGTTACAGAATATTCCTCAACCACCATTTAATCTCCCCTATTACCACCCTCTACACAGCTAACACAAGACAACAACCCTCTGGCCAACATTGGTACACACACAGCCCACTCAATACTTTTACCTTTGCATTCTAGCTGGTCCATTGTGCAAAATGATGTAGCACATGCCCTTGTGTTTCAAACTCCCATTGTCCCATAGATTGTAAGCTTGCGAGCAGGATTCTCTTACCTCTCTGTCTATATGTATTACCCAGTATTGTTTTATTAATGTTTGTTCCCAATTGTAAAGCGTTACGGAATTTGCTGGCTCTATATAAATAAATGTTGAGGATGATGAAGATGATGCTCCTGGCCACCTTCACCTACGTGTGGGATACATAATCTCCACTGGTACATTGTAGAATCCATTATTCTGAATGCTCATGTTGCTTTATGGTTCCTTTCCTGTTATGTCCTAGACTAGATACATTGGAGCAATATTATTTCTTTTGCAATGCCTTATCATTTATCAATACATGTCTTTAATTATCATGTCAAGACAATCATTATGATGCCATAAAAACAAATGTGTTGCCATCTATATTAGTATAGTAAAAACTTGTGTTGTGGCTATAAAAAAGGAACACAATAAATTTGCCTGATGCTGAAAATGCTATTAAAATGTGTTATCCTCTATAGATTTTTTTTGCATATTTTATATAACTGAATAAAGTTTACACTAGTGTAGTATAAGTCTTTAGAGACCACCCACTTCACTCATTATGTATTTCATAGAGGTTTTACTTACTAACAGTGTTCATAGGTGAAAATGTGTATTAACCCATAGCAACCAATCAGCAAATACTTTTTATCTGTTTGGTGCAAATTACACAATGAAAGCAAATGTGTGATTTGTTACTATGGTTTTTCTGCATGTTGGTACTTTTGAGCAAGGATAGTACATTTTAATAACCTTCATGATGAAATTTGATGCAAGCCAATTGCCATTAGTTTGGATATATTATTTCTCTTGTGATGTGGCCAATAATTACATCAAATAAGGGATACTTGAGTTCTAAATGATATAACTAAGACATTGTTTAATATGAATATCCACTAAGCAACCTTGATGTATGTAAGTATGGCAACACAATCATATTCCATATGTATCCTGATTTAACAAGCTGTGAAGCGTGTCCTTCTGCCTTTTCCAGCTACTGTGGTGATCTTGCTGTCACTGGAGGGCAAGATATCTGATCTCAAGTCATCAAGGCTGTTGCATTAAGCTATAGTCAGAGATCTGCTGTTCAACATAATGATTCTGTAATTCCTCTTAGCCGTGATGAGTTTTGACAGCGTGTTTTAGAAGCTGATGCCTGGGTAACCAAACACCTTACCTCTTGATCTGTTTGCCACTTAGGCCTAATGGACTCCTTTTGCATGAACACTGCAGAACTTGACTTCAATTAAAGGCAACATCAATATCCAGGTCCCTCAGAGGAGCAAGTGAGGAGAAAAGAAAAGATGTTTTAGAGGAAAAAAAGAGATGAGAGGGGGGAGGAAATAACATTGTGTCCCTGGGAGATAGAATATTACAACAATCACAATAGGATTTCAAGGGCCGGATTTGTAATGATATTCTGCTACGCTGGAGAAGGACAATAGCCATAGTTATGGGTCCCAAATAGAAAGAAAATAGAATATGCGTGTATGTAAATACAGTTATATGAATGTGTATCACTTTGACCCTTCTTTACTAAGTACATTAAGCTTATAAAACCATAGCCAAATATTTTAAATGGCTAATAAACTGTCCGAACTTGATCTTAAGGGGCCTATTTATCAAGCTATGCAGAAATGTTTTTTCCGCGTGGTGTAGACTTTTTTAAGTATCGTCACAATTTAACAAAAGCCAAATGCAGTATGATATTGAAGATATCGCCTGCATTAGGCAAAGTAACGTACAACACCGCAGTCCCCATAATACTCAATGGGGGCTGCGGTATGGGGAAAATTTATCAAGGTTTGAAAAGCTTAGAATTTCGGAGCTTTACGTCGATGGCGTTAGCCATTCAATCCTATGGGGAGAGCATCTCAGGAGAGGGATCTTCTATCCTTTCCTGCTTTCCCCTGCATTAATTAAGATAAAAGACCTTTAGTGAGTAAGTAAGTAAAGATTCCATGTCAGAACTCAGAGTTTTCATGTAAAGTCATCACCGGGACAGACTCCTATCTAAAGCATTGTCCTGACGTGACTTTAATAGCAGTTGCTCCTATAAGTCACTGTCATTGCCAGGTGACAGATGATATTTAACGAGGCAAAAGTGCGACTGCATAACCTGGATGTGTTTCACTCCCTCAACCATAACTTCCTAATGACATATAAAAACTTACTTAACTTATCTAATAATAAAAACACTGAGACTTATGAAAGTTGCTAAAGAAGGTTTACAGTTTATTAATTATTAAATAAGTGGCAGTAAAAGAGAACTGTGAGGCAGCTAAATCAAACTGATATTTGGAACCAAGCGTGGATGGCTAACGGCCTACTCCACTTTACGGAACAAATCCTTAACTGCCTGGCCTGTGCTAAATCTGATGTCATGGTGACTACACCTCCTCCAGACTACACAATGGCGCGTCCTCAGAAGCAGGCCAAGGGATTCCCACCAAAAAGGACCATGAGTCACGTTCCTCGAAGGGGGTTGCACCTGCGGTCAATCAACGATAACGCTGTAACGATCAGCCACTGCCCGCAGTGACTTCCTACCACGCTGGATGTCCTTAGGTGACTGACAGCCCACCACTGCCTATGCTACACAAAACCTCTTAAGTGACTAAAGATCCGTTGAATGAATATAACTAAACTTTCGTCTGTAAGATGAACCCCCATCCCTGCGAAAAAGCTGTGCTTGTCCTGTAGCTAAGAAGGAGGTGGTCGATTATGGAGCCACCCAATTGTTTAACGTGGATCTTTACTTCCCAGTTAATTTTTTTGACTACCTTCATTACCTTCAAAGGGATGTCGGAACTCCAATGGAAGCGGGGTGCTAATGCAGACCATATCACCCCGATGGTCAGCCATTTGGTTTTAATGTATGTCAGGTTCCTGCGTATTCTGACTTCACTTTGCCAAGGTCGTCGCCTCCTAAGTGTAGTACTAGTGTATCAGGGGGGCCACATTGCTTTATTTGTTGTGTCAGCCAGGGAATCAGTTCGGGACAGCAGAGACCCCATCTGCCCAGCCATCAAATGTCAATCGGGAATGAAAATTGACTGAATTTGACAGCTTCTTCATGCCTGGACCCCCAGAACACGTATGAGTGGCCCACAATCCAGGTACGTTTAGCCCGAGTCGGGAAACATGTAAATATAAAATTGTCATGGTCAACTGTAACCTTCAGTATGAGCAATGTAGCAGTGAATGGAGCATTCGTTCCAGGTAAAAATTCTCCTGTGCATCTTGTGCCCCGATCAGCGGAGAAATGGAAAAGCTAGTACGAAAAGAAATGACGATAAAAAAACAAGGGGGTTGAGAAAAGGCAGAGTAGAGAGGGGTTAGGGGGGTTTGAGAGCAGCTGACAACCCATGTGAAAGTAAAAACCCCAAAAAACCCCCAGAGGCGCACCATTAATCAGGCCTTGGTCTGGGGACAAAACGGAAAAAATCCCTTCATGCCCTTGCATAAAAGCGACAAGCAGCAGAGCCAAGGGCTACCGGAAAGGAGGAGAGAGAGAAGGTGAGCCAGCAAGGTAGTCAGGGAAAAACAAAGCACATATGGCAAGACATTGGGCCTAATGTATTTCTTATAGGTCATCGATACCCATCTCCCCAATGTTTTAATGGCTGCTACTGATGCACCACTTTGGGCTGCTGATGTGGCCGACCCAATCCGGAAGGAGTGGCTACCATAATGTGATGGGTCCGGAGGCATAACATTTTTAAAAATGGACTGGAATTGAAAACTCGTTAGTTATCCAAATGCACTATGAAAACATGGGAGTGGGCAGGCCTATTATTAGAAAATTGTTTTGTCAACTTCACTGGACAAATGTCCATGTAAGTGTGTGGGGATATGTTTATTCATGAACCTTTACCAGCCTGGTCTGTTTTTAACTTTATGATCTTGCATAATACTTTAGAGTCTTGAATGAGTATGTGTTGAGTCAATAGATCTGAGAGGGGCTGAGGCTAGGACTGCGCTACCAGATCGGAAATTCTAAAAATCGCTAGCGGAAAGGCTGTCTGGAATAACAAGCATTCATAAGTGTTCTCGGTTCAGATAAAGATAATACTCATCCGTTTCTTCAGCCAGCAATGTAGGGAGAAAACATAGAGATCAGTTCCACATTAAATCCAGTGGTCTGAAGCAAAAATCCCCTGGTAGCAGATGAAGAGATAACCCTGGGGTTTTAAAACGCACCAAACTCCAAACTTCACCAAGTATGCTGCCAATCACCTGACGCGTTTCTCAGCTGTCAAGAACCTGTTTAATCAGAAGTATGATGGATGAATCCTTCCGTGCACTGTTTATAACAAGCAGCCGAGTCACATATATTCCCTCTGCCAATAAACATTTGACAGGTCACATGATCTGCAGCATCCCATCTGCCAATAAACATTTGGAGGGTCACATGATCTTTGGCATCCAATTATATTCGGTCTCCATTCAGTATTTGGATAATGAAACTCTTACTGAGTCCCTAAATCAGCTGTTATAGCAATGATTATAACAAAAACATACAAAGAACTATATTATAAGTGATATTAAAGCCACAGATCAAATCAATACCATTCTATATTTACTGAGAGCTTTTTCCTATTGTGTGTATATATGCAGTAATTTACATACTGAAATATATTAAGGGGAACTTGAGGGTTAGATTATACAAGGGGGATCTGTTAATATGAATATACACTAAACACATTAAGGATGCACATTCTGGCAGATGTGCAACTGAAAGACTTTAGACTAGGGCTCCCATATGTTCCAGTTTTCCCAAGACAGTTTCTTTTTTTATTTACTAGAGATATGTAACCTATAATGCTTGTTTCCCATCTGATGCACCCAAATGAACATGATAGGTTACTATTAATATATTACCTTATTTGAAATGGCGACAGCAGGGTGCCAGGCATCAAAAGCTTAGGTTAGTAGCCTCTCTCCACCAGTAATGTTTTAATTGCCATGTATTGTGGAACTGTAAATATGTTCTTTGTGTTATAGTATTTTACAGGTTCTTAAATGTCACCAGGTGGGTTCTGTAGGCACCACTAGATTCCGCAACATGTCCCCTAAAAGAACTACTATCATATGGGGTTACCCGGGCATCCAGCCAACGGGAGGCACCTTGAGAAGTTCTACCAACCACTGGTACTACTTATGGGGTGGCCTTATGAACATAAACATGAACATGAAAACTTATGAACAGGGCAATCCTCTAGCAGAGGTAGTCCCTCAACTAAAGACTTTGCGGGACTACCTCTGCTTGAAGATGGCCTTGTTATATCAGAAGTGCTGGTCAGCTCTGGAATTCCCAGAACTAATGAGTAGGAATTGAGACCTTAGTACATTATGTTTTAGACCTATCAAACGGGTGCCCGTTTGTTTTTCATCAAACACAGATAGACTACCCAGAGCTGCTCTCCATGGTGTATCTGCAAAACATAAACCTGATATTCTTACATTTGGTGGCTTCAGGTCACATGAGTGTCTTAGTTTTTCATTTCAGAATAGTAGGACCCCTAGTTCCCTAGTTTCAACATATGGGCATCACTCACCTAAAAACAATTACCATAGGTGCAAACACCAAACAAATTGTAAAAATATCTGGTCCCGATCAATGAGTGACATATGCTCTACTGTCTCTTTGTGAATAATACTGACGGTATGTTGTGTTCCAAAATACACACAATTGGAAACACATACAAATGCACTAGAATTATTATTATTTATTTGTACAGCACGACCATATTACACAATATTTTCCAGAGAAGATTGAGACATTCGCCTCAGTCACTGCCCCATTAAAGCCTATCATCTAAATTCCATTTCGCACAAATATGCACTCACTTTAGAGTCCATTTTTGTCAGAAGCCAATTAACCTTCCAGTACATTTTTGCATTGTGGGAGGAGCCACCTGAGAAGACCCACACAAACATATTGCCCTGGTCAGAATAGAAACCAGCTCTGTGAGACAGCAATGTTAAGCCCTTTATCTACCACTCCATTATTTAAACAAAATAAAAACCTGAAGAAAATTGTAAGGTATAAATAAGCTATCATGCATTCCAATTAGTTATACACTGCCAAATTTAATACACTGACGTTCATAGAAAATATCAGTTAGTGGCGGTGGTTGGCGCTGCATGAACGCACACAGTCACTTCACTTTGAGAAGAATACTCCTATTCGACGTTGCGTGGTGCTTCTAAAGCTGGTTAGGTATGTTGCCTGGCCATTCCCCAACAGGTGACATGCAAATTACTTTGACTTCCACATCTCCCTAAAATTCCTACAGATCCCCATGAATTGAACATAAACTATATGGATGTTTTATCATGTATTTAGTCAACAGATTACTTAGAAAACACAAAAAAGTATGCGTAATAAAATATATGTTTTATGCACTGCTCCAGCCCAGGTGCAGAAAAAATAAATTGTTTATAAAAGAAAAAAAGGAGTCTAAAGTGAGTCTAAACACATTTGGCCTTAAAAGCTATTGAGAGACTAGCAGTAAATGCAAATATTCCAGAACAAATTTAAAAGCAAACTTTGAATACAAATTAGCTGAAAGCACAAGGGATAACCTGGGTAGCGTCTATGCTCATATAGGTAATTCAAACACAATTTGGCCACTCAGCAACATGAATTATATCATAGCAGAGCGTGATGAAGCTACAGGCAACTTTATTAACTTTAACATTTCATCAGATATCATTTACGCAAAGAAAACAAAACATGAACACAACTAAAATAACTGTTGATTTTATTTATGAAATCATATATACCATTTCCTATAAGGCATTGGGTTAAAAACATGTCCTTTGATGGTTAGCATTATACTGTATTTTCTTTCTCAGACAGTAAAATATAATCTGAGATGTATTGTAAACAGAAGCACTGGTACAATTTACCCATTGCCCACACACAGTGGAGACAGACATTTTGTGGGCTAAATCAATATTGCCTCAATCATGTTCATAGATCTAGATTGATTTGCATTGATAGGCTGTATTCTTGTGTATTCTTGTGAGTATTTTTCCAGCCTAGAAAAAGGTCTGCTACCATTTTTAGTTGGAATAAAGAAACTTTAAAATAAAAAGTCTGCCACTAAGACATTGGTAGCGAACATTTTGTGAGCTGAGGTAATATTAATGAGAATGGGGTCCCAGAATAATGGCCCATCGACACTTGGGGTCAAAGAATAATAGCACACTGGCACTTGGGGTCCCAAAATAATAGCACACTGACACTTGGGTTCCCAGAATAATGGCACACTGACACTTGGGGTCCCAGAAAAATGGTACACCAACACTTGTTGTCCGAGAATAATGGCGCACTGACACTTGGGGTCCCAGAATAATAGCACACTGACACTTGGGTTCCCAGAATAATGGCACACCGACACTTGGGGTCAAAGAATAATAGCACACTGGCACTTGGGGTTCCAGAAAAATGGTACACCAACACTTGTTGTCCCAGAATAATGGCGCACTGACACTTGGGGTCCCAGAATAATAGCACACTGACACTTGGGGTCCCAGAATAATAACCCATCCACACTTGGGACCCAGAATAGTGACTCACCCCTACTTGGGGTCCCAGAATAATGGCACACTGACACTTAGGATCCCAGAATAATGGTACACTGATACTTGGCATCCAGGAATAATGGCACACTGACAATGGGGCCCCAGAATAATGGCCCACCAACACTTGGGGGTCCCAGAATAATAGCACACTGGCACTTGGCGTGCCAGAATAATGGTACACCAACACTTGGAATCCCAGTATAATGGCACACCAACACTTGGGGTCCCAGAAAAATGGCACACTGGTACTTGGGGTCCTAGAATAATGGCACACCGACACTTGGGGTCCCAGAATAATGACCCACTCACACTTGGGGTCCCAGAATAATGACCCACCCACACTTGGGGTCCCAGAATAATGGCACACTGACAATTGGGATCTCAGAATAATGGGACACCGACACTTGGAGTCCCAGAATAACGAGCCACCTGGTGTGAGTAGAGAACTGCACCAACAAAGTCCATAGTCCACCAGGACACTAACATTCATAATTATATTTTCAGCCTTTGTGCCTAAACAATACTTGAACATTTTTACCATTGAGGATTAGATAGACATGCCCCCGTTTCTAAACATCTCCAGGTTAATACCAATGGGTTGATTTACAAACATGGTGCAATTTTGCAGTGACTCATACTGCATAGTGACCAATCAGACAATTGTTATTTGTATTCTAAGGCCTTATACAGACAGAGTTCTATTGCATTTTGCATGCTTTTGTTACCAACGTTTCTACTATAATTAGGAGGTAACTGTAAGGTACCCCAATGTTGTTACTTGTTTTAAACACAATGAAAGGTAAACTATGCATTCGGAGAAATGCTGTGACAGGCCTATCCACATGGCCACTGAGCTCCATTTTGTTGTTTTCATACATTTCTGTGTATATTGCAAAATGCTTATCTGATCAAAGGCTAAGTCGAGACGTCTTCACATATTTTACTAGGGGGGTGTCTTAGAAGGTTTCTCCACATGTGCGAGAATATATTCTTTCTTATCAGTAATGTACCAAGAGAGAGTCTGAAAATCATGTTCATACCCTTAAATGTAAGTTGATTCCAAGACCCTTTGTTCTCTGAGTATAAAAGCTGGCATGCAGCCAAAGAATCCTTGCCTCAGACTGGACCTGTATGATGAAAGGTACTCTGGTTCAACCTGATGTTTTCCAAACTTTCATGTGAAAGGAGAGGTCCTGGAAATTGACTGTTACTTGAACATTTGAGATTCAGTATTGGAAGCTAAGTATTTATTTACTTTCACTTTTATATTATGTTCATTGTAAAAATAAAGATAAACTTTTCAATAACTCTTGTAGTCATGAGTCATTAACTCTTTTTAACCAAAAGAACCTTGTTCAACCTGGAACATTTATGATGTACCCGAATGCTAGTTGGAAACAGTATTTTTTATTTTGAGACTTGTTTAAAAGCATTGTACTAGGTGCATTAAAAATGCTAATAAAATGCATGAGCTTAACGCTAATGGGTACCAAGCCTAACTAGGTTATTACGCTCTTGCAGTTTGGCAATCACCTGCATTTGTTAAGAGCAGTGTAAATAATAAATTCAGCAGTTTTTTTTTTAATTATTAAAATTTTTATTTTTCACAAGACCAACATTTCTTACAAATGTGTTGTGCTTTGCTGATGTAGAATCAAATATGTCATATTAGGTTATTTTACACAGTACACGTCTGCAATCATCATTACCTTTGTGATACGTGCTATATATGAAATATGATATATACTCTTAAATTAAATTAAATCTTAAATTTCATATCAAGTAGAAGTAATTTGTTATTTGCAATAGGTTCAAGAAATGCTTTTAATGTTCTAAACCTGCTTTGCTTGCTTATGGTCTTTCCCTGCTTTTTAAGTTTGTATGGATAGAACATAATGTAACCAATGAGACTGTCAGAATGTTTAAAGAAGCACATAGTATTTCAGGAGACATTTACTGATCTTGTAGGAGGCAGTGACCTGTCTACTCATCTAAATATTTTATTGGGATTTGAGTCAGTATCTTCATGTGAGGAGGGATGTGGAGGCAAGAGGCAAGTCACAGATTTCAGTTTGTTAAAGGAACAGGGTACCCCAGAAGCACAAAACAATAATACGAGGTTCTTGTCATGAGTAGAGGTGAGTGAAGCTTTATTACTAAATACACCTCTATTTGAAACAACCAATCTTGTTAGGACACATCTTACCACGTATAGTAGGCTTCTGTTTCCTATAAAATCGTGCTAATGAATAAGTGAAAAAGAACTTGTGTTTGCTTCATCCCAACTAGTTAATATTATTTCAGGATTACAGATGATCATAAATAAGTCCAATTTGTTCCTTAAAGTGTTGAGGAAATAGTATAATTTACATTTTTTTTTCTCTCTCTTTCATAAAAGGCATTTAGCAACATCCTTTGTCGTATATTGGCATTAAGAGATTCTGAATATAGCCCTTAGTATTGAAACATTTGTGAATGGATACTAAATTGATTAACTTAACAGAAGCAGAGAGTAGCAATTGATGGAGTACATCCACTATGGCGGTGGATTACTATCGGTGTCCCCGCAGGGATTACAACTATTGCTGGAAACAGGAATATCGGAAATCTTACAAAATGCTATTCAAAGGGAAATAAATAATGAAAGCTTTTACCTATATGTAGAACACATGTAAGAAGTCCAATAAATGTTTAGCACGTTATAATGATTTCCTGACTTGTGCTCTTTCTCTGTTTTGATGTAACTGTACAATGGAATAAATTGCATTTATAGCAAAAGATTTCCTATATAATTATTCCAAGATTAGAGGGCTTATTCTTTAAATGTGCACTTAATGCAATGATAACTGTATTTTTTTTATTGCTGCTTATTGTGACAATAAAAAAATACTTATGGCTGTGATTTAAAATTATTGTATTGCTGAGCGATACCCATCTATGACAGATAAAACTATCTAGAGCAGTGTGGTTTAGTTATCGCTCTGGATCCCTTATTCTGCTATACTGAGTTGTAGTTATGATATATAAGATATATTTGTCATTTTTTCCCTCCAGAAAATAAGACTTCTTTCCTGGGGAACGGGGATTTTAAACAGAGCCCTACTGAAAAGTAGAATGTTTGCAGCGTCATTTCGCATGCGCTGTTCCCCATGCATGCAGAGAAGAGCAGAGTAGGTACCTCAGAAGGGTGACCCGGAATTGCTGGGCTCCCCTGTTGCAGAGGGAGAAGCTGCCACATCTGAGGAAAGACTTTACATCCTTGGAGTCAAGAAGAAGCCCCACCCATTTTTTATAAGGGAGGAGTTTGTGAATATTTAAGGGCTGGAAGTCTCAGACTTCTCCACTGAAGAGGCCAATATACCTTGGACTTTGGGCATAACTCTGGTTTTGCCATTCATGTGTGTTGCTGTGTTGCAGTGGCGGAACTACCATTGGTGCAGCAGGGGCCCATGGAGATAATGGGGCCCACTCCATGAGGAACTAGCGAGCTGTGGGGCCTGGTTCTCTCCTCCCCGCTTCCCTACATCGGGGCCCACAGCTTGCTAGTTCCGCCTCTGCTGTGTTGTGCAGTGTATCCTTACAATAAGGACCCTGTTTGACCCAAACTCAAAACTAACCTCCAGGTCCAGTAGAGGCTGCTCCCCCTGCAGTTGTTGTAGTTACTGAGTCACTGAGAAAAATACAGGGACTCCAGATTGGTCGAAATACATCATTAGTTTGACAAGGTTATTGTCTTCAGACTGTTCAAATCTGTTATGGTAAATGTTTGGTCACACTAAAAAGCTGGCACTATTTCCTTTATGTTATGACCAACACACAGGAAGATACAAACTATTAAAAAGAAGTTAAACATTAAATTATATTATATTATATCATATTGTAACAATTACCTTTGTATTCTTTTATTAGAACCTAAAAAGTGTATTTTTGGGGTAGAAAGTAGGAATTTTATAGTCTTTCTCCATTTCCCTTCATACAGGATCATTTTGTATTTTTTTTATGTGAATATATGAAGTCTGAGAAATTATGTGACAAGATCTTCAAAAGATGTCCTGAATGAAGCAAAATTAGGTGTGTATTTGAGTAGCATGTATCTTAATATATGTCCAACTCAAAATATTGCATATAGATGCATCTGGCATAGAGATGTGTCTGGGGTATAGGTCCATTAAACTTAAAAAAGAACGTAGAGGTGCGTCTAACAAAAACTTACCAATATCCAAAGATATGGTTGGTTTAGGTACTATGTATATCTGCGTGAGTATTAGTGTTATGCATATCCATGATTATCAGCTAAAAATCCGTCAGTGTACTACAATATTATGTGTTGTGTATCAGCTTCTTCCTGTGCCTATTTGACTATGTACTATAGTATGAATATTTCATTTGTAATTAGGTAAAAAAAATAATTCTGCACATTTATGTTCAGTCTTTCAGCATTAGTAATTAATATACTTATTTATAAAGCTACAAATTGAACATGGTGTATTGGAAAACATGACAAGGTTGTCCCTGAGGGCCTGTAGTACTCAGGGTTCTAGGGCGAACGCTACTTTTACACATCTGCCCTACTAATAGTGATGTTTCTTTGCTATAAGAATCTATCTTGCAGAAGAGAATGGTATGGTTTGCTTATGTCCACATGGATACAATCATTTGGTGCTAATAGTGGAGAAATCATAAAAGGCTGTATAATATCTGAAGTTACACACACACGTACAGCATTTTGGCATGAAATTGGCATGAGATGCAGAGTTAGACACAGAATAGGAGTAAACTACTATTAAGAAAAGAGCACAGAAAAATAGATGTTTTTTAATAGGTCATTACTGTATTCTGCCAACGTTAGAATGTCCCTTCCCTCTCCCATACTACCTCTCCAGATGCTGTCCAGTAAGTGCCACAATGACTTGCAGTGATGATGAAGGGAAAAAAATGCAGGATGCACAAATCAAAAGATACAAAAGCAGGACTGGAATTAAGGGCAGGCCACACAAAAAAAAGCTCAAGCAATCTCCAGTATATTAGCAGGACTTATATACTCAGCTTGGATCATTAGATGGGAAAGACAAACACAGAATAGAGACACAATACATACAACTAGTGAACATGGAGAGAGCTCTACTACGGCAGCTGCCTTAATAGCCTAGAGTCAAAGGACACTGTACAGAGGTCTTATGTTCTTCCCTCCCTTGTCTATAATGATTTTACCAATGACTGATAGAAAAAAGTCCCATGCCGATATATGTCTACACAATATGCATGTTTTTAAAGATTTACCTTGAGATCTGTGGTCTTCATCTGTCATAACCATCAGCTGAAAAGATCATGACTCTGTAAACTCTATGGAGACCCAGATGGTGAATGCACACTGCAGGATTGGAATGACACCGCTCCAGCAATTAACAAGATTTTTAGTCCGGTTCAAAAATCTTGTTTAACGTACGATGGGCTTTGGAACGAAAATCGTTCATCGTTACAGCGTACACACTAATGTGATATCGGGCCAGCCGATCGTTTATCGTCTGAATGACCCGACATCAGCTGAAAACACTGTAGTGTGTACCCAGCCTTACTTTAGCGAATTTCAGAGACAAAATTTTATACATGAAGCCAAAGTGCATCTAACACTGTTTGTTGTTGAAGGTGGTGGTGGTGGGATACCCAGTTATTATTATTATTATCATAGATTTGTAAGGCGCTACAATGCTCCACAGCGCTGTAAAGTAGGGAAAACAGAACCGGTGGTAATCGTTTTTATGATTACCACTATTCCGACATGTTTAAACCCTACAAATAAAATCCAAAATTAAGAAAAACCGATGTGAAAATAAACAGACCTACCTTCAACCCAACGCTGGACATCTCCGATGAAAGCACCATACTGACAGCAAGTGATTCATATTAAACAAGTGTTCCGCAGTGAAGCTGATGTCATCGCGACGTCTGTCAATGGAAATTTAAAATGGCAATGTCGGGTTAAGTGTTTAAACACTTAACCTTAGGGGTCCCCACATTGCTGTTTTAAATTTCTATTGACAGACGTCCCGGCCATCGCTTTGACGACCAGGACGTCACTTTCGGTCCCGACCTCCCGGTTGCCTAGGCAACAATCGGGACACCTGCATTTACCTGTCGCAGCGCCCAGCCAGCTGTCAGATAGTCGGACACGTACGTGCAGGGATTGTTTAACCAATAGTGGCTACTTTAGGGGATCCTATTATTCTTTACTGGCTGTATACCAGTCATTTATTATGCAGCCACCTGGCCGATTACTACTAGCTGGGTACCTTTATCCTCATTGGCCACCAGCATTACTAATCAATTAGGCTAGTCCTGGGGATGCTTGTAGGGCTCTGTTCTGATTGGCTCTTAGTACTATTTAAGGCAGTGAGGACTGAGCCTCACTGCCGGTTATAGCGTTCTGTCTCAGTACTGCTGCCTGCTCCTGTTCTTGTTTGGTGTTGAAACCTCAGATTGATTTACCCGTGTATGACCTCTACCTGTCTCTGGACCCTGAACCATTGCCTATGACCCTGATCTTTTGTCTGTACCTGGACTATGAACCATTGCCTGTGATCCAGACCTTTTGCCTGTCCCCGGATTCTGAACCACTGCCTGTGACCCTGACCCTGCTGGTTCCTGACATCTCCACCGGTGCTCTGTTCAGTCTGCAGATCTCTGGCCTGCCGCTGCTCCGTGTTCTACCTCCTGTGTCTGTGCGCTGCCGTGTGAACATAAACTCATACTACTCTATTAAAGTAATTTTATCGTTTTAAAATAAGCATTGCCCAGTCAATTGTATGTGTTTCCAAAGCACAAAGTGATTTATTTTAGCAGATGTAAATAGTCAACAATTCAATACATTATTATATTATGATACAGTACAGCCAATACCAAAAGATAAATACATACCGATGCTATCGCATGCGCTCGCTGCGCACCCACGGGACCCGGTGGACAGTATATCTGTTAGAATACTGTGTCAGAGTTGACTGAGGGCCAGGGGGTGTGCAGCTATAATTATATACAGTACAGTGTTACACAGTGAACAATAGAGATGATGTAGATTGTTTCTATAGGTCCAGACGTTGGGTGGGTCCAGGGTAAACAGGTCATAGGCTGATTCAATCTAAGGAATCCAAAGGTGGGGGTCGTCTCTCCAGGTGGTCTGCTCCTTTCATAGCCAGCATCATACAATAGGTTTATTCCCTAATATCAATAACTAAAGTATGCAATGTGCGATCTCTTCGCCGACTGCACCGGACAGCTGCTGATGAATAGGGTTTCAGTATGATACCAGACATGCCACCTTTCCCACAACCTGAACCATATATATCACTGAAGAGTACGTATAATCATTACATATATATATTTATATATATACTACTAATAAACCAAATATTATCTGCTCATAAATTACAGTGTAACGAAACCAATATGAATATGAATTATATAAATAACTAAATGTTGTAATGCGAGTGTGTGCGTGCGTATTTTACCGTGCGATCGCACCACGCCACGTGTTACGTGGCGTACGGATCGCAATTGCACGGCAAAACAATATTAAACCAATATACTTTCGTTCATCCAATTATACGACTTTGACAACTCTGAGCATAAGTCCTGGGGGCATCTGAGTAAGACAGTTGATAACAACAGATAGTACAGAAGGGAGAGGTTGGGGGACGAAATATAAATTTAGCGTAGAGGTGGTATTGGAAGCCGAATGAGTGAATTAGTGTCCCAAGAGAAGAGGTGTAAAATTTAAAAAGTAAAGGGCCAAGAACAGAGCCTTGTGGGACACCAACAGATAGAGGGAGCAGAGGGGAGGATGTGCCAGAAATAAAAACACTAAAGGAGCGGTTTGATAGGTAAAAAGTGAACCAATAAAGAACTGTGTCACGAAGGCCAATGGAGTGAAGGGTATGTAGGAGAAGAGGTGATCAACAGTGTTAAAAGCAGCAGAGAGGTGCAGGAGATTGAGTATAGAGAAATGACCCTTAGACTTTGCAGTAAGGAGATCATAAGTTTTATCATAGACTGTACCAAGATAAGAACGAAATGGAAGCGGAGCATCTGAGACATCACGATCACATAGACTGGTTAGCTACAAAGAAGTGAAGAATGTTATGGATAAATGGAGCTATATGGCTGTAGAATATGGAGTACAAAATAGGGCAACCCTAAAGACAAGTTAAGGCAAAATTTTCAGTTCTCCTCTTTTTTGAATACCCTTCCCACAGATTAGGATGCTACAACTACCTATAATCACTACATGGATGCCAGTCTCCCCAAGCAGTCCAGAAAGTCCATGCACCTGAGGACTCTCCTGGAGTCAGGTGGGTGACATTTCATTTATTTTTTTATCATTTTGTTCTTCCTGAAATCCAAACAACACCCCGAAGCTGAATGTCTTGACCATCATTTTGCCAGATTTACTGATAAATTGTCAGTTCCACTACATGTGAATGTATCAATGTATAGTAGAATGGCAGAGCACTAGTGGAACACAAAGATTGTATCATCAGAACTTAGTACCTCGAGAACAGTATTAAAATTTTAAATGAGGATCTTACAGAAAATTGATGACAAACAAAGGACGCAGCACGAACCTCTTCAGTCTATGGATCTTCATTCAGCTTCTAATAAATGCATGTGCACAGACACTCTATATTTCCAATGATCATTAATTCTATCCCCATTAACAGAGTCCATATGATAAAAACAGCAAAATGCAAGAGAGCTTGGCCAATTGCATATGCATGTAGCAAAAAATATATGAATTCATTTCATTCAGAACCTCCATATGAATCAATCTGAACAGTTATTGAGCACTTCAGTGTTGTTAAGAACAGCAAAAGTCTTTTAAATCAAATTGCTTCGAAGATAGTCTATAAGAAAATACAATTAAATAAGAAAAGTAACACACACAGAAAATAAGTAGTTTGAAATGACATACGGTTCTAGTCATTGCCTACATCTTAAAAGGAAAGCATAGAATTCTTAGAGTTTCTCTAATTTACCAAGGCACAACATACCACAGTGAAATGTAAACCAAGCTCATTTAATATAAGAGCAAAATAGAAGAGGTCAGCAGAAATGCACGTGTTCTATAATACAGTGAGAAACATCTGATGAATATAAATGAGCTTTGCCTGCCTCTGGATCAACATAATACATATGCAGGTGCCAGAGCCCAATAGCGGAGCTCAATAAACCCTTTTGGGAATAATTTATCAAGTGAAAGAGACAGAAAACGCAGACAGAAAGAGAAGCCATTTAGGCACTTTTGTGCTCAATTTAAGAACTGCGGCTTAGATTTAAGAGACAAAAAAGTAGCAATTAGGTCTTAAAAGTGAGGTAAATATCTTTAAATGAGAGTCAAATGTACCTCATAAATAGATGCAGGCAAAAAATAGCTGACACTGTATTTTTTTTTTAAACTGTGTCACTCCATCTCCTTGATATGTGCCCCATCCCTGGGGAGGACATACTAGGGTTATTCTCTGGAAGAGGAAAACTGCAGGCAGGATGAGAAAGTGGCAGAATAATGTATGACACCACAGTGAAACTAAATGGGTTTTAGAGAATGTCATTGTCATAAAGTACAATTGCACACTGGAATAGTATTAGGAATGCAATCCTTTCTCACGTACTCTATAATGTTTGTCTGTTGTGGCCTTAAACTTCCATCTTTGCATACTGGTCTTATTTCAATCGCCTTAGTATCTGTTATGTACGTCTGGTCGCTATCCAATAATGATTGTCCACTTCCAGTGATGTGCTTCCAAAGCACAATGCGATTTAATAGCAAAAAGCAGCAGAGTAACAATTCAAAATAAAATAAGTACAGCCGTTACTATTGCAAGCGCCCTGGATCCAGCATACAGTCATTCAGTCCTGAAGTCTGTGGTCAAAGTGACTGAACACTGGTCCCAGAGCCCCCACTTATATACAGTCAGTGATACAGTGAAAACAATACAGATGATTTGGCATGTTTCCATAGGTTCAGGCTTCAGAAAGGTCCAGTGTAATGCAGGTCATTGGCCAGTTCAAACGATGCCATCCAAGGGTGGGGGTCTGCTTTCCAGAAGATGCATACTAATCTTCCCGCCAAAAACTAGTTAAAACTGGTCTATTTACATTACACAGACAATACCATTCTGATAATTTATTCCCTATACTCCATATCTAGCATATGCAAGGTGCGATCCTTTAGGAGATTAAACCGGACATTGTGGATAAATAGGGGAATAGAATGATACCAGACATATGTTTCCTGTGACCTGAACCTTAGATCTCACTAACGTGTACATAACATTATAATATTTCACCATAAACTCTGCTACATTTCATTACAAATAACTATGTGTTGCAACTAATTTTAATATGAGCTAATTACACGTGTATGTGTTCGTGTAAATACGTGTATAAGTGTTTGCATGTGTTGTGGTTAGTTACGCTCCTCCACGTCCTAGCGTGCTATTCGCATAACTTCAGACATAGACAATCGGATTGTTAGATATTAATTTGAAATGACCATATCCAATTAGCTGATTTCGACATATCCCTTCTTAAACTAAGAGGCTAGATTGAGTTGTACCATATCTAAAATGTTTTCGTTCCATTGAAGTAATCATAACAGAAAGCACTTTTTTGATTCATGAACATTGTTAGCAGTGTATGAATAGAAAATACAGGGCTAGGTAGACTAACCATAATATACACATTTCCTTATATTAAAAAGCTACCAATAACATTCACAGCGGATATAAAAGTCTGCACTCCCTTGTTGAACTTGCAGTTGTTTGTGATGTAAAGCCATACTTGCCTACTCCCCCAGAATTTCCTGGAGGCTCCCGAATTTCGGGGAGTCCCGAAGAGTAGGCATCCTCCTGGAGGGAATGGAGGCGGGGCTTAATGGCACAATTTTGCATAGTTTAGCCCCACCCCTATTTCCCAGCAACCACATGACCTCTCTTCCCGGTTCTCCCGGTGGAGAGGTTTGAAAAGTCGGCAAATATGTGTCAAGCCTGAAATCAAGATAAATCATGTCAGTCCTTTTTTTACAATTAATGTGTCCTTGCAACCAACAAAATTCAAGTGAAAAACAAATAGACATGGGCAACAATAATAATGTGTGCATTCTCAAACATATGAATCATCTATTGCGCTTACCGGTTTCTTTATAAGTAGTTCCAAATCAACAGTAAGAAATGTGTTATAAGAGTTAGGTATTCACACAATGAGATTGTATCACCAGAACTTGGCACCTCGGCATGAGGTGTGATCAGATCACACACTGACTAATTGCCCTGTGAACGTTCATGTCAGTGTATGAGGAGTAACAGCATGAATGGCTGCCAAGTACTTTTTGAGGGAAATACATGAAGACCGCATTTGTCACCAAATTTGATTTCTGCTAAATTTTGCCACAACTTTGCTCATCTCTAGTCCCTTAAAACCACTCAGTCCCTGCTATGTGGCTCTCAGCTCTGATTGGGATTTGAGCAATGTAGGTTTTCACATGGTTTGATAGCCAGTTTGTAAATTTTGTGATTTACTAAATGCCGAAATTGCACATCACATGAATCAAAATCTCCAGCAATTTATTAACTGCGTGGCAAACTGCAGCTTATTAGTAAGAATCACAAAAAACATAGATGTGGATCTAGCAGATGAGATTTTTGATCTTGAAATTCAGATCTGAAAAAATAAATAATTATTATTAATTTATCCTGTCACTAACAGCTCCGTCTACTCAAAATCAGGCCCGGTCCTCAGGGACAGGGCCTTAAAAATTGATTGGGTCCCCATACCTAGAGAGTACCAGCTGGGTACACAAACAGGAGCAGTAAATGATTGGCTGAGCAATGTAAGAGACCTATCCTGATTGGCTGCCTAGTTAATAACTGGGGCTTTTAAAAGCTGGTCTTTTAGAAAATGGAAGGTAGGGGACCTTATTTCACTGTATTTAAATATAATAACACAACTGAGCCTGGCAGGACTTTGATCTGAAATCCGCATCTTTTGCTAAATACATACTAAACCACTGCTTAGTAACTTCCTCTGTGAGTATTATTTCTTATTAATACAACCAAAGTCCACCAGCACTCCAAGTATTACCATGCAAAAATCCAGCAGCTGCAAGTTTTCTGCTCACATCACTCTCTCCCACCACATAGAAACTTGACAAACTCACAATTACTCTTTGTGATGAAGTCATTGTTTCTATATTGTTTCTATATTGTCCTGTCAGCCTGTCAGTACTTCTTCCATGCTATGATTTGCGATGAAGCTGCACCCCCATCTCCCACACCATGTCAGTCCTGAGAGTGATGTATTCCCCCCACCCAATTCTCTTTCTAGCAATGTCCCTGATTATTGGCGTAGATCCTCTAGTCCTCGGAAAATCACTTTGTAACTTTACATTCAGCAACTGAGCATTGTGAGATGAACACAACTTTCAAAATATGACTTTGCTAAAAAAATATATTTAAAAAAAAATTAATAAAAATATGCTATTCAAACTGTACTCTGTATTAAAGCTATATTCTGGATTGAAGACAGGAAAAGACAGGAAATGTTAGTGCCCAGTCCTAAAGTGAACATAAAAATATGTATGCTCTCCGGATTCGGTCCCAATCCCCCCTCCCCCCTACTCCCCCCATTCTCCCGCCTACCTCTTCCCTACACACTTTATACATCACCACACTCCTTTTTTCCAATTTTGTGCTACTATGCCCAGTATATATGTTTATATTATGCAAATATCCTAATCAAGTTTGGCCTTCTCTTCTTGCCTATACTGTAAGGTATCATTTGCAGTGCCGTAACTAGACATTTTAGTGCCCTGGACGAGACAGGGCACCGGCGCCCCTCATCTAAGTGGGAGTGACATTTGGCAAGTGGGTGTGGCCAACCTGTGGCTAGCACTTTACTGAAAGAATTCTGTTACACATTTGCAAATGCATGATAATATCTATCTATATCTATTTATCTATCTATCTATCTATCTATATATATATATATATATATATATATATATATATATAGCTAGCTATCTCTCTCCTTCTGAGCTGCTCTTCCGATATACATATTATAATAATAACAATACCTAGAATAGAATATACAACAGGGGATACAGGCATAACAGCAATGCTTACATTACTTCACTTAGTGTTTGGAAAGACTAAGCTCCCACCCCTAACCCTGTCCTAACCTTCCACCCAAAACCAACCCCTAACCCCCAATATCAGCAAAAAGTAAAAAAAATAATAGTTTGAGTTGTGGTTTCCACAACTTCTGCAAACGAGTAAAAATGAAGTCCTTTAATGGGAGAAAAAAAGACGTTCCCCCCTATCGCTAAATAATAAAGTCCCATTTTGGCCTTAGAGTACGGAAGTAGTTCATGTAACTACCCTGCACTCAGCATTCATCAGCTCTACCCATCAAATGATGTAAAATCTCTCCCCTGCCAGCAGGCCAACAAATTCATGTACTTACCCTACAAACAGGTGACACAGAAATACATGTGTAATGTCAGAAAATGTTACTGAGGCTGGAAGCCACACGTTTGCACTTTCATCAGTGCCCCTTACATGTTACGACAAATATAAACATCATTTTTCTTTTTAATGCTGGTGCATATAAAGGGGCGAAAAAAAAGACACTAACAACAAACAGACTCTGGGGCCAATTCAATTCCGATCCCGATTCGCGGGATCGCGCGGGAACGGCCGCAAATGTAATCCGCGGTACCGCAATAACGTGGATTTTCGTTCGCAGCCCATAGGGCTGCGTACGAAAATCCGCGTTATTGCGATACCGTATTACCGGCAGTAGTGCGCATTTTCCACGGTAACGCGCGTTACCGCAGATCGGATCGGAATTGAATATGCCCCTCAGAATTTTGCTTTGCACTGTACTTAATATATGGCTTTAAGAACAGATTGTATTTATCTGTAAAGCCCGATTATCTATTTTAACTACAACAAATTTCCTCTTTTAGGCTTTATTGTTGGTCCATTATTAAATGTATTCCAAATTTCATTCATCCCTGAACAATGTGTACAATGTCGTACTTTGCATTATTCTAATTTCAATGCAGATTATTCTGTCTCTTGTTCCATAATTTTTGCTTTGGGTCCATTATACAAAGGAAACTAGCTTAGATCTTTATTTTTTCTAAAAAAGAGAAGAAAGGAAAAGGTTTGTATTTAAAATATGTTCAATATCATAGGGCCGCATTAATATGGCCTTTTCATGTCATGAACATTATTAAAGCTAATTTATAAGTGTGCAAAAAGCGAACCCATAACACGATGCGTTTTTTGCTTCGTTAAGCATGTTGCACTGGCTTAAGTATGAAAAATTTAATGAACGTGCGCATATTGGGTTCTGGTTTGGATTTTCACTTAACTACTTTGCAGCCTAAGGCACTGTAGGACCCTGTTGACCGTAAAATATTATTTGTATATTTAACAGCTGGAATAATGAAGTTTGTTCAATTTGCAGTAATACTGTGCAGTGATGTGAGATTTTCTTGTCTTTCACTCTTTAAAACCCAAGATAAGACAGTGGGCCTGAGTCATTAAGGAGAGCAAAGCAAAAAAAGGAGTAACTTTGCATCTTGGCAAAACCATGTTGCATTGGAGGGGAAGGTAAATGTGGGGACAGATTTATAGTTGGGGTAAGGCATGTCCTTGATCAACTTTAAATTTCAGTATAAAAATAAAACTATAAAGTATTTGTGTGCTACATAAAAAATAATAATAAACTAATTTACACCCCTTGAATTGTAACATGGTTTGTCCAGGAGAAAATGTACTCTATTTTTTTGGCTTACTGTCCTTAATGACTCAGGCCCAGTATATATTAGTATGTATCTTTAAATATCTATCTATCTATCTATCTATCTATCTATCTATCTATCTATCTATCTATCTATCTATCTATCTATCTATCATTGTAAGACTATTATAAATGAACAGGTCATAAAGACAATTGAATGTTGTGATCATCATTTTATTTTTCATTGACGAATAAATCTTTGGGTATAACTATTTGCTTTAGGTGCAAAGTCAAAGAAAATCTAGTAGTAACTGACTTACGCGACGTAAACTCTAACGTACGTGTCTTGCATATTTGTTTGTTCCTCTGTGATTTACAAGCAAATACACCTTATTTCACTACATGCTTCTTTAGTCCTGATTCACAGAGGAACACACAGGCGTGCTATTCGTTCATTATCCTCATTCACCTTAATAGTCCTAAACACTCATATTTCATAACAATAACTGCATATTAACCAATTGCAGTATCACATCAACGTGCACTATTCCATGATATCCAAAACCCCTTAGAACATACTTTAATCTCATTAAAACTGTGACAGAAGCACTGGGAAAATTGTTGAGGGCAGATATTTATGTCCCAGATTTCTGTCTTATGTGTTTTAAAACCCCAGGGAGAATGAGTAGGTTTAGAAAGAAATATTCCAAACAGCGGTCTGACTTCAGCCAGTTGGTGTAAGGGTTCCTGTGGTTATGAATGGAGAGAGAAGAGGGGGCTCAATTCATAAGGCCCATTTTGGGTCTTCCAACCTGTGAGCCAGTTACTGGCCAATCAGAAGTTGCACCGTAAGGTGCTGTTAAAAATCTGTGAGGCACTCACTCTCTCACGACCTGGGAACAAATCAGAAGCCTGCTGAGAGCCATTATTACTTGTGGGTTCTGATATTTTATGTGTGTGGGGCATTAGGTCCATCCACCTTACAGGGAGAATTCTCTTTATTGTTAGAGCTGGGCAGGCTAGGATTTTTGTTTATGTTTTAAATATTTTTATGCTGTGTGACAGAAGCACTGGGGAAGTGGCAAATGGGAGGTATATACAGTATATCACAAGCTTTCTGTCTTATATGCTTAAAAACCCCAGGGATATTTTGTGGGATAGAGCTTCCCGAAGATTGTATTTAGCAGTAGGAAAAGCTGGTATAAGAGTCTCTGGGATTATGAATAGACCATTTCAGGTCTCCCAGAGAGCTAGCAATTTGCTGACTAATCAGGAGCTGCACCTGCAATGTGCTAGGCAGTTTCCTTACTCTCTCACCAAGTGGGGAACAGGTCTGATGCCTGCAGAGAGACTGCATTTTGTTACCAGTAAGTGCTATTATTTTGATATGTGTGGGACACAAGGTTCTTTACTTTAGATAGGGTATTCTTTATGTATTAGTTAGAGGCTGGTCAGACTAGGACTTTTGCTTTAAATTTTGTTTATTTTTCTGCTAGTGTATAAAACTAGATGAGGCTATTTGAACCAAGACACTGGACTGGTGTGATATTCTTGGCTGATGTGTATGAAGTGCAGCTGTCTACCCCAGAAGACAACAACTCCAATCCAATCTTGTGACAGCTGTTAAATAAAACTAGCTGCTTCTATTTATACCGAGGCACTGGACTGGTGTGCTATTACTTGACTAATGCATGTGAAGTGCAACCGTTTATCCCAAGAGATGGCACCCCTAATCTGATCTTGTGACAGTACACATTTGCTTAGAAAAAATGAAACGCACACACAAATGGTGTTTTAAATAACAACCGTTTTTTATAACCAAAAAAATAAAAAATGAAATAAACTTTGTAAACATTGAAAAAAACATTAAATAAACAATTAACTGTAATGCTATTTAAGCAAATCCAAATATTTTTTTTAAATCTATTTATGAAAGTTTTGAAGTTTTACAGCAAACAAACAGGCATGCCCAAATATTTTGTGATTTTCTTTTTTTTTTTGTTTCCAATTTTTGCTATAAGGATGTGTGCATGTAATATCTTTTCTTCACCCAGAAAAAAAAAATTAAACTCACAACATTATGTGATTTTGTAACATATCTTTGCTCTATGGGTGTATATTTGGTCCACATGTTTCTAGCTCTGCATATTAACAGAATTCTCTGAAACATTCATCTTAATGTGAACACAGTACCAGCAAGAGGCCTGCATTTTGGAGAGACATGCATACACATTTGGGGGGGATTGCTTTGCAACAAACACTTAATAGGGCCATGAAGTCAAACACATGTAGACTAGCAATCTTTGCCTAGGCCTAGGCAAAGTCACATTTAATAAAGAAAGGATTTCTGAGGCCTACACTTTAATGCTGCAAAAAATGAATTAATATAATACAAGATTATAAAATCAATCAATGGCGACTGGGATAGGCTCCTTGCCTCTTCCAGCTGGAGGTCCTGGGCCTCCTCTATGGGGTATTCCACAATCACAAGAGGTACCTCCCAGTACTCTTCTACAGGGCCACCTTAACTACTTTATGGGCCCCCAGGCAATGCAGTGTACCGGGCCCCTAAAAAATAAAATAAAAAATAAAATAAAAAAAAAAAAATATATATATATATATATATATATATATATATATATATATATATATATATATATATATATATAGTGTGTGTGTAAAAAAAAAATATATGTATGTAAAAAAAAAACGTGATTATATATATATATATATATATATATATATAATCACTTTTTTTTTACATATATACATATATATATATATATATATATATATAGGGGCCTCCTTAACACACCTTAAGTCCGATCCTCTTCTTTTTTCCGCGCCGCTGAGTCTCTTCAGCCCTCTTCCGTGCTGTGGTTGCAGTGAATGCTGCGCGTGACATCACGCCCAGCATTCACTGCGAGCACAGCACGGAAGAGGGGACCAGGGAGGGAGCCGGATCACCGCTGATGTGACCGCAAGGTAAGTATTTAAAAAAAAATAATAAAAAAATAATATTTTTTTTTTTAGGATTCGGACGGTCCCCCTTGCCTGCAGGGCCCCCGCGCACCTGCCCATCGTGCCCAATGGAAGAGACGGCCCTGCTCTTCTAGTTTTCCACTAGGAGTGGGAAAAAGGGTTGTTCAGGTGATGGGAATAGTGGTTGTTTTAGGGGTGTGGAAAGGGCCTCCTGTTGCTGGAGGAGGCGTTCTTCTGTTTATAGAAATATGACACATTGTTTTTGTTAAATTTTATATCTCTCTCCTACATATATAGATACATACAGTCATGCCCAAAAGTTTTGAGAATGACACAAATATTGTTTTTCGCAAAGCTTTTCCCTATTAAAAGTATAAGACAAGACTCCATTTCCGCCAGTTCACAGCTGGTGCAAGAAGTGGGGTTTACAAATGAGTGGGTGCTCTTATACACAGCAAGGGACACCCCTGAAAAGGCTCCCTCTCTCCATCCCTTTGTCTCCTTTCAATAATCTTGCTCTGCTAATTGTAATCTTGTTTTTTCCCTGCCATTGTAACGATAGGCACATGTGCCCCTACTTTATACCTCAAAAGGAACGTTCCCAATCTGCCCAACAGCCCTCATTGACTGGGGCAAATGTCTCTTCAGCAAACACCGCCATGTTGCTCCACCACCCGATGCGCTTTGGAGGAAATCTCGGAGCACGTGAACATAGTGAGGATCATAGCTCGACCAAAGGGGATCGGGCACTGTATCCCAACTGGTTTGTGATTTGTGAATAACCTCTCTTAGATGATGGAGAAATGGGAGGTGAAATGATGATATAGGAGGCAAATCAAGTTGAGAAAACCCCTTCATTTTAAACACTGAAAACTTGTGTAATTTATAATCTAACACTGAATGAAGAGGGAACTGCAGATAAAGAGAATGCAAGAACTGAGTTGAGACAGAGAAAAGAAAAATTAAGAAGTAGGGGAAACAACACATTAACAGTAATGTAGGCACCAGGGATATTAATTGAAACTGAGTGCTGTTTTATTCACTTTGTACTAAATACAAAGATGAGGAGAAATACATTTTTCTAAACTATGCAAAATAATAACATATCTCTGTTTTGCTTTAGGGGGAATAAAAAGAACAGCTAAAATTATATTAAAATGTATTGCAGCAAGGAGGAGGGAGGGTGCGTAATATTCACATAGGCTGTTCCCTAGTTACATGTCTAACCATCTGGGTTAATATAATCATCGCAAAAAGAAAATGTAAGACAGAAAAATACATACATTGACTTTGTTTTATCAGATTGTGAATAATAGACTCATTTCAAAGCCCTCACTAGTAATGTAACATACCTACCAGCAGACCCTTCAAAGCCCTCACTAGTATGTCACATACCTACCAGCAGACCCTTCAAAGCCCTCACTAGTAATGTGACATACCTACCAGCAGACCCTTCAAAGCCCTCACTAGTAATGTCACATACCTACCAGCAGACCCTTCAAAGCTCTCACTAGTAATGTCACATACCTACCAGCAGACCCTTCAAAGTCCTCACTAGTAATGTGACATACCTACCAGCAGACCCTTCAAAGCCCTCACTAGTAATGTCACATACCTACCAGCAGACCCTTCAAAGCCCTCACTAGTAATGTGACATACCTACCAGCAGACCCTTCAAAGCCCTCACTAGTAATGTCACATACCTACCAGCAGACCCTTCAAAGCCCTCACTAGTAATGTCACATACCTACCAGCAGATCCTTCAAAGCCCTCACTAGTAATGTCACATACCTACCAGCAGACCCTTCAAAGCCCTCACTAGTAATGTCACATACCTACCAGCAGATCCTTCAAAGCCCTCACTAGTAATGTCACATACCTACCAGCAGACCCTTCAAAGCCCTCACTAGTAATGTCACATACCTACCAGCAGACCCTTCAAAGCCCTCACTAGTAATGTCACATATCAGACATTTGCTTTCAGTCTAACCTGCACTTGCCAACACAATCGCCAACCCAGAAAAATATTGTTGTCGTTCTTTGTCACATGTTCCCCAAACCTTCACCCACCATACAGGATCCTGCTGTGGTGTCCAGTGCTGGAAAGATCAGGTCTTCTTCACAACAGCACCCTAAGGTGCTGCTCCATGTGGAAAGGAATGCTGCACAGAGCATTGGTGGTGGATAATGTTACCAACACTCTGCACAGACTTCCCACATCATGAAGCAGCAATGTGAGCATCACTATTAGATGCACATGCCCCCCTCCCCCTTCATGAGCAGAGCACTATTAAGCGGGACAAACTTCCCAAATGTCCCCCAAAATCATGGTTGTTCCACAAGACTAGGGACAGTTTGGGGACTGTGCTGTTTCCAACCAGTTCTTGCAGTTTTAACTAACTGCTGCTGTCGCTAATGTCTTAAACGCTGTTGCTGCTTGGCCGGATCCTGGAATGTTAAAACAGTAAAGGTGCTATTCAGCTTCTGAAAAGCTAAGCAATGAGTAAACACTCTAGGCCTCCCTCCTCCAAACAACAAATCAATGACACCCATACTTAATAAACAGGACACCTTCTTAACAACTAGCCCCATAATTAAATTACCAGCACCCATATTTAATACAGATACCACCCATTAAATTATTAGCATCAACATTACATCCATAGCCCATTCAACCCCATAATACATTAATAGCCCCCACTTTTTAGAGATACCCATATTCATTTAAATTAAAACACCCAATACCCATATTAAATAAAATGAAAATAAACACCAGCCGCTACATTATATGAATACCCCACATTTTACATGAATAAACACAGCATTAATAATAGATCCCATGAGCCCCCCACTATATGAGATTATTAGCTCCTACCAGCTCCCACTACATTACATTAATATCCCATCACCACATTTACCTGCTGTGCAGAGTTGAATGGAGGCAGACTATGCCAACTAATTTTAGTTTGGTCAGAAGCTTAAATCACTACAAAGGTTACTTGAATAAAGACAAACAGACTGATGCAGAGTTGGCTGCAAAATGGGCATAAGTTACAATTAAAAAAGCTGGATGTAATAATTGAGTGTTTACGCCCATATGCTGATCCGTAGGCAACTTAAGATCTGTGCAGGTTGGCACCAGTAGTATGTGGGCTAATTTTTTTATCCATTTGTTTGCTATTGATGCTATAAGGCATCGACAAAACTTAAAAACCATCCTCAGACATTTATACGTCTTTATCCCACCTTGCACCCAATCACAATTACATGTACACAGCTTTACACCTATGTTAGAAGGCCCCATCCGATCTCTCTAGAATCGCGCAAATCTGCATGGTCCCATATGCCTACGCCCACTTTCTGGGCATGAATGGAGCGTTATACATTACACAAACTGGTGTACATCCCATTCTACATCAGTACAATAACAGCCAGCAAGAATAAATTAAGTTTGTAAAGAGATAAATAAAAGAGCACAAATTAGTGACAAATGCAATTCAGCTAGGTTTACCTTTATCCATAATGCAGTAGATATAAATTACACAGTATGGTATACTTATTCCTCTAAATGGGATTTTTACATGGTACCTGCCTCCATATAGCAGACATGTCATCTCTCAATGCTGAATATAGAATGATATCTTAGTGGGCAAGCAAGTAGTTTTTGATTCAGTCTGGAACCATTAGGAGCTGCTGATTTAGTAGGCTGTGTATCAGCAGTGGTAATCCTTCTCCAAGCTCTTATTATTGTTGCTTATGTCTGTGTCAAAGAGAAGCGTATTTATCATGTTACTTGCACATGAAGAATGTTAGACTTAGGACTGTACATATCTGAGAGAATTTTATACAGTAAAAAATAGCACAGAAAATAACCCTTGAAACCTGTGTACGATTTGACTTCATTATTTCAACTATTTCACTTAAAAATGGACTTATAAATGTCAGTAATGGTGTTATCAGACTTAAAAAGATGCAATAAAATATATATAGCAGAAAAGATACAAGACGGTGCTCGATTTAATCCCATATTATACATGATGCTAACTGCATGGCAATATAATTGCCCTATATGTATACAAAGCAAAAAGAAAATTGTTGTCGGCACTTATACTGTACTTAACACTGCATATTTGTGTATATCTATCTAGCGCAATGAAAGCATGAAGTATTTCATATATTGATGAACACATTTATGCCTGCACCCCAAAGTAAATGGTATCTCACTGTATGCAAGTTATATATATATATATATATATATATATATATTAGAGATGCTCAGGCTCGGTTCCCCGAACCAAACACACCTGAACTTAGCAGATCCAAGTACCGAGCCGAGCCGGCTTGGTACTTTTGCGTGCCCTCGGAGTTGAAAACGAGGCAAAATGTTATAGTTACGTTGTTAGATTTCGCGAGTTTTGGATTCTATAAGTACCGCCATCCACGTTGGTCTAGCGCCATTTCACAGAGGCACACAGAAGGGGTAGCACAGTTCTTGGCAGTCTCAAGAGCAGTTGGGCAGCGTCATAGGTAGAAAAGAAAGAGGGGGGTAGCAGTGTTCTTCAAAGTCTCCAGTGACATTCAGGAGAGCTCCATTGCTGCATTGCTAATTGTCATTGCTGAAATAGAAATAATAGGGCTGGCAGTCTTGGTCTAAATCTGCAGTTACATTTTACTGTACCTTAGCTCACTCAGAAACAGGAGAGGTGACAGGGTTCAGTGCTGAAACAGAAATTGGAATAATAGGGCTGTCAGTGTTCTTAAAAGTCTCCAGTGACATTCTACTGTGCCATAGCTCAAACAGAAACAGGAGGGGTGGAATTGTTGTTGTCACTCTCCAGTCTCAGTCATGATGATACTAATCCCTCTACCTCATGTGCTAAAGTCTAAGCTCAAGTGCATAGTGGTTTTAAGACATGGAAACAAAAATGTAAATAAAAAGCTTGTACCTTTTTAAAGAAAAAAACACCTCTCTAATAAAGGTGAACGTTTACTGTAGAAAAACAGAAAATTGCCAACATACCATTCTACCCAAAATATTACCAAGCATACCAGCATCAACTAGCTCCGTTCTCTTAGCTAGATCTCAGCACCTGCATTCTACAATGTCATCATATTCACCCTCATCAGAGTGTACATCATTCTCAAACAATGCTAATTCATCCCCACTGGAATCCACCAACACAGAAGTCTGTGTACTTTGATGTAATTGCCGGTAATGGCCTTCCTCATGGAATTTGTAGTTCATTTTACGGAAGAGCTGTCACGATTTTTGGGAAATTCTGTTAGACCAGACCAAATGTCAAAATGTTGTGCAGACTCATCTGCATCACCACTGGGTGTCTTGGGAAAGCTAAGTTTTTTCCTAGCAGCAATTTACTGAGAAACTGAAGAGGAGACATCATTGTGTCATGTACCACTTGAGCTGTCAGCGTACTGACCAGGAGCTCATTGCATCTCTTGAGATCTGGGTTAGTTGGAAAAAAAGAAAAGACATAGCTCTTAAACTTAGGATCAAGCATAGTTGCCAAAATGTAATGATCCGATTTCAAGATGTTGATAACTCTTGCATCCTGGAGAAGTGAATAAAGTACTTAATCTACAAGTCCAACATAATTAGCGGAATTGCTTTGTTTAATTTCTTCCTTCAATTTCTCTGACTGCTTTTCAAAAAGTCTAATTAGGAGAATCACTTTTCTCAAGCTTACAGTGTCTGCACTCTCTTCACAGGTGACTAATTCGAGTGGTTTCAGCACCTTGCAGAACACGAAAAGTATTCTCCACTGCACTGGATTAAAGTACATTCCCCCTAAATTATATTCCTCTTGCAGCTGCTGCATTCTCCTATATGCTGTTGCAGAATCCCGTAAATGACCCTAAATATTTCGGGACACAGACAGCTTCTCCTGCATGTCATTGTCATTTTTTAAAAAGTTCTGTACAACCAAGTTGATTGTGTTTGCAAAACAGGGAATGTCATGGAATTCCTCCTGCTGTAATTCTCTAACAATATTGGCGGCATTATCAAAAATCACATATCCTCAGGAGAGTCCAAGCAGGATAAGCCATGTTGCAATGACATCCCTTAGATGTTCAAACAGATTGTCAGCGGTATTAACTCTGACCTTTTCTCATCTCTGATAACTATCTCTCACTCCCGCCTTCAAGACTTCTCCCGTGCTGGCTCAATAACACTCTCCCACAGCCTTCAAATCTTTAGATGCTCTTTGAAAACCCATCTCTTTTTTAGAGGTGACCTTATCATCGATAACACTATTCACACTAATGCACCCTCACAACTATCCCAATCTCCACTCTGAGCCACATTCGCTCCTCTTGTTTCAGCTGTTCCCTCTTCCCTTTAGAACTAGAATGTAAGCTCGCTAATGAGCAGGGTCCACCATACCCTATGTTTTCATGCCTCCATTCATTTTGTCTGCCTTGTCTGTTCTTGTTTTACGTATGTCTTGTTTTATGTATGTCCGTGACTTCCCTACTGAACGGCGCTGTGGAACACTGTGCAATTAATAAGTTGAAAATTTACCCTAGTAGACAAATACTAGTACTTTTTATTGGTCATATCCCCTTCCTATAAAGAAGGTAACAGCTTCTTAGATCCTACTGTATGAGTGTCATCATTAGAGCACTTTCTTCATAACCTAAGAATTTGGCCCATGGGAATAGCTGGCATAAGAAATCCTGTATGGGAGTTGGTTGTATGGAGAAACCTGTTATTAGCTATTTCTTTCGATAAAGATCATTTGCTATATGCCCATCATCCTCCATCAAGAGTAAAGATTAAGTAGAGAGGGTATGAGTCATTCTGACATTGATTTAATTGATATCAATATATATATAGGATTTGTTCACATGTGGATATATTTCTCTCCCGAAAGAAAAGAATATCATCTATATATCTAAGCCACATTATGTTCATTAAAAACTACGTCCCTCTCCCAGTAGCCCAAAAAGTGGATTAGTGACAGTTGGTTTCATTAAACTATAAAAAGTATTATGAGTAAAAAATTCAATAACTAGGTATTAAGACAAACTCCAATAGTTTAGTGATTAATTGAATAAATTCTAGATTATGGATATTAGTTTTACAACATGTCTGAAATGACTACTTTTCTCTTTATAAAATATTACTGGTTTTCTATTCTACATCACTGCGAAATTTGTGGTCTCACCTGGATTCATATCTGGTGGGTCAATGGAGATGGTAAGACGATTGTCACTCACCGGACTGTGAGTGCTTCTTCCCGGACATTTAGGAACCGTGGCCGTCCTCCATCCTGAGGGACTGCGCATGCGCAGCCCTTTCCATACCTCCAGTGTATGTTCCTTTAACTAAATTGGCAGATCAGGCAACCTCCCTATATTAAGCACCTGTGGTCAACACCACGTGGCCTGATCTTGGAGTCTCATTCCCCATGAGTCTCTGAAGGTGTTCCTGTGTTTCCTCGTTTATTCAGCCCAGCTGATTCCTGTGGTTTCCAAACCACTTCTACCTCTGTGGTTTCCAAATCACTTCTACTACTGTGGTTCCCATACCACTTCTACCATCTACTGTATCATCGTGACTGTGAGCTGATTCCTATCTGCTGCCTCCGTGCACTACAGTCTTCTAATCACTTCAACTCTACCATGTATCATTGGGACTGTTAGCTGATGCCTATCCGCTGCCTCCGTGCACTACAGTCTTTCATTCACATCCACTCACCTGTTCATGATTGTGACTGCCAGCTGATTCCTATCCGCTGCCTCCGTGCACTACAGGCTTCAACCTGCAACTCGTCTGTGTTTCATCATCGTGACTGTTTGGCTGATTCCTATCCGCTGCCTCCGTGCACTACAGTCTTCAACCTGCAACTCGTCTGTGTTTCATCATCGTGACTGCTAGCTGATTCCTATCCGCTGCCCCCGTGCACTGCAGGCTTCAACCTGCAACTCGTCTGTGTTTCATCATCGTGACTGCTAGCTGATTCCTATCCGCTGCCTCCGTGCACTACAGTCTTCAACCTGCAACCCGTCTGTGTTTCATCGTGACTGTTTAGCTGATTCCTATCCGCTGCCTCTGTGCGCTTCAGTCTTCAGCCCTTGTCAACTCTCCCGTGTTTCCTTGAGTCTGCTGCCACTATGGCTACCCGCTACTCTCCGTGATCAACTGTTCCAGTTCAACTCTGCTCCGGTGTCCCATCGTTACTGCACCTGCTGGTTGCTATTGGCTACCTCCGTGTTCCCGCAGAGACCCGCTGCTGTTACTTCTCAGCGCTACTCATCCATCTACTGCTGATCCGCTCTCCACGCCTTCCTGTGTTCCCTGCTGGTCTACCTACCTGTGCGCTGCACCTGTTAGACCACCGCTTCACCCATCCAGGGACTTTGGATCCTGCCGGCCTCCTGCCCTTCAGGTATCTCTGCACTCCTGTCTGACTGCCTTCTCCTGAACCACGGTATGCATACTTCCCATTGACTGTGCTGTGTATTGCATACCTTGCCGGACTGTGTTGGTTCTCCTCTGGAGTGTACTATCCGCTGAGTCTATTGCCATCATTGACTGTGTTGGTTCTCCTCTGGAGTGTACTACCTGCTGACTCTATTGCCATCATTGACTGTGTTATCTCATGCTGGATTACTTCAAGAGACTTTCTATATTGGCAGTGTTGTTCAGTCATTTATACATTTATATTGTGCATATTACTGTGGATCAAAGTCAAGGTGCCCGTGTATATATTGTGCATATTACTGTGGATCAAAGTCAAGGTGCCCGTGTATATATTGTGTTGCAGTCTCTCCCCGTGCACCTCCTCACATATATATTCAGTGGTACAACTTGCTAGTGGCAGACCACTGACTCCTGTTTACAGTTTCACCTGTTCCAGTATCCTCTCACATAGCAGTGGTACAACTTGCTAACGCAGACCACTGACTCCCCGGATACCTCCACTTGGATTCCATTCCTTCACTCAGACAGCGGTACAACTTGCTATCCGCAGACCGCTGACTCTCATCACCTCCTCGTTTCTGTTGGACATTCCTCCTCACTATAGCAGTGGTACAACTTGCTACCGCAGACCACTGACTACCTTCACGTGTCCTTTGTCCATACAGTTCCTCGTGTATTATTACCTCCATATTGCCAGTGCTGCTAGTCATAGACTTTCCTGAGCATCTCATCATCTGCTATTTCCTGTTCCGTGATCACCCTGCTACCAGAGTACCATATTACCACCTATACTGCTCTGGTAAGCCTATCACCTGGTGATCCCTGGGTAAAGACTCCTAGTGCCCGTGACAGTAAGATCAGGCCATGACAGACCCAGATACGGAACCTACCGCTAAAGAGATGCTGCAGCATCTGGTCAGCCGTGTGGAGCAACAGGATGCTCGCCAACAGCTGTTACTTCAATGTTACCAATCTTTAACCTCCCAAGGAACATCTGGACAGACTGTTACAGCTAATATTGAAGCTCCTGTGCTTTCCTCCGTTTCCCCAGTGCCATCCCAGGTGTCTACAGTTCCTACGCTTCACCTGCCTACTCCGTCAAAATATGACGGGGACCCCAAAACTTGTAGAGGTTTCCTTAACCAATGTTCAGTCCATTTTGAACTTCAACCTCAAAATTTTTCTACCCATCGTTCCAGAGTGGCCTATCTTATCTCATTGTTTTCTGGACAAGCCCTGGCTTGGGCCTCCCCTCTGTGGGAGAGAAACGATCCAATTCTACAAGATAGTGCCAAATTCATTTCCACGTTCCGAAGTGTGTTCGATGAACCAGGTCGTGTGACCTCCGCTGCTTCCAGCATTCTTCGTTTGCGACAAGGCTCCCATACAGTAGGACAGTATGTCATTCAATTTAGGATCTTAGCCTCTGAACTTCAGTGGAACTCTGAAGCATTAGTTGCCGCCTTCTGGCAGGGGCTCTCCGATAAAATTAAGGATGCACTGACTACCCAAGAACTTCCTTCGTCACTAGAAGATTTGATCTCTCTTTGCCATCGTGTAGATATGAGATTTCGTGAAAGAGAGTCTGAGAAAACAACGGCTGTCAAAGCACCTCTTCGTTCTAACCCTCAATTTCGTCCAGCTCCATCCTCTGCGATTCCCATGGAGATAGGACGTTCCAAATTATCTTCAGAGGAGAGGAAACGAAGAGTAAAGAATAGACTCTGTATCTATTGTGCTGATTCCACGCATATGCTCAGCTCTTGCCCTAAGAGATCGGGAAATGCCAGGCCCTAACTAGTTCTGGAGAGGTGAAGTTAGGGTCCCTGGAGTCCTCTCCATTGTCTATGAAATCTAAAGTCTGCGCTTTCGATGTTACGATTTCCTTTGCTACCAAATCCTTTGAGTCACAGGCATTGATTGATTCCGGAGCAGCAGGAAATTTCATTTCTAAATCACTAGTGAATCAATGGTCCCTACCAGTGATCACTTTAAAAACACCCATTACTGTGACGGCTATAGATGGATCACGCCTCATCAATGGTCTCATCACCCAGAGTACGTCTCCAGTAACCCTTCAGATTGGTGTACTACACCATGAAGAAATTTCGTTTTTAATTCTTCCAGTTACGACAAGTCCGATTGTCTTAGGCCTTCCATGGCTTCAGTGTCACTCTCCCCAGATTGACTGGCGCACCCCTCAAGTTACGTCTTGGGGGTCTGAATGTCACCATCGTTGTCTCTCTCAAGTTATTCCTCTTAAAGTACAGCAATCTTCCATCTCATCTTCCTCCCCGGGACTCCCTCCTCAGTATGCTTCATTTGCCGATGTGTTTGATAAAGCTCAGTCTGAACGTCTTCCTCCTCATCGTTCTTGGGATTGTCCGATCGACCTTCTACCTGGCAAGACTCCTCCCAGGGGTCGGGTCTATCCTCTCTCGTTACCTGAAACTCAAGCCACATCTGAGTACATACAGGAGAATCTCCAGCGTGGGTTCATTCGACCTTCCACCTCTCCCGCTGGAGCTGGGTTCTTCTTCGTCAAAAAGAAGGATGGATCATTACGCCCTTGTATAGATTTTCGTGGACTCAACGCCATTACTATCAAGAATCGGTATCCCATTCCGCTGATCACTGAGCTATTTGATCGCATCAAGGGAGCTCGGATATTTACTAAGTTGGATCTTCGTGGTGCCTACAATTTAATTAGAATCCGTTCCGGTGACGAATGGAAGACCGCGTTTAACACCAGAGATGGGCATTACGAATATTTAGTAATGCCCTTCGGGCTGTGTAATGCCCCCGCGGTTTTCCAGGGTTTCATCAATGAGATCTTTCGGGACTTATTATATGTATGTGTCGTTGTCTACCTGGACGACATATTGATCTTCTCACAGGACCTGCCTTCTCATCACCAACATGTGGCAGAGGTCCTCTCCAGACTACGGAAAAACTCGTTGTTCTGTAAATTGGAAAAATGTTCATTCGAGTTACCCCAGATTCCATTCTTGGGGTATATAGTTTCCGGAGTTGGCCTGAAGATGGATCCAGACAAAGTAAATGCTGTACTACATTGGCCTCAGCCAACTACTCTTCGTGCCATCCAGCGTTTTTTAGGTTTTGCCAATTACTATAGACGCTTCATTCAAGACTTTTCATCCATTGCATCTCCCATTGTGGCCCTAACTCGGAAAGGGGCTAATACTAAGCAATGGTCATCTGAGGCTCTCCAAGCCTTTCAAATCCTCAAAGAGTCCTTCTCGTCTGCTCCCATTCTGCGACAGCCTGATGTGACACTCCCCTTCTTCCTAGAAGTAGATGCCTCTAATGTGGGCTTAGGAGCTATTCTCTCCCAACGCTCGGAGCAACAAAAATTACATCCTTGTGCCTTCTACTCTCGGGGTCTTCTGCCCGCAGAGAAAAATTATACTATCGGGGACAAGGAGTGTCTGGCCATCAAAGCTGCATTAGAGGAATGGAGATACTTGTTGGAAGGAGCTCGCCATCCGGTGACGATCTTCACGGATCATAAGAACTTGTCATATTTGCAATCTGCTCAATGCTTGAACCCTCGTCAAGCAAGATGGTCTCTTTTCTTTTCCCGTTTTGAATTAATTATAACCTTCAAACCAGCCGCTAAGAACAAGAAAGCTGACGCTCTATCTCGAGCTTTTGTGACGTCCTCTGATGTAGAAGAGGTTCCCAACCATGCTATTCTAGACCCCAAATGTATTTCTCTGGCTGCTTCATCCACCAAAATGCTACCATTTGGGAAGACCCTTGTGCCTCCTACTCTGAGGAGGAAAATCCTTTCGTGGTTCCATGCCTCTCGTTTTTCTGGACACGCCGGTGAACACAAGACCTTTGAGATTCTCTCTCGTAGTTACTGGTGGCCTTCAATGAGGAGAGACGTCAAAGAGTTTGTTGCTTCCTGTGATTTATGTTCTCAGTTCAAATCCTCCCGCAGAACTCCAGCAGGGTTGCTGCGACCACTACCCATTCCGTCCAAGCCTTGGACCCATATTAAGTATGGATTTCATTACTGATTTGCCACCAAGTAAGAATCACAATACTATTTGGGTAGTGGTAGACAGATTTTCGAAGATGGCCCATTTCGTCCCTCTGTCCGGTTTACCTTCCTCGTCTACTCTGGCTGAACATTTCATTAAAGAAATCTTCCGCATCCATGGATGTCCGTCTGAGATTGTGTCGGATAGAGGAGTACAATTCGTTTCCAGATTCTGGCGGGCCCTTTGTAAAACCTTGGGCATACGATTAGCACTCTCATCTTCTTACCATCCGCAATCTAACGGACAAACGGAATGAGTCAATCAAGATCTTGAGACCTTTATTAGGATGTTCTCTTCAGCCAACCAAGACAACTGGGTAGAATTGCTCCCTTGGGCTGAATTCGCCCATAACAACATGTACCATGAGTCATCATCCAAAACTCCATTCTTTGTGGTCTACGGTCACCATCCGTCTTTTCCGGAATTTCCTGCCCTCCCGCCCACCCAAGTTCCTGCTGTGGAGACTGCTTGTCAGACCTTCAAAAATATCTGGTCTCAGGTCAAAACCTGTTTAAAGAAGACATCTAACAAATATAAGTCTTTCGCAGATAAGAAGAGGCGGGCTATTCCACCACTAAAAATTGGAGATCGTGTCTGGTTATCTACCAAAAATATTCGTTTGAAGGTTCCATCTATGAAATTCGCCCCTCGTTTTATTGGTCCATATAGGATCATTCAAGTTATCAATCCAGTATGTGTTAAACTTCTTCTTCCTAAGAATCTTCGGATTTCCAATGCCTTCCATGTGTCCTTGCTCAAACCTCTCATCATCAACCGTTTCTCGACTCCTCCCTCAGCACCGCAGCCAGTTCAAGTTCATCAGGAGGAGGATTTCGAGATTACTGAGGTATTGGATGCAAAAATTTCGCGAGGAGTCCTCCGTTTCCTCGTTCATTGGAAGGGCTTTGGTCCTGAAGAGCGTTCATGGATCAAAGCTGAAGATCTTAATGCTCCTGCCCTTCTGAAGAAGTTTTATTCCAAAAATCCGGACAAGCCCGGTTCCAGGCGTTCTGTGCCCACCTTTAAAAGGGGGGGTACTGTCACTCACCGGACTGTGAGTGCTTCTTCCCGGACATTTAGGAACCGTGGCCGTCCTCCATCCTGAGGGACTGCGCATGCGCAGCCCTTTCCATACCTCCAGTGTATGTTCCTTTAACTAAATTGGCAGATCAGGCAACCTCCCTATATTAAGCACCTGTGGTCAACACCACGTGGCCTGATCTTGGAGTCTCATTCCCCATGAGTCTCTGAAGGTGTTCCTGTGTTTCCTCGTTTATTCAGCCCAGCTGATTCCTGTGGTTTCCAAACCACTTCTACCTCTGTGGTTTCCAAACCACTTCTACTACTGTGGTTCCCATACCACTTCTACCATCTACTGTATCATCGTGACTGTGAGCTGATTCCTATCCGCTGCCTCCGTGCACTACAGTCTTCTAATCACTTCAACTCTACCATGTATCATTGGGACTGTTAGCTGATGCCTATTCGCTGCCTCCGTGCACTACAGTCTTTCATTCACATCCACTCACCTGTTCATGATTGTGACTGCCAGCTGATTCCTATCCGCTGCCTCCGTGCACTACAGGCTTCAACCTGCAACTCGTCTGTGTTTCATCATCGTGACTGTTTGGCTGATTCCTATCCGCTGCCTCCGTGCACTACAGTCTTCAACCTGCAACTCGTCTGTGTTTCATCATCGTGACTGCTAGCTGATTCCTATCCGCTGCTCCCGTGCACTACAGGCTTCAACCTGCAACTCGTCTGTGTTTCATCATCGTGACTGCTAGCTGATTCCTATCCACTGCCTCCATGCACTACAGTCTTCAACCTGCAACCCGTCTGTGTTTCATCGTGACTGTTTAGCTGATTCCTATCCGCTGCCTCTGTGCGCTTCAGTCTTCAGCCCTTGTCAACTCTCCCGTGTTTCCTTGAGTCTGCTGCCACTATGGCTACCCGCTACTCTCCGTGATCAACTGTTCCAGTTCAACTCTGCTCCGGTGTCCCATCGTTACTGCACCTGCTGGTTGCTATTGGCTACCTCCGTGTTCCCGCAGAGACCCGCTGCTGTTACTTCTCAGCGCTACTCATCCATCTACTGCTGATCCGCTCTCCACGCCTTCCTGTGTTCCCTGCTGGTCTACCTACCTGTGCGCTGCACCTGTTAGACCACCGCTTCACCCATCCAGGGACTTTGGATCCTTCCGGCCTCCTGCCCTTCAGGTATCTCTGCACTCCTGTCTGACTGCCTTCTCCTGAACCACGGTATGCATACTTCCCATTGACTGTGCTGTGTATTGCATACCTTGCCGGACTGTGTTGGTTCTCCTCTGGAGTGTACTATCCGCTGAGTCTATTGCCATCATTGACTGTGTTGGTTCTCCTCTGGAGTGTACTACCTGCTGACTCTATTGCCATCATTGACTGTGTTATCTCATGCTGGATTACTTCAAGAGACTTTCTATATTGGCAGTGTTGTTCAGTCATTTATACATTTATATTGTGCATATTACTGTGGATCAAAGTCAAGGTGCCCGTGTATATATTGTGCATAATACTGTGGATCAAAGTCAAGGTGCCCGTGTATATATTGTGTTGCAGTCTCTCCCCGTGCACCTCCTCACATATATATTCAGTGGTACAACTTGCTAGTGGCAGACCACTGACTCCTGTTTACAGTTTCACCTGTTCCAGTATCCTCTCACATAGCAGTGGTACAACTTGCTAACGCAGACCACTGACTCCCCGGATACCTCCACTTGGATTCCATTCCTTCACTCAGACAGCGGTACAACTTGCTATCCGCAGACCGCTGACTCTCATCACCTCCTCGTTTCTGTTGGACATTCCTCCTCACTATAGCAGTGGTACAACTTGCTACCGCAGACCACTGACTACCTTCACGTGTCCTTTGTCCATACAGTTCCTCGTGTATTACTACCTCCATATTGCCAGTGCTGCTAGTCATAGACTTTCCTGAGCATCTCATCATCTGCTATTTCCTGTTCCGTGATCACCCTGCTACCAGAGTACCATATTACCACCTATACTGCTCTGGTAAGCCTATCACCTGGTGATCCCTGGGTAAAGACTCCTAGTGCCCGTGACAACGATGATATAGAAAATGTCCAAAGAACATGATACAGAGAACATAGCCAGCAAGGAGTAATAAAGTGCTGGTATAATCATCATTATCATCATCATCATCAGCTAATTATATAGTGCCAGAGAACTTCCTCACATCATTCCCTGCCCCATTGGAGCTTACAGTCTAAATTCCCTAACAAACATACACACGCACAGAATGAGAGAGACTAAGGTACATTTTTTTTTTTTTTAATAGCAGCCAATTAACCTACTAGTATATTTCTGGAGTGTGGGAGGAAACCGGAACACTCAGAGGAAACCCACGCAAACACAGGGAGAACATACAAACTCCACACAGATAAGGCCACGGTTCAGAATTGAACTCATGACCCCAATGCTGTGAGGCAGAAGTGCTAACCACTAAGCCACCGTGCTGCCCATGAAATGAAACCATATCCTTGTACAAAACAGAATAGGTGAGATGCCAGCTTGAAACAGGTGCAAGGGTCTCTGCACACCATACTTTATGTTGGAAGTGTTATACTCAAACGCTGCCTGCTTCTTGACTGGCAGGATTGCCAACCTTTTTTGTTCTGGTTTGAGCTTCCATTGACAGTGTTATAACATGTGTGTTATATCCTGTACATACCGAGCTCAGTGACGTCTCAGAGTGCTACATGCTCTTTTCTTCAACTGCATCACCTGCTTGGTAATGGTGCTTTATACAGTTTCAATAATGTGTACTACCCTCACCTACCAAACTCAACCCACGGGTGATTAAAAACTGACCAATTGGTTACACTTCATTGACTGGATAGTACAGGTGCTGCATCAAGTACAATCATCAGCAGCCAAACTGCAAAAGCTGGGAGAGAACCTCCCATATGCTAACAAGGCAACCAAACTAGAACTGCAAATATAACCATGTATAGACTTCATTTTATAGACAAATATCAAAGTTCAAATTAATTCACCAATGAAATTGCATTGGCTCACCATGTACTAACCAGCAACAATAAAAAAAAAATATGCTGCTTGATTGCAAATCATTGTAGAATTTTGTGACCTTGGAAAACCAACAAATCTTATTATAAGGGCCTGACTCATGTTCCGATGTAAGTCTGTTTGTGCGACACATCTTGCGCAAAATAGCACTGCACATGCGCAGATGCGGACTTTATGCCAATGAACGCAATAACATTCAATTCATGTCTGAACGCAAATAGCAGTTATAACTGTCTATGACTTGAGAACAAGGGAGGGACGGGGCAGACAGGCATAGGCCATGTACATTAAGGACGTGCTAACGTAATGTTAGGCAGAGTGTACTTACACCCAGGTACAAATGGAAACATATCTTGAGATACATTTAGATTGGAATATGGCTGGAGCTCAAGTTCTGCGCTCTTTTTAAAACACAAGTTGCATCTGAAAGTGAATGGAGCCCTACATGTCTAATGAGTTTTCATAGTACAATCTGGAATAAAACTAAAACTTTGATATGTTTTCTTCTAAAAATAATTAGGGGGTTCTATAAAAGTGGAGGAAGCAGAAACTGGAGGAAATGTCAGTTTGTTACTTCTCGGTGGTTTCATTTACTGCTGACACCACTTTTTATGGTGTCCCTCACCTGAGTATCAATATATATTCTCCTTATTGTTTCTATAACTTAACACAGCAAGCTACACACTGCAATCAATAGATCATTAAGTATATAGACTGCAGCAGTGCGTGGCTGTTTATTTAGATGAAATAAATAATTACAGGCTTGCATTGGTGATTCAAGTTACTAGGGGAACTTGTTTAAAGAAAACTGCATCCAAGATTAAACAGGATAAAGGCATTCAAATAAAAAATAAATACATAGTCACATTTAACCCCTTCATCTCCTCCCAAAACTCATTTTGTTTTTGTTTTGGGTGTAGTTATCATAAGAGGGAGGGAACTACAACCAATCAGGAGACAGGGCTTGGCAGGGAATGATGCAGTTGATACAAGTTGCCTCAATATTTAACCTGCCAAATGGCACTTGCTCTGTATAGGAATACCCCACCATCCTTCTCATGCCATCTGCTGTATAAATAAAAAGTTACTAATTTCTATGCCTTCATCAACTATCCATATACATTGTCTGTGCTGGGCATTCTATCTATGATATGAGAAAGGGTAATTTGGGCCCAAAACATGTCAGCTGAGGTTAAAATGGTTTACCCTCCTGCTGTCTTTACTTTGTCTCACTGCACCATTGGGCTTCAATAAAGGATTCTTTTTAATGCTGTGCTACATTATATCTACCTGGTGCTGAGTGGTGCTGTCTGCTGCATCTGTTGCTCTCCAGCTATGGGCATATCTAGCGTTTATGGATACCTTCCTGGTATGACACCTGTTTGGGATATTTATAGCCTCTGCCCCCTTTTCATAGCAATATTATATGTGTAAGAGTCTCCATCTAGACAGACATCTATGAAATCAACTATCAATTTTAGTATCTAACAATTATATAACCAACAACAGGGTATTCAGTACCAAAGACATTGGGATACATATGCAAGAAGAGCAAGAGAGAGCCAGCCCAGCTACCTAGAAGCTGACACCAGAGTTTTCATTCAGACATTTGTGCCTGCATCGTTACCTGTGATGTAGCAGTAATGCTCAATTGTCCCCCTTATTTTGGCAGACACACACATTTGCAATTACTCAGAGGTGTTTCAACTTCCGTTTTACCTTCCGGCCTAACTCTCTATAGTGTCCCTGGTTCCCGAGCTTCTTGCCCAAGTTGGCTGGTGAAAGTCTCTTCTCTATTTGAAATTCTTTATTTAAATGGTTAACATTAGTGAACATTTATAATGACAATAGATCAATTAAAATAGTTGACAAATCCATATCTACATTGTTGGGTACATTTCACATTGTAAGAAACAAGATGATATATACATGTATGTTTTATAAAGTTTAAATATGTACCTTTGATAAACATGGGTAGGGTTGGGGGAATGTAAGGAATAGGAGGAAGAGGAGAGGATCTACAGGAAATATTGGTATAGGAGGAAGTATTTTAGAAAACTCCTTCTTGCGACTTGGAGTAAAATGGTCCGGGGAGCTCAGAAGGGCTTTTGTTTTATTTTTTTATTTTTTTTATATAATGAAGGATATATCGTTTTGGAAGGGGAGAGTTAAAGTGGTGATTAAAAGTTGGAGAACATTAGTCTGGGTGGATTGTCTTCAATTTTGTAATTCAACTAAAGTCCATGGTGCCCATACCTGATTAAAACATGTTTTTTCATGGAGGAAATATGATATTTTCCATGGTGGCTATCTGCCAAATAAGGTCCTCAGAAGCTGAGATTAAGGGGCTTTTTCAGGTTTTTCTATAAGATTTTTGGCTGCTAGGATATGAGACGTCAGATTTTTAGAGTGTCTAGTTTGCTCTTGCACAGGGCAGCATAAAAGAAAGGTCTAAGGATTTTTTTCTACAGGAGTCTCAAGCATGGAATTTAAGAGGGATTGGATTTTGTCCCAGTAGGGGGAGATATGGGGGCAAGTCCATCATATGTGGAGAAAGGTACCCCTTTGGCCGCAATTCCTCCAGCATTTCGAATCAGAGGTAGGAAAAATTGTATTTAATTTTTCTGGGATATAGAACCACTTATTATATATTTTATAAAATGTTTCTATGATTAGGGTTGACATTGAACTTTTAGCTATGCCCTCTCTTATTTATTCCCATCCACTCATCTGGAAGGGAACCTAGGTCTCTTTTCAGTCCTTCTCATGGTGACGTTTGGTTAAAGGTGTTAAGCAGAAAGCTATCATACTTTTGTTCAAATGGTAGCACATCTCTTGCAGATTGCTATGGAGCGAGAGAAGTTATAAAATGCTTAGTTTGGATATTTTAAAAGGGTCGAAGTGTCAGGAGATTTCTGTTGAATGTCGGACAGAGATATGTATTGTTTTTTTTCTATCGTACCCACTACAAACCAGTATCCAGCTAAGATATTGGAAAAATGGGGTAATATATATGCCTGCTGGGAAAGATGGATTATTCCAAAGAGGATTAATGGGGGAGCTCAGAGCAGAGAGCTTATATTTGAAAGCATAGAGTCCCAAATTGTAATAAGCACTGTACTGTTGGTCGCATACTAGACAGGAGGGCTGTGTTTTTTTATAATTGAGAAGCCTCTTGTCAAGTCAGTGTTTATTGGAACGTATTATCTGGATGGGATGGAGTGAGGAGGGAGCTTCTCTTCCTGGGATCCCCTGCTGTGGTCGGCTCCACAGAGGCTGGAGATAAGAATTTGAAACAATGTAATTTTTATTTATTTATTATTAATTTATTATTATTATTATTATTATTATTATTATTAATAATAATTTATTTATTATTAATTTATTTAGTTCTTTTAGACTATAGGTTAGAGATCAGCATTCAGTCAGCTACATACATACATACACTCACATACATACATTCTTGCAGTGGATAAGAAAATTATTCAAACAATTTGGCTTTTTTCATATTTTCTTTTCTTAAATCAATACATTTTTTCCGGAACTCTTCCCATTGACCAATACAAAATACTATCTAAGGTGAAACATTCATCCCCTTCGGTAAAAGCACCTTTAGCTGCAATTACAGCCCAGCGCTGTCTTATGTGGTCATAGAAAAAGATATCATCCATTTCAGGGCAAAACATAACTATAGCATGTACAAATCTGTATAAAGAGACATCTGCAAAAACACATGATAAACATGTCCACCTGGCAAAGTCAAGCATCACTAGCTTTAATGGAAGTATGCAATTTGCACATAATTTGTTGCACATAAACAAGACAATGTCAATTTAATTAGATTTTTTATTTATGACCTCATAACTTAAGTTGTGAAATTCTGTTCAAATGGACATCTATCCTAAAATATCCTTACAATAAAAAGGAATATGTTCTCAAGAAGCGTACATAAATGTATGTATATCAAGTTGGCTTGACTCCTTTAATGACAATATTATTCTGAAAACCGCTGGCACTGAATGGCTTAAATGCATACCTCCCAACTATCCGATTTTGGATTAAATGCATACCTCCCAACTATCCGATTTTGGGTTAAATGCATACCTCCCAACTGTTCGATTTTGGGTTAAATGCATACCTCCCGACTGTCCGATTTTAGGTTAAATGCATACCTCCCGACTGTCTAATTTTAGGTTAAATGCATACCTCTCAACTGTCCAATTTTAGGTTAAATGCATACCTCCCAGTTGTCCGATTTTGGGTTAAATGCATACCTTCCAATTGTCCAATTTTGGGTTAAATGCATATCTCCCAGTTGTCCCAAATCAGAGCTGCCCTGCTTAACTCAGGACATTTGAGAGGTACAAAACAGGAAGGGATATATGGGATGATTCCCTATGTCTCTGTTTACACCAATGTCTCCTTTTGTGTTCTGTCTCCATGTTCATACCATGTATAAATTCACTGAGAGCACATATGCTGTCAAACATATTCCAGTTTATTAAAACTCATAAAAAGGTCATTTAAAATCGTATCTCAAAGGTTGAGAAACACACTGGTGGTCAGTTATGAAGTGAAAAGGGCTTGCTCCAGAGTCTTCTGCTGGCACTCAATGGTTTGCAGGGCAAGATAGGCACATTTTAAGAAGAGGACTAGTTTGCACAGGTAATGTACAGAGTAGGTGCACTGGTGTGTCCAGATTCACGGTGCAGTACATCAACAAGGTTTCAGCTTACAGGGTGACACTGCTGTTGCTATTGTAAAGAGTTAAAAAGGTGGAGAGATAGCATTTATATTGGCGCCTCTCCAAAGATCTGAGCTGGTTGGGGCTCATCCTATACTTGTAGTGGAAATTGTCTTGTTCCTCTGTGTTGTACTTGAGCGGAGAGGCGCATTTCCAGATGCACTTCAAGCAATGCAATCAAATATTTCAAAAGTTTCATACACACAAACTTACAACTTATAGCAACATAGTAACAAAGCTGATGAGGTTGAAAAAATACACTAGTCCATCAAGTTGAACCTATTTTGGATCCCTGCTGGATCTCCTGCGATCCCAATCGAATATTTGAAATTCATCCTCTTGTTCTTCCTATGGTTGACATTTCACTCACAATTAATTAAATTTGGCAACATCATCTCTGCAGCCAACCAGCTAGCGGTGGAATGGGAGTCTCAAGCTGCCTCATCCTTTGCAGTACTTACTAAAACAATAGGGTATGATAATGTATGAGTATCGCTGGGAGTATATGACCTCCATCATTACCAATTTGGTGAAGTCATTCACCAAGACAAAATAATATTCAATTACCCTTAACCCCAACACCGCAAGCTGAGCATTGTTTTAGGACAAAAAAAATGGAAAAGTTTCTTTTGTAAAATATGTGAGGGTCGACTTTGATGTGACCTTTACACTTTGCACAGATTTTTCTACCTCCCAGCAAACATATATATATACACTTCTAGTTGGTGGAGGTGTCATCTGAGAGGGAAGTGTAGTCATGCAGATCATCTGGGCGCACTGGTGCAAAAGAAAGGAGTCTTCCGGCTCCGGTACCCATCCAATGACCTTTATAAATTAGGTCAACTGACTTCCTGTGTGACAACACAGGCAATAAATGTGTAGTTTGTTACTAACCATCATATTCATCATACATTCTTCAGATGTCTGCACAGCTTCTAAGACACTTTGTTCTTTTCCCTTGTAACAAACAATTTTCAGTTGATGTGTGATGACATGGAAAACCGCTACCTATTCATTTCTAAACATTTTACAGACAAAAGATACCTGCTTTATAAAAAGCTTCCTCTTTTGTTCTTACATCACAGATCTTTTCAAAGCGTCCCTAGCTTTATCGCCATGTTTATTATTAGTATTATTACAATCTTCTGCAGTACAGGCATATTTAGTGGATCCATTTTTTTTCTTTACAATTCTTCTTTCTTTTGCACTGATACATCATGGAATATCGGTACTGTAATTTCTCTTCAGTCTTCAATCTGTCTTTTTATTGATGTAAAACTTTACTTTCCATGCTAAGAAAGGTTATCATGTGTATCTTTTGGAGATTTGTTGAATTCAAACCCAATTGATGCAATTTTGAATCTGCCATCAGTTTTGTTAAATTGTCAAATATGACCTCATGTGAACTGTAATATAATAAATGCGTTATGTTCTCTTTCTACATAGGATAAGTAAAAAACACCACAATTATATATATATATATATATCTATCTATCTATCCATCCATATATATATATATATATATATATATATATATATATATATATATATATATATATATATATATATATTAAGAACTGAGATCTGCATAGGAATGAAGGATAATAAAAGATTTGCTGTATCTTTAACTGAGTTATTCTCAGGAGTGTTAATAGTTAACTATTGGGTACGCCCATCCGGTGTCATAGGGTAGGGGTACAGAGGCTTTAAGTTGGATGGGCGGAGTTTTGTTCAGCCTTGCAGATCTGGATGTTGCCCACCCACCCTCCCTGCTTCGTTTGGTTCCTGGAACATGAGGAATCGGCTGGATACTGTTCAGGATAGGTATCAGCTATTGGCGGCAGACATGGCTGTCCGCGAAGATGGATGGAGTTTTTTGCCGGAAAAAGCAGTGCAGTCGACGGCCAGTGGTTGTTTGGGCGCACATTTGCGGTATTGGGCACGTTGAACCCGCCTCTCTTCGAGTGAATCGGCTATTAGTCTCGGTTCAGGTACCGCTCCTGTGGGTTGTCCTGTGGTTGCTTTCCGTATAGCCCAGAGGATGGGCGGGTTCTGTGGAATCGGGACGCCGTGCCCCGTCCAGGTAGATATGTGCGCCCGGGGTGTGATTGGTTGTCCCCCACTTGAACCCAGGGGTTTGGTTGTTCCCCAGATGATAAAGTCCTAAGGATATGCTAGGACGGTTGGGTTTTGCCTGGCACACGTCAGACTGACTGCCTTATTCTCCTCCACCATAGTTAAATAAATAATTTAATTTTTCCACACTCAAGTCTCGTGTCGTTACTCTAAGGTAATAGTTGAATAAGAGGAAGAAGGTAAAATAGGTTAAGATATCAGACATAAGCCTTTTAAAATATATATATATATATATATATATATATATATATATATATATATATATATTAGTGAATGACTCACCAGATATGTATAGTAGTGGCAGGTTCCAGGGTGTAGCTAAGAGGAGGCCTTATAAACAGACAAAACAGTACACCATCATAGTCAGCTTTATCTATGGGAGGTGTTAAACTCAGGAAGAGGAGTACGTAGTTTTTACATCTGTCAATCAATATATAGCTAGGAAGAGCTTACAGTTTAAAACAACTTTTTATTGTTGGTCAGAAATATAAAGCAATAGGAATAAAGTACATTTGTAAATAAAGCAAAGTGCACAATTAACAGAGGTTTCCGTGCAACAGAGAGGACATTGTACAGACTCCATATAAGCATGAGACTGGAAAGACCCGGAAGCTTTCAGAATATTAAGTATCAAAGTGGGGAAAAAAAGGAAGGGAAAGGCAAACTGTGGATCTGAGAAATGATAATAGAGAGGAAGTAAAAGTAAGATTAGAAAAGTGAGAGGGTAGGAGAGCAAAGAAAGAGTAGGAGATGGGTGGTGTGGCAGAAACCACACTAGGAGTGGGGGGGGGGGGTAGGTGAAGGGGGAGCTGTATTGGCAGTAGGACATTCAGAGCTCCCAGACCTTGTTGAAAGTTTTAGAAGAGTTACGTATAATGCTTGTCATATGTTCCATCGGTGAATCTGTCAAATCCTGGTGATCACTGATGAGATAGTGGGGGGAGCGACGTGTTTCCAATCGGTGGCAATTTGGCATGTGGAGGCTTTCAAAACAAGGCTTGAATTTACTCCATTCATAGGTGGATTTTCACAAAGAGGCTTGAATGAGGATACTGTATAGAAACGAGGCTTGCATCCATTATAATGAAAATCCATATGTCTCTTTATATCTCATCAGCGCAATTATAAGACTTTTGTAACTCCTCTCATCAATGGAATAATAAATAAAATCCATGTTTATAAGTGAATGATACCACCTCAAAAGGAAAGCAGAATTAAAGCAAGTGAGTGTATATATCATATATTGTCACTTAAGCTAATAACGGCACAAATAGTTAATGTATCATCATATAAAAACATCATAAAAATCTCATTAGATATAAAAACATGCATAATTATGAACATATACTAAATAAATATAATAATGAAAATGCATAATAAAACCCATTATAAAACCATTTTAATTCTAGATTTGTCCTAAGACCATATGGAATCAAAGCATTAAGTAGAAAAATCCATTTAATTTCTGCCTTGGCTAGTCTGTGTATTCTTATTTCTCCAATATTCCTCTACTTTTTGAATAGCACAGAAACATTTATATGTCTGGGATCACAAGCATGTGTCTCTTTAAAATATTGAGAGAACCTATGGGTCTCTAGACCTATGTTCCCGTAATCTTCTTTTTAATAAGCGAGTGGTACGTCCCACATAAAATTTATTACAACTGCATTCTAATAAATAAATTATATTACTTTTGTGGCAAGTTATAAACTGACCGATACAATATATCTGTCCATTCACAATAAAAGTAAAAGTTCTGCAGGCCACACCTGTAGAATATTACTGTTTTAATATGACTTTTTCAGAATATCGAAATAGGCACTTTTCAATTCAATTCAATTTCAATTTATCTTTCAAGTTTGGAGCCTTCTTATATATGAAGGTAGGATGTCTGGGTATATGATCTCCATTGGTCATGTCTTTCTTTAGAATGTCCCAATACTTATGAAATGTATTTTCAACCTTCTTATGGTCTTTGTTGTATTGGGATAAATAAAATGTTGGAGAAATCGACCGATCTCATAGAGAGGTGGTCTATGTTTGGATCAACAGAGAAAATTTGGATGTTTATGTGACTATTGATTGCCATTCTGACAATAAAATAGAAGATTGTTATACCAGAAAAACTTTGTGAGCATCATCTTACAAGTGTCACAAGTGATGTTATCGTGGGATACTTAAGTAAGCCAGATTCTGCTTCCCATCCCGGTCAAACAAACAAAATGGAGGTAATGTTAAAGGGCCTAGTAGTTGAGAGAGGTTGGCTGTGGAGCCTGTGAAGAGAGCGGAGACAGGAAGGCTCAAGAAGAGGAGAAGATTGCACTTAATAATACTGGGATCCAGCGCAGTATGGTCCATCTTTTTCTTCTTTGCAGGTCCCTGCATTGGCAACAGTTGGCAGGTGTGCCATTCAGGGCATCTGAGACATCCGAGAGAAGTCCACTGCGGCAAGAAGCCCTTGTAAGCGCTAGGAGCATCTATCAGAAGACGCTGAGGAGGCGCCCACCGGAGAGGAGAAGGCCACGGCAGCAGGGAGTCCTTGTAAGGACTAGGAGCTCCCCTGCCAAGAAAATAGCTGAATTTAGCACCTCAAACAGGACAAGAGGCGCTGCCAGCTGGAGGGTCTGGAAGACCCGAAAATGGCAAGAAGTGGCTGAGTATTCTGCGCAGAGCAGGTAAGTGCCAACCCCATAGATATGTCAGGCACAAGGCTCGTGGTGCAAATCTGACACTAGGCCCATGGGCAATAATAGGCACAAGAGAGATAGGCATTTTCTATGGGACACATAATAGTTCTTGGGCATAAGGTCCTGGTCTTATTCTGAGCGCTAGGCGCAAGCCAGCAGTAGTGGGGCATAAAGCCCGGCAAGCAGTTAGGGGTTGCCAGGAAGAGTACTATCCCTGAAGGGGCACCAGTAGCAGGCTATAGGCCTGAGGTGAGGGGGCACCAGCTATAGGCCTGAAGAGAGGGGGCACAAGTACCAAGCTATAGGCCTGAGGAGAGGGGGTACCAGTTCCAGTCTATAGGCCTGGGGGAGGCACAGAGTCCAGACATGAGGCCTGTGTGTAAGAGTCCAGGTGTGAAACCTATAGGTAAGGCAGGTGTGAGGCATGTAAGGTTTGAAGGGGCAGTAGGCACGAGCTGTAGGTGAAAGTCCCCATAGTGAGACTATGCCCGGTCTGTCCCATTTGTTTGTGTAGGCAACCATTGTGTGGTATATTACATATTGCAAAGTGCAATAGCTCTGTGACCATTTGTGCAGTGGATGCTGGCAGATAATACACTATATTGTATTATATTGTATTGTACCCAAGTGTCTGTCCCTTAAAGTATTTTCCCCTGTAGGATCCAGATGCCCAGTAATGTTTGCATTCTGTGATTTGTGTGCCTTGGAACTGCGCGGTGAGTTAGATTAGTGCACTACACCCAGTAGAGGTTTAGCGTTAGAGTTGCGCAGCAGCCGATCACTTAAACTGTTGGTAGGATCAGGGGCTGCTTATCTGCTGTTATTGTTAAGTTATAGACTAATGTGGGTGTGAGAGACACATTAGAGCTAGGGAGCTAGCTCTGAGGGGTGGTTGTTGTCATGTGCCCCTGTCTCGCCCCTGTCTCTAGGTGCCAAGTGGCAACTTGCAGATGGTTATCAAGAAGAGGTGACCATTTTGTCTGGTGTGTACCATTTCTTTCTTGGCAGGGCCCTCACGAGTACCCTGTGATTAGGGTACTCCGGTGGGATGCTTCCCTGTGCCGATTATCCATAGTCCCGCGTCTAGGTCTAGAGCAAATCAAGATGTAGTCAAGAGGAGTTGAGTGGAAAGTATTTACACCCGGCCTTCACTTTGTACACCCCCTCTCCTTCCAACCACACCACGGCCTTCCAGTAATTTGGTTGCATCCCTCCCTTGGCTGAAGTGCTGAGGGGTTTGAACGCAAGGTGGGACAGTGAGATCGCTGGTGTGGAGCATATGGTGCATCTCATAGCTGTCACTTGGGATCGGGTGAGTACCTGGAGTGCCGGGAAGGGAAATAGGTTTAGTGTTGCCCTTGTCCTCTAGGTATCTTCACATAGTTGCTACACAGAAAGCACAAGTTGCTACAGCTCAGCAAGAGACCACTTAGCTGTTGCAAGCACAGTTTAATTTTTTAATACAGGTACAGCAGGACAAAGTGGTACAGCCTACTCCCATTTTTCAGAAAATTATGTCTGCGAATGATGACGAGGCATACCCGGAACATGGATGTCTAGTAATGTAATGGCCATTCCACACAATGGGGCTCATGTAGAATTGAAAATGCATGTTTTTTTCCTGTAAAATGGGCATTCTCATACTGTGCATCTGCACAGAATATTGCATATGCAAGCATCCATATGCAGACTCGGACACAGCTTACACTTACTACGCCTTACCCTTAGGGAAGAGGAACAGGAGAGGGAAGTGGTGGTTAATTATACAAGTACAGCTAGTTTTCACTTCTTGCCTGGAATTCAATTGACCACTTAGACTGAGAGGAGGGTCTGATGCATCTTCCCTGCACACCTCAGATCTATTAAGTCGCTTAGTGGTTGATCCATTGTTCCTTTACATTATGTACCCTGACACCCGTTCTTATTAACTAAGAGCACAGGAGGTGGAAAAAAGGTCACAAACTTAATTAATTAAATACATTCCAGTGGTGGTGAAGCCAATCAGCTTCCTTCTGTACCAAGACCTTTCTGAAAAGAAAAGACACATTAAACTGGTTGGGTACGGCTTGACGATGCCGAGAACTCCGACACAGACAAGACCTACAATAAAAAAATGATGCCAGCAAAAAATGACAGCAATATTGAGAGACTTACCTGAAAAATGACTGTAGACATATCCGATGGCATCAGAAGCCTGACAGGACCTCCTTCCAACTGACCAGGTCTCCGGCTGTAGTGTGTGACGTCAGTGCGACCTTCATACATTTAAATTTAAAGTGGCAATGTCGGGACCCCTGTTTAAACAGTTTACCTGACCAGTCGGAAGGAGGACCTGTCAGGCTTCTGATGCCATCGGATATGTCTACAGTCATTTTTCAGGTAAGTCTCTCAATATTGCTGTTGTTTTTTGCTAACATCATTTTTTTACTGTAGGTCTTGTCTGTGTCGTAGTTCTCGTAATCGTTGAAGCGATTACCACCGCATTAAACACACAAATCAGAAACCACAAATTATAACGGGTTGTGTGGGCAGGATAATTTTCAGTGGCAAGAAGAAGAAAACCAGTTTCTAGCCTTAGACCATCCCCTGTAACCTCTTCTGATTGGCCAACACCTGACAAACATACACAGGCTAAAACAATAACTCTTGCTTGGCCCACAATGCAGGACCACAAAACCTTTCAGCTTATACGTCTTGAATTCCCAGGTGGAACTAGTGAGCTGTGGGCCGCGGTGTAAGGAGGTGGGTGAGGAGGGAACCGGGGCCCCGACCCTATGCATCTCCCATGCAGTGGGCCCCATGATCTCCATGGGCATCGGTGTATGGCACCTGCCACACCAATGGTAGTTCCGCCACTGTTCGAGACATAATACCAGCTTCCATGCAAGCTGCATTTAGAGCTACAGCACACTAGTTCTAATAGTCTTGCATTTGGGAGCAATCCATTCTGGACTTCCCCTACACTTCTACAGGAACCCCACATCTGAAGGAATCCAGTTTATGTCCAGGTGATTTGAAATATAGTACTCAATGGAGATATACTGCAGGTGGAAAATCTATCTATCTATCTATCTTCTAAAATTTTGTTACTGATGCATGTTAAGGTCCAATGCATGTTACTGTCTACAAAATATGGTGTAAAAATGCTCGCTGTTCACAGAATTTATAAACTTTTTAAATGTATTTATTTTACTACAAGATTAAAGATACAAAAACTTAAAACTAAGAACACACAAATCATTAACAGATAGCAAAATAATCAAAGCATATTGTACTGATACTGATATACTTCTGTCAAAAAACTGTCTATTGTCCCTTTAAGTCACATAACATATTATTTTCTAAATAGGTCATTTATACTGGCTGAGTGCTTTGATTTTATTGCATCCCCCACACATAATTGGAAGTGGAAGCTGCACCGTTAAGCATAATACTACTAATTTCTTTAATGATTTCTACTAATGCATTTCCCTCTGATTAAAGACGCATTAAACTCATAAGGAGCACTGCGGTCAATCTTTTTCTCAATTGAAACCGATCAGAACGAATATCCCAGAATCATTTGCTACAGCAATGGGATGTAACCCTATCTCTTGGTGAGCACTGTATGGAGATTCCAGGGTACTCTGACCAAGCCATATGATATGATAAGTGTTGGGATTCCAGTCCCTGATTAAATCAAAGGGGTGACACAACGTCTTGGTTTCCTGAATCCCACCTTCACATCACCTTCCATTCCACAAGCAATTTATTTTTAGGTTCCTTTCATTCTTAGCCGTAATGCTTTTATTTCTCATTTCTTTGGCTCCATCTAGAACTTCCTTTTCTAAATCTGATTTGTATTGACAGAACTTCTAAGCTTTGGCTGCTAAGGGTTTTTTTTTCTTTTGTGTGTGATGTTGTTTGTCCTACTCATATAATGTAAAGTGTTCTCTCTATAGCTGTTTTGCTGAAATAGAATTAGCAAAATGTTTTACTAACAGCAAATCCTTCATTTGTTGTTTTGGGGAGTGTGGGGGTTTTGAGGACATGCAAAGTTTACTTAGCACTAAGCTGGGATGGAGCGGAGTGTCACTCATTCAGTGTTTTAGGAGTGCCCTATACTCTGGCTCCTGTTAGTGAGCAAGAGCTGCCAACTGTCAGTAAATGTACTGCTCATCTTTAAAAATATAGGGGAATTTTAATTCATCACCAAAGAAAAAAATATGGTCACTAAAAATCTGATATTTTTCTATAAACACTATACATAATTTAGAAGAATCAAAAAAATTTGTGGCATTTAAAGCTGATGAACACCATCCTTACCATTTGTTGGAGGCTATTTGTTATGTGTAAAACCTGGGTAGATATGTTGATTGTAGGTCTCATATGGCAAATACCGATTGCTGGATTTCAATGGCAGGAGTGAGTAAAGGTGTACTGTACCTTTAAGTACAGTGGATGAGTCTGGAGACTTAAATAATAGCAAGTGCAGAGAATAACCAGGGGTCCAGAGCCATAGAGGTAGTCATCCGAGAGCTAGGGGTCCAGAGCCAGAAAGGTAGTCATCCAGGGTCAATCACAGGAAGACAGACAGGAAGGTACATTTTGCAGAATGCTGGTTCACAGAGACAAGCTCAATAAACTGGCAATGTGCTGTTCACAGGAAGCTGCTTATATAGGCCTGATCCTCTATTTACATGTCTTAGGTGCTGGCAATTCTTTACTATTCATTACTAGCAGCAGGCCATTAGGCCATTACCTTATGCAGGTACAATAGTCATTGGTTATGTCAAGTGGTGTCTGCAGCGGAAGAGCCAGCCAATGATAGAAAAGATGCGTGGTTTTAAACAGTGGGATGTGTGTGTGCTAACAGTGACGATTTCAGGACACATGAGACTTGCACAGTAGGGTAAGGCAAGAACTGTACTAGTACAAATGCAGTGTAGGATGTTCAACAACAATAGATTGTAAGCTAGAAATATCGAGCGTAACAATCTCAAGTAATGTATAGCAGTAACACAATAATGCAGAGCTAGACTATCTATCTATAGGCCAGGCTTAATCATATCATTAGCAGCAAAATAACATCACACTCAACCCTACGCATATACATTATACTGTTGTTGTGACCATGTTAGCGTGGGTGCACTTACAATCATGTGCCACCGAGACCATTACAAGGGTTTTTGAAAACATTCACATTACTGTATTGTGCTACTAGAGCTGCTGGTTGGAGGATACATTGGAAGAGATGCAAAGTGTAAACAGTAAAAACTGAATGTTAAAGTCCATCCTCAAATCACTTTAAGATCAAAACCTTTATTCATTTAAACTTGCATTCTTCTCCTAAAATATTTTTAAGCTTAGGTTAATTTATTACTTAAATTAATCATGAGCATGAGGGTACATCCAATCTGTTCTTATTACAAATAGGTTTTGTTACGCTGATGAATTTTATTATATTGGTCAAAGTACTTCTAAAAATGTAAATTGTGTCCAATTATAAGACAAGGAATACAGGGAGGGGACACCTCCTCCAGTAGAGATGATGGAGAAATCAAGACCTTTTGGGGAAAGAAAAAGGCCGGGTATCCTCCTGCAAAGCAGTGTCTGATCTGCACTTATATTTAATTGAAATAATATTGGCCCAGCAAATTGAAAACTAATGTTTGCACTTCAGTGCAAAAGCTGGTGAACAAGTGTGCATGATCTGCACTTAGCAAGGAATGCCCTCAATCCTCCAAACTCCTCCTCTTTTTCAATGCCTGTAGATCCATGTGCTACGCACTACGGTACTATCCTTTTCCAGTTTGTAAATCACCATTAGAAGTCAAGAAATTGCTCCCCTAGAAGCTATTGTAATTCATTATTTGCATGCTGGCCTGGTTTTATGTGTGTTTGCAGCTGTTGGGATATAAGTGTGTCTAATGGTTCTCTGTAGTTGTATTACAACATGTCCAGATGCAATGATGCATTCATGCTTACTAAGAACTTTTGTAAACCCATTCAGGCTAGCAAGGCCCCATGGATAGCGTATATTTACTAAACTGCGGGTTTGAAAAGGTGGAGATGTTGCCTATAGCAACCAATCAGATTTTAGTTATCATTTATTTACTACATTCTACAAAATGACAGCTAGAATCTGATTGGTTGCTATAGGCAACATCTCCACTTTTTCAAACCCGCAGCTTAGTAAATCTAGCCCTAAACGTTTGAGCATGCACCTAATTAGACTAATTAGATTAGGCTAAATCCTTATAGGAACGATGTGGCTTAGTGGTTAGCACCTCTGCCTCACAGCACTGGGGTCATGTTCAATTTCAATTCTTGACTATGGCCTTATCTTTGTTGCGTTTAAATGTTCTGCCCATGTTTGCATGGGTTTCCTCCCACACTCCAAAAACATACTAGTAGGTTATTTACCTGCTATTGTTAAACTGAACTTAGTCTCTCTCACTCTGTGTGTGTGTGTGTGTGTGTGTGTGTGTGTGTTAGGGAATTTGGACTATAAGCTCCAATGGGGCAGGGACTGATGTGAGTGAGTTCTCTGTACAGCGCTGCAGAATTAGTGGCGCTATATAAATAGTTGATGATGATGTATAATATTCATTGGAACGATGTATTCAGCCAGGCAGTAAGGCTCCTAGCAACATTCAGTCAGCCGCTGTCCAGTCCCCATTAGCCACTACACTCCCTGTCCCACAGCTCTCTCAGGAGTTATGTTTCCTTCTATCCCAATCTGGATTGGGATAGATGGAAAAATCCTTTCTTTTTAGCCACATACTGCTCCTTTACTCAGTCACTGAAAATTTTCACCTGGATAACTTACCATGTTCTCCATTCAGTTCGCCTGTGCTCCCTACTGTGGCCTGACTTGCTGTTGGTGTCATACATCAGATTTAGTCTTTACTACAGTGACTTTCACACCACTGCCTGCACCAACTTGCTGCTGGTCTACACTTGCTAGAGCATGTAGAGTATGTGGAGGCTGAAGACACCTGAAAAGTCTGAGGCCGGGAGGTGACAGTAAATGCCTCATCTCACTTTTGGGGCTTCTGTCTCCAGATTCCCCCGCTGAAAATCCACACCTACTTTTGCTGGACAGCATCAGCCAGCATTGCTCATACAGCAATCACTAGGACTCGTTCACTATCACTGCATTTAGATGCAAAATTTGAACCAAACAACACCAACCAATCAACAATCAGCTTATATTTGTTTTTAGCGCAAGTTAAACAATGAAAGCAAATATCTAACTGGATGTTATGATTTAGAGCAAATTTTACTACCAAATGCAATGTTAATGCTGTACATGATCACTACTGTCTCTTCTCTTGTCTATACCCATACAACCGTTGTCTGAGCCCTGGACTCTCCATCTGTACCCTCCTGTGTCCTCTGCTAGTGAATACTGTATGCTCAGAGGAGCGTTTGCTGCCTTCTTTTTACTATATATAAAATGTAGAGGTAGGAGTTGTCACTTGCATTGAAAGACTATTTGCCTAATTTAGAGCTGGACGGACATCAATTTTTGTGGCGTAAAGAGTGGTCACGGTAGGCTGGTATACAGTGGTTTGCCATACCGCCACATCTCCTACTGCTTTCATTGTAAAACTATAACATTCTATTCACTTACACTTTACATACCGCCACTTTGACCACTGGGTGCAAATATACAGACTTCTATACTGGCGTGTGCATCAAAATGTGTCCATGTATAAATTTGTGTGTATTTTTTACTTTTGACCACAGGGCCTTAAATAGGGAGGTGCGAGAGGGGCAACCGTTCAGGAGCAAATCTGAAGGGGGTGTAAGATTAGGAATATTTTATCTTAATTGGGAGCTAGGGGGTGGCAGTTTTCCTTTTTGTCCCAGGTGCTAAGATTTTACGTTACTGCTGTGTTTGAACCCTTACACCTGGAGAAGTTCAACACATCGGGAAAGCATTAGTTGAGTTCGATGAGGACCTGGGACATTAGTGTATCATGCAGCTGGTGATGGAACCTATTGAGTTTTGGATGCATCCTCAAATATGTTTATTAAGAGGCGTATCTTTAGTGGAGCCCAGAAACCTGGTGTAAAGATACGTCATGATGATCATGACATCATCAGCACTATCTGGCCATTTCTGATAGAGTTTTCGTATTGATATCAGAAAAAAATCTTCTGTGACACTTTATCTAACTGTGTGCCTTCAATTTATATTCAAAGTATCAAGTCCATTCACCGCCTTTCACAATGAAACACTGGAATCAATACAGTTCAATTTCATAGAAAACGTGCTTTTGCCTTTTTGTTAATGCACTTACTAGAAAGCCATATTCAATGAGCCTGTAGTAAACTTACCTTATCTATATTGTCTGAAAAAGACATATTGCTCCAGACACGTATGTTGGACTGGACACTATCCCAGATTCACCATTAAGCATTTGACAGCTTTTTAGTGTGCAATATCTTCGATCTGGTAGGCTGCCATCCTCACATGCGGAGTCATTGCATTTTGAAAAATATACATTGATTGCTTAATTAAGTAGTTTTTTATATATATATATATATATATATATATATATATATATATATATTAGGTAATGTACAAACAGCACTTCCTCTCTTTCTAATGTACTGCACATGAATGACAATGTATCACATTTGCAACAATAGATATTATGAAGAAAGAGGCATTTTGAAGGATAATAACAAGAACAATATTTAAAAATTCTAAAGATATATTTTACAAAGAGGGGTGTCCCCATTAAACATGAAGGTGCCGTTGAGCTGTTCTTTTGGATTATAAACACACAATTGCTTTCTATCATCAGTTGCATGATCGGGATTTCGCACATAAGTATTTCAGTGTGAATTACACAGACGTGACCACACTGGTTGTTACAGATATTTCCCCTTATTATTACATGAAATCGATATGCTGTATCCGGGCAAATAAAGTGTGATCAAGACAGTGGCACACACAAGATTTTAGGAACGACAGTTAAGGACACTATACTACAGGCTCATTAAATATGGTTTTCTAGTAAGTGTGTTACCAAAAGGGAAAAATCACGTTTTCTATGAAAGTGAACTGTATTGATTCCAGTGTTTCATTGTGAATGGACTTGATACTTTGAATATAAATTGAAGACACACGGTTATAATTACTGAAGTGTCACAAAAGGTTTTCACTGATAGCAGCATTGGGTCTTATTAACCATTTTGCAGTGAAATCTGTTTATTTGTTTTTGTATCATATTATTGTAATTGTATATGGTATATCTTTTATCACTGGCGCCATCACTTTTCCTATTGGTGTATAATACACAGATGATTGGGAGTGCCAATTGTATTCACTCCTCCAGCTATTTCAATGCGTAACTATAAGCATGTGTGCGCTCTACGTATGCCCGATGCAGAAATACTCCTGTGTTTGAGTTGGACGTACCTTGAGGTATACGCAATTCAAAATAAATGCTTAAGTCGGCAATTTATATCACAGAACTTTGATGAATATGTTTGGGGCACAAAATGCGTTTAACTCCAAACGAGGCCTTAGGTTGCTAGGTCAGGTTGCTAGGTCAGATAAGAAAAGGAATGCATAGGGTGGGAGCGTGCAAAGAATCAAGTGACAAAAACGTCAGGCGTGCCCTTTTTGTTCTGTTATCCACTAAAAATAGTGAGTGTGCCCGATGTTATTGTGCTACGGACTGAGTGCACTATCAATGGATAATGGTCAGTGCTCACATAGTCATCTATTACAATTACAATTATTATTATAATTACAATTTAATACATTTCAGATAGACAACATATATTTAGAATTAAAGGGGCAGATGCAGATTTAGTTGCAAAACAGTATTGAATCACTTAAAAACAGAAAAACAGCATATGCTGAGACGTACATATCTGGAGGTAGGTCCGCCTCCGCATCGGCAGCATGTGTCTGGTGTACGACAAGTCGTCATCAGCCAGTATTTACACCATACACTTCCTGTCTATGCCTCTCCACGCGCACGTGGGCATAAGTGCCCGAATCGCACAAGGAGGCATAGCTGCATATATACGTGTTCTTATATTATGGGCATGCACAGAGCGATTTCACACAAGATACACTATGCAAACTGGCGTACGTCCCACTCTGGACCGGCATTAAAGGGAGCAGGTTTGCAAATTTAAATTTAGCTACCAATCTCAGGCCAGCTTAATCAACTTTATGCATTATTTAACTATTTAAGGAACCATTTTGTTGGCTTATCTCACACTGCTAGAAGGTTGTAAGTTTTAAAGTGGCAGTAATATGGAAATTCACCAGTAATAAATTAATAAGTCTAACTCTAAAGGCTAATTAGCGATTAACTAACAATGTCTATAGGGACAAATATGTGCCATTGAATACAAGTGATAATATTAATTTATTGTTAAGGTTGTATGTTATGTATATGAAGGCTGAGAAATGATTAGATTAACATTTTTTTTATGATGTTGTCCAGTATAATAACACTGTGCTTTTATTCGAGTGTCAACAGGGGTGGAAGAGTTTAATTAAGGAGAGTGAAATAAAAAGTGTATTGGAACTTAATGTGGCCCTGGAAAAAATTCTGGAAGTGGCCTCAGGTATGCGGGACCAAAACAACTGTAGGTGGAGCCATCACAAAAGAGGCGGGGTAAGAACACTGTTAGACCTAGCCACAACTTTGGCAATCAGGCCAATCCCTGAGATAGAGATAAAAGCACAGGCAATGCAGTGGTACAAGTAGAGGCTGTGATACTTGCTTTTGCATACAAAGATAATCTTTCCTGCAGTGGATGTGACCACAGGTAACCCTTTGAAATGAGAAGATGCCCTGTTGAATTATTAAACGGCTTTTTGCTCTTAGTGCATGCAAAATCTTCAATGAGGAGTCCATGACCAGCAGGGTCTCAAAACCCCAATAATATGTACAATAATAGGGAATTGAGCATGATGAATAAGATCCATAATGTCACACAAATTTACTATTGTACTTTCCTGCCAATTGTGCTTACGAGCCATGCTTAGGTTCATTCTTACGCTCCGTTATTTGTCGTTGAACATGGTTGTGCCTCTGTTGTCCATGTCACTCCTTATCCACCTGCACTGGTTCTCCATATGACATCGCACACTCCAGCAGAAGAGGATGAAGGAAAGGACGGGGAAAAGTGGAAGATGATGGGGGAGAAGGTGTAGTGCCAGAGGACAGTGAGTTGTGGCTGCAGATGGGAGAAAAGGGAGGGGGAACAGATTAGATGGGGAGACAAAGGGAGACATAACACAAAGGGGGAGAAAGAAAGGGACATGCACCCATAAGGTGGAGGTATAGACACACAAACATTTGGCGGGTACGGACCAAAAGAAAAACACACATGGGAAGATATATAGGAATACATTAGTACATAAAAACAAATTGGAGATTGACAGACACACATAGGTGGAGAAAGAAAGACACAGACATGCTCTCACACCAAGGCGAGACAGAGGCACACATGGCGAGACAGAGGCACACATGGCGAGACAGAGGCACACATGGTGAGACAGGGGCACACATGGTGAGAAAGAGGCACACATGGGCGAGACAGAGGCACACATAGGCGAGACAGAGGCACACATAGGCGAGACATAGGCACATATAGGTGAGACAGAGGCACACATGGTGAGACAGAGGCACATATAGGTGAGTCAGAGGCACATATAGCCGAGACAGAGGCACATATAGGTGACACAGAGGCACACAAAGGCGAGACAGAGGCACACATGGTGAGACAGAGGCACATATAGATGAGACAGAGGCACACATGGTGAGACAGAGGCACACATGGTGAGACAGAGGCACACATGGTGAGAGAGAGGCACACATGGTGAGACAGAGGCACACATAGGCGAGACAGAGGCACACATAGGCGAGACAGAGGCACACATAGGCGAGACAGAGGCACACATAGGCGAGACAGAGGCACACATGGTGAGACAGAGGCACACATGGTGAGACAGAGGCACACATGGTGAGAGAGAGGCACACATGGTGAGACAGAGGCACACATAGGCGAGACAGAGGCACACATGGTGAGACAGAGGCACACATGGTGAGACAGAGGCACACATGGTGAGACAGAGAAAACACAGAAGAAGGGGGCAGTTGGGAAACTTGGCAGCTATGCAACAGGTACGCCTTAAGCACAAATATGTCTTGTTTTTCTCTCATTGGCATTGCAGTTCTCAGAAACACAATATAGCCGGGAACATAGTAATTACTCCTACTGAGCTGCGAAGTACACATTTATTATAAACTTTACCAAACATGAAATGAAGCCCACATCTTGGTAATAGTACTTTAAGCATAACTCAAGGGTAATGTAATGACAAATCAGTATACTAGAGAAAATGTGTTTCTTAGGGTTTTAAAAAATAGCATTGTAGCACTAGGGATGTTTAAAGTGGTTAACAAGATGAAGCAGGCTTTTATGTTACCGTAAAGACTAAAAGAGGTACAGATAGAAAAGGGGGAGAAACAAACACAAAGGGCTAGATTTACTAAGCTGCGGGTTTGAAAAAGTGGGGATGTTGCCTATAGCAACCAATCAGATTCTAGCTGTCATTTTGTAGAAGGTACTAAATAAATGAAAGCTAGAATCTGATTGGTTGCTATAGGCAACATCCCCACTTTTTCAAACCCGCAGCTTAGTAAATCTAGCCCAAAGGGAGAGACAGACAGAGCATGTGACAGAGACAGACACAAAGGGGGACAGAAAACCACATACACAAACAGAGGGTGAGACTAACATGCAGGAGTAAACAGAGTTAGGGATGGGCAGGGGTGGGCAAGGATGGGTAGGGGAGAACAGGGGAAGTCAAGCTGATAGGCCCTCTGTGCTTGGAGCAGGCACAGAGTGTATCAGATCTTTTGTTGTGCACCACAGTCACAGCGCAATTCAGAGGAAGTTACACCTATCATATTGACTTCGGTTGTAACCATGTGGTGCACACTAATGGTTCTATCCAATGGAGCAAGCCAGGGAAGGGGGAGGAAGCGGTGGAAGCAGGGACACGAATGTACCCAGTGACTGCCGTACCTGGGCTAATGGCCGCAAGCTGCCTAGATACCGGCCCAAATAACTGAACATGAGAGCAGACCAGCCCTGTCCCCAAGCAGTCCCACAGTGTAACAATACTACCGGGGACGTCTTTGGCCAATTCACCCCTGACCGCAATCAAAACCCAAATGTTGACAAATAGTTTCAGAATATCTCTCCTTCCTCTTAGTGATTTTGTTTTTTCCTTGTGTTGTACTAACTGTGTTAAAAAGAAGATAAACATGGACCAGGAACGTAGGTTCTAAGTGGTTACCACAGTTATTGTCCTGAACAGTGTCTAGCTTTCATCTTTCCTATAAAAAAGTAAATCCTAGAGCTTTTACCATATATCTGTTCATATTGTATTTCTCCAGCAGGCAGCTCTTGTAATGGAAGCTCTCTTCAACAAAATGGATGCAAGAGTGATCTGTAACAGTGATATCTCTATCAATCAGTATTTGTCTGTTCTCATTTGTTATTCTGCTTGTGTAGCTGCTGCTCCTGTGCTGCACTGCAGAATACATAAGCACTTAATAATTTAAAGATAATAAAAACTCATGGCTGGATTTTTATAAACAAATATATGTTTGTCAAAAAATAAATGATTCCCTTTTTAGTCCCATGAGTGCTAGCTCTTTCTTCATATTTTACTAACTTTTCCAGTAACACATAAATTCCTAGTTTTGAAGTTCTACACTACCTATAGTATATAGATATTTATCTTCTAGGGAAATGTAGCTGCAGTAGCCACAGTGACCTGCAGGGGACCATGGATACGCTAGAGCTGTAGGCAACCTGAGCCCTTATGGGTTTCTGTAAACTAGAACTGAGAGGCAGCATACAACAACGGATATCCTGCTATTACATGTTTGGTTATTATTACTTAATTATTAACTTGATGCAATATTCATATAACAGTCAGATGCACAAAGCTTGAAAGAGGAAAAACATGATAGCTCTTGACGGCTTCATTATGGGATATTGTAGTTTGGTAAATATGAAAAATCGACAGGATAAGTTATGGAAAGTGTCAAGGTCAATTTACTAAGCAATAATTACAATATACATACAACGTCAACTATAGATTGATAATGACAGATTCCTGTCTAGGGGGCTGAATTTGCCCCCTGCTAAATATCATCCCTTATCGCAATGATAAGGAATGATATTTTGCATCCATTTATTAAAAAACCATCCAGGGACAGCACATCTGATAGGTGGCTGTCCTAGCGATGACTTTCCTTACCGGTCATCTCTGAATTTTGACCCTACGCATGCACAGTGTTATTTTGTGGTAGTTACCCGTGTATGACACCTTCCCCATAGGGTAGAATGGCTAATGCTCTTCAGATGGCGTTATCCATCAGGACCAAGCTCTGAAAAGCTAGGCTTTTAGGAGCTTGTTAAATTGTCCCAAACCACAGTCCCCATTGAAAATTTTTAGGACTGTGGTTTAATGCAAAACTTCGCCTAAGCTTTTGTTAGATAGGAGTGGTACTTTAAAATGCCATCCCTTTCACAAATACCTTCATGAACTTAAACTAGCTTATCTAGAATATAGGCTCGGAGGCATTGTAAAGTGGTTAAATAGGTCACAGTTTATTAAATAATTTGGTGGCGGAGAAAGAGCACTGCGGGACAGCCAACCAGACTGATTACATAACCAAGTGTGGAAATGGCGAGAACGCTGTGCATCCACTTACCACAGGGAACTAATCCCTAACTGCTTGGCTGGCGCTAAACCTGGCATCAAAGTGAAAGTGACCCTTCTAAACTCACAATGCTGTACCCTCACTTAGCCGAACAAGGGATCATCCTCATGGAAGGACCAAGAGTTACCGTTACCTCGAATGGGGCAGTGACCTGCGGCCAATAAGTAATAGCACCATATGTATCAGCTGCTGATCGCAGTGCCTTCCTACCAGCTGTGCCTGCTGTATGACGATGGAAAAAAATGGTTTTAAACAGGCATTTAATATACTAAGCCGCCACAATGGTGCGGGTGGGTGGGATCTTGTGAAGAAGAATGAGGCATACAGGAAGTGAGGGGACCTATAAAGAAATCCAGGACACTCCCATGAGACAGTCAGTGGTCGGCCTGGAGCTGCATGTCAACCCATGCAGGTAAGTGTGAGATTACAGAGGCACACACTTCCGCCATTTAAGTGCTTTTATCTATAGGGACTCTCTTGTCAAAACCGTGCAGAAAAAGCCATTTGCACACGATTTATGGCTTAAAAAATAGGCCCCTAAGACCATTACTTGTCACTCTGGAGGTCCTTATTCTGTACTACTGAGCGTGTGCAGAGGGGAGGTGACTGTACAAATATGGTTTTGCTATTAAAGAATAAATAAAGCTGTTTAAAAGATATAACAGTAGACAGAATATAATATTTATATTTTATCTATGCCCACTATCCCCTCCCCAAAAATAAGAGCTTTTATCTGGGTTCCAATGAAACAACAAAGGTTAAGACCCACTGGTATATAAAAATGGAAACATTTTTGCTTCTGAAGGTTCAAGACACTAAAAAACGAATCAGATCATTGGCCCCATGTAGGGATCAAGTTTCACAGCAGAACCGATCATTCCATTTAATTTAATTTTCTTTTTATTCATTTACTAATGCCCCTAAACCCTTCTCTACATAAATCTGAGACATTTTCATACTATGTACTAATTGCACATCTGTTTGTAAATTTGCATATTTATTTTATTTGTGACAATGTTTTAGGATATTGTCCATTGTCTTAATTTCTCCAATGTTGGTAATCATGGCAGAAACTTAAGATATGAAATCCAACCAGTGAACTATGGTAGATAAGATTTTGACTCACAATCTTTCCCTGTCATGTAATTCCGTGATATCCTTTCATTAGCTTAACAGCTGTTTCATCACAGATCAGCAGAGTTTTATACAGCATGCGTTCCGTAGCAGACTCGTCAGCAGCAATAAGGTTAAGTTACGGCCTGCTTTCACAGCTGTGGCCCAGCCACACGCTCTGGATACCAGAAAGTTCTCTTTAATTTGCCTCGTAAATTTTTCCTCTGGAAGTGAGATGCCATTAATGGTGAGGAGAAGTCTTAACGACTCGCCGACATTTACTCACAATTAAATCATCATTTGCCTCTAATTTGTATTTATTACAAAATGGAAGAAGAATAGAGGCTGATAAATTAGGCCCATATGTGGCAGAGAAGGTAATGAGGGGAAGAAAATGATAAAAGGGGAAAATAGTGATATTGAGGCAGTTTGGCTGGTGTATATGGAGTATGGTTAAATAGTGCTGATATTCATAGCATATTAAGCAACTACATTTAGTAAATCACTAACAAACAAAACAGCTGACATTTTCATGGTAGACATAAAATGCAGAATTTACAGAACTACATTTCCCATGATTCTTAGTTAGCTCAAGTTCTTATAGCAAATTGTTAGGGAGCACGAAGTTGAGATGAAAAAGTGAATGTGACTCAGAATGGTCATTGAGACAGTTATGAGGGTTTAACAGTTTGAGTAGTGTGAAGAGGTGCCCAGCGGATGAACTTACCCATTCGTTGGAACACGAGAATGGATCCCTCGTCTTCTGGCCCTAGACCAAGATTCGCTTTGGTCCAATAAGCGGCCAATCAGTGTGCGTCACGGGAAGTTTGAATTTGGGTGCCACGGCGAGTAAATGAGGCCTCAGCCATTTTCTCACCACAGGCAGCCCTATGGCAGTGATAGACCCGAGAGGAGCTCTGGAAAGCAGACTGCTTGATCAAGTGACAAGATAGAGGTGCAGCAGAGCATTGAGGACAGCAGCAGGCAGCGGAGAGTCAACAAATACCGGGATCAAGCCAGAAGATAGAGAGACCCAAGGAAGATCACAGGGTGAAGGCAAGGAGCTCATAATTACGGCTAAACCTGTTGACACCAAAAGCTGCAAGAATCAAGTAAGGCCTCTGGGCACCATCTTCACAGGCCTGCCGCTGCACTTTTCACTTGGGAACCAGGCCTATGGGCACATTTTTGAGCACTAGGTCCATGGGACTGTTCGTCGAGCACAAGGCATGGAACTCTTAGCTTATTACTTTATTGGGGCACAGTATTGTTTCAGGGTTAGAGCCTGTGTTGCAATTAGTCAGGTCAGTCTTGGAGTGTTATATCTAGGCTCAGAGCCTAGGGTAGCATGCTAATTGCCTGTGGTTCTCATTTAACAAGGCTCAAGCCTTTGCATCTCAGTTTGGGCCAGTAGCTTGGCCATATGTATCAGTCACTAGGCCATTTTATCCCCATTTTTCCTCGACCCTTTTGAAAGATACCATTTATTTTTCTGTGTTCTGCGCCTCTGCACCCTGCCTTTGGCCACCATTAAATGTAGGCTGCTGTTGTCCCCTCTTTTCCCTTAGGCTCCTCAGCCAGGCCCCAATGAAAAGTAGGCTAAAGTGAGTAACTCTTGAAGGTGTTATCCTGTTCACTGTTTTCCTACATTGTGTGATTGTGTTACATTGTTTTGCATTGTATAGCCTGTTTTTCTCTGTGGAGTGTTAGATTAGTCAGGGTAGTACACTACACCTAGTTATTCTAGTTGTTAGTTCTGCAGCATAGTGACCACATAGTTGTTTTTAGGATCATTGTGCTTTGTTTGATAGTGTGGGTGGCGCCGTCAGCGGGATTATTGTGTTTGTATTTATAGAGGTGAAGAAGAGTGATCCACAATTAAGGGGAGTCATTGCAAACCACTGTGGGTAGGATTCGTGTTGCACTCATGCGAGTAAGGTGTCTGTACCCAGGCTAGCATGACCCGTACAGTAGCAATGGGGTGTGACAAAGATACCTTACCCCAGCTATACCTTCCGAACACACTCAGTCCAGCCCCTCCATCTGTTTCTTGTAGCAGGTATGGAGACGTTACATCTGTGACTCTGGTACAGGTTAGTAGTTCTCCGTTAGTCGACTTTGAGTGAGGTAGGACCTATCAAAGTAGTGTAAGTGGGAGGAGGGTAAGGTCTAATAAAGAGACAGATTTTCAGAGAGTGTTTAAAGATTAGAAGGGTGGGAGAGAGTCTGAACAAACATAATAGGAAACGGTACAATAGAGGTCTTGGGAGGTGATTATTAGAAATTAGGTGAGGTGTAGATTAGATCTAGATTTAGAGAGACATGAGGGACAGTAATTAGAGATGAGAATTAAGATGCATGACTGATGAATTTTTAAACATATTTCTGGGTGATTATAATTTACAAATAAATGTCTCCACTAACAACCCCCTCTACCACCAGCAACCACCGCTACAAGAGGAAGTCAACTAAGCAAACCTTACTACCTGCCCCTATTCAGGTCGCTTTCAAACTGGCATTTCATGCAAACATTGAAAATGGGTGCACTTTCCATGTAATATAAAGATTAATTAAAAAGCACAAACACCTAGTGATATGGCTAAAATAGTGTCTACTAGGTCCAGGCCTGAGGTGGCAAGGGTGTAGGGTTGACACTCAACATGCCCATCGATAATAATTTATTATTTATATATTATAAACATATAGCAATGGGATGATCATGCAATAATTTATTATTTATATACTACAAAAACCTAAACATGAGCTTAATTGTTTTCATTAGGAGTTAGGACTATTGAGCGCTGCAGGGATGTTGGGTGTCGGACATGGAAATGTAAATCTTGGCCTCATCACAGTGATACGTCTATCTGTTGTAAAGGTTTAGAAAGAAAAAAATGCATGCATGGCGTATGTAGATTAGTAGCAACACTGATTATAAGACTTAGGGCTAGATTTACTAAACTGCGGGTTTGAAAAAGTGGAGATGTTGCCTATAGCAACCAATCAGATTCTAGCTGTCCTTTGTTTAGTACATTCTACAAAATGACAGCTAGAATCTGATTGGTTGCTATAGGCAACATGTCCACTTTTTCAAACCCGCAGTAAATCTAGCCCTTAATCTCTTAAATGGTGAAATGTTCACAAATGGGGAGTAAAAGAATATGCAACACTTGGAAGTTGGGGCTTTCCCGTAATTTGGAGGCCCATGTCTAAAATTGACTATTATGTATATAACAGCGCTGGCCAGCTTTAATGTATGAGTTGGTACTTAATGATCATTATTTTTTCTTTCTTATTTACAGATAATAGATCAAAGACCTGTATAAATAAATATACACCAACGCCAGAATTCATAGCAGCTTTAATAACCCAAATAACAATAAAAGTTATAATAACCAGAGACAATATAAATAATAAATCATTTATTATATTTATAAATAATGCACCTAATAACACTTTTCTACATTACGGTTATTTTCTTATTTTTTTGTGAAAATATAAAATTAAGTTTAAAGACAAAAACAATAATTATTTTGGAAATCTCTATTGTACTTGCTTTATTTTCTTATACCCTGAACACCAATTTTTATAAGATGACATTACTATTTTAATAGGATGCCTTTAATTAGGCCTAGTGTGCTAATACAACCATGTGAATTAGCCACAGCATGGCAGCTATTTGTGCTAAAAAATATACAGAAAGTTAGAAAATAAGCAAAAAATATTGCTCAGAGAAAAGTTGCGTTATACAGAACAGTGAAGGAGACTGAAATTATGAAAATAACATTTAAGTGAATGCTACCGAGCATCAGATTTAAGTCTTTAGATAATGAGGAACCCAATCAAGTTCCTAATCAGACAGATTAAATAAAATTAGAGAAATCTTTGTTTCCCTTATTGCATTAATTTACACTCTAATTCCCACTTTTGAAATAAAGAGGAAACAGACAAAGAATCCTACAGTAGTAGACTAAGAAAACAGTTGCTAGCTAGAATGTGGTGTACATATCACTAGGGTTGCTAGTACATCCATTTAAATCTGGGAACATATCAAATGTCGTACACATGCTCATGAATTTAGACGCATACTCCATGTATTCATAGGAGATATTGCATGCATGAAAAACCGTCTAAAGTAATTGTAATTCACCATGCAGAATGCTTAATTCATATACTATGGGTCTGATTCATTAAGGAAAGTAAGGCAAAAAATTAGAACATTTTCTAATGGACAATGTTACAATGCAAGGGATGCATATTAGTTTTTTACTTTGCACAGAAGTTAAATACTGGCTGCAATTTCATGTAGCACACAAATACTTAATAGCTTTATTTTTAAACTGACATTTAAAATTGATCTAGTACATGCCCTACCCCAAATATAAATCTGTCCCCATATTTTAAATTTACCTCTCATTCCAATGCAACATGGTTTTGCCAAGGTGCAAAGTTACTCATTTGTTTTGCTTTACTTTCCTTAAAACCAGACATATAGGGCCTGATTCATTAAGTGTCATGTACGCAGGGTTTTGGGGGTCATGTACAAAGTGCAAATCAAACTAGGTGCTGAGCAAAAGCAGCTTTGAATCCATGTTGTGCCTTGATTTCCACTGTTAGATTTACAGATAAACAATTTGAGGCAGCAACAGTTTGCAGACAGAGAGGTGAGTTGGATATAATCAAGACATTACTTGCAGAGTATAGAGGAGGCGCACTGGTGACAGAGCAGTGCAGAAAGATTATTGAGATAATAAGGTAAAGGGGTGGAGATGGTGGGCCTGAGTCATTAAAGAAAAGAAATGAAAAAAAAAGGAGTAATTTTGCACCTGGGCAAAACCATATTGTATTGGAAGGGGAGGAAAATTTAAAATGTGGGGACAGATTTATAGTTACGGTAGGGCATGTCCTTTAAATTTCAGAGTAAAAAGTAAAGATTAACATTATATAGTATAATATAAAGCATATTAAATGATGCAAGACTATCCACCCTGTGACCCCTCTCCTCTCCTGTGTCCAAGTACCTTTCCTCTGTGTCCCTCCACCTCTCCCTCCTGTCTCCTTTGTGTACTTACATTTTCTCTCATATCTCCATAATATTATAATAAAACTATCCAAAATATATTCCTTAAATCTTCCATGTTACCCTTTATATTTCCCTTATCTGTTTCCTTTCTCTGCTCCTATCTGCCCTTATCTTCATTACAGGTATCACCCTCTCTCCCTCCTTACCATGTGCATCACATCCTGCTTCACTGTTCCTGCAGCTATTCTTTCCTCTCACTAGTGAATTCACACTTCTGCCAATCCATCATCACACGTTTGCTCCATCATTGTGCCCCTCCTTCATCACATTGTGCCCCCTCCTTCATCACACTGTGCCCCCTCCTTCACAACACTGTGCCCCCTCCTTCATCACACTGTGCCCCCACCTTCACAACACTGTGCCCTCTCCTTCATCACATTGTGCCCCCTCCTTCATCACACTGTGCCCCCTCCTTCACAACACTGTGCCCTCTCCTTCATCACATTGTGCCCCCTCCTTCACAACACTGTGCCCCTCCTTCACAACACTGTGCCCCTCCTTCATCACATTGTGCCCTCTCCTTCATCACATTGTGCCCCCTCCTTCATCACACTGTGCCCCCTCCTTCATCACACTGTACCCCCTTCTTCATCACATTGTGCCCCCTCATCACACTGCACACCTGCTTCACTGTGCTCCTCCATCATTGTGCCACCTTCTTTACATTGTGCTCCCTCATCACACTGTGTCCCTACTTCACTGTGCTCCTCCATCATTTTGTCCCTTTCTTTACAATGTGCCCCCTCCTCATCACACTGTGATGATGGATTGGCCTCCATCACTTTGTTGTCCCCTTCATCATCACTGTCCCCCCTCCTTCATCAGAATATGTGCCCTCCATCACAGTACCATTCATTGTCACTGTATCTTACTCCTTCATCACATTGTGTACCCCCCATCATATTGCTGTCCCTTCATCACTGTCCATGTCCTTCATCACACTGTGTGTCCTCCATCACATTGCTGTCCCCTTCATCATCACTGTGCGCCCTCCTTCATCTCATTTTGTGTCCTCCATCACATTGCTGTCCCCTTCATCATCACTATGCTCCCTCCTTCATCACAATGTGTGCCCTCCATCACAATACCGCTCATCATCACTGTACCTTCTGCCTTCATCACACTGTGTGTCCTCCATCACATTACTGTCCCCTCATCATCACTGTCCTCCTCCTTCATCACACTGTGTGTCTTCCATCACATTACTGTCCCCTCATCATCACTGTCCTCCTCTTTCATCACACTGTGTGTCTTCCATCACATTACTGTCCCCTCATCATCACTGCCCTCCTCCTTCATCACACGGTGTGTCTTCCATCACATTACTGTCCCCTTATCATCACTGTCCTCCTCCTTCATCACACTGTGTGACCTCCAACACATTACTGTCCCCTCATCATCACTGTCCTCCTCCTTCATCACACTGTGTGTCCTCCATCACATTACTGTCCCCTCATCATCACTGTCCTCCTCCTTCATCACACTGTGTGTCTTCCATCACATTACTGTCCCCTTCATTATCACTGTCCCCCCTCCTTCATCACACTGTGTGTCCTCCATCACATTACTGTCCCCTCATCATCACTGTCATCCTCCTTCATCACACTGTGTCTTCCATCACATTACTGTCCCCTCATCATCACTGTCCTCCTCCTTCATCACACTGTGTGTCTTCCATCACATTACTGTCCACTTCTTCATCACTGTCCTCCTCCTTCATCACACTGTGTGTCCTCCATCACATTACTGTCCTCTCATCATCACTGTCCTCCTCCTTCATCACACTGTGTGTCCTCCATCACATTACTGTCCCCTCATCATCACTGTCCTCCTCCTTCATCACACTGTGTGTCCTCCATCACATTACTGTCCCCTTCATCATCACTGTCCTCCTCCTTTATCACACTGTGTCTTCCATCACATTACTGTCCCCTCATCATCACTGTCCTCCTCCTTCAGCACACTGTGTGTCCTCCATCACATTACTGTCCCCTTCATCATCACTGTCCTCCTCCTTCATCACACTGTGTGTCCTCCATCACATTACTGTCCCCTCATCATCACTGTCCTCCTCCTTCATCACACTGTGTGTACTCCATCACATTACTGTCCCCTCATCATCACTGTTCTCCTCCTTCATCACACTGTGTGTCCTCCATCACATTACTGTCCCCTCATCATCACTGTCCTCCTCCTTCATCACACTATGTGTCCTCCATCACATTACTGTCCCCTTCATTATCACTGTCCTCCTCCTTCATCACACTGTCTGTCTTCCATCACATTACTGTCCCCTCATCATCACTGCCCTCCTCCTTTATCACACTGTGTCTTCCATCACATTACTGTCCCCTTCATCATCACTGTCCTCCTCCTTCATCACACTATGTGTCTTCCATCACATTAATGTCCCCTCATCATCACTGTCCTCCTCCTTCATCACACTGTGTGTCCTCCATCACAATACTGTCCCCTCATCATCACTGTCCTCCTCCTTCATCACACTGTGTGTCCTCCATTACATTACTGTCCCCTCATCATCACTGCCCTCATCCTTCATCACACTGTGTGTCCTCCATCAAATTACTGTCCCCTCATCATCACTGTCCTCCTCCTTCATCACACTGTGTGTCCTCCATCACATTACTGTCCCCTCATCATCACTGTCCTCCTCCTTCATCACACTGTGTGTCCTCCATCACATTACTGTCCCCTCATCATCACTGTCCTCCTCCTTCATCACACTGTGTGTCCTCCATCACATTACTGTCCCCTCATCATCACTGCCCTCCTACTTCATCACACTGTGTGTCCTCCATCACATTACTGTCCCCTCATCATCACTGTCCTCCTCCTTCATCACACTGTGTGTATTCCATCACATTACTGTCCCCTCATCATCACTGTCCTCCTCCTTCATCACACTGTGTGTCCTCCATCACATTACTGTCCCCTCATCAACATTGTCCTCCTGCTTCATAACACTGTGTGTCCTCCATCACATTACTGTCCCCTCATCATCACTGTCCTCCTCCTTCATCACACTGTGTGTCCTCCATCACATTACTGTCCCCTCATCATCACTGTCCTCCTCCTTCATCACACTGTGTGTCTTCCATCACATTACTGTCCCCTTCATCATCACTGTCCTCCTCCTTCATCACACTGTGTGTCCTCCATCACATTACTGTCCCCTCATCATCACTGCCCTCCTCCTTCATCACACTGTGTGTCCTCCATCACATTACTGTCCCCTCATCATCACTGTCCTCCTCCTTCATCACACTGTGTGTCTTCCATCACAATACTGTCCCCTTCATCATCACTGTCCTCCTCCTTTATCACACTGTGTCTTTCATCACATCGCTGTCCCCTCATCATCACTGTCCTCCTCCTTCATGACACTGTGTGTCTTCCATCACATTACTGTCCCCTCATCATCACTGTCCTCCTCCTTCATCACACTGTGTGTCTTCCATCACATTACTGTCCCCTCATCATCACTGTCCTCCTCCTTCATCACACTGTGTGTCCTTCATCACATTACTGTCCCCTCATCATCACTGTCCTCCTCCTTCATCACACTGTGTGTCTTCCATCACATTACTGTCCCGTCATCAACACTGTCCTCCTCCTTCATCACACTGTGTGTCTTCCATCACATTACTGTCCCCTCATCATCACTGTCCTCCTCCTTCATCACACTGTGTGTTCTCCATCACAATACTGTCCCCTCATCATCACTGTCCTCCTCCTTCAGCACACTGTGTGTCCTCCATCACATTACTGTCCCCTTCATCATCACTGTCCTCCTCCTTCATCACACTGTGTGTCCTCGATGACATTACTCTCCCCTCATCATCACTGTCCTCCTCCTTCATCACACTATGTGTCTTCCATCACATTACTGTCCCCTCATCATCACTGTCCTCCTCCTTCATCACACTGTGTGTCCTCCATCACAATACTGTCCCCTCATAATCACTGTCCTCCTTCTTCATCACACTGTGTGTCCTCCATCACATTACTGTCCCCTCATCATCACTGTCCTCCTCCTTCATCACACTGTGTGTCCTCCATCACATTACTGTCCCCTTCATCATCACTGTCCTCCTCCTTCATCACACTGTGTGTCTTCCATCACATTACTGTCCCCTTCATTATCACTGTCCTCTTCCTTCATCACACTGTGTGTCCTCCATTACATTACTGTCCCCTTCATTATCACTGTCCTCCTCCTTCATCACACTGTGTATCCTCCATCACAATACTGTCCCCTTCATTATCACTGTCCTCCTCCTTCATCACACTGTGTGTCCTCCATCACATTACTGTCCCCTTCATTATCACTGTCCTCCTCCTTCATCACACTGTGTGTCCTCCATCACATTACTGTCCCCTCATCATCAGTGTCCTCCTCCTTCATCACACTGTGTGTCCTCCATCACATTACTGTCTCCTCATCATCTCTGTCCTCCTCCTTCATCACACTGTGTGTCTTCCATCACATTACTGTCCCCTTCATTATCACTGTCCTCCTCCTTCATCACACTGTGTGTCCTCCATCACATTACTGTCCCCTTCATTATCAAGGTCCTCCTCCTTCATCACACTGTGTGTCCTCCATCACAATACTGTCCCCTCATCATCACTGTCCTCCTCCTTCATCACACTGTGTGTCCTCCATCACATTACTGTCCCCTTCATTATCACTGTCCTCCTCCTTCATCACACTGTGTGTCCTCCATCACAATACTGTCCCCTTCATCATCACTGTCCTCCTCCTTCATCACACTGTGTGTCCTCCATCACATTACTGTCCCCTCATCATCACTGTCCTCCTCCTTCATCACACTGTGTGTCTTCCATCACATTACTGTCCCCTCATCATCACTGTCCTCCTCCTTCATCACACTGTGTGTCTTCCATCACATTACTGTCCCCTCATCATCACTGTCCTCCTCCTTCATCACACTGTGTGTCCTGCATCACATTACTGTCCCCTTCATTATCACTGTCCTCCTCCTTCATCACACTGTGTGTCCTCCATCACAATACTGTCCCCTTCATCATCACTGTCCTCCTCCTTCATCACACTGTGTGTCCTCCATCACATTACTGTCCCCTCATCATCACTGTCCTCCTCCTTCATCACACTGTGTGTCTTCCATCACATTACTGTCCCCTCATCATCACTGTCCTCCTCCTTCATCACACTGTGTGTCTTCCATCACATTACTGTCCCCTCATCATCACTGTCCTCCTCCTTCATCACACTGTGTGTCCTCCATCACATTACTGTCCCCTCATCATCACTGTCCTCCTCCTTTATCACACTGTGTGTCCTCCATCACATTACTGTCCCCTCATCATCACTGTCCTCCTCCTTCATCACACTGTGTGTCCTCCATCACATTACTGTCCCCCTCATCATCACTGTCCTCCTCCTTTATCACACTGTGTGTCCTCCATCACATTACTGTCCCCTCATCATCACTGTCCTCCTCATTCATCACACTGTGTGTCCTCCATCACATTACTGTCCCCTCATCATCACCGTCCTCCTCCTTCATCACACTGTGTGTCCTCCATCACATTACTGTCCCCTCATCATCACTGTCCTCCTCCTTCATCACACTGTGTGTCTTCCATCACATTACTGTTCCCTCATCATCACTGTCCTCCTCCTTCATCACACTGTGTGTCCTCCATCACATTACTGTCCCCTCATCATCACTGTCCTCCTCCTTCATCACACTGTGTGTCCTCCATCACAATACTGTCCCCTTCATTATCACTGTCCTCCTCCTTCATCACACTGTGTGTCCTCCATCACATTACTGTCCCCTTCATTATCACTGTCCTCCTCCTTCATCACACTGTGTGTCCTCCATCACATTACTGTCCCCTCATCATCAGTGTCCTCCTCCTTCATCACACTGTGTGTCCTCCATCACATTACTGTCTCCTCATCATCTCTGTCCTCCTCCTTCATCACACTGTGTGTCTTCCATCACATTACTGTCCCCTTCATTATCACTGTCCTCCTCCTTCATCACACTGTGTGTCCTCCATCACATTACTGTCCCCTTCATTATCAAGGTCCTCCTCCTTCATCACACTGTGTGTCCTCCATCACAATACTGTCCCCTCATCATCACTGTCCTCCTCCTTCATCACACTGTGTGTCCTCCATCACATTACTGTCCCCTTCATTATCACTGTCCTCCTCCTTCATCACACTGTGTGTCCTCCATCACAATACTGTCCCCTTCATCATCACTGTCCTCCTCCTTCATCACACTGTGTGTCCTCCATCACATTACTGTCCCCTCATCATCACTGTCCTCCTCCTTCATCACACTGTGTGTCTTCCATCACATTACTGTCCCCTCATCATCACTGTCCTCCTCCTTCATCACACTGTGTGTCTTCCATCACATTACTGTCCCCTCATCATCACTGTCCTCCTCCTTCATCACACTGTGTGTCCTGCATCACATTACTGTCCCCTTCATTATCACTGTCCTCCTCCTTCATCACACTGTGTGTCCTCCATCACAATACTGTCCCCTTCATCATCACTGTCCTCCTCCTTCATCACACTGTGTGTCCTCCATCACATTACTGTCCCCTCATCATCACTGTCCTCCTCCTTCATCACACTGTGTGTCTTCCATCACATTACTGTCCCCTCATCATCACTGTCCTCCTCCTTCATCACACTGTGTGTCTTCCATCACATTACTGTCCCCTCATCATCACTGTCCTCCTCCTTCATCACACTGTGTGTCCTCCATCACATTACTGTCCCCTCATCATCACTGTCCTCCTCCTTTATCACACTGTGTGTCCTCCATCACATTACTGTCCCCTCATCATCACTGTCCTCCTCCTTCATCACACTGTGTGTCCTCCATCACATTACTGTCCCCCTCATCATCACTGTCCTCCTCCTTTATCACACTGTGTGTCCTCCATCACATTACTGTCCCCTCATCATCACTGTCCTCCTCATTCATCACACTGTGTGTCCTCCATCACATTACTGTCCCCTCATCATCACCGTCCTCCTCCTTCATCACACTGTGTGTCCTCCATCACATTACTGTCCCCTCATCATCACTGTCCTCCTCCTTCATCACACTGTGTGTCTTCCATCACATTACTGTTCCCTCATCATCACTGTCCTCCTCCTTCATCACACTGTGTGTCCTCCATCACATTACTGTCCCCTCATCATCACTGTCCTCCTCCTTCATCACACTGTGTGTCCTCCATCACATTACTGTCCCCTCATCATCACTGCCCTCCTCCTTCATCACACTGTGTGTCCTCCATCACATTACTGTCCCCTCATCATCACTGTCCTCCTCCTTCATCACACTGTGTGTCCTCCATCACATTACTGTCCCCTCATCATCACTGTCCTCCTCCTTCATCACACTGTGTGTCTTCCATCACAATACTGTCCCCTTCATCATCACTGTCCTCCTCCTTTATCACACTGTGTCTTCCATCACATCGCTGTCCCCTCATCATCACTGTCCTCCTCCTTCATCACATTGTGTGTCTTCCATCACATTACTGTCCCCTCATCATCACTGTCCTCCTCCATCATCACACTGTGTGTCTTCCATCACATTACTGTCCCCTCATCATCACTGTCCTCCTCCTTCATCACACTGTGTGTCCTTCATCACATTACTGTCCCCTCATCATCACTGTCCTCCTCCTTCATCACACTGTGTGTCTTCCATCACATTACTGTCCCCTCATCAACACTGTCCTCCTCCTTCATCACACTGTGTGTCTTCCATTACATTACTGTCCCCTCATCATCACTGTCCTCCTCCTTCATCACACTGTGTGTCCTCCATCACATTACTGTCCCCTCATCATCACTGTCCTCCTCCTTCAGCACACTGTGTGTCCTCCATCACATTACTGTCCCCTTCATCATCACTGTCCTCCTCCTTCATCACACTGTGTGTCCTCCATGACATTACTCTCCCCTCATCATCACTGTCCTCCTCCTTCATCACACTGTGTGTCTTCCATCACATTACTGTCCCCTCATCATCACTGTCCTCCTCCTTCATCACACTGTGTGTCCTCCATCACAATACTGTCCCCTCATAATCACTGTCCTCCTTCTTCATCACACTGTGTGTCCTCCATCACACTACTGTCCCCTCATCATCACTGTCCTCCACCTTCAACACACTGTGTGTCCTCCATCAAAGTACTGTCCCCTTTATCATCACTGTCCTCCTCCTTCATCACACTGTGTGTCTTCCATCACATTACTGTCCCCTTCACTATCACTGTCCTCCTCCTTCATCACACTGTGTGTCCTCCATCACATTACTGTCCCCTTCATTATCACTGTCCTCCTCCTTCATCACACGGTGTATCCTCCATCACAATACTGTCCCCTTCATTATCACTGTCCTCCTCCTTCATCACACTGTGTGTCTTCCATCACATTACTGTCCCCTTCATTATCACTGTCCTCCTCCTTCATCACACTGTGTGTCCTCCATCACATTACTGTCCCCTCATCATCACTGTCCTCCTCCTTCATCACACTGTGTGTCCTCCATCGCATTACTGTCCCCTCATCATCTCTGTCCTCCTCCTTCATCACAATGTGTGTCCTCCATCACATTACTGTCCCCTTCATTATCAAGGTTCTCCTCCTTCATCACACTGTGTGTCCTCCATCACAATACTGTCCCCTCATCATCACTGTCCTTCTCCTTCATCACACTGTGTGTCCTCCATCACATTACTGTCCCCTTCATTATCACTGTCCTCCTCCTTCATCACACTGTGTGTTCTCCATCACAATACTGTCCCCTCATCATCACTGTCCTCCTCCTTCATCACACTGTGTGTCCTCCATCACATTACTGTCCCCTCATCATCACTGTCCTCCTCCTTCATCACACTGTGTATCCTCCATCACATTACTGTCCCCCTCATCATCACTGTCCTCCTCCTTTATCACACTGTGTGTCCTCCATCACATTACTGTCCCCTCATCATCACTGTCCTCCTCATTCATCACACTGTGTGTCCTCCATCACATTACTGTCCCCTCATCATCACTGTCCTCCTCCTTCATCACACTGTGTGTCTTCCATCACATTACTGTCCCCTCATCATCACTGTCCTCCTCCTTCATCACACTGTGTGTCCTCCATCACATTACTGTCCCCTAATCATCACTGTCCTCCATCCTTCATCACACTGTGTGTCCTCCATCACATTACTGTCCCCTTCATTATCACTGTCCTCCTCCTTCATCACACTGTGTGTCCTCCATCACATTACTGTCCCCTCATCATCAGTGTCCTCCTCCTTCATCACACTGTGTGTCCTCCATCACATTACTGTCTCCTCATCATCTCTGTCCTCCTCCTTCATCACACTGTGTGTCTTCCATCACATTACTGTCCCCTTCATTATCACTGTCCTCCTCCTTCATCACACTGTGTGTCCTCCATCACATTACTGTCCCCTTCATTATCAAGGTCCTCCTCCTTCATCACACTGTGTGTCCTCCATCACAATACTGTCCCCTCATCATCACTGTCCTCCTCCTTCATCACACTGTGTGTCCTCCATCACATTACTGTCCCCTTCATTATCACTGTCCTCCTCCTTCATCACACTGTGTGTCCTCCATCACAATACTGTCCCCTTCATCATCACTGTCCTCCTCCTTCATCACACTGTGTGTCCTCCATCACATTACTGTCCCCTCATCATCACTGTCCTCCTCCTTCATCACACTGTGTGTCTTCCATCACATTACTGTCCCCTCATCATCACTGCCCTCCTCCTTCATCACACTGTGTGTCTTCCATCACATTACTGTCCCCTCATCATCACTGTCCTCCTCCTTCATCACACTGTGTGTCCTCCATCACATTACTGTCCCCTCATCATCACTGTCCTCCTCCTTTATCACACTGTGTGTCCTCCATCACATTACTGTCCCCTCATCATCACTGTCCTCCTCCTTCATCACACTGTGTGTCCTCCATCACATTACTGTCCCCCTCATCATCACTGTCCTCCTCCTTTATCACACTGTGTGTCTTCCATCACATTACTGTCCCCTCATCATCACTGTCCTCCTCATTCATCACACTGTGTGTCCTCCATCACATTACTGTCCCCTCATCATCACTGTCCTCCTCCTTCATCACACTGTGTGTCCTCCATCACATTACTGTCCCCTCATCATCACTGTCCTCCTCCTTCATCACACTGTGTGTCTTCCATCACATTACTGTTCCCTCATCATCACTGTCCTCCTCCTTCATCACACTGTGTGTCCTCCATCACATTACTGTCCCCTCATCATCACTGTCCTCCTCCTTCATCACACTGTGTGTCCTCCATCACATTACTGTCCCCTCATCATCACTGCCCTCCTCCTTCATCACACTGTGTGTCCTCCATCACATTACTGTCCCCTCATCATCACTGTCCTCCTCCTTCATCACACTGTGTGTCCTCCATCACATTACTGTCCCCTCATCATCACTGTCCTCCTCCTTCATCACACTGTGTGTCTTCCATCACAATACTGTCCCCTTCATCATCACTGTCCTCCTCCTTTATCACACTATGTCTTCCATCACATCGCTGTCCCCTCATCATCACTGTCCTCCTCCTTCATCACATTGTGTGTCTTCCATCACATTACTGTCCCCTCATCATCACTGTCCTCCTCCATCATCACACTGTGTGTCTTCCATCACATTACTGTCCCCTCATCATCACTGTCCTCCTCCTTCATCACACTGTGTGTCCTTCATCACATTACTGTCCCCTCATCATCACTGTCCTCCTCCTTCATCACACTGTGTGTCTTCCATCGCATTACTGTCCCCTCATCAACACTGTCCTCCTCCTTCATCACACTGTTTGTCTTCCATTACATTACTGTCCCCTCATCATCACTGTCCTCCTCCTTCATCACACTGTGTGTCCTCCATCACATTACTGTCCCCTCATCATCACTGTCCTCCTCCTTCAGCACACTGTGTGTCCTCCATCACATTACTGTCCCCTTCATCATCACTGTCCTCCTCCTTCATCATACTGTGTGTCCTCCATGACATTACTCTCCCCTCATCATCACTGTCCTCCTCCTTCATCACACTGTGTGTCTTCCATCACATTACTGTCCCCTCATCATCACTGTCCTCCTCCTTCATCACACTGTGTGTCCTCCATCACAATACTGTCCCCTCATAATCACTGTCCTCCTTCTTCATCACACTGTGTGTCCTCCATCACACTACTGTCCCCTCATCATCACTGTCCTCCACCTTCAACACACTGTGTGTCCTCCATCAAATTACTGTCCCCTTTATCATCACTGTCCTCCTCCTTCATCACACTGTGTGTCTTCCATCACATTACTGTCCCCTTCATTATCACTGTCCTCCTCCTTCATCACACTGTGTGTCCTCCATCACATTACTGTCCCCTTCATTATCACTGTCCTCCTCCTTCATCACACGGTGTATCCTCCATCACAATACTGTCCCCTTCATTATCACTGTCCTCCTCCTTCATCACACTGTGTGTCTTCCATCACATTACTGTCCCCTTCATTATCACTGTCCTCCTCCTTCATCACACTGTGTGTCCTCCATCACATTACTGTCCCCTCATCATCACTGTCCTCCTTCTTCATCACACTGTGTGTCCTCCATCGCATTACTGTCCCCTCATCATCTCTGTCCTCCTCCTTCATCACAATGTGTGTCCTCCATCACATTACTGTCCCCTTCATTATCAAGGTCCTCCTCCTTCATCACACTGTGTGTCCTCCATCACAATACTGTCCCCTCATCATCACTGTCCTTCTCCTTCATCACACTGTGTGTCCTCCATCACAATACTGTCCCCTTCATCATCACTGTCCTCCTCCTTCATCACACTGTGTGTCCTCCATCACATTACTGTCCCCTCATCATCACTGTCCTCCTCCTTCATCACACTGTGTGTCCTCCATCACATTACTGTCCCCTCATCATCACTGTCCTCCTCCTTCATCACACTGTGTGTCTTCCTTTACATTACTGTCCCCTCATCATCACTGTCCTCCTCCTTTATCACACTGTGTGTCCTCCATCACATTACTGTCCCCTCATCATCACTGTCCTCCTCCTTCATCACACTGTGTATCCTCCATCACATTACTGTCCCCCTCATCATCACTGTCCTCCTCCTTTATCACACTGTGTGTCCTCCATCACATTACTGTCCCCTCATCATCACTGTCCTCCTCATTCATCACACTGTGTGTCCTCCATCACATTACTGTCCCCTCATCATCACTGTCCTCCTCCTTCATCACACTGTGTGTCCTCCATCACATTACTGTCCCCTCATCATCACTGTCCTCCTCCTTCATCACACTGTGTGTCTTCCATCACATTACTGTCCCCTCATCATCACTGTCCTCCTCCTTCATCACACTGTGTGTCCTCCATCACATTACTGTCCCCTAATCATCACTGTCCTCCTCCTTCATCACACTGTGTGTCCTCCATCACATTACTGTCCCCTCATCATCACTGCCCTCCTCCTTCATCACACTGTGTGTCCTCCATCACATTACTGTCCCCTCATCATCACTGTCCTCCTCCTTCATCACACTGTGTGTCCTCCATCACATTACTGTCCCCTCATCATCACTGTCCTCCTCCTTCATCACACTGTGTGTCTTCCATCACATTACTGTCCCCTCATCATCACTGTCCTCCTCCTTCATCACACTGTGTGTCCTCCATCACATTACTGTCCCCTCATCATCACTGTCCTCCTCCTTCATCACACTGTGTGTCCTCCTTCACATTACTGTCCCCTCATCATCACTGCCCTCCTCCTTCATCACACTGTGTGTCCTCCATCACATTACTGTCCCCTCATCATCACTGTCCTCCTCCTTCATCACACTGTGTGTCCTCCATCACATTACTGTCCCCTCATCATCACTGTCCCTGTCCTTCATCACACTGTGTGTCCTCCATCACAATACTGTCCCCTTCATCATCACTGTCCTCCTCCTTTATCACACTGTGTCTTCCATCACATTACTGTCCCCTCATCATCACTGTCCTCCTCCTTCATCACACTGTGTGTCCTCCATCACATTACTGTCCCCTCATCATCACTGTCCTCCTCCTTCATCACACTGTGTGTCCTCCATCACATTACTGTCCCCTCATCATCACTGTCCTCCTCCTTCATCACACTGTGTGTCCTCCATCACATTACTGTCCCCTCATCATCACTGCCCTCCTCCTTCATCACACTGTGTGTCCTCCATCACATTACTGTCCCCTCATCATCACTGTCCTCCTCCTTCATCACACTGTGTGTCCTCCATCACATTACTGTCCCCTTCATCATCAATGTCCTCCTCCTTCATCACACTGTGTGTCTTCCATCACATTACTGTCCCCTCATCATCACTGTCCTCCTCCTTCATCACACTGTGTGTCCTCCATCACATTACTGTCCCCTCATCATCACTGTCCTCCTCTTTCATCACACTGTGTGTCCTCCATCACATTACTGTCCCCTCATCATCACTGCCCTCCTCCTTCATCACACTGTGTGTCCTCCATCACATTACTGTACCCTCATCATCACTGTCCTCCTCCTTCATCACACTGTGTGTCCTCCATCACATTACTGTCCCCTCATCATCACTGTCCTCCTCCTTCATCACACTGTGTGTCTTCCATCACATTACTGTCCCCTCATCATCACTGTCCTCCTCCTTCATCACACTGTGTGTCCTCCATCACATTACTGTCCCCTCATCATCACTGTCCTCCTCCTTCATCACACTGTGTGTCCTCCATCACATTACTGTCCCCTCATCATCACTGCCCTCCTCCTTCATCACACTGTGTGTCCTCCATCACATTACTGTCCCCTCATCATCACTGTCCTCCTCCTTCATCACACTGTGCGTCCTCCATCACATTACTGTCCCCTCATCATCACTGTCCCTGTCCTTCATCACACTGTGTGTCCTCCATCACAATACTGCCCCCTCATCATCACTGTCCTCCTCCTTTATCACACTGTGTCTTCCATCACATTACTGTCCCCTCATCATCACTGTCCTCCTCCTTCATCACACTGTGTGTCCTCCATCACATTACTGTCCCCTCATCATCACTGTCCTCCTCCTTCATCACACTGTGTGTCCTCCATCACATTACTGTCCCCTCATCATCACTGCCCTCCTCCTTCATCACAGTGTGTGTCCTCCATCACATTACTGTCCCCTCATCATCACTGTCCTCCTCCTTCATCACACTGTGTGTTCTCTATCACATTACTGTCCCCTCATCATCACTGTCCCTGTCCTTCATCACACTGTGTGTCCTCCATCACAATACTGTCCCCTCATCATCACTGTCCTCCTCCTTCATCACACTGTGTGTCCTCCATCACATTACTGTCCCCTTCATCATCAATGTCCTCCTCCTTCATCACACTGTGTGTCTTCCATCACATTACTGTCCCCTCATCATCACTGTCCTCCTCCTTCATCACACTGTGTGTCCTCCATCACATTACTGTCCCCTCATCATCACTGTCCTCCTCTTTCATCACACTGTGTGTCCTCCATCACATTACTGTCCCCTCATCATCACTGCCCTCCTCCTTCATCACACTGTGTGTCCTCCATCACATTACTGTCCCCTCATCATCACTGTCCTCCTCCTTCATCACACTGTGTGTCCTCCATCACATTACTGTCCCCTCATCATCACTGTCCTCCTCCTTCATCACACTGTGTGTCTTCCATCACATTACTGTCCCCTCATCATCACTGTCCTCCTCCTTCATCACACTGTGTGTCCTCCATCACATTACTGTCCCCTCATCATCACTGTCCTCCTCCTTCATCACACTGTGTGTCCTCCATCACATTACTGTCCCCTCATCATCACTGCCCTCCTCCTTCATCACACTGTGTGTCCTCCATCACATTACTGTCCCCTCATCATCACTGTCCTCCTCCTTCATCACACTGTGCGTCCTCCATCACATTACTGTCCCCTCATCATCACTGTCCCTGTCCTTCATCACACTGTGTGTCCTCCATCACAATACTGTCCCCTTCATCATCACTGTCCTCCTCCTTTATCACACTGTGTCTTCCATCACATTACTGTCCCCTCATCATCACTGTCCTCCTCCTTCATCACACTGTGTGTCCTCCATCACATTACTGTCCCCTCATCATCACTGTCCTCCTCCTTCATCACACTGTGTGTCCTCCATCACATTACTGTCCCCTCATCATCACTGCCCTCCTCCTTCATCACACTGTGTGTCCTCCATCACATTACTGTCCCCTCATCATCACTGTCCTCCTCCTTCATCACACTGTGTGTCTTCCATCACATTACTGTCCCCTCATCATCACTGTCCTCCTCCTTTATCACACTGTGTGTCCTCCATCACATTACTGTCCCCTTCATCATCACTGTCCTCCTCCTTCATCACACTGTGTGTCCTCCATCACATTACTGTCCCCTCATCATCACTGTCCTCCTCCTTCATCACACTGTGTGTCCTCCATCACATTACTGTCCCCTTCATTATCACTGTCCCCCCTCCTTCATCACACTGTGTCTTCCATCACATTACTGTCCCCTCGTCATCACTGTCCTCCTCCTTCATCACACTGTGTGTCCTCCATCACATTACTGTCCCCTCATCATCACTGTCCTCCTCCTTCATCACACTGTGTGTCCTCCATCACATTACTGTCCCCTCATCATCACTGTCCTCCTCCTTCATCACGCTGTGTGTCCTCCATCACATTACTGTTTCCTCATCATTACTGTCCTCCTCCTTCATCACACTGTCTGTTTTCCATCACATTACTGTCCCCTCATCATCACTGTCCTCCTCCTTCATCACACTGTGTGTCTTCCATCACATTACTGTCCCCTTCATTATCACTGTCCCACCTCCTTCATCATACTGTGTTTCGTCCATCACATTATTGTCCCCTCATCATCACTGTGCTCCTCCTTCATTACACTGTGTGTCCTCCATCACATTACTGTCCCCTCATCATCACTGTCCTCCTCCTTCATCACACTGTGTTTCGTCCATCACATTGCTGTCCCATTCATCTCATTGCTGACCTTTCTGTTCTTTACTTACCTTTCTATGACTTTCTTTTTTATCTTCCTTCTCTTGTTTTCATTTGTTTTCTTCTATTCAGTCTTTTCTTCTTCTCTTCCTCTTCTGTCTGTGTTCTTTCTCCTCTCTGTGCCACTCCTCACTTAGAGTGTAGGGATGTGATGACATCATCACGCCCGACGGTCAGTGAGAAAGGAGCAGAGAGGAGGGTGCCGGATACGGCACCAGGTAACCATTTACTTGGCCTGTGCACATGCGGGAAAGGCTGAGCAGAGAGCCTCTCAGTCATGGCGCTCCCCCATCTACTGCCAGCCCGGTTTGCCTGTAAGTGGGGCGAAAAGTGCCAGTTTGTCATACCGGCACATACCTCCCCACTTCAAGCACTGTGGGTACAACAATGAAGGGGTTTGGAGGGGAGGAGAAAGCAGGACAGCCTAGCACTTCAATTATCATCACCAAAAATATTCTACACAGACATATGCATAAGCATTTGTGTGTGCACCTGCGCAGAATGGAATCACATATCTTACCCAAAAAATACATACGTCCAACTCTAAACAAGTCCCACAGTGTACAATATAGCTATAGTGTTATGAAATTGGAATGAGGCTCTAGGCTGAGGAATTCTGAGCGACATATCAAGCAAAAGAGCACAATAATGTTTCTTGGGATAAGTGTCAAATGGTAGAGGAATCAAATTAAATATTTAACATGTACATTTTTCGTGTGTTCTGGTGGCATTTTCATAGATACATGAAGATTCCAGATAAATAACATCTCTGTACTCAAATGTTTCCTTCTGCACAGTGTCAGACGGGCATATTTAGTACCACATTTCTTCAGTAGCAATTAAATGCTAAATGTAAAATGTAATACAAAGGAATGTGAAAAAATCATGTCCCATGGTCATAGTTACCAATGGCTGCCTGCTGCAACTGCTCCAATAAATAACGTCACATTAAAATGAATAGAAACTCTTCTGTAGGTGCCAGACATGGCTGCACATCTCTGTAAAGATAATAATAGGTACACACTACACGGTTTTCGTCCAATAATCGGCTAAATCAGCCTACATATGACCGCTCGTTCAAAAGTCGGGTCAGTGTGTGTAGTGACACGATGGTCGAAAGTCTGCCCAAATGGACGATTGTCACCTCATTTGGTTGGTCGTACCGTTTAATATTTTCGTTCCAATCTCGTTTCCGCTGTGTAGTGTGTATAAACTTCCAACCGATCCACAACAGTGAGTGCAAAATTACAGTCATTACTCACGACAACATGGCTGTAAAAAGTCGCTATAGGGGCGTCCACTCTTCCCTTTATCGTCCTAAACAAGGCTAGTGTGTATGCAGTCCATGGACCGAGCGATCGGAACATCAATCGCATGTAAAATCGATCAGCATAAAAAGTTGGTGCAAAATTCTGTAGTGTGTACCCAGCTTTACATAGTGGTTGTGGTTCTGTTGAGTTGGTCAGAAGAAAACACTCATAAAACGCAAATGTGCTCAGAAAGCTGAAACAGACGTTTTATACTGCAAATCAGCTCTTGTCACACACTAGCGGATGTTTCAATGATATGGTCATCAGGTATCCCCATTTTTCAGGGACGTTTCCAATATTGGGGGGTTCTGTCCCCAAAAATGCCTAAGAGACTCAGAATAAGCCATTGTTTCCAATACTAAGCTGGGATTTATATGGACATCTGCACAGTGTTATTTAACTGTATCCTGAGTACGCTATAAGTAACTGTATAAGAACTTATTCTGAGAACTTTTGCTTTTTGCTACACATAATATGCATGGTCATTGTTGAGTATAATATGTTAGTCATTGCTGAGTATAATATGTGGGTCATTGCTAAGTATAATATGTTGGTCATTGCTGAGTATAATTTGTTGGTCATTGTTGAGTATAATATGTTGGTCATTGTTGAGTATAATATGTTGGTCATTGTTGAGTATAATATGTTGGTCATTGCTGAGTATAATATGTTGGTCATTGCTGAGTATAATTTGTTGGTCATTGCTGAGTATAATATGTTGGTCATTGCTGAGTATAATATGCTGGTCATTGTTGAGTATAATATGTTGGTCATTGTTGAGTATACTATGTTGGTCATTGCTGAGTATAATATGTTGATCATTGCTGAGTATAATTTGTTGGTCATTGCTGAGTATAATATGTTGGTCATTGCTGAGTATAATATGTTGGTCATTGTTGAGTATAATATGCTGGTCATTGTTGAGTATAATATGTTGGTCATTGTTGAGTATAATATGTTGGTCATTGTTGAGTATAATATGTTGGCCATTGCTGAGTATAATATGTTGGCCATTGCTGAGTATAATATGTTGGTCATTGTTGAGTATAATATGTTGGTCATTGCTGAGGATAATATGTTGGTCATTGTTGAGTATAATATGTTGGTCATTGCTGAGTATAATATGTTGGTCATTGCTGAGTATAATATGTTGGTCATTGTTGAATATAATATGTTGGTCATTGCTGAGTATAATATGTTGGTCATTGCTGAGTATAATATGTTGGTCATAGCTGAGTATAATATGTTGGTCATTGCTGAGTATAATTTGTTGGTCATTGCTGAGTATAATATGTTGGTCATTGTTGAGTATAATATGCTGGTCATTGTTGAGTATAATATGTTGGTCATTGCTGAGTATAATATGTTGGTCATTGCTGAGTATAATATGTTGGTCATTGCTGAGTATAATTTGTTGGTCATTGCTGAGTATAATATGTTGGTCATTGTTGAGTATAATATGCTGGTCATTGTTGAGTATAATATGTTGGTCATTGCTGAGTATAATATGTTGGTCATTGTTGAGTATAATATTTTGGTCATTGCTGAGTATAATATGTTGGTCATTGTTGAGTAAAATATGTTGGTCATTGTTGAGTATAATATGTTGGTCATTGCCGAGTATATGTTGGTCATTGCTGAATATAATATGTTGGTCATTGTTGAGTATAAAATGTTGGTCATTGGCTGAGATTTGTGCTGGGACACATACAGAAATGGTAGGGACAGAATTGCATATTTTCAGAGATATGTGGCTTTCCCCTCCCTTGATACCACCCTTGAATTACTGTGAGCACCAGCGGCACTGAGCAGGGAAATACCTCCCAATTTCTCAGGAGTTGGGACAAAAGTGCCAACTCCTGGAATGAAAGTACAGATTGTTGTGGGTGATTGCTAAGCTGAGTATAATATGTTGGTCATTGCTGAGTATAATTTGTTGGTCATTGCTGAGTATAATATGTTGGTTATTGTTGAGTATAATATGCTGGTCATTGTTGAGTATAATATGTTGGTCATTGCTGAGTATAATATGTTGGTCATTGCTGAGTATAATATGTTGGTCATTGTTGAGTATAATATGTTGGTCATTGCTGAGTATAATATGTTGGTCATTGCTGAGTATAATTTGTTGGTCATTGCTGAGTATAATATGTTGGTCATTGTTGAGTATAATATGCTGGTCATTGTTGAGTATAATATGTTGGTCATTGCTGAGTATAATATGTTGGTCATTGCTGAGTATAATTTGTTGGTCATTGCTGAGTATAATATGTTGGTCATTGTTGAGTATAATATGCTGGTCATTGTTGAGTATAATATGTTGGTCATTGCTGAGTATAATATGTTGGTCATTGCTGAGTATAATATGTTGGTCATTGTTGAGTATAATATGTTGGTCATTGTTGAGTATAATATGTTGGTCATTGCTGAGTATAATATGTTGGTCATTGCTGAGTATAATATGTTGGTCATAGCTGAGTATAATATGTTGGTCATTGCTGAGTATAATTTGTTGGTCATTGCTGAGTATAATATGTTGGTCATTGTTGAGTATAATATGCTGGTCATTGTTGAGTATAATATGTTGGTCATTGCTGAGTATAATATGTTGGTCATTGCTGAGTATAATATGTTGGTCATTGCTGAGTATAATTTGTTGGTCATTGCTGAGTATAATATGTTGGTCATTGTTGAGTATAATATGCTGGTCATTGTTGAGTATAATATGTTGGTCATTGCTGAGTATAATATGTTGGTCATTGCTGAGTATAATATGTTGGTCATTGTTGAGTATAATATTTTGGTCATTGCTGAGTATAATATGTTGGTCATTGTTGAGTATAATATGTTGGTCATCGCCGAGTATAATATGTTGGTCATTGTTGAGTATAATATGTTGGTCATTGCTGAGTATAATATGTTGGTCATTGTTGAGTATAATATTTTGGTCATTGCTGAGTATAATATGTTGGTCATTGTTGAGTATAATATTTTGGTCATTGCTGAGTATAATATGTTGGTCATTGTTGAGTATAATATGTTGGTCATCGCCGAGTATATGTTGGTCATTGCTGAATATAATATGTTGGTCATTGTTGAGTATAAAATGTTGGTCATTGGCTGAGATTTGTGCTGGGACACATACAGAAATGGTAGGGACAGAAGTGCATATTTTCAGAGATATGTGGTTTTCCCCTCCCTTGATACCACCCTTGAATTACTGTGAGCACCAGCGGCACTGAGCAGGGAAATACCTCCCAATTTCTCAGGAGTTGGGACAAAAGTGCCAACTCCTGGAACGAAAGTACAGATTGTTGTGGGTGATTGCTAAGCTGAGTATAATATGTTGGTCATTGCTGAGTATAATTTGTTGGTCATTGCTGAGTATAATATGTTGGTTATTGTTGAGTATAATATGCTGGTCATTGTTGAGTATAATATGTTGGTCATTGCTGAGTATAATATGTTGGTCATTGCTGAGTATAATATGTTGGTCATTGTTGAGTATAATATGTTGGTCATTGCTGAGTATAATATGTTGGTCATTGCTGAGTATAATTTGTTGGTCATTGCTGAGTATAATATGTTGGTCATTGTTGAGTATAATATGCTGGTCATTGTTGAGTATAATATGTTGGTCATTGCTGAGTATAATATGTTGGTCATTGTTGAGTATAATATTTTGGTCATTGCTGAGTATAATATGTTGGTCATTGTTGAGTAAAATATGTTGGTCATTGCTGAGTATAATATGTTGGTCATTGTTGAGTATAATATGTTGGTCATTGTTGAGTATAATATGTTGGTCATTGCCGAGTATATGTTGGTCATTGCTGAATATAATATGTTGGTCATTGTTGAGTATAAAATGTTGGTCATTGGCTGAGATTTGTGCTGGGACACATACAGAAATGGTAGGGACAGAAGTGCATATTTTCAGAGATATGTAGCTTTCCCCTCCCTCGATACCACCCTTGAATTACGGTGAGCACCAGCGGCACTGAGCAGGGAAATACCTCCCAATTTCTCAGGAGTTGGGACAAAAGTGCCAACTCCTGGAACGAAAGTACAGATTGTTGTGAAGGTGGGACGTGTCCTTCAAATTGTGACTGTCCCACCCACCTTGAAATTATTATGTTATACTGCTGCTTTTGCATCCTGAAAGAAAATTGTGCACTTGAGGTAACCTGGAGAAGCTGTTTCCTGCCCCCTTTCCCAAGAGATAGAGGGTAATGAACAAAATAAAACATTTCAAAATGATTTACACTGGCTGATGCCTTTTTTAATTCTCTACACTGCCATCTACTGCCAAATACCAACACTAGCACCCCGAGAGCTGACTACTGCAGCTCTTTTCCAAAATGATGGTCTGCTCATTTGTCTGGTTCAGTGTTGGCTAACCTGTGTTACTCCAGGTAAAACTACAAGTCCCAGCATTCTCTTCCAGCAATAAGCTGCTATATATTGGCAAAGCATGCTGGGACTTGTAGTTTCACAACTCCTGGAGTGTCACAGGTTAGTCAACTCTGCTCTAGTTCATGCTTGCCAACTTTTGTTTCTCACTTCTGGGTGATCCCGGAGGGTAGGTCAAGGGGCCAGAACAAGGGAGGGGGTGTGAAAGAGAAAGTTGACGAGATTACACTATTACTGCATTTTGATGCAGGGGTCTGAGCCAAAAAATGCGATTTGCAGTAAATCACGTCATTGAGGCCCCCTGTTTTGCCCACTTCATTAGGAAGTGGGTGGGATCTGGGAGAAAGATCTGCTCTTCTGGCATCTGGGTGAGCTACCCAATATTAAGGAGTCTCCCAGAAATTTTGGAAGGGTTTGCAAGTATGATCTAGTACATTCTAGAAGATGATAGCTAGAATCTGGTTGGATGCTATGGGCAACATCTCCACTTTTCCTTTTTAGAACATTTGATAATACACCCCTTTAATATTTCCACAAAAGAATTCTAAATCAGCTATTGTTACCAATGACACTGCTGGGAGTATTAAATAGAAGATAAAAATACAGCAGGACACATCCTAGAGCACTCTCACTAAATGCACACTTAGCTGAAATGAAACCTTTAGATATAATGTTTTTCAGGTTTGTTCAATCCATCTCATTTTGGGAAATGATAGCTTGTGAAGAAATTAGCTGGTACCTAGTACTTAGTTGCTATTATTCACAAAGCTGTACACAAAAATGTAGGCACACAACTGTGTTGTGCTGCCTGCTGCTCCCACAGAGATTGCAGATATCAGGTGGAGAATGGGTGAGTCAATTGGAGTTGTGGTTCCCATGAATTAAAGTGACTCACAATTGGCAATCTGAATTAAAAAAAATAAATTTCACCCAATTCGCACATTTTGAACCAAAATTTGTCCAAACTGTGGTGAACAGAGTGTATGGGACTTTATACAAACATTAATGGTTTTCTCTAGAAATGTTTATTTTTATGACAAAACAAAATATAAAACATATTGCAACGAAACACCAAAAACAGTAAAACAAGAATGTATACAGTATTGTGGATACAATTATGTGTAATAAATGTAATATACATACCAGTGGTCGAAGTGGAAGTTTAAAAATGTAAGTTAATGCAATGTGAGAATAGCAATGCACAAAATGTATCCTTGTGTTACTTGACTTAAAAGGAAAGCATTTATAGCTGCCAACAGCCACTTATTCACAAGTTCTGTTTCATGATTTAAATTTGTCCCTCGAACATTTTGGGCCTGATCCGTGTTCAGATGTAAGTCCGTTTGTGTGACATTTCTTGCGCGAAAATGCAATGTGCATGGTCAGAAATGTCAATGAACACAAATAACACTGCTGCCTACGACTTAAGAGGAAGGACAGGAGAGAAGAGCGGATTAGCGTAGGCCATGTACATTAAGGGCGTGCCGACGTAGATGCGGCAGATTCAATTCTAATTCTGGGTAAGAACTTAAGCATAAGTACATTTGGTTTTAGCTATATCACTTGCGCATAGTTGCCCACTTTTTAGACCTCTGCTCCGGGAGATCCTAGAGCAGGGGTCATGTGATGGGGGTAGGAGGGGGCGTGGTGATGCTACCGTAGCCCCACCCCGTTAATAAATGCTCAAAATCACAGCATTTCAAATCAGAGGGCGGAGCTAATTTAAAAAAATATGATCAACTCTATCGCATCGCTGTCTTCTCTCCCAAAATGTCTAGGAAACTTCTTGATTAGGGTGAAACCTCCCAGACTTCCATGAGAGCAGTCAATTTTCCCAGTAGAGTGCTTACTTACTTGCATGGTGGGAGGAGATTTTGACATTATGCGAAATGCATCATCAAGCATGATGGAATCTGCTGGTGCTATATGAATAAATGTTGATGATGATGATGATCAAACCTCGTCCACTCTTGATCCCCTTGCCATCGTTGAGTGGGCAAGGTGATGAGAACGAAATGTAATAATATGCTTCATTTGATAATGCCAATGATGGAAGTAGGCCACACCCACATTTACTTTTCATGACTCATATCCGCATTTGCTGGAAGCAATCTATGAAATGTAGGTAAGTATGTTCTATCTGCAGCAAGGAATCTGGGGCCTGATTCATTAAGGGTCTTAAATGAGGTATCTTATTTCAGTCTCCTGGACAAAACCATGTTACAATGAAAGGGGTGCAAATTAGTATTTTGTTTTGCACATAAGTTCAATACTGACTGTTTTTTCATGTAGCACACAAATACTTGATAGCTTATTTGTACACTGAAATTTAAAGTTGATATTTGTGCGCTATATGAAAAAACAGTCAGTATTTAACTTATGTGCAAAACAGAAAACTAGTTTGCACCCCTTGCATTGTAACATGGTTTTGTCCAGGAGACTGAAATAAGATACCTCTTCATTTAAGATCCTTAATGAATCAGGCCCCTGGTTCTTCTCCAACAAGACTTAGTTGCGCACTCTGTAAGCTATAAATAAGTTAACAGTGGATTCCTGCATTAACCATAGAGATCATAATGATCCATCCATGTATTGCTTTGAAGCCTTATTCTTATGAGCACTCACATTTCCACTGCATTTTACAATGCACATTATCTAAAGCAGCTCTATTCTTGGGCCTAAAGTTTTTCATAAGTAAAGTCTGCAGACACAAACCTGCATCGACCTACATGTCTGCTCTAGTCAGTGCGTAACTAGGAAGTTTGAATCCTTGTCTTCTTAATTGCAGCCCTGAGGCGAACACTGACTAGAAGGTGTGATGTGTGAAGCTTAACTGTGATGATAAGAAGCGTCCAGCAGGTGGCAGCCCAGCTCTACAAATATGAATGGAATGGGAACTTGTATCACACTGATTCTGTCTCACCTCAAACAGGGAAGCTAACGTGCAGACATATCAGCTCTGCACAGTGTGGGGCGCACCACCATCTGCACTAATGCTGTGATAGCCTCTGTTTGCTGTTGTGACTTGTCGCACGCTGTGTGCGCGTCTGAGAGTGTTTATGCATACGCTATATTGTTTGTTGTTTACACTAGACACAGGTATTCCATTTGTCTATGTCGCCTTAATCTGCTCCATGCTACCGTCTGGGTTTCTGCCTTGTATTTCCTATGCGAGACAGTCTTCATGGTCTGCCCTGTGTACACAGATACATGTAATGCACACAAGGTGCTAAAGAGAGCAGGATTACTTTTAGATCAGACTACGGGTTATATATTAATATTGCATTTAAGTGGAAATTTGCACTACACCACAGCAAGCAGACATTAACTTTTACTGTGTCTTATTGGCAAAGCACAAAACAATCAAAACGCAACTCAAAATATTATTTGTTGATGCCTTGCGCCTCTTCCTCGATTTGCAGAGGTATGCCTAGATTTACATTAAATCTTATGAGGTTTCTGAGTATTATTATTATTATTATTGATTATTTATATAACAACAATCACATTATGTAGTACTGTACAGAGGATATTATTATTGTTGGCCTTTATAGGGCACCACAAAATTTCCACAACGCCGTACATAAAGAGACATTGGACCATACAGGGTAAAACAGTACCGAACATTAAACAAAAAATACCAGGGGATATATTTACTAAACTGTGGGTTTGAAAAACTGCATATGTTGTCTAAAGCAACCAATCAGATTCTAGCTGTCGTTTTGTAGAATGCACTATATACATGATTTTTCAAACCTGCCGTTTAGTAAATATACCCCCAGAACTTCAAACACTCCAAATATAGTTTGCACAGTGAAGTTGAAGCAGAAGAACTGGTAGAGAGACAAGAGGAAATAGGGCCCTGCTCCTAAGAGCTTACATCCTAAAGGGAGGGCAAACAGGAGACACAAAGAGAGTCAGAGGAGGGGATCAAGCGCAAGAGTATTGAATAGGGGGAAGAGAGAGGATGATGTGGTCAAGCATGGAGAGAAGGTTAGTGTGCTAAGTAATCATTCACATCAGTCCCTGCTCCACTGGAGCTTACAATCTAAATTCCCTACCGCAAAACACGCATATACACACACTAGGGTCCATTTTTTACCAGAAATTAATTCACCCAGAGGGGGGCTATTAGGTCACCCCCCATCCCCTGGCAAGCAGCCGTCACCTGAGAGGCAGACAAAGATCCTGCCCAGTTGCTGATTTCTGGGCAGAAAACCGAGCTGAGACTCGGTTTTCTGAAAACCGAGCCCACCCGACCTTAGGGGATCCGAGTAGGCCAGCGAACTGGCTCGGTATCTCCGCGCGTCCTCGGATCTGAATCGAGGCAAAACAACAACGGATCTCGCAGGTTTTGGATTCCATAAGTACCTCCCTCCCCAGGAGATCCAGCGCCATTGCTCACACAGAAACATGGGTAACAGTGTTCTTGTCACTCTCCAGCCCCCAGTGACATTGCTCTGTGCCACTGCTCATACAGAAACAGGAGGGGTAGCAGTGTTCTTGCCACTTGACAAAAATGGGATATAGGAAAAAAATCGGGATCCGAAACCAAAACATGCGAGAGTGGTTTTGCCAAAACCAAAACACAAAGTTAGTCCAGATCCAAAGCCAAAACCAAAACACGAGGGTCAGTGAACATCTCTATTTTAAACACAATCAAAGTGACAGGCACATGCAGGGCCGGATTAAGGCAATGGAGGCCCCTGGGCTAAGGGGGCCTCCCTTCTCCTGTGAGGCCCCCCCCCGTGATCCGAGCTGACCGCGCAGCTCTCAGCAGCACTGATCGTGCCGGGGGCGCCCCCGCCCCCCGACCGATCAATACTGCTGCTGAGCACTTTCAAGGGCCCCCTGGATGCCATAGGCCCCTGGGTTGTAGCCCAGTTAGCCCTATGGTTAATCCGGCCCTGGGCACATGTATATAGTGTACAGACGTAGGCAGCCTGCTGGGAGTTTTTGGGCAGTGGAAGGAACCCGGAATAAACCCACACAAGCACGAAGATGTAAGGGGTGAAGTCTTGGGATAAATGGGTGTGATCTGGAAGACTATGGCGTGACCTGAGTGATTTGTCAGTATGGACTTATTTGACCCAAATTAAAAATGTTTGGATGTATGCTAAGCAGAGATCAGTTTATAAAAAATAAAAAATAAAAAATAAAAAATAAAACGCTCCTCTTTAAAGATTTTTTTTTAAATGAAAAATGCATTATGCAAAAATGGATCTGCATTGCATGCTCATTACAACCTTTTAGTATGTACCGGTAATTATTTTAACTCTTCTGCTTCCAGAATCTTTGGCTACCAGGAGCGCTGCACCAGAACAATAGCAATTACATTTATTTTCGATGTACCTTTGTGGATGTGAGATTTTTGCAAGTGATTTTTCATGTTCCCCTGTGCTGTAGGTTGCCAACATTAGATTTACGCTGTCAGACTTGGTTTGTATGTGATATGCATTGTCTGGAATCATGCTTATTTCAGTTTTAGTATGCATGGCACCACTACATTGTGCAGTGAGACAAAAACAATATGTGTTTGTATTGTAAGGTACTCTGAGGAATATGCATTGCAGAATCGCTCTGTTCTGCAGAATGAAACTTGATCCTCCTGCATCTAGTGAAGATCTGTTAAACATCCATGTATACAGTAACCATAAATGACAATAAGGGAAAGTAAGAGATTCTGCATTTGGAGGAAGTCTTCCTGGATTTTAAGATAAGTAGAAAGTACTAGGCCCCATAGCAAAATTGTGATGAAGCTCTTTAGACCCCATCATAAAGTTATACCCATGGCAATGCCCGTTTAATCCCTAGTTAGTATCCAATCAGGCAGAGTATTAATTGCAGTAGTAGTAATGACACATTAGTCTGAATGATAATGACAGTCATTTTAATCTCATTATTTTACAAATGCTATACCTGCCTGCAGGGCCGGACTGGCCATCTGGCACTTCTGACAAATGCCAGAAGGGCCGGTGGCTAGATGGGCCGGCCCGACACTTCCCCTGGCTTTCTGATGGCTGGCTCCTCCCCAGGAACCAGCCACCTCCGTTGCGCTAGATCACTCTGCACTGTGCCCTGTAATGTGGACACAGTTTGCAGCTTTGCAGGGGGAAATGGGGTGCTGGAAGAGGGGTGAGAGCCAGGGGGAAAAGGGGTGCTGGAAGAGGGGTAAGAGCCAGGGGGAAAAGGGGGTACTGGAAGAGGGGTGAGAGCCAGGTGGAAAAGGGGGTGCTGGAAGAGGGGTGAGAGCCAGGGGGAAAATGGGGTGCTGGAAGAGGGGTAAGAGCCAGGGGGAAAAGGGGTGCTGGAAGAGGGGTGAGAGCCAGGGGGAAGGGGGTGCAGGAAGAGGGGTGAGAGGGACAAAGGAGAAGATGGTGCAGGGGCATAGCTAAAAGAAAGTGTAAAGGGAGAGACATCTTAAGAATCGGAATGTCAGGGATGCAGCCATCATAAAACACAAGTAGTAATGAAGAATGGGAATGCACAGAGGGGACAAGTGTTAAAAAAAAAATCAAGCCTTCATACTCCATTCAGCTATATTTTCTATACCCCCCACTTCTAAATTTCCACTTCGTCCACTGCCCTCTGCCCGTGCTCCCGACTGCCTGTGTGAGCTGACAGCTGCTGATCACTCCTCGCCAGTGTGCCCAGTAGAAGAACAGAACACAGGATGCCATAATCAGGTAAGTTCATATATTTTCTCGTGTCCAATGTGTTTTTCACCATCCTTTCTTGAACTGGGGGCACTACTGTGTATCCAATGATGTTTAAAACACTATGTATTGCTCATTATTGCGCTGTAAAGTTTCTTGCATATTTATCTGTACAGAGATTTTTAATTAAGAGGAAAAAACACTGCTTGTAATACATTTTATCTGTGATTGTGTCAATATATCTATTTTTCTTTGCATTGTAAATGGGGTATTAAGCTGCTCCTGGGACTCACACTCTCAGTATCTGATATGCTGTAACAATTTTTATTTGTGAATGAGTTTTTGTCTTCTCACTACTATTGATTTGGGGCACTACTATGGCATACTGTTATTTGGGGGCACTACTGTATGGCATACTGTTATTTGGGGGCACTACTGTATGGTATATGATTTGGGGGCACTACTATGCCATAATATGATTTATGGGCACTACTGCATGGCCAAATATGAATTGAGGGTAATATTATGTGGCATAATATGACCTGAGGGCACTGCTATGATGTGACATATTATGAGCTGGGGGCTCTATGGTGTGGCATAATATGAATTTCTGCCAAAGGCAAGTCTCTCATTGTTGAATATGACGGGAGCCCAAAGAAGTTGCTGTACCGGGACCCAAAATTCCTCTTGTCAGCCCTGCCTGTGAGTCAAGGGGGTAGACGTCTCCAGGTAAATAATCTAAATGTTTCCTATCTAATCAAACTGATGGATCACATCCAATTATCTCTCACCCACCTCCTTTACCCCCCTTAATTTATATACTGTGTTATTTAAAATGACTAGAAAAGACGCATATCCAGTTACTGTAGTAAAAAAAAATATTTTTCTCTGACATTTTGCTGTAGATGGAAATACTTTTAATGCGGCCGTGTGGGTTCAAATGATCGTTCAATAGTTATGTCTTTTTCTGATATATTTATTAGAGTTTTATTTCATGTGGAATGATTCATGAAAATTCTGCCATTACTATTTAATTGAGGGAAAAGAGTACCTGTTAACTTTATGTGTGTGTAAGTATTCTGTTGTTGCTATTTTGTGGGAGATTTGAAAATAGCAAAACATTGGTTTCCTACAGTGGCGCCTGTATAATTGGTGGCATTGCTGTAGTATGGGGTGGCGTGCTGGTGGCAATTTTATAATAGGTTTGGGGCTTAGTATTGCTAATAAGTTGGAGAGAGTATTGCTGTAATGTGGGAGTGATGCTGGACGCTGTAATGTGGGGGTGATGCCGGATGCTGTAATGTGGGGGGTGATGCTGGACGCTGTAATGTGGGGGGTGACGATGGTTGCTGTAATGTGGGAGTGATGCTGGTTGCTGTAATGTGGGGGGTGACGACGGTTGCTGTAATGTGGGGGGGTAATTCTGGTTGCTGTAATGTGGGGGGTGACGACGGTTGCTGTAATGTGGGGGGGGGGTAATTCTGGTTGCTGTAATGTGGGAGTGATGCTGGTTGCTGTAATGTGGGTGGGTATGGATGTAGTATGAGTGTGTGTGGTTTTTTTTTTTACTGCTGTAATTTTGGTACAAATAACGTATTGTTATGGTATTTATTGATGTAATCGGGGTACTAATAATGTAAATTTGCGGGTCATTAGGAGAAATAAATACCCCCCCCCCACACAGACATACTCATACTACATCATGTTGTACTGCACCAGCAACGCACACTACCCCAGCATCAGAACGCAACAATATAGTGCATGAAGCCCACAACACGTGGGCCTGTGTGCTTTAAATGCCAGGGCTGATTTTTAGTCCCAGTCCGGCCCTGCCTGCCTGGATACATTTATAGTGAAGCCATATTAAATTTGAATTTTTAGTCACATGGGCCGCTAAGGCAATAGTTACGCCCTCGCGTGCAGACTGGCGTCTCTCTTCTTATACTTGTTCAGACACTGTAAGAACAGCTTGCTATCCAACAAATGTTTCGCTAGTAGAAATAAGCATAATCCAGTTTTGCAATGGAACAGAGGTGCGAAGTTCCAGCAAACACAATCGTCAAACTTTGTTTTTCCATTTCGCATTTTGTGCAATTGAGTATGAATACAGCTGGCGCAACGATGGCCAATGTATTCTGCTGTGTGGTGTAGCTGGAATAGCTCTGGGAAGAGGCTAAAGGCCCAATTCTGCCAGCAAAACATTCATCATTTTGCAGTGAAATTTTTTTTGCTAAATTTTACCAATCTCTACTCAGTAGTTTTAGTTGAACTCCAGCGGGACATCCGTAATATTTATCTTTTATGTGTATTCTGCATTCTCAGGTTCCCTAAACCTATAGAGCACTTTGTACCTGGAACATGCATTTTTAGTGAGTCCATATGGAGTGACGTAAGTCAAGCACAATAAGAGTATTTTTATAACAAACCACACATAGGAAGTTATCAAGGGATATATTTATCAATCCTACTAAAAAGGAACATTGGAGGTGTTGCCCGTAGCAACCAATCAGATTCTAGTTGTCATGTAGCACATATTAGAAAATAAAAGCTAGAATCTGATTGGTTGCTATTGACAACAACACTCTTCAATTTTATAAGGTTTAGTAAACCTACTCCCAAATGTGTACCTCACCAATGCTGATGATCTTGTAAATAATAGATAGCACTATTTTGCCAACAGGAAGGGAAGGGAACATGGTTACCCAGCATATTTAATGCCTTTCTTAAATGATGCACAGTAACTAAACTTAGACTTAGGGGGATATTCAATTTGGGCCAAAGTATCACTGGAACCTCTACGGAGATACATTGCGCTGATGTTATGGCAGGAATCTCCGCTTATTTTGTCTTGCACCCCATAGATGGGCGCAGAAAATGAGCAGGGATGCCTACCATAATTGCTCGCAGTTTGCGCAGCCAGACATCGCAGTGATGTTGGCGCGCCCCATCGCCGCCCATTGAATGTCCCCATTAGTTGCTAGCAAGATAAACAGCATATTATTGTTGCTAATATTTCTGCTGCCTTGTAGTAGAAAAAAATAGCATATATTAAAGTTCTTTCTAAGTCTAATTTTAAGCCGGAAAGTTCACAAGCAGTGAAATCTTTTCCATCCCCTTCCTTTCCCTGTTCTCTATGGTTAGTGTCACACTTGTGAGTTTTCCACAGCTAAAAAATGCTGAGTTTATTTTCATGAGTGATTTACAATGATATTTCCACCCCTAAAAATGGCTTCTCTAAATATTGATCATTTTTCTGTCGATTTCTCAGGTTTGAGCAAAGAAAATAAAAACAGCTACAAATCGCTGCTTAACTAGGATGAATACACTCTGAGTGCCAGGTTATTGTCAGATACCATTGATTTCAATAGAGTTGCATTTTCCAGTAGCATTTTAAACACCGGACTAAATCACTGTCAACAGCAGCAGTCAGTGGATCGCTAGAAGATCATCACTGGTGTGATATCCTTCTATAACATATAGATAGATATTTATGGGAACACAGTTGCTATGATTTCCAGGTGTGATTTTTACTGTCATAATTGCCGCAGGAAAATCTCCAGTGTGACCCTACACTACAATAGCACTTCTCAGGCAACCAAGACAACTGTTGTTTCATTGTTGCTACAATATGTCAGATTTCTGCAAAACTGCTAACTGTTTTGAACCCCAAAGACTTCTACACACAGGCGTTAATATAATGTGTTCAATGTGCATTCTTAGGGGCATATTCAATTGTCGGCGGAAACGCAGACAATCTCGCGGCGTGCGCACTATTACCGTTCTTATGGTAATAGTGCGTGTAAAAACCGTTATTACGGTAGTTTTCTCGCTGGATTTCAGCTCGCAGCTCCCTGAGCCGCGAGCTGAAATCCTGCTTACTATTACCATAATAACGGTAGTAGTTTTAACACCGCGGAAAACGGCAACAATTGAATATGCCCCTTAAAGTCTGAAAAAGGCACTTTAATGCCAAAAATGATGAACCTGCGCACAAACGCTCTCTCACAAGCAGTCACTTTATGTCAGTTTCAGTATTACCTGCAGCATAAGTGAGTGTTATGTGAGTTCAATGGGAGTGTTCAGTAAGCACATAGGGCCTAAGTCTTTAAGGAGAGGAAAGCAAAAAAAAAGGAGTAAGTTTGCTTTTGGACAAACCATGTTACAATATAAGGGGTACAAATTAGTTTATTATTTTGCACATAAAGAAAATACTGTCTGTTTTTTCATGTAGCACACAAATACTTGATAGCTTTATTTTTACACTGAAATTTAAAGTTGATCTAGGACATGCCCTACCCCACCTATTAATCTGTCACCACATTTTAAATTTACCTCCCCCTCCAATGCAACATGGTTTTGCCAAGGTGCAAATTTACTCCTTTTTTATGCTTTGCTCTCCTTAATGACTCAGGTCCATACTGCACTGTGCTGCAGGGAGACATTGAGAACATGCTAAAAGGTCATCATGACATGTGTGGATTACTGTACTTATCTACAAATCATTGCTGCTTCGCTTTCAAGGAAATGCCATATTTCCAAAAGTTCCGTTCATTGTTTGGCATCTATTAGCTTATTAGCTACACGTTCGTAGTCTGCTAGCTTCAAAGAAACTACGAAGAGAAGGATACATTTCTACAGACGACAATGTAAAATTTAGTGTATCAGAAGCAGGAGGTATCCAGTAAGAAAAATACATTTGGACATTAGGCCCTATTCACATTCTCCTACTAGTCCTTCTTGGTACTTATAATTTTCTGATTGACTTGTCAGATACATACAGTATAATATATATATATATATTGGGCCTGATTCATTAAGGAAAGTAAAGCAAAAAAAATGAGTTACTTTGGACCTTGGCAAAACCATGTTGTATCAGAGGGGGAGGCAAATTTAAAATGTGGGGACAGATTTATAGTTGGGGTAGTGCATGTCCTAGATCAACTTTTAATGTCCGTGTCAAAAAAGCTATCAAGTATTTGCGTCCTACATGAAAAAACAGCCAGTATTTAACTTATGTGCAAAATAATAAACTAATTTGCACCCTTTGCATTGCAACATGGTTTTGCCAGGGCTCAAAGTTACTCATTTTATTGCTTTACTTCCCTTGATGAATCAGACCCATTATGTTTGTATTAGTGACTTCTAGGTCTACAACTGCAGCATCCCTTGGCTCAGAAAACAACGTTCCATATCCTATTGATGGAGGCCCTGAACGCAGGAACATTTTGCCGAGCAGCTTTGTAACTTTATCAATAGAGATGACACTGATGGATTGATTCCACTGTAGTAGCTCTAGGCTAGGAATAACTCTAGGAAATCAACATGGCAGGTCTGAGGTTAAAGTGCATTGTTCAGGAGGCTTCGGGGGACTGGAGTGTATAAAGATATTAAGTATCAGTACACTGTACAGCACGCTCATCTTTCACACGAAACGTTACTTTAGGAAAAAAAAATGTTGACCTCACGCCAGGCCCGAAATGACAAAAACCTCAGTGAGGCCTCGGCATCAATCACAGTTTATGCTGCGGGATTTTATGGCCGCTCGGTAACGGGAGGGAAATAGCACACTGATGTGTGAAGTCAGGAGAGCTTGTCCTAATGTCACTGATACTTTGTGATGCATCTTAATGGATACAGCTGGAGAAGAACCGTGTTTCTCCAAGGGATGGGAAAATGTCAGGGCAGACAGCCCCCCCCCTGTCATTGTATGCATTAGGAATCAAGCAGAGTGGAAAAAAACATTGAGTTCACTGAGCTATGGCACTGTGCTGCAATATGGTGCTGTATGTAACTGCAGATGGAGCAGTCTTTATTGTAACATTTAGCTCACTGGGGTGCTCAGTTAGCACAAATGACATAAATAATTAGCACACATTTTTCATTGAATTGGGACTAACTGAGCTTCTGGGAAAAGTGCAGTATTTTGTTCTGCAGAAAGTGCAATACAGTCTACTCCATCTGTACTATATGGAAGCAACAAACACACATCCAATAATGGCATCATATGAGCAACTTGTTTTCTTATGCTGTCAAAAAATATCTTATAAAGACAAAACAAATGTGTCAATATTACTCTGGCCGTAAGAATGAAACAAGTCATAAATAGACATGATTTATCTCTACAGACACCAGTCTTAAAAATGACATTTGTGTCAGTGGCTTTTATCTTTCTCGTTAGCAGGCTCTGTTCTAAGCAAATCCTTGTGGAACACATGGCATGGCATTCAATTAGTTTAACCCATTCAGCACCACGTGCATTTCACCTGACATGGGCAGACCAATTTCACATTTTCAGTAAGTTGCTTTCACTGGAATAATTTTTTTTTATTATTTCATAGTCTACCTAAGTGAATTAAAGACAAATTGTACTTCCTTTTGCTGGCTCTTGTGCTAAATATATATTTATATAACGGGATATATACATAATATATATAACGGGAAACTGATATTTTTTTTTCCATATTTGTATTATGTTTTATCATCAATAATTTTTTGGAAAAACTTTTTTGTAAACATTAGGGGTACAGAAAACAAACAGGGGCATAAGAGAAAAGAGGAAAAAAAAGGGGAGCATGCAGTAACAACTGTATATATATGCAAATGTGGTATAACATCATATCAATGTGATTGTTATCTGATATTGTTGTCCATAGACTGCAGTAGATATTGGGGTCTATTTACTAAACTGCGGATTTGAAAAAGTGGAGATGTTGCCTATAGCAACCAATCAGATTCTAGCTGGCATTTTGTAGACTGTACTAAATAAATGATAACTAGAATCTGATTGGTTGCTATAGGCAACATCTCCCCTTTTCAAACCCGCAGTTTAGTAAATAGACCCCAATATCTACTGCAGTCTATGGACAACAATATCAGATAACAATCACATTTTTTTTTTTTTTTAAACAAGTGTTTATTAACGGTCAAAAGAAAAAAGAATTAACAGTGCAAAGGATACATGTTATATCAAACAAAATATATTCAGTACATTCGATAGTGAAGTAGAAGTCTCCGTGCTTCAGAGATAAAATAGCACAGATTCAATGAAATAAAGACCAGCATTTTTATTTTTCAAAGAGAAGAAAAGAAAAGGAGAAGGAAGAGAAAGAGGAAGAAAAAAGAGAAGGTGAAAGGTGGAGGGGGGGGGAGAAGGGGAGGTGCGTGGGAGATCCCTCTTGAGTCAGAGGCAATGAAATGGGAGAGGAAAGGGTTACGTAAGGGTAGAGGGTATGATTAGGTAAAGGGGGAGCGGTATTGGAAGTGAGACATCCAGGGGTCCCAGACCTTTGGCCGTGTTTCGCATAATGCTAGTCATGTATTCCATCTTATACGTATGCCAAATCCTATTAGTTACAGTGGAGAATGAAGGGGGGGGCAGCCTGCCTCCACTCTATGGCGATTTGACATGTGGCCGCTGAAATAATGTGACGAGCAAGTTTATTTTGGTGTCTAGTGGCCGAGGGAAAACCGAGGGGAAGAATAAAAAATTTAGGGTCGAAAGGTAAGGGGATTTGAATTAACATTTCTATCAATGCTTTAATTTCGCGCCAGAAGGGAATCAGTTTCGGGCAGTCCCACCATATATGTAAGAAAGAGCCCGCACCAGAGCATAGACGCCAACACCTGTCAGAAGAATCCGGCAGTATCTTTTGTAGCCGAGTAGGTACATAGTATCACCGGTAGAGAAGTTTGTAAACATTTTCCTTTATTCGGACGCAGATTGAGCTGGAGGCAGCATTGTCCCGAATTTCCGCCCACTCCTCATCATCAAGAGGAGAGACCAGGTCATGTTCCCATGACATCTCATGAGGGTCTCGAGGAGGAGTAGAGGGAGCAATTAGTTCAGAGTAGATAGTAGAAATAAGACCTGACGTCGATGCCTGGCGCAGACACAGTGTTTCAATTGTTGTGAGATGTCGAGAAATAAGACGTGGTTTGAAGAGGGAGTGAAAATTGCGAATTTGCAGGAATTGATAAAATATCCATGTGGGCAGGCCAATTTTAGTTTGAATGTCCGTAAATTGGGGAAATGTTATATCGCGGGTTATGTCATTTAGGAAACGTATCCCTCGGGAATGCCACGGAAGGAATGCGGAATGGTGTAGACCAGGAGGGAAATCGGGGTTATTAAAAAGGGGGATAATTGGTGATGGCTGCGGAGAGAGACCATAGAGCCTGATGGCTGAGTCCCATATAGCCAGAGAGTGGGAAATTATGGGATGAGACAAAGCTTTTTTGGGGCGACGGGCCCTTGGAATCCACAGAAGGGAGGCAGGAGTAAGCATCCCCAGACTTTCAGCCTCTAGTGTCACCCAGACCCTTACAAAAATGGGACCATTCCATAGGACACATTAAGCGATTTGGGCCGATAGATAGTATTTTTTAAAATTAGGTATACCTAGACCGCCACCCCGCGAGGATCTCTGTAGGACCCTGAGTCATACTCGTGGACGTTTACCTGCCCAAATAAAATTTAGAAGACTCAAATTGGAGGAATTTTAAATACATAGGGGGGAATTCGGATAGGTAAGGTTTGAAAAAGGTATAACAGTCTGGGGAGAATATTCATTTTAACAGAGTTTATACGACCTATCCAGGAGATAAATTGGAGGGACCAGGTGTTGAAATCTTTCTTAATTTGGGAAAGGGTATGGGGGAAATTAGCTTGGAATAGATGGGAGAGATTTTTGGTAAGGAAGACCCCCAACAATCACATTTTATCTTAAGACTGTGGTGATTCATTCAGACTGAAGGGTAGGGAATCAAAGTCAGTACCGCAGTTTATTAATGTGGAGCCATCTTCCTCCGTGACAAATTCATGCCATTGAAACTACTTGATAATAGGCGAGGTTGCAGAAGTTGAATATGATGCTCCCATTGTCTCCATGAGAAAATTACATTGAACTTTACATATTATATTAAAATAGGTGGGTTTGGGTCCCTCCATTTCTAGGTAATTGCTGCTCACCTTGCAATGGACATATGGTCCGACACATATCTACTGTGTTTAGGGATTTGGAGAGGGTACAGATGTAGCAAAGCCACTTCCGGAGAAGGGATTAAGTCAATATTGAGAGCTTTTGGAATCAAATGAAAGACCACCCACCACAATGGTTTTATAAATGGGCAGTTCCAAAAGATATGAATGATATCCCCAACCGCACCACAGTTGCACCAGAAGAATTTAGATTTGTTGGGCCATATTTTGCGCATTCTGTTTGAAGTGAGGCATAATCTGTTTAGAATCTGCATCTCAGAGTGGTTAAACCATGTAGATAATTTATCAGAGGTAATATATGTAACACCCCTTTCCTCGGCTAGAGTGTGTGTACTAATCTATGTGTGTCCTGTCTGCAAATGAACTCTTTATCTTGTGTTCACTTTTGCTCAGGGCTTCCACCTTGGTCTAAGTACTGTAGTCTCTTCGTAGGGTAGTGTTCTGGAGGTACCAACACCAGATAGAAACAAAGGAACCCTCCGCCCCCCTACACAACACTTCCTATACCAAAACATTGATAAAAATCTACATACGACATCTAAATAAATGACTTCAAACCTCTATAAACATCCAAAACAGCAATACAGTCCTCACTGAGCAAATACATATATATATATATATATATATATATATATATATATATATATATCTACATGGACATGAGGTGCCATCACAAGGCAGCTAAAATATAGGCCCCTTCCTCCCCCAGCTCCAACACAAAGCAGCTGATAGCCTGGAGTGCAAGACAATGTCCTCTTTGTAAACATTACCTGCACAACAGAACACCCCTGCTGCCCCCTCCCGACCTGACCAAGTCCATTCACTCCAACCAACCCTCCCTATCTAGCCAACGAACATGCCTCAGTCCAATCACCTGAACAACACAAGAAACATGGGTACCCATCAGCCTCCCTTCCTCTCTTCCCGCTCCCCCCTGTTCATACGTCCCATACGTCCCACAGCAGTCTAGCCCTAGTGTCTCCTGCCATAGCACTCTCTCCCTCCATACAGCGAGCGATGGTCTCTCCCACCACCGCTACATCCCCCGCTCAATACTGCCCCCTCTCCTCCATACTCCCTCCCCTCTTCTACCTGCTACACATCAACTGTCAGTATCTAGTCATTCCTCACACCTGTCACTCTTTAATCACTCCCTTGGTCTCAGTGATGTCACTGTGAGCAAAGCTTTATCAATCCCTGACATTAGTGCATATGTGCGGACCATCCTGTCCGCTGGCACTACACCTAAGTTTCGAGGTAGTTTTTATGGGAGTTATTGATACCAATAACTAATTGCACCTTTGCCACTACCCTTTGGGAGTCTATCAAATATTGGTTCTGGTGTAGGGTAAATGGGTCCCTAATTTTTAACAACTTCAGTGACCCAATGTCGGATTTGGAGATAATTATATAGATCACTAGATATATGAAATAGTTCTTAAAGGACATGGAAAGGTAAAAGAGAGTCTGCCGATATAAGGTCAGTTAATGGTTTAGTCCCCTTTGAATAAAATAGAGTAGAATTTTAATCGGGAATCAATTTTGCCATGGCCCTTATAGAGAGGTTCCGGGCCGGTAATACAATATATTTATTCAACGCTAGAGCACCTTCCTATACTTTTAGGAAATCACGGGTATAAGTTAACATGTTTAGCGTAAGCGGCCTTAATTGTTTGGGAGTCCAAAGAAGGTCTTCTAAAGGATATTCAGAGAACAGAGCTCCCTCTAAGTCTACCCAAACTTTATGGAGTTTTGGGAAACCCAATCTTTCAGGAGGCAGAAGAGAAAGCGATCATTAACTCCTCGTGCTTGCATTTAAGATAATGTCCTTTAATGATCGCAGGCAGCCTCTGAATTCTGTGTATCAGCCTGGAACGACAACAAAATGGTTCTTGGCCCATACTGGTGCTAACACCATCAGGAACACACTAGAAGGGCACAGTCTGGTTTATGTAGACAGAGCAGAGTACAGTTAAGTTATGTGTAATTTAAATGTATTGTTAGGTGCTATGACACTGTAGTGGTAAAATATTTGTTAGTTGCAGTATTGTGGGTCTTTGTACTCCTAAAACTTTAGCTGAAATAATATCCATGTCTTTAATGCCGAGCATAGTTGGAAAAACACACACGCCCTCCACTTCAGTTAGGCTGGATACACACTGTATGGTTTTCAGCCAACTATCGGGCCAAGTACACGTTAAATGGGCGTTCGGCCCAATGTCGCATTAGTGTGTATACTGCAACGATGAATGTTTATCGCTCCAAAGCTCATCGTATCGTTTCATTTGATTTTTAAACTGAACTCAAAATCTCGTTCAACGATGGAACAATGTTTTTCCAATTCTGCAGTGTGTCTGCACTCACGACCAGCATTGCAGGCAGATCTCCATAGAGTTTACAGAGTCACGATCTTTTCAGCCGATGGTTATGACAGATCTGAAGGTAAATCATGTAAAACATGTTTAGTGTATACATAAGAATCGGCATGCTGATCGGGATGAAATTTTGTATAGTGTGTACCCAGCATTATATGCGTGTTCTTTGCATTATGGCTGCAAGTTGGGGGTCACAGTTATTTTATCTACAATTATTTTATCTATGTATACAGTAAGATTCTAAGAGACACAATAGCAATAAATGCTGGGTAAAGAAATGTTTTACTGAACAGTTTTGAAAATATTGCTCCTTTCTACTCTAAACCCAACTTGCTAAAACGTTTTACATTTATTAATTGATGTTATATTTATGAATCATTTCCCAATTTAGCACCATACAATTGAACAACTTTCAGGCTCATGCTGTTGCTAGCCTACTTAACACAAAATGCTCGGCTATACTGAGCACTTAAACATAGACATCACTGGTATAGAGGAAAAAAACATGGCAATAAATGTGAACCTTATATATGTCCATGTTGGTATCATTTTGTATTATAAATCTCGGTTTACAAAATGCTGAATCACCTTTTTTAAATGGATCATGATGTCAGAAAACAGTCCGTTGTGTGACAAATAAATGCAACAGCTTTTTCGGCTAGTGACAAAATACTTTTAGTCCTCCGCAATGTAACGCAGGACTCCCAGCAGGAGCAAAGGGTTAACCTGCTCGTTTTAAAGGCTTATAAGCTGTATTTATATTACCCGCACTGGTTGAAAAGCCATTAAGGAGCAGCTGTATTGTGCTTTACTGCAACTCAGACAGAGGAAAGCTTTTAGGACAGAATTTTTCAAAGGTTTATGATATATTTATATTTCAAGACCTTACAGCATCATAATCTAGCTTGAATTGTGTAATCACATTCAGCACCAAAGAGAACCGACGGCAGTGACATGTTTAAAGACATATATTTCTCAGTGCTATGTTTCAAGTCAGAGAAGTATATTTAAGAGGGTTTAGTTCTTTCTGCTGTAGGTACTTTACGGGTGAGATTGCAGTTGTAGCATCTGAATGCAAAACGTATGTACAAATAAGATCTGATTGTAGTGTATTTATCACACATAAAACAAGCCCTAGCTTTAATACATTTATAGCTTGCAGAGATTTTTTTATTCCATTTGGGCACTCACGGTACTTGCCCTTTCCTAGAAGCTTTGCAGTCTGTTTATCCCCTTGTTCCTCTGCCAAAGCAGTAAGGATTAATTGGAGCGAATATAATGAAATATTCAAAAAAATAGATTGTTAAACTGCACATCTGGTCCGGACACAGTAAAGGCAGCCATTTAGGATAGAACCAATAGTCATGAGAATGGAGCTTATCGATTTCCGAGAAACTAGTAGTTACATCATCAAGGTAACCACAAATGATCGCATCAAATGAGGTGTATGACACTGAGCACACTTCCTCGCTGATTCCATTATTCACTGAATCCCCTTTAGTATAGGACAAATGATGTATGAACCAAAACTTCCCCACCTCCTTCTTTAGAATAACTCCCAGGTGAGAGTCCTGCAAGCCTTCAAATGGTGGCTGCTCAAATGGCCCTACTCCCTACCTAGTTTTACTTCTTTTGGTAACTCTACCCTGACCACCTCAGGGTGTTTTTGCTGATTTTAAATTTCCATGTATTTTTAAAGCATAACTGAAGGATATCCTAATACCCTCTTTCTCTGGTAATAATGCCACCACCCTCTGTGGATGTCTAGTAAGCGACAAGTCTATTTTCACTTTCACTGCCCTTTCCTAGAAGCTTTGCAGTCTGTTTATCCCCTTGTTCCTCTGCCAAAGCAGTAAGGATTAATTGGAGCGAATATAATGAAATATTCAAAAAAATAGATTGTTAAACTGCACATCTGGTCCGGACACAGTAAAGGCAGCCATTTAGGATAGAACCAATAGTCATGAGAATGGAGCTTATCGATTTCCGAGAAACTAGTAGTTACATCATCAAGGTAACCACAAATGATCGCATCAAATGAGGTGTATGACACTGAGCACACTTCCTCGCTGATTCCATTATTCACTGAATCCCCTTTAGTATAGGACAAATGATGTATGAACCAAAACTTCCCCACCTCCTTCTTTAGAATAACTCCCAGGTGAGAGTCCTGCAAGCCTTCAAATGGTGGCTGCTCAAATGGCCCTACTCCCTACCTAGTTTTACTTCTTTTGGTAACTCTACCCTGACCACCTCAGGGTGTTTTTGCTGATTTTAAATTTCCATGTATTTTTAAAGCATAACTGAAGGATATCCTAATACCCTCTTTCTCTGGTAATAATGCCACCACCCTCTGTGGATGTCTAGTAAGCGACAAGTCTATTTTCACTTTCACCGCCCTTTTCTACCGAAGTCCACCTCCAACAGATGGCCACCTCCAACAGCCGAGCAGTTGTGCCTAAATCTGCACAAGTGGTTTCAGTCCTTGAAAGGGTTGCTGCCAAATTTTAGTCTGAAATCTCATACAGATGCTTATGTCCACGGTATCCCAGCCCCAACCTGAATGAGACCCATTCCTGACTGTAAACTGCTCAACGTAGCATCACTAGTCCTGACCCTCAAAGCCCGGTAGACAACCCCTGTGGTATCCAAATAACCTTAGAGCCTTGTCATGTTCCGGTCTCTTCTACCCAATCACGCTAGCTAGAACATAAAAAGCTTGAGACCAATTTCCAAACATTCTAGAGATTAATTTGCAGTACCTACTGTCATCTTCTCTCTTCCTTCTTCCCTAACAATAAATTGAACCATTCCAATGCGAGTAGTGAAATATCTCCAAATACTTAACCCTCCAGGTATGTAATGGGTCCAGTACACAATAGCCTATCTACGAAACACACATAAAGCCTTCACCTGGCTGACTCCAGGAGTTTGTCAATTTCCATGCTGTGGTTGCTTGACTGACACAACCTGAGTACCCTCGTGTCTCCTTGGCCCAATTTCCTGTGTCACCTGCTTCACTGACTGGAACCAGGCATTATCAGGGCAGGGATACTAGTTGCCCTAGGGGTTTGTAGCATACCCATGGTGTTAAATCTTGGAGCCATTTCAGTCTATCTTGCTGCACACTCTCTGAACACACTCAACCAACATTATCCTCTGTAACATTTGATGTCCCTCCACCTGTGTATTCATTTTCACACTAATGTGTAGGGCATAAATGTACTTTGGAGCTGCTTGGACTTGCCAGAAAGACATCTCACTCTGGCCATACCTGGGAAAAGTTCCATGTCTCAGCGAGGCGCTCCTTGGCTACATATGCCAGTTCCAAAGGCTTCTGGACCTCCTCTCCCAAATATCGGGTGGTGAGTATAAGGAAACCACTGCAGCCCCTAAGGTCACTGAGGTTTCCAAACTCCTCACTTGAGCTTCTGCTTAGCCCAAATGGCCCACCGCTCTGCTCAATTAAACCCTGGAGCCCTCTCTCCTTTTCTGGCTCCACCAAGGCTCTCAGCTCCTCTGATTCATGCGGTCTGTCTCTCCCCGCAAAACAGTGTACCACCGCTCCTTAGCATGCGTAGGTAGATGCTTGTCACTTAGCAAAATACCATCTATGATAAATCCTAACCTTGCTATTATATATACTATCACACATATATGCCAATTATGTGTCTTATTGATTGATATTCACATGTTGGCACTATTAACCAAACTCATTCCTAACCTAGTCATGTTCCCCTTGCAAAAATTTTTGCTTGTTCCAGGGTTAATCGTGATTTCTTTTTCAGCTAATTATTTATATATTAGTGGGCTGATTACTATCATACAAATGTAGATACAAAAAAATTTAAGTATTTGGAATAAATTCACTTAAACTGCCGAAAACTATTAAAAAATGACTGTTTTCACATTTAAACTAAAGTAGCTAAGTCTAATTGTGCCTTGGGGCAACCTGAACATTGACTATTTTTAAAATCTGATTGATGTATGGACCTGTGAATGAGATAAAGAATTTACAAACATGACTCTAATGTTTTATAGCCTAGACATGACCTGAGAGATCTTGAGCATGCAGATGAATTGACATCACTGTTCAGTGTGAGATCACAACTAACCTCTGGCATAGGATAATACACGTGTAATAACTCAGACATGACCTGTGTTTTCATTCTTTTGATTATCTCATTTTGGTATTTATTTTTATGTCAGTTAAAATCTATCAATCTTTAGAGCGAGACAGAAGTAACATTGTACCCTCACTGAGGGTCACTGATAGCTGGAGTCTAGAACTACCTGCCAAACAGTAATGGGATGATGTAAAGCAAACTTAGTCAGGTCAGAACCTACTCTGGTTGGATAAAGATGATCCCTCCAACTTAATGGCAAAGGTAAAAAATTGCTGCTATCTAAAACTCATATCTAAAACCAGAAAGAGTATAGAGTATAGTATACTATGAAAAAGGTCCAAAATATTCTTGCAGTACTTAGATATTTCTTGTTTCCTTCAGCATTACTGTTTTCATTCAGACATTTCTTAAATATATGGCTGTATATCTTGCTGAAAATGTAAAAAGTTTTTTCTCTTTGTCATGGGGACTCTAATTATAATTTAATTTATGCTTTTGCATTTGTTCAATGAAAATATTTAGTGCACAGTTGCCTACGGTCCCGGGAATGTCCGGGAGACTCCCGAATTTATGGGAGTCCTAACAGACGCAAGGGAGAATAGGGCCATGTCCAGGATCCCGGCCAGTTCGGTAAGTTAAACGCAGGGGGCGGGGCTTAGTTGCACAATTCACGTTTCATCGTAGCCCCGCCCCCTGCTGTTATAGGCCAGAATTGGTGATGGCCATTTAAGGGCGGGGTCAATTATGACATTCTCTAAGCCCTGCCCACCTGCTGCCCCGGACCTCCCGGAATACCAATTGCCAAAGTTGGCAAGTATGATTTAGAGATTAATGTATGATAATACCTCCACACACGTCTTAGATTGTAAGCTCTATTGGGCAGGGCCATCTCTACCTTCTGTTTTATGTCACTGTTTGTAATTTGTTTGTGTCATGATCCCCTCAATGTACAGTGCTGTGTAATATATCAACTTGTTATATATAAAATATAATAATAATAATTATTATTATTACAATTTATCTATTTCCTATGAATGCAAGGCTAAGTACCTTTGCAGAGCTCATTGTGTTTGCTTACACCCAGTGATTGGCTGGAAATTATTTTCACTAAAGTGAATTCAGCTATTACTATACAGTAGATCATAACAACCGTAGCATGTTATTTTAGTAATAATTCTGACTAGTCTATATTATTATTATTATTATTATTTTATATATAATTTATACATTTACTGTACCTATATGCATGCAAGTACATGTTTGTTTACTCTTGGTAGGTGAGAGGTTAATCCTAGTGTGTTTAGCAACTGAAAATATATACATTAGTCTGGATGGAAAGGAGAAGGAGATAGATCACAAGCGGAACAGGAGATTTTGAGGTAAAAACCACAGAATATTAGTGACAGCTTTGGTTTGTCAATGTGTGGAGAGAAAGGACTGGGACTGCAATATCATCATCATCATTATCATCATCATCAACATTTATTTATATAGTGCCAGCAAATTCCATAGCGCTTTACAATTGGGAACAAACATTTATAAGACAATACTGGGTAATACATACAGACAGAGAGGTAAAAGGGCCCTGCTCGTAAGCTTACAATCTATGGGACAATGGTAGTTTGAAACACACGGGCATGTGCTACATCATATTGCACATTGGACTAGCTAGAATGCAAAGGTAAAAGTATTCAGTGGGTTGTGTGATCAGTCACACAGCAGTGTTGGTCAGAGGGTTGTTGTATTGTGTTAGCTATGTAGAGGGTGGTAATAGGGTAACCTAGGGAGATTAAGATGCCAGTTTAGGAATATTATAAGCTTGTCTGAAGAGGATGGGTTTTCAGAGAACGCTTGAAGGTTTGAAGACTAGAGGAAAGTCTTACTGTGCAAGGGAGGGAATTCCACAAAGTGGGTGCAGCCCGGAAAAAGTCCTGTAACCGAGAATGGGAGGATGTGATGAGAGTGGAAGAGAGACGTAGACCTTGTGCAGAATGGAGATGTCAAGTCAGGAGATATTTTGAGACAAGTGATGAGATGTATGTCTTTGCAATTTTGTTGATGGCCTTGTATGTTAGTAGAATAATTTTATATTGGATTCGTTGAAATACAGGCAACCAATTTAGAGACTGACAGAGTGGCTCAGCAGAGGAAGAACAGTTTTCAAGGAAAATCAATCTAGTCACTGTAGCGGTTCAAGTCTGATTTTGGGAAGACCAGTAAGGAGGGAATTGTAATAGTCAATACGGGAGATGATGAGTGCATGAATTAAGGTTTTTGCAGTGTCTTGTGTGAGATATGTGCGTATTCTGGAAATGTTCTTTAGATGTATGTAACATGATTTAGATATAGAGTCAATGTGGGGAATAAATGATAGTTGTGAGTCAAGGATTACACCTGGGCAGTGAGCTTGCGGGGTGGGATTTATGGTCATGTTATCAACAGAAATAGATATGCCAGGCAGGAAGCTTCTATTTTTGGGTGGGGATATTATTAATTCAGTTTTTGAAAGATAGAGTTTGAGTTTGCGAGAAGACATCCGAGATGAAATGGCAGAAAGACAGTCAGTAACGCGAGACAACACATATGGTGAAAGATCAGGAGAGGATAGATAGATTTGTGTATCATCCGCATAGATATGATACTGATATCCAAAGCAGCTTATTAGTTTTCCAAGAGAATTGGTGTAGATAGAGAATAGCAGAGGACAGAGGACATAGGACTCAGAGGACTGAGCTTTGTGGTACTCCAACTGATAAAGGAAGCAGAGCAGAGGTGGATCCAGAGAAATTAACACTGAAAGAGCGAGTAGATAGGTAGGATGAGAACCAGGATAGGACAGTGTCTTCAAGATTGTAGCGTTTGTATGAGGAGAGAGGGGTCAACAGTGTCAAATGCAGCAGAGAGATCCAGGAAAATAACTAATAGAAGCAGGGAGAAAGAAAGATAGGAAAGATGATTGTAAGATGTGTGTCCTTTTAGTTTCTGGCGACAGGGTGAGCATGTTAAAGTTATTGAATTTAAATAGGAAAAGAGTTCATGAGTGTTAACTAAAGGTGGGTGAAGTAATAAAGGGGCAATGTGGACAGAGGTTTGTGTTGCAGGATGGGTGAGGGATGATATAGTCCTAAAGATAATGCCTTGAAAAGAGAGAAAGAAAAATATTTTGGCAAGCATTGGGATTTGTGAGTAAAACAGCAAAAAGTTAGGGAATTAAAAGAATTACCTAATTGCAATGTCCTGTGTAATCAGAGAAGTAGTGCAGAGTGAGGCTGTAGTAGATGTAGTTTATTCCTGGATGTCTGGACAGCATGGAGTAATGATGTGGGTGGAAGTGTTGAATGGAGAGTAATAAAGAACAGGTGATTGAGTAACTGAGTTCTTGCAGAGTCATGAGAGAGGAGAGTGGTTCAAAATCAGTTTAATTTCTTCCTACTTCTGATGGCAGACAAAGCCTTGAGTAGAATTGAAAGTACAATGATGACATAGGGGTCTGAAATTGATGTAGCATGCGTAGGGAGTGGCTGAACAAGTAGTACAGCAAGCTGATTAAACAGAGGGGATTTTGCAGGGAAAATAAACTGACAGATAAAACAAACTTTCATGAGCTGAGTAGAAAATAAGTGCAGACTCCAAAACAGTCTTCTTGTGGTGTAAAGCTTGTAGCCAGGGATATGCATTGAAAACCACAAAAATATCACAATTTATACTAAAGCACTTTCAAAATAAACACAATACATGAAAAATACTGTGCATAGACTGTATGCTGGGAAACTAAGAGTTAAATAACAAAAGGTTCAGGTTAGCATCTTCATTATGTTTTATGGTGTGGACTGTTACACTAGTTGTCCTTTCTTCTTCATATTAGTTAAAATATTTGTGCTCAGTCCATTTATTGCTTCAAGAAAAACAATATAGCCACCAAAGTGGGTTGGTGCCTGTTTTAAATCTAAGGATTGCTTTTTAGCCTCAGTCCAGTTCTACATAAAGTCCATATTAAATGTTATATGACATAATCTATACTGGGGAAAAATAGATGTCCTTTTTTAAATACCTGTAGCTCTAGGGAAGATAAGCAAATAGTACAGTAACACCCATCATCCTGTACAGAGAAAGCCACAAAGAGCAACAATTTTCCATCCCTTTAGCAACGAAGATGTTAAGCTTAGTCACAAGTTGTTTTCATTTGTTTGTCTTCCATCTATCTCCTGGGCAGATGGATAGCATTGAAGATGCAGGGAAAAAAAAGGTGCTGAAACAGCGAAAGTAGAAGACAGATTAAATCTCAGAAAGTACCAAAATATCAATCTCCAACTCTATCAAGACTGCCTTTCGACTTGGTCTACCATGCACAATGTATTATGTATTGATAGCAGCTCTGTACAGTACTCTGAGTACATGCCTGTCATTCACAGTTTACAAGAGAGCAGTAGGGAGTCTCATAGTTGTATCAGCTTTTATAAGACTTCCATTGCAAATATTGCTAACAGTACATGGTAAACAGTGTAATTGTGGCCTTAAACTAACACACTCATTGTCAAAGTCAACATGGTACTGTTTGCCTGTGTTCACAATGTACTGATACCGAGTGTATTGTCAATAAAGTTCTTCCCGCTTGTTTAATAGTGCAGCTGAGAGCGGTTCAGTTTTCATTAAGACTTGGGCAAACTATGTCAGCATTAATGAAGTTGTGCACCTTCAGATAACTTTAGTTTATTGGGTTTTGCATTTTACCTTACAACGTTTCCTGAAAATATTGCAACAGCTTTCTGAATTCATTCTTATATGCTTCAGCCTTATATGTACACGTATAACATGAGGGAAGAGGGCAAGAACCAACTAAATAAATACAAAAAGTAGTCTATGGCCGAAAACTATGTTTGGCTAAAAAGCTATTTTTAGCTTTTTTGGCCCTTGTAGTTATCCTCTAGGACAGTAATAGGCTACCTGATAAATTTCAGGGGCCTCATGGACGACCCTCTTACCTTCAAAAGGGCTGTACGTTACCCTTCATCTGCGGCCATTGGGCTGACAGTTGCCCATCTAGAATGTATTTGTTGCTGTTTGCTATAGGTTGTGGATTACTCCGATTACTCTGTCACACTTTAAGTGAAACATATGACATAATTAAAGTTTTTTTTAAAGTTGTATGTTAATATAACTGCAAAAAGGCAATGCTAAATTACCATATAGCAATGGAACGAACTGTGTTCTACGGTACCAGCCACAAGAAGACTGAGGCATGACGCACTGCTAGATAAAACAACATGACGTAGAGTCGCAGACCGTTTGCTCTATGTCGTCACTTGCACCATTTGCCTCAAATAAACTTACTCTATCTATTGTCCCGCGACTCATCTCCACTTCCTAATGGACAATGTCATTTAAAGGATGCCCTATAAGGCAAAAAAACGGCTAAGCAATACCCTGCAGGAGTTCCTCATTAGTAACAGTCTCGTTAAATAGAACACCACATGCTGCCTTATATAATGTCCTGCAGTGTCCTTGTTATCCCAAAGGAATTTATGCAATCATCTGCAATTCACTTCAAAATTATGCAATGCTCTGCTTCATGTATGCCTCAGAATCTCTAGCCAATGCTTATGGAATACGCTGCTGGATCTCTTCCTTGAAGCGGCTGTATATGACTGATTACACGCTATAGTCACACAATGCCCTGCAGGATTCCTTGTTTTGGCCATTATAGAAAGGAATACATAATGCATAATTACTAATGTGACTTTCCTTCAATCATACATTAACACCTTTACTACCACAGCGGCTACATTAAACACAGAACAGATTAACTGTTCCGTTAGTTCTGTGGAATAAAGAAGTAACTAATTACTGATATAAACAATATGAGGCCCCATTATGAAAATTAAAATATATAGTTGCAATTACAAAACAACAGCTTTCCCCATCCTAGCAGATGCATAAGCAGCAATAGAGACGCAACAGGTATAAATGTGAGATAATGGGGCTTATTTCTTAATATCTTAATCTTAATATCTTTCTTAATGTTGGAATTTGGACACATGTGAAGTAACCCATAGCGACCGATACAATCATATTATGTTGCAAGCACAGTTTAGAAAATGAAAGCACACCTCTGGTTGCTATGGGTTAAAGCACATTTGATCACAATCATCATGCAGTACATTATATGTCCCTATTTGATTGAAGTTTTATTTAGAGACAATGGGGACAATTTAGAAATAGGTGTAAATGATGTTTGGGTGTAAAATTTGCTTCCGGGCAAGCCATGATGCACTCCCAGGGGGCAAATACTGTATGCTCTTGCATCCTGCACACAGATATTGGCCAATTGTGTTTTTACATTGGGTTTTACATGTCCCCACTCACAACTGTAAATACGAATGTCCCTTTTTACACCCCCCCCCCCCCTGCGCGAAACATAATGGTTTGCCCAGATGAAAATTTTGCACCCGCTATCTGGATTTGCTCTTAACTTTAAATAAGCCCCAATGTGTTTAATTTATACGAACCTGCAAAAATGCAGCTCCACAGTGCAAATGCCTTTTTATGACCCCATGTGCCATTTTTGTGCAAATACACCTGCCTGCAGGGCCGGACTGGCCATCTGGCTCTTCTGGCAAATGCCAGAAGGGCCGATGGCTGGATGGGCCGGCCCGACTCTTCTTGGCTTCCTGGGGGCTAGTTCCTCCCAGAAACTAGCCACCTCTGTTGCACGCTCCTCCGCTCCCTCCCCCTTAAGCTCTGCACACTGTTCCATTCAATCCGCGATTTTCAGGAGGGGGGGAGGGGTTGTTCGTGGGCTGCCGCGATTCTCGCGCGGGGGGGGTCACGAGTGTGAGAGAGCGCAGTGTATGGTAATTATGCTGAGAGCGGGAGGGAGGGGTGAGGATGTCGTGCAGGTGAGAGCAGCTGAGAGTGGAATGGCAGGTCTGTGGCTTTGTGACCTCTTTTGTTGAAGCCTGACTTTTGTTTCCTCTATTTGCCTTATTATTATTTTTTCTAGCATTGTTCCTTAGTTTCATGTTGAGCTGCTATGTAAACAATTTTGAAATACAGATATAACAGATATAAATGTACATAGTTACTTTCTTCAGCTCAAAAAACATATGCCTTATAGGATATGGATATATATATATATATATATATATATATATATATATAGAGAGAGAAGGGGGTGTAGAGAGAGGGGTGAGAGAACCAGCGGAGTAGGGGGTGCTGGGAGAGGGGTGAGAGCCAGGGGGAAGGGGGTGCAGAGAGAGGGGTGAGAGCCAGCAGAGTAGGGGGTGCTGGGAGAGGGGTGAGAGCCAGGGGGGAAGAGGGTGCAGAGAGAGAGGTGAGAGAGCCAGCGGAGTAGGGGGTGCTGGGAGAGGGGTGAGAGCCAGGGGGGAAGGGGGTGCTGGGAGAGGGGTGAGAGCCAGGGGGGAAGGGGGTGCAGAGAGAGGGGTGAGAGAGCCAGCGGAGTAGGGGGTGCTGGGAGAGGGGTGAGAGAGCCAGGGGGGAAGGGGATGCAGAGAGAGGGGTGAGAGCCAGCAGACTAGGGGGTGCTGGGAGAGGGGTCAGAGAGCCAGGGGGGAAGGGGATGCAGAGAGAGGGGTGGAAGCCAGCAGAGTAGGGGGTGCTGGGAGAGGGGTGAGAGAGCCAGGGGGAAGAGGTTGCAGAGAGAGGGGTGAGAGAGTCAGGGGGGAAGGGGGTGCAGAGAGAGGGGTGAGAGAGCCAGGGGGGAAGGGGGTGCAGGAAGATGTGTGAGGGCCATGGGGGTAGAGGGTGCAGGAAGACGTGTGAGAGTGCCAGGAGAGAAGATGGGTTAGGTGAGAGCGACAAAGGAGAAGATGGTGCAGGGGCATAGGTAAAAGAAAGTGTAAAGGGAGAGACAGCTTAAGAATGGGAATGTCAGGGATGCAAACATCATGAAACACAGGTAGTAATGAAGAATGGGGACAAGTGTTAAAAAATTTTTCCACTACGCTCTGTTCCTGCTCCCGACTGCCCGTGTGAGCTGACAGCTGCAGATCCCTCCTCGTCCAGCGTGCCCAGTAGGAGAACAGAACACAGGATGCCATGATCAGATAATTTCATATATTTTCTCGTGTGCAATATGTTTTTAACCATCCTTTCTTGAACTGGGGGCACTACTGTGTATCCAATGACGTTTAAAACACTATGTATTGCTCATTATTGCGCTGTAATGTTTCTTGCATATTTATGTGTACAAAGATTTTTAATTAAGAGGAAAAAACGCTGATTGTCATAATTTTTTTCTGTGATTGTGTCAATATATCTATTGATGCCGGTTGCTGTAATGTGGGAGGTGATGCCGGTTGCTGTAATGTGGAAGGCGATGCCGGATGCTGTAATGTGGGGGTGATGCCAGTTGCTGTAATGTGGGGGTGATGCCAGTTGCTGTAATGTGGGGGTGATGCCGGTTGCTGTAATGTGGGGGTGATTCTGGTTGCTGTAATGTGGGGGGTGATGCCGGTTGCTGTAATGTGGGGGTGATGCCAGTTGCTGTAATGTGGGGGTGATTCTGGTTGCTGTAATGTGGGGGGTGATGCCAGTTGCTGTAATGTGGGGGTGATGCCAGTTGCTGTAATGTGGGGGGTGATGCTGGTTGCTGTAATGTGGGGGTGATGCCGGTTGCTGTAATGTGGGGGGTGATGCTGGTTGCTGTAATGTGGGGAGTGATGCCAGTTGCTGTAATGTGGGGAGTGATGCCAGTTGCTGTAATGTGGGGGGTGATGCTGGTTGCTGTAATGTGGGGGTGATGCCAGTTGCTGTAATGTGGGGAGTGATGCCAGTTGCTGTAATGTGGGGGGTGATGCTGGTTGCTGTAATGTGGGGGTGATGCAGGTTGCTGTAATGTGGGTGGGTATTGATGTAGTATGAGTGTGTGTGGGGGGTTATTTATTGATGTAATTGGGGTGCTAACAATGCAATATTGAGGGTCATTAGGAGAAATAAATACCCCCCCAAACATACACACGCACACTACATCATATTGTACAGCACCAGTAACGTGCAATGCGCCAGCATCAGTGTGCAACAATATAGTGCATGGGGCCCACAACACGTGGGCCTTTGTGCTTTAAATGCCAGGGCTGATTTTTAGTCACAGTCCGGCCCTGCCTGTCTGTATGGGTGCAAAGATTTGCACCTTTCAATGGGAGGAACTGGGAGGATGGTGGCATTCCTAGCTAAAAGTGGCTGCACTCCTTTGGATCCTAGTGCAACCATATGCAAAAGCAAGATTTAGTGCTGTGGGGAGGAGATAGTTAAATAAGCATCAAGGAGTGAAAAGTGCACATCTTAGAAAGCGTCCTTGAGTTTTTCTCCCCTGTTTTGTTATGGTGCTCTGGAGGTACCAGTAGTTCAGAAACATTCTACACTTTGAATGGGACGCAATTTGCACCTTCCATTTCTTATACAGCAAAGCAAATTTATAGGCACAATTCTATCAATGTAACAAAAGCATTAAAATATACCCCCCTCCCCCTGCATTCTCAGAATAACAGAGCAGGGACCATAGTAGGAGAAATCACATCACTGAGCACCCTCAAAATATTACTACAGACTCAAATTAATGATCTGCCCCTGTTAACAATCCTTGTGTGCACCAAATTAAATACTTCAAGATCCCATGGTCTTTACAAGCAGTACTCAAAACTGAAAGCTGTTTGTACAATGGAGCAGCGGAGTACCCTAATGTGATCACCATCTGGGGGTAAATGTATCAAGCTGAGAGTTTTTCGGCGGGTTTGAAAAACCAATCAGATTCTAGCTATCGTTTATTTAATACATTCTACAAAATGATAGCTAGAATCTGATTGGTTGCTATAGGCAACATCTCCACTTTTCAAACTAGCTGGAAAACTCTCAGCTTGATACATTTACCCCCTGATGTCATTAAGGATTTCCTACATATTGACAGGCTCGGGTCCTTGCTTGGCTATTGTATGTACTCCTGTTAGCATTGAACTAGCAGTAACAAAAATAAGAGAGACCTATGTGAGTCTGTCATGACTCCTAAAGGTCTGTCCTTGTTAATGGGAAAGTGGGAAAAATTTAAAACTAAAAAGATAACACATACTGTAACTAGATTAATACATACTTTTATGGGATTACATTGAATATGGAATTATTCCAATGGGACAAATATGAAAAAGTATTTTTTTAATTTAAAAGTTCAATACATTAACAAAAGAAACCATTGTATGTCCTGAAACCCCCCATAAAATTTAGTTGGCTAAATTAAGAAATAGAAAATAATTCCAGCCTCATCACACATTAGTTTTGCATTATTTTGAATAGAAATTGGAACATAACCATCAATAGATAGATGTGTGGAAAGTAATAGAACCTGCTACTGTAACAACTTTATTTCTATTGTCAAAGTCAGTGTTCTGCAGAGTGCTTTATCTCTCAGTCCAGTGAATGAAGGCAGTGGACATTGTGTATAGCTGGTGTCCTTTAACGTGCTTGTGGTGCAGTTGAAAAGAGACGTTCTGCAAGATAAGCTTACTGTAACCATAGACTGGTTAAGGAATACTCCTGACTCTGACTTCAAGTGGTTCCTGCAGGTTCTGCTCTCTCCCTGCAGCAGCTTTGTGGTGTTGAGCTAGTCTTACTGGGAAAATAGGTTAAATTATACTCTCATCATCATCAGCATCATCATTTATTTATATAGTGCCACTAATTCCGCAGCGCTGTACAGAGAACTCACTCACATCAGTCCCTGCCACATTGGGGCTTACAGTCTAAATTCCCTAACACACACTTCCTTATTCTTGTGGTACAGCAGTTGGACATAAGTAAAGAGAAAGAATTTTAATTAAGCTGCTCTCCTTTGAGCATATTGTCATTCACAAATAGTTAACATTAGGTTTAGTTTGTTCCTAAATGTAAAGAAAAATATATGATCGTTTATTTGGTGTTTAATCTACATATTTTCTAACTGTTCCAATTTAAGCAGGACCTTCCAGATTGTGGGTAACTCCATTTGTCCTGTCTTGTTGAATGTTGAACTAAGGCCTATGTTCCACGCCAGCGAGATATCCAGGGGAGCGGACAGGTGTCAGATACGGTCATGTCCCTAATTTGACGTTGTCATGCTCCTTTTTCAGAGGTGTCGAGGCTGCGTCCCGATTTACAAAACACAAATGTTGGTTGGTATGGCACTACATAGTGCTAGGGCAGAATGGTCAGGAAATGGCTTTACTATAATAATTTTATTTACTGCCGTTTTATTTATTGGTCAGCACTGCGTTCCCCTAAAGCTTCCATCCCCATGAAACACTATTAGCCCTCAATTCCATGTGTCCTAGGATTTTTTTATTGTTTATAATGTATTTTCCAATTTAGATATTGTTTATCTTCATATTTGAATTTTTTTTTTTTAATTGTTGTATTTTAGTAAGGAGGCTTCAATAGGTCTCCCTTTTCTGTGAAGTACTCATAGAATCAGTGTAAGCTGAACCAAGGAGCAGCTACAATCAGATCCAATTTGAATTAATCGGATACTGTTGTCTGGCAGAGGAGACTGATCAAAAAGGCTGTTCTAACCCAAGACACTAATTACAGATTAAAAGTCTTGTCTGGATTTTACTTTTCGTCTCTCTAGACCACTTTCGCTTCCTCCCATTTGCCGTAGAGATCCATGGTTCTAACCTCCATCTTTCATCCGTAAAAAAGAAATAAGAGAATATTTTTAATTGTAAACTCACATTCTTTATAATAGCGAATTATCTTGAATTTGCAGGTAGATTTTCAAGGTTTAAAGATTTTTGTTTGTCACTAGAAATGTCTCTAAATTCAGTATTGAGCAATTGTACAATAAATTCCTGTTTATTCTTCATGCTAGATGCAATTCTATTAAATGCACCTGGTTAGCATCAAAGTTTCCTTGCAAATTATTTTAAAAATGCATTTCCACCTACTGTAAAAGGGGAGTTGCATGGGGCAGCCACTGGGGCTCTGGCTTGAGGGGAGGAGGGGGCACATTAGTAAAAATTTACACTAGGGGGTAAATGTATCAAGCTGAGAGCTTTTCGGTGGGGTTGAAAAACCAATTAGATTCTAGATATCAATTATTTAGTACATTCTATAAAATGATAGCTAGAATTTGATTGGTTGCTATAGGCAACATCTCCACTTTTCAAACTTGCCGGATAACTCTCAGCTTGATACATTTACCCCTAGGGGGTAATGGACCTTTAAAATGTTGTCACTTGTGCATTTTCTTTATTCAAGCATGCACATATCAGCAAAACGGGGCAGGTGAGTTAACCCTTACCATTCTGGGCCAGTATTACTAGTGATACTATTATTAAAAATTGCTTTAATTAGGTAAAACGGTTTTATCGCTAGAGAAAGGAGCCTATTGATAAATAGCATACTTGCCGACTTTTTAGTACCACCTCTCTAGGAGGAGGTATCAGGTGGCAATTGCAGGAGGGGGCGTGGTGCTGAGATCATGTCACCGTAGCCCCGCCCTCTGATGTGTAATGCTCCTATTCATTGTGTCGCACAGATGCAATTCATGTCATTGAGCCACTCCTCCCCCCGGGATCAGGAAAAGTCCAGGTGGACTAAATTTGTGACCCTCCCGGACACGCTGGGAGAGGTGGCTATGATAAATAGACCCTGAGAGTTTGATAGTGGAAGGAGAAGTTAAAATGCATAGCGGGGAAGCTTTCCCCAAATAACACATCCTGCGACATAACCTTCACCAAACCAAATAAAGACACGGACACCAAATTAAAGTTGGAATGAATGACGGTATTTATTAATCTTTAAACTAATAGGACTGTAAGGCGGACGAGAGCAGGGCAGTCAGGAATGCAAAACCAATAAAGGGGGAAAGGTCAGACCATAGTACCACCAACCCAGGATCATACCTTATCTATTGGCCGGTGCTGAGATCAAGTCCAACGGCAAGACTACGCCCCCTATTAACTCCGCCAGTATAAACCATACAAAACTGGCCCAATGGTCCTCCTAACATACGGACCAACCATGGTATGACACCATAACCACAGAGGGGTAATAACCTATGACAAGATCACCCGAGCACCATATGCACAGTTACAGACTGCACTGCTCTCCTACTCTAACCAATAACAACTCCAGAATTACCCCAGAAATTGCAGGGAGGGTGGGAGGAATCCGGAAGCAGGAAGAACTATATCCTCTGAACACTGACTTATAACTGTGTATAAGTCCCAACCCCTTCCTGCTCCCATTGGCTGAAAATCCAGGAATCCACAGATAATAGGTTCTTTGGCAAGTCACTCACCCGCATGATTTTAACTGCGTTTAGTCTAATGGACACACTTCTCAAATTGCAGCAGCACTGAGTATTGATACAGGAAGGATCTGGTGTCAAACATGTCACTATATGATTTAAATTTACATATTCAACGTGTTAATAATACTGTCCTGAAACTACAGGGAAAGGAGATATGTTTCTGCTTTTATATACTATGAAAATGTGTTTTATTGCTCATTAAAGGAACAATAAACTGTCCATAACCACTTCTGCCCACTGAACGTTTGTAGCACTGAAATATGCACCACTATCCAGTCCCCGGCTGCCTGATTCTGGTACAGTGTTCAAACTGTTGTGTACAAAGCAAATAAATACAATTCACTAGGGTAGTGTAGAAAATAGAAATAAATATTATAACCAACTAAATTAATGCACTGTATGTATACGTGTCTGGTAATTAGGACCATGAAGGTGTAATCAGTTGCTTTAGCAATGTCTTCTGAACAAAGGGTTAATCTGCAAATGTTTCCTTAGCCGCCCAGCAATTAAAATCCCATGCAGTACAGCACTGGTCTTTCTGAGTGGTTAACCAGACACAGGACATCAAAATAATACTGACCGTAATATTTATCATTTAGAAAATGCCAACGGATCAATATTTCAGGCAGCAAAGGGAGAATGTTCTCTCTCCGTCTCTTTCCCTCTCCTGTCGTCCTCTCTTTCTTTCTATATTATTTAAACAAACTTGGACATTTTTTTTGCTTCTGTCATTCCTTACTTATCAAAGCTTTCTCTTCCCCTCATGTCTGCTAATTATAACCTGTTCTTTGTAATAGTCTGCAGTGGATATACTTCAAACAGTGGAAAGAGCTGACATATCTAACCTTTACTTTGTAATTATATTACATGCTATATTGGTCAACAAAGCTGTCTGACTAGACACGAAATACAAGCTCCTCCTACAAAAGCCCAGGCATTTAAAATGTTACAAATACTGTTTCATTCAAGTGGAGTTATCTGGAAATTCTAGGTTTAACAACATAATTTGTTATGTAAAATCCATTGTCCAGGGTTGCACCGAACAGCTGATTCTCAATACAGGTCTCATTGGATCAAGCATGTAATTCTTTAGTTTTCAGATTTCTCAGGACATTACTTGACTCGGCTGAGCTCCAGTGACTTGAACAGTAGCAACAATTTACTTCTTTGGCTTTCAGAGCTTTCTGAAAACAGGTTTCTGATAATTATTATTAACAATGGGGTTGAATGGGCAGGTGGACTAGGGAGTAGATAATAGAAGAGCATGGACTTGAACCGCCATGGTAGAGTGAAAAAAGCTCAAGGTAGGGCATATGGAGAGTGAGGGGCCTGGCTGAAAAAAGGTATATAGTTTGATGGATTCTATTTTGGGGGTGAAGTAGGTGACAAAGTCTTGGGCATTGAGGGAGGGTAGGAGGGGGAGGGTTGAAGTTGGAAAAGATGCGCCAGGGATTGGTGGATTTGTAGGAGGAAATAAGAGATTAAGAAGGCTTGTTTAGTGAGGGAGCGGATGAATTTAAAGTTAAGAAAGTCAATGAGAGAGCAAGACTTCCTCCACTGGTGTTCAATAGTGCAAGAACATCTTTGTAGTAACCGAGTTACTTTTGAGTGCACGGTTGGGGTTTGGATTGAGGGAGTCTCACCAAAGTGGCGAGAGGAGTGTTTCAAGTGAGGAAGAGAAGGTTGAGGGCAATACAATTGCATATGATGAGCAAGAATTTATGTGAGGGGGAGGATGCAAGAGAGGAGGAGAGGGTGAAAGAGAAAAGATGGTGGTTGGAAAGCAAGAAAGAAGAGTTGGAGATTTCATAAATGGTGCAAAGGTTAGAGAAACCAAAGGAGTGACTAAGGTAGTGGGTTGGGGATACTCCATTGAAAGAGGCCAGAGGAGGAGGCGAGGAAGAGAAGTTTGGAGGCTGCATCAACAGAGGGGTTGTCAATAGGGATGTTGAAGTTACCCAGGATGAGAGTGGAAAGATCAGAGTACAGTAAGTGGGGGAGCTGGCCCTCAAGTTGTCAAGGAAGTGAGGGTTGAGGCAAGACATATTATGTGACTCGAAGGAGGATAGAGAAAACGAGATGAAAGAAGTGGACCCCAAAAGAGGAGAAGGAGAATTGTTTGGACAGAATAGGCTAGGAGAAGGATGCCTACACCACCACCTGGTCAGTCTCCAGACTTGATAGAATGGGTTAAGAAGAGGCCCCAAGGGTGTAGAGTGAGAAGTAGTATCATCATCATCAATATTTATTTATATAGCGCCACTAATTCCGCAGCGCTGTACAGAGAACTCACACACATCAGTCCCTGCCCCATTGGGGCTTACAGTCTAAGTTCCCTAACACACAGACAGACAGACAGACACACAGGGTCAATTTTGATAGCAGCCAATTAACCTACTAGTATGTTTTTGGAGTGTGGGAGGAAACCGGAGCACCCGGAGGAAACCCACGCAAACATGGGGAGAACATACAAACTCCACACAGATAAGGCCATGGTTGGGAATTGAACTCATGACCCCAGTGCTGTGAGGCAGAAGTGCTAACCACTTAGCCACCGTGCTGCCCCCACGGTAGTGGTGGGGGTGGGAGCCAAGTTTCACTGATGGCAAGAAAGTTAGTGGATTTATAGATGAAAAGGTCATGATCAGAGGCCAGTTTGTTGAACACAGATCTGACATTCCAGAATGCACAGGAGAAAGGGATGGAGGGGATATGTAGATGAGGTTGGCAAGTTTGGTGGAGTGAAAAGGGGGGTGAGGTAGAGGGTTTGATGATGGCAAAGGGTGGGTATAGGTTGGGGCCCAGGATTATGGCAGACGTCACCAGTATACAGGAAGAGGAGAGAGGTGAGAAGTAGGTTGAGGCAGGGGAGGAGAGTGTGAACGGCCTGTTAGGGTGGGGGCATGTTTGAGCGGGGAAGATAGAAGAGGGAGAGATGGATAGGGGAATGTTATGCATTGTGAGAGAGATCGGGAGTCATGGGAAGAAGTGTATTTAACAGGGAGGAGAGGATGTCATAATTGTATTTACATAGATAGATTAGATTCGATTGGGAATCCATTCATTTTGCATAATGATTTGTCTCAATAGCACCAAAAAATAGAAGGTCTTTATAGCCATAACATCATTGCCGTCTATTGACTGGTCTTTATGTCCCCTTTCCTTCTGAATGCCAGTCATTAAGGCTGACTACAATACTGTGAGCCTTTGTTTATTGGGAGGATGTCACTGTTTCTGTGGCTGACTACCAAAGACCACATACCAATTTATTAATACAATTTCTCCTGAGATTTAAAGGTCCTATTTTTACATCAAGGTTTTATTTTTTTCTTAAGATGTTGTATCTTTCCTAACCTTGCATGTCTTTGTCTACATCCACCTCTTTGTTTTTCTGTTCACACTTTCTTCATTAATTATAATCTGCATTATTTCTCGTATTACATGTCCTGTTCTCTATGCAGTTCTTACTATTACTCTCTCCTTTTGTTACTTTATCCGGTTCTCTCTCCATCCCACATTGTGTTAAGGAAATCATTCCAGATCAAGCTCACACAGTATCAGGATATTCAGATCACTTAGTAGTCGGTAATGATTAGAGCAGTAATGCTTCTCAGAAAGCACTGCTTCATTTCCCTGTATCTGGTTTTCAGTTGTTCTTAAAGAGGAACTGAATTCAAAATGTTTTTTGTTTTCTGCAATTAACCCTCCAACACCCAACTGGCAAAGAGACAGGGCGTCATGACGGGTAACCCTACTGTCCAGTGAAAACTCTCCTCTACTCCAGGGTCCACAGCCTGGAATTGTAAAGTAAATTGCAGTTGTTGATTTTTAAATCAGTCAATGACCAGCAACTATAGAAGTTTACATTTAAACTGTGAGCCTTGGAACATAAAAGGACTGCAAGCTCCAGCAGGAGTGGGTTTTTCCTAAACAGTGATGGTTCCATTCCAGTGATGTTTTGGTTAAATGAGGTAAAATATGGGTGGAATATTCTTTAAACATTAATATGAACAAGGTGTCCACTGCCCGAGTAAAAGACAGAAAGGGGATACCCCTAATTTTTCCATTGAAGACCTGGGGGTATATTTACTAAACTGCAGGTTTGAAAAAGTGGAGATGTTGCCTATAGCAACCAATCAGATGCTAGCTGTCATTTTGTAGAATGCACTAAATAAATGACAGTTAGGGGCGTATTCAATTGTTAGCGTTAACGCTAACAAACAAGCGCTCGAAAAATCTTAGCGTTGATACGGTAATTACTCGCGGAATTTCAGCTCGCTGCTCCCTGAGCTGCGAGCTGAAATTCCGCGAGTAAACTACCGTATTAACGCTTTTCGCGGGCAATATTACCGTATAACCGGTAATATTTTTCGAGCGCACGTTTTTCAGCGTTAACGCTCACAATTGAATATGCCCCATAGAATCTGAATGTCTGCTATAGGCAACATCTCCACTTTTTCAAAACTGCAGTTTAGTAAATATACTCCCTGGTGACAATTATGAGAACACTTTTTCTATACTCTTTGTTACCTTATTGTTTAACTCCTTTAAACTTCTTTTATCTGTTTGCCGGTTTTCTCTTTCTCCACCTTCTTCCTCTGTTTCTTTCGCCCTCCGTGCTCTCCTCTCCCTCAATACTCTCTCACACTGGGTTAAGGATATGAGAATAAAACTAATGAGAAATAATAGCCTGGAATGTGAAATCATTTAGAGGCAAGTTGATCAGTGAGGGAAATATTTTCCGCTTTTTCAGCAGCACGGGTTATGTTATAATTCAGATTTAATAAGAGGCCACGCTTTGTATGTAAGTATGAAGCTGAACCAAGTCAAGGCCTCGACGCAGCTCTGCCATATTTAATTATTCGTGTTGGGCCTGCATGCAAGTTAAATTTAACATAATAGAATAGATTTCCATGTCTGCAAATCTCTTACTTGTTAGATGTAGGCGAGATTTAACCTCTACTCTGCTAGTAGAGTAAAGCGATCAATGTCTAAGTGGATATTTCCTTCCTTAAGCCAGACAGAATTCAGAGAAAAAATCTTAGGGCAGAAACCCCTCCAAATGTGTGGGTGACGTAGGATGAGGATACTTGCAGGATAAAAAGCAGAGAGTTTTAGTAAATAGAGTGTATTCACAGGTTATCATTATTACCCCAGGGATCTGGACCAGTGCCTTTTATTGGTGACATTGCAAATGGTATTGAAGGGAAAGTATGCCTTTCTGCAGATGACACAAAGATATGCAACAGGGTAGACACACCAGGAGGGGTAAAACAAATGATTGATGATCTAGGTAGACTAGAGGAAAGGTCAAGAGCGTGGCAACTACAGTTTAATGCCAAAAAAAATCATGCACTTGGGTCTCAAAAACCCAATGGCTACCTATAGTATTAACAGCACTATTATGGAAACTACTGAGGAGGAAGGAGATCTAGGAGTCACTATTTCAGATGACTTAAAGGCAGGTAAGCAATGTGACAATGCAATGAGAAAAGTAAGTCCAATGCTTGGTTGCATAGGGAGAGGATTCAGTAGCAGAAAGAAGTTATAATGCCACTGTATTGGTCATTGGTTTGGCCTCATCTAGAATGCTGTGTTCAGTTTTGAAAGCCATATCTACAGAAGGATATAAATACATTAGAGACTATACAAAAAGGGCAACTAAAATGGTGCATGGCCTACACAAAACTTATCCGGAAAGACTAAATGATCTTAATATGTATAGTTTTGGCAGAGAAGGGAAAGGGGGGTCATGATAGAAACTTTCAAATATATCAAGGGTTTAACAAGGTACAGGAGGGAAACATTCTTCAAAGGAAAAGTATTAGAACACGAGGACATGCACTTAAACTGGAGGGAAGTAGGTTCAGAGGAAATTTGAGGAAAAACTACTTCACAGAAAGGGTAGTGGATAAGTGGAATAGCCTCCCTTCAGTGGTGGTAGAGGATAATACAGTAGAGCAATTTAAACATGCTTGGGATAAAAATAAGGATATCCTTAAATAGAAATAAGAATCAAATAGTATTGAAGGTTACCATAGGTTAAAAAATGTTCAGACTAGATGGGCCAAGTGCTTCTTATCTGTCATTAAATTCTATGTTTCTATGTTTCCTATGTTTACTTAGAGAGCAGGGAAGGTTGAATGTTTTATATTTTTAAGTACATGGTATTGAATTTTCTTATTTGCTAAACTCGGACCACACTTGGCCCTCTTGCCCTCTTCTGATTAGAATGTAAGCTCTCTTATGAGCAGGGCCCTGTCTACCTTTGTTTTCATATTTGCATTTATATTCTCAACATTGTATGCAGCTGTCTTATGTATGTCCTGTTTTTATCACTGTCCAGCACTGTAGAGCAAAGGGGCACCTTACAAACCAACAATACTAATAGCAATAATAATGTTCCTTACACGCTGCTATGCTGTCAACAGAATGGTAAATACAGTGACAAATCCACAAAGCAAGTATAATAATGAAGTCAGAACATCTCTGAGATTCAGGTTTATATCAGTGCAACAAGTCTGCTAAACCTCCCTTTCAACAGGGCATAGATAAGAGCTGCACAAGACAGGTAGGTTCATAAAAGTTATTAAAATGCTTAATGGCTGATATCCCTCACTTCACTTAAACCTCTTAATACTTATTTAACTTCTTTGAACAATTGACACGAGATATAATTGTGGCAAAATTAAAAGGAGTTTATTTGCTACCAAATATGGTGGTGGAGGAAAGAGCAGTCAGTATGACAATCACCAAGCAACCAGGATATCCCAGCATTAACCATAGGACAACCGCAAATGGTGGTGGACAAGTAATACACACCTTGGGCACACATATCTACCTTACCGGGACCATCTATGCTGGGCACTACAGAACCCGCAAACCCTTCTGGGCTAATAGGAGCGCAACCACAAGCCAACCGACAGCGGAGGTACTTGCACCGACACTATAGCCGATTCATCAAAGAGAGGCGGGTTCAGCATGCCCACTACCATAATGTGCGCACCACCCACTGGCTGTCCACTGCTCTGCATTTTCCGACAACTCGCCATCCAGGATTTCCACCAGCACGCCAGACAATCCAGGTACTGCTCATCGTTACCATATCACTGCCTGAGAATCCATAACATCCAACCAGGGAAAGTGTGCGGGCACCATCTTGAACTCCAGAGGATGATTTGCTCCCTGTCCATCAATCTTAGAGTCTATACATAGTCCTTCCCTGTGAAATCAGATTGGCGTACACCTCCCCAGTTAAAGTTTTAACTCCAGGGGACAAACTACAGTTTAGTGACACTTCCTCAGCATTTAATTTTCTTCATGCTTACTTCAGCCCTCAGTTCTTAGAATAATTGAAACAGTTTGAAAAGGAACCTATGTCACCTATTTGCAGGATCAGACTGGCCCGCTGGGGAGCCGGGGTATTGCCCGGTGTGCCCCAACATATGATGACTCCGCCCTCTGCATTGGTTTGAGGAGCAGGGTACTTTTTTAAAAAAATAATAAAGAAAGTAAAGAAAAATACTTACATAATCGCGGTGTCGGCGCCCCTCCTCCCTCCTCCCACCTCCGTTCACACTGAATGTCGGGCGACATTCAGTGAGGACGGGCACAGAGAGGAGCCAGCAAGCAAGAAGACAAGAAGAGAAGAAAAGAGATGAGAGAAGTCATTAGAAAGGTAAGGTACGGAGGCAAGGGGGGAAAGCAGCATGAGACAGAGTGATGAAAGGGGGGAGCAGCATAAGACAGAGTGATGAAGAGGGGGCAGCATGAGACAGAGTGATGAAGGGGGGAGCAGCATGAGACAGAGTGATTAAGGGGGGGAGCAACATGAGACAGAGTGATGAAGGGGGGTGCAGCATGAGACAGAGTGATGAAGGGGGGGCAGCATGAGACAGAGTGATGAAGGGGGGAGCAGCATGAGACAGAGTGATTAAGGGGGGGAGCAACATGAGACAGAGTGATGAAGGGGGGGCAGAATGAGACAGAGTGATGAAGGGAGGAGCAGCATGAGACAAAGTGATGAAGGGAGGGAGTAGCATAAGACAGTGATGAAGGGGTAGCAACATGAGACAGAGTGATGAAGGGGGGTGCAGCATGAGACAGAGTGATTAAGGGGGGAAGCAACATGAGACAGAGTGATGAAGGGGGGTGCAGCATGAGACAGAGTGATGAAGGGAGGGAGTAGCATAAGACAGAGTGATGAAGGGGGAGTAGCATAAGACAGAGTGATGAAGGGGGGGCAGAATGAGACAGAGTGATGAAGGGAGGAGCAGCATGAGACAGAGTAATGAAGGGAGGGAGTAGCATAAGACAGATTGATGAAGGGGGAGCAGCATGAGACAGAGTGATGAAGGGAGGGAGTAGCATAAGACAGAGTGATGAAGGGAGGGAGTAGCATAAGACAGAGTGATGAAGGGGGGGCAGAATGAGACAGAGTGATGAAGGGAGGAGCAGCATGAGACAGAGTAATGAAGGGAGGGAGTAGCATAAGACAGATTGATGAAGGGGGAGCAGCATGAGACAGAGTGATGAAGGGAGGGAGTAGCATAAGACAGAGTGATGAAGGGGGGAGCAGCATGAGACAGAGTGATGAGGGGGGGGCAGCATGAGACAGAGTGATGAAGGGGAGAGCAGCATGAGACAGAGTGATGAAGGAAGGGAGTAGCATGAGACAGAGTGATGAAGGGGGGAGCAGCATGAGACAGAGTGATGAAGGGGGAAGCAGCATGAGACAGAGTGATGAAGGGAGGGAGTAGCATAAGACAGAGTGATGAAGGGGGAGCAGCATGAGACAGAGTGATGAAGGGAGGAGCAGCATGATACAGAGTGATGAAGGGGGGGCAGAATGAGACAGAGTGATGAAGGGGGAAGCAGCATGAGACAGAGTAATGAAGAGAGGGATTAGCATAAGACAGAGTGATGAAGGGGGGAGCAGCATGAGACAGAGTGATGAAGGGAGGGAGTAGCATAAGACAGAGTGATGACGGGGGAGCAGCATGAGACAGAGTGATGAAGGGAGGGAGTAGCATGAGACAGAGTCATGAAGGGGGGACGCAGCATGGCACACTGTGATGAGGGAGGGGGGGCGGCATGGCACAGAGTGAAGAAGGTGGGTGGAAGCAGCATGGCACAGTGTGATGAAAGGGGAAATGCGGTGTGGCACTGTGTGATGAAGGGAGTGGATAGCGACTTGGCAAAGTCTGATGAAGGGGTGAGAGTGGCATGGCACAGTGTGATGGAAGGGGGGAAAGCGGCATGGCACAGTGTGGTGAAGGGGGGGTGGTGCGGCAAAGCACAGTGTGATGAAGGGGGGAAAATGGCAAGGCACAGTGTGATGAAGGGGGGGGAAGTGGCAAGGCACAGTGTGATGAAGGTGGACCAGGTCAAGGGGGGAAAGCAGCATGGAAGGAGCAGTGTGATGTTGAAAGGGCACAGTGTGATCATAAGGAGGCACAGCGTGGTGATGATGAAGGGGCACAATAATGTGTGTGATGGCACAGGGGGCTTGTGGCAATGTAGTGTGTGTGTGTGATGACAAAGTGGGCTTGTGGAAATGTAGTGTGTGAGATGGAACAGGAGGCTTGTGGCCATGTAGTGTGTGTATGGGATGGCAAAGGGGGCTTGTGACAATGTAGTGTGTGTCTGATGGAACAGGGGGCTTGTGGCAATGTAGTGTATGTGTGTGAGGGCAGGGGGCTTGTGGCAATGTAATGTGTGTGTGCGAGGTAGGTAATGGCTAATTAATGGGTGCTATTTTGTTTGTGGGGTGATGGGTAGAAATTTTAATAGTGGGGACTGTTAATTTAAGATGGGGTGGTTTTGGGGCTTTTAATGGAATGTGGATGTGAGTTTGGGGAAAATGAGGTCTATTTATTAACTATGAATATGAATTATTTAATGGCAGTCATAGTTGCGTGAATAAGGTATATTTATTAAATGTAAATACTATTAATGTATTGCTGGGGCTGTTTGAAGGGAGGAAAATAGGTTTATTTACTAAATAGGAAAACTATTACTTTAATGTTGGGGCTGGAGGAAGGCCTAATTATTATTTGTGGATGCTATTGATTTAACGCTGGGGCTGGTTGGAATATTCTATAGTCATTTTTTTCCAAATAGGGCCCCCAACATTCCAGGATCCAGACAAGCCACAACTAAAGAAACCAGCAGCCACAGGTGGTGAAAGTGACAAGAACAGGTAGCAGAGAGCAGGACAGTCTGTCAAATGTTCTGATTCTAGTGGGACAATACCGATTTTTGGTGACTTCTCTGCCCAATCTAAGGGGCAGGCCAAGACTGTGTATTCTTTATATAAAACTGCATTGTTTATATACTACACTATGGTGCTAGCTGTCCTTCGGGGGCTTACCACACCCCCTCTAGTGGTTTGATTATGTCTCTCTAATGGCTGGCCCCACTCCCTCTGGTGGGCCTCTACCGTTGTATTCCCCCTGTGGGCCCTTCATGCCACAGTCCGATGGGTGTGGTACGGCTTAACGGTGCTGACTACACCGACAACACTTATCCCGAAATCTTAAGTCCGGACGGCTGCTTTCCGACAAGGATCGATGACGAATGTTCTGTGAAGTGACTTCAGCCAATCACGTAGAAGGAAGACGCCGGCTGGACTTGATGACGTCAGTGAGATAGGTGACTCTGTTAACGCTGCTGTTAAGGGGGTAATGTAAGTATGCGGCTATGTACAATGTACTTTAGACGGAAGGTGAGCCTCACCTAGGTGTATATTTATTAAACTGCAGGTTTGAAAAAGTGGAGATGTTGCCTATAGCATCCAATCAGATTTTTGTAGAATATATTAAATAAATTATAGCTGTACAGTAGGCTAACATCTTGGTTAGTCAAATCAAGATCATATATGTAATACCATACTGAGAAACAGGTAAGCACATTGCAGTTCCTTATTTTTAAGAATAAATATAACTTTTACTAAGAATTCATGTGCTACAGACATAATGTCAGTCATGCAGTGTTTTCAATGTCCCTATGTCACCCCCCCAACACACACCCACATGGGGCGCTGACCTCTAACATGAAGGAGAAGCAGCCAGTTACTGCTCCTCCATGTCAGTGTTATACTAGGAGCTAGGCTATGATGTCACAGCCAAGCGCTATACTTCCAGACACGGAAGTAGCGGATGCCATTCCCACTAGAATGTACGAAATAAATGATAACTAGGGGCCTGATTTATTAAGGATCTTAACTTAAGAAACTTCTTATTTCAGTCTCCTGGACAAAACCATGTTACAATGCAAGGGGTGCAAATTAGTATTCTGTTTTTCACATAAGTTAAATACTGACTGTTTTTTCATGTAGCACACAAATATCAACTTTAAATTTCAGTGTACAAATAAGCTATCAAGTATTTGTGTGCTACATGAAAAAAACAGTCAGTATTTAACTTATGTGCAAAACAGAAACTAATTTGCACCCCTTGCATTGTAACATGGTTTTGTCCAGGAGACTGAAATAAGAAGTTTCTTAAGTTAAGATCCTTAATGAATCAGGCCCTAGATTCTGATTGGTTGCTATAGGCAACATCAGTGACAGAACTACCATTGAAGCGGCAGGTGCCGTGCACCAGGGTCCATGGAGATAATGGGGCCCGCTGAATGGCATACGCAGAGGGCTGGGGGCTTCGGTTCCCTCCTCCCCGCCTCCCTGCACCAGGCTCACAGCTCGCTCGTTCCACCACTGGGCAACAGCTCCACTTTGTCAAACCTGCAGTTTAGTAAATATACCCCCTAGAGCACTATAAGGGTTCGCACTAGGGCTCAGGCTGGCACTGCAGGCAGCAATGGGTTTGGGTGGCATACAGACAGGCTGCAGTCTAATGAATCTGGGATCAATCCACAAAATGTCTGCATCCACTCTGTATAGACAACGTGCACTTAAACAAAATATCCTATTGTACTCCTCTAGCACATATTAAATGTAAAATGAAGATGAACATGCACCTTTAGGTGGAAGATTTTCTTTACCAAACTAACAGTAATCATAATGTTGACAAGCAGGTAATTAATGGTTGACCTTAATGGATTTCTCTTTCTTCTTCTAACAGTGACTATGTGCGCTACAATAAAATTGATATGTGATCTCTCTAAAATATAACCATAACAAATCTTTTGTTAAATGACTTACTAAATAAAAACCTAGCATTAAGCTGATTTAATTTAAATTTAATGTCCCAGGCAGACACAATGATGCAGAATATCAGACATAATTTCATATTATGTACAGCTTGCCATATGCTGGAGAACACAAATGCTGAACACTGCAGTACTCACAGTATCCTGCATTTCACATTCTTTTATGGAGAAACACAGTTCCAATAATATTATTTAGACACATGTTTCATTTAACATATGTTTATAAGCATTTACACTCTTTAAAAATCGATTCTGGGAATATGTTAAATTGAAAGAAAATGTCACTAGTAATAAATACTAGTAGTAATATATGATCCTTATGCCATATTATTAGTGTATTTTGTCTGCATATCACTGGCTGAGCCTGGCTGTTTCAGATCGATGCCACATGCTAGGATTAGGACAGGCAGGAAGCTTGCTGTCTTTGTAAACAAGAACATCATTGCGTCTGATGCAGGCAAATTATCCTCCTATGTAACAGACACCTTACCCAAGTTATCTGGTGACTGAAGATTTTATATTTTAATAACATGGTGCAATATCCCAAAGCAACTACTAATAGGCAGATAGGCAACAGATAATAAAACCAGTTGCATTGGAAGCTCTAGTGTTCATGCCTCGATATGGCCATGGACTAATCAAGAAATAACCAGGGGCCTGATTCATTAAGGATCTTAACTTAAGAAACTTCTTATTTCAGTCTCCTGGACAAAACCATGTTACAATGCAAGGGGTGCAAATTAGTTTCTGTTTTGCACATAAGTTAAATACTGACTGCTTTTTCATGTAGCACACAAATGCTTGATAGCTTATTTGTACACTGGAATTTAAAGTTGATATTTGTGTGCTACATGAAAAAACAGACAGTATTTAACTTATGTGCAAAACAGTATACTAATTTGCACCCCTTGCATTGTAACATGGTTTTGTCCAGGAGACTGAAATACGAAGTTTCTTAAGTTAAGATCCTTAATGAATCAGGCCCCAGATCGTTATCCATTCTGTCATCCTATCCATTCAATCATCCTATAGCTGATTGAATGGGTGGCTGTCCCTTGGACTCCAAATGCTGGTTTGTCATTAGCCAATCTGGCTATACTTCTTTGACCAAATTAAATACATTTAGTTGCATTGTGGTGGTCAGTCTACATGTGTGTCATATGAAACGCTATCTGCACAATGAAGAAGTACTTCCACATATACAGCGTGTGTGGCAGATAGCAAGATTCTACTTTGTAAATGATTATGCAAGTGCCATAAGGTGACATCATTGTATGGGCCTCTTGTGATATTCTATGATATTCTACCTAACTATCCATACTGTGCCTCCCACAGTTCTGTGGCAGAACAAGATATGGATGGGTGGATGAGGCAGAGGGACATTGGCCTATAGCTATGGCACAAAGCTACTCTCTGTCTCAAAATTGAAAGGGAAATGCACATAGTTCGGAAATCATCATATAAATTTCTTATATCATTGTACTAGAGGTTGTTCATAATCCTGACGATGTATAAACATGTCTATGTATGCAGGGAAGACACAAGGAGCAGATTTTGGAACATTGGTGATATTTCTAATAGGTTTGAGGGGAGGCCAGGTCTTAAAGGAGTTGTATATTTTTGGAAATTCTTCACCACTCTATTTCCTTCCCTTTGTGTAGCAAATAGAAGGGGGTCCCGCCGATGCAACACAGAGAACCTCCACAATTACCTGACGTTCGACTATGAATAGTGGTGACTATGAACAGTGGTGACTATGAACAGTGAGATTTAGGCCAATGTAGATACTGCGGCTCACAGTCCAGGGTGACTAAACCCATCCAGTCCCATTAAAGAGAGCAGAATTGATGACTACCCCTCTGTCTTTGCAGGAGCAGGGTATTAAGAGAGTAATTCCTCCCATGTAAACACGGACCTCACACAGGGCTGGCATTACAGATGGACAAGCATTTCAGTACAGAAAAGTCTTGCTTTAAGAATTTATAATCTTTAAGTGCCCCAGAAGTGTTAATGAGATTGAATATCATAAAGACACTGAAAATGGGAAACAGTGAATCAACGTTGAGACAGAAAATGACTAAGTATGCTTAAGACCTGCAGAATGAATGTACCATGATGTAATTTAACATAAATCTGTATTCGGGCTGAAAATGCATTACTTTTACATGGCAACAAAATGTATACAGCCATATAGCTAATAAATCTTAAGTACTGCAAATTGTATAAACTAGGATACCATGAAAATAAGGAGAAAACCCTTCAATATGTAATATGGATGATGCAATAACAAAACAAATAACAGAATTTGAAATACAAAAGTAAATCTGATCAAATACTACTACTAATACTACCAATAATAATAACATTTTTACAGTATGTAATTCCTAAAAATGTCAAAATGAAAACATTTACTACTAAATTTTAACAGATGCTAAATTGATGACTATGAGCTGCAAAGTTGGCTACAGTTGAACCCCAAATCACAGATGCAAATTGTGTTCACTAAAAAAGCTGCAATTGTCATATGCAAATCTGCAGGATACAAGCAGGTCTGCACCTGTAGCCTATGCGACCAGTTTATCCCAGGCATCCATCACACACACTTATGTTTATAACCATTTGTTTTGTTTGCAAAATATGTATTTGCTATTTAGCAATAATACAACTTCCAAAGCCTCTCTAATACTGGAGAAACAATTCCCCATCTCACGTGCGTGGAAAACAAAAATGCTTGAAAAAAAGGTACAAAAGAGCATAATACAGTATAATATATTCATGTGCAATGAAGAAAGCACCTATCAGCGTCAGCCGAGCATTCGCAAATAACCAATCACAAGCGGTTTGCTGTTGCTGGCAACCGTTGTTGTCATCATCCACTATTTGCATATGCCCTTGACCACCTGCAAATAATATGGCTTGGACAGGCCTATATGCATCTGTGTCCTGGTCTGCATTTGTTGTGCATTTGAGCACACCCTTACTGTACTCAACTCAGCCTACGTTAGAACATCCATTCCCTCTAGCTGCAAGCTGGTATAGGAGTCAGAAACTGCATAGGCGCATGGGCGTGCAGACACTTTTCTGCCCATGCTCACGGAATATACACTATGCAGCCATTCTGCATCAGCCCCTATGTATCTATGCATGTTTCTGTATTCAGCCACACATTTGTATGAGTATCTGTAAGAAGAATAGATTAAAAAATTAAGCATCTTAACGGTATATTATTGTACCCAATCCACCCGATTTGTGGAAGCCAGACCCCATCATCATCATCATCATTTATTTATATAGCGCCACTGATTCCGCAGCGCTGTACAGAGAACTCATTCACATCAGTCACTGCCCCATTGGAGCTTACAGTCTAAATTCCCTAATATAGACACACACTCACACACATACAGTCAGACAGACAGGTAGAGACTAGGATCAATTTTGATAGCAAACAATTAACCTAATTAACCCAACATTTTTAGATTGATGCCTGCATTATTATACAGAAAGTAGCACCACTTCTGCCATGAGTAAGTAATGTGAGCTGAGGCTCATACATTTTATAATTGTGCACTTATTATTAAGTCAGCGATGGCGTTTACTGGCCTCCAATGCATCCAAAAGCCTTAATGTGTGTCATCCATAACAGGACCAGTCCAGATACAGATGTGAAGGGACTAGAATTCATGATTTTTTTTACTACTGTAAATCGGAATACTATAAATTTTACAGTAGTTTCATGTGTTGGTGATTGCATTGTAAAGGAGAATGTGACAGTTTTTTGTCTATTGCACTAAACCCTTCTATAGCTAAAGGAAAAATGTCATCATGACAACTGAGCAGCGGCAATTCAGGAGCTGTCCGTGGTGCTGACTTACATTGCAACTCACCAGGCTGCTGAAAGACTCTCAAGTTTTCTTTGGTGGCTTTTGGTTCTTGCACACATATAAAATATATAAAAAAAAACTTAGTTATTAAATTATTAATGACTAAAAACAAGTTCATGTGCACTACAACAATTTTGGGGTATGCATGGGAAAAACAATATTCATTAATGAAATTGATCTTATAGAGGTTAGCCTGAAAATGTGATTGATGTAACAGTTGACCCTGTACTAGAATTACCCCTTTTGTTCCAACCCTGACTTATAATATTACAGCTAAAAAGGAAATGATAATACCAGGAATGTCCATGTTCTGTGCAGAACTGGTTTTACATTTGTACAATGTGATAGTTTAAGATTTTCTTCTGGTTGATCCTCAGCAGAAAATAAACTTAAAGTACACAATAACTATAGTAGATGTTTTCATTTTCTTTTATAACATATTTGAACTGCAGGTTTGTCTGCTGGAGAGGGAGAGTTATTTTCGAAGCCAAGCAATTATTGGTTAAGGTAGTGGTTTTCAGTGGTGTCATTATATAACTATTGTGGCACAGATAGATTTGAACCAAGAGAATCCTCTGCCTTTTTGTCAATGATCATTTTTCCAAAACTGTACTTGGCATAAATAAAAAAGTGTGCTCAACATGGCTCTGGAATGAATAGCTACAGCTGTCACATATAAAGAGAATAACATCTTGTGCAGTCTTCACCATTAAATCTGAAGGGAAATCTATGACATGTTGTGGGATAGGGAGAAATGTTGTCATGTACTTGTTGCCGGTGGCGCCTTTCCAAAAAGAAAAAAGAAAAAAGAAAGAGCTAAAAAAAAAAAAAAAGACAGATGGTAAATAAAAAAGTTAAAGAAAAGAAAATATATACTTGGGGGGAAAGTATAGAAATAAAGAAAAGAAAAATAATGATGTAGGGTTCATAATCAGTATTTTGGCTATATAAAAAAAAAAATAACAATACTGAATGGGATCTCTTGCAACTAAATGGTCCATCTGGAATCCAAGTAACCGAAATGTGCTTAGTTAACCTGTCTGCTTCTCTATGTATTACACAGCTGATTGAATTCATGGAAATATTTCTTGTTTAATAGAAAAAAACAAAATAAATAAATAAATAAAACCTCAATAAGATTAATGAAAGTAATTATATGAATGGTAGTGATGGGTTACTGCATATTTGCATATTACCCATAGGTTAGGGATAAACCGCTTGCATGTTTAATTACATTGGTTGGTCAGAAAATATAACAACTCCCCCAACAAGATAAGACTTTAAAACATTTAGGGGCCTATTTACCATGATTCACACTGTTCATCATCATCATCATCATCATCATTATCACCATTTATTTATATAGCGCCACTGATTCCGCAGTGCTGTACAGAGAACTCATTCACATCAGTCCCTGCCCCATTGGAGCTTACAGTCTAAATTCCCTATATACAGAGAGAGAGAGAGACTAGGGTCAATTTTGATAGCAGCCCATTAACCTACCAGTATGTTTTTGGAGTGTGGAAGGAAACCAGAGCACCCGGAGGAAACCCACGCAAACACGTGGAGAACATATAAACGCCACACAGATAAGGCCATGGTCAGGAATTGAACTCATGACCCCAGCGCTGTGAGGCAGAAGTGCTAACCACTGTGCCACCGTGCTGCCCACTGTTATGTATTATCTGCCACTGCAGCGCTGACAGGTGACTCAACAAAGCAATTTGCTATTAAAATCATGTGGCGACAGAACGACCAAGAGGAAGCTGTCCCAACGATGACTCCATGATAATGAAATCTCAGAGTTATGACTTGGAGTCTTTACTGAGCGTGCGCAGCTGAGGGCAGTGCACGTGCAAAGGTCATTTGCTTTAATTAACACAGAGGAGAGCCGAAAGGCTCTGAAGATCCCTCTCCTGCGATGCCCTCCCCATAGGATTGAATGGCTAACGTCACCTTCTGATGGTTTTAACCATTGGGGTCAAGCTCTGTAAAGCTAAGTGTTAGGCTTTTGTAAAATTGTGACTATACATAAAAATGCCTAAAATATGAAGACAAATCAGTTTCCGCATGGTTTAAAGCTTGATAAATTGCCCCTCAAAACCACAAAACCTTATAAGTGATAATGATGATATTTGTAATGATAATAACGGAAACAAGAGTTTGGAAATAAAATTTGACTAACATGTTGGGACATGCCCTGTCTGTGCCTTGCATGCTGGATGAACATGTTGGTAATCATTAGGCACTTAAAAGACCATTGACATTGCGTAGGAATTGAAACCATGTCGGGGTGCTTTATATTAACCCCACCAACTGCCTAAATGAGCACGCAATGGCAATCATGTTCCATCACAATTCCAATATTTAAGTGTAATCTTCGTAAGCTGCATTGTTCATTTCCCCTGTATAACAGCAAAAAAATTAGAGATGCTCAGGCTTGGTTTCCCGAAAACCGAACTCACCCGAATTTGGCAGATCCATGTACTGACCCGAGGCGGCTCTGTACATTTGCGCCCCCTCGTAGTTGAAAACGAGACAAAACGTCATTGTTGCGTTGTCGGATCTCGCGAGTTTTGGCCTCTGTAAGTATAAACGACACAAATCCCTGGATTGGTCTTGGTCTGATATAAGCATGCATCCCGGGGGGGTCAGCGCTCGGCACCATGTATTAGCTATAGAATTACCACAGTTATCCAAGGAACAGATGGAGCAATCAAATGAACCATAACTGTTATAATGAGCCATTCTCAGTTTCACTGTACCGACCGTGTACTCAGGGTGACGGCGATCTACTCGTTTTCATCTTCCAAAACTTAGTCTGCAGCGGCCGGTGACACAACCATTTGTTTTCTGAGGTCTCTTGGCTGCCCTTTAACCTGGACATATTTATCGTCTTGCCTCAGGGCCTCCTCTGTATTATTCTTCTGAAGCGCAGTGTATCTCTCGTGTACAAGCTCTCTTAAATCCGGGATCTCATTTGGTGGGTCACGTTTTAACTTAAGTACAGTCTTCTCAACTGCGTCTATATATTGGTATAAATATCTGTTCAATGCACCGTATTCCAACATGACGGATTCCAAGCTGCCCACATGTTCCATGTCACAGTCTGTCTGAAGCAGATCTAATGCCACTCCAGTTGTAATATCCATTCCTGTGTCTACATACATTTGGCAGTACTTCAGGGATGAGAGGGAGGTATCCACAGAGGAGAAGGAAATTAAAGATGCAGCACGAGCAGACATGGTTTAATAATGTAGAGTTCATTGACAGCACTGTTAGGCTTAAGGCAGCTAAGCTATTGATAGCTTGTTATGTGGGGGTCCAAACAAACCAAGCACTTCAGCCACAAAGGTGGCACTGCTTGTCGCTGGAGTGCTTGGTTTGTTAAACTGTACATGTCCTTTTCAATATCTTACATAAGGGTGGGTGGGTGGGAGGGCCCATGGACAATTCCATCTTGCACCACTTTTCTGCCACTGCTGTGTGACAATGTTTCCTAGATGTGATATGAAATCCCTCAAATTCTAATTTGGTGCAGAGAATTTGTACATATGGTGAACTTTGACCTACTCTATATACATGTACATGCAGAATATTACTGTGCCTCTTATAGTACTAACAATCTGCAGTCTACATACTTACTGGCCACTCTAGGGATCTTTATCATTATGCCATTTCATACACCTTCATAGGCACATCAGGTATCAATATCACATGCAGTTCTTATGGTTGTTCTGTTCCTACAGATCATTTATAGTTGCCAACCTTTGGCTGGCCTCCGGGAGTCTCGGAGTAAAGGTGGGCGCGAGAGGTGGGAGCATCATTTTGGCTCCGCCCCTGTGATGCAATGATGCAAACGCCTCATTTTAACATGGGGGGGCGGGCCAAAATGATGCGATTCCCAGAGAATCGCATCATGGAGGCTTCAAATCTTCCTAGGGAAGTGGGCAGTTGCGGGAGAATTGCCAGCTCTCCTGGGAGTCCGGGAGACCTACCTGGAATCCGGGAGTCTCCCGGGTATTCCGGGAGAGTTGTCAAGTATGAGATCATTTCATACATGAAACACACTCACACGCTTGTCAGAAAGTCACTTTAAAATTCACTATAAGACTTTGGGTCAGAGTGCACTGTAATGTTTTAGGGCCTGGCTCATTAAGGCCCACAAATCCAAAGAATTGTGCAATTTTAAAAAATGCATGTAATTCGGGCATATGCATGGCCATATTCAACGAAGAGAGGCCTAGGTACGCCTAGGTACGCTATGCATAAACGGCACTTGTCTTATTGAGACAGACACAGGACACGTCTGCATACGTACAATACATATGTGGAATATAAAGACCCAGGGGAACGCAGAAGGTAAATATTCAATTATTGTCACCTGTTGAAATATAATCATTAATGAATTTATTTTTTTTAAAAAAAAATTCTCTTCATGAAATACATTTATCAGGATGTTATTAATGTCTAGTGTACACAAAATGCATTTTAAACTTGCTCTTGATTGCAAACACATGTTCTAGCATACATACACTACCGCCATGACTAATACCCAGCGCTAGCACCTGACCTTTGGCTGGTGCAAGTGATATGAAAAACACTTACCTGCGAGATGCCCAAAGCTTGAATTGGACACTCTGCGTGTTCTCGAGCTTGGCACACCCGTACTGTACACTGACTACGTGCATACGCCCGTTCCCTTTCCTGTTCTGCCCATGAAATCGTAGACTGTCACAAGTGTCATTTGTGTTTGAAGATGAACCGGATGTACTTGCGCTCACTGACATATTGTCCATTTCAGGTCAATTTAAGGCAAACTGCAGCTCATATCGACATTTACGTTTCTTAATGCGTCAGGCCCTTGATGTTTCTCTTAAGTAAGTAATGATGACCGTCTTGCTTATGTGAATATCCTCAACCCAGACTTATATCCACATCTACCCTTTGATTTAAAGAGAACTCCACACAAACATCCCTGAATGAAAAGTTGTAAAATGTATAGAGTAAGCAGGTTATTGCCTGGTATACTTTACAAATACATTAGTGGATAATTTGTCTAGTAAAACAAATTAGGATGTATTCTTTTTGATCCTAGAGGCAGGTTGAACATTAACAAGACATTTGGAAGAGTTAATTTTCTTACATATATTTCAAGACAATCGTTTCTCATACGTGGCTTAGCCCTTCTGCATTGAATCCCTGGGGCGAGTATAGAGGAATGCCCTGTCAGCATTCACTGTTCTCTCTTTCCGTAGTTAGACACACTTCACTCTTATATTTCCCTTTGAGGTAGCCCTGGGCAAATTTCCACTAGCCTTCCCCAGTGAGCAGTATTAGCTACGGGCAGATCCCATCACTCAGTGTATATTGCAAATGTATAGCACAGGTAACACACACTCTTCACCTTATAGAATAGCAAATGAATGCCCGGGGGACAACCTGTAGTGTTGACGGTGTGATTCTAAGAATGTCTGGCTCATTGCACAAAGATTGTACCTCAGCTAGATACAATACCATTCATCTGGGATAGCTTATAGTTTGACACTTATATTTTAGGATGCCTGTTTTTACTCAAAGCTATTCTGTAGGTTTAAAGGGAAATACAGTTTTATTTTTCAATGAATACAGTCACTTCTGGACATGTCTAGTAAACCCAGTGTGATGTTTATACTAATATCTCCAGTGGCACACGCAAGGGGGGTTTCTGGGTCTCCAGAAACCCCTCCACTCCGCTAACACAGTGCCCCACTTAGCGGCACTGTACTATACAGCAGCCGCGGCGCTGTCAAAGAAGCATCCGTGGCGGTGCTGTATTGTATACAGCACCGCCGCGGACGCTTCTTTGACAGCACCGCAGCTGCTGTATAGTACAGTGCTGCCGAAACGGAGCTGCTGCGCAGCAGCTCTCGGTTTTTTGGTTTTTTTTTCCCCCTAACAATCCTGCGTGCGCCCCTGATCTCCAGCTGTACAACACTGAAACCCTATTTTTTATTTTTACAGAGAGCAAAAATGTATACTTTTTGCAATGGGTTGTGCTGTATGATATGGTTCTAGGCAGATTAATTGCATATTTTAATTTATACATTTCTAGAGGGGGGTTTTCGAATGTTTAAATGTGGAGAGGGCATGGCCAGCTCCACAAGTTCAACTGATTTTATTTATCTGTATATTCTAAAATTGACTCTTTTAAAATCTTAATAAAACAGTTCAAAATTGCCCGCTCATTGTAATAAATGTCACCATGACCCACTTGTTGAATTTATTTTCTGATGTCAGATTTATGTGGATTAATAAATATTTGGTGCAGTATGTAATGTTGAAATATAATTTAATGAATACTGTATAAAGCCAAATGACTAATTACAATATAATATAATCAAAGCTGCATCGGGTTGGTATTGCCCTGCACAGTGTTCTCTGTTACTCACTGTGTTGCTTAGTATGGAGATGATGCATCTGCTAGGGGCAGAGATCACATTTCCTTCTGTTTCACTGCATTTGTCTTCAACATGTCCGCTCTTGCACTGTGTGATCACATGGTCATCGTTGCGACCAATACACAGCTTCATCGGGGGTGAATGAAAAATGTCGGTGAACCAATCAGACGCTTCTCATTTCTGTTCTTCGGCCTCTGACTGTGAGCGAAGTGAGGGAAATGCAATGTGAGCTGCTGGTGAGTATGGGGGGGGGTTTCCAGTTGCCAAGTGCGCGTCTGACCTGTGACCTAAATGTAACCAGTGTTGCACACCTACATTATTACTATATATAATATGTCACATAAGCAAATCGTATCCTATCACAGTTTGTCTCTAATTATTGTACTGAACTGTTCTGAAGATAAGGTGATGTCCAAACACAATAATTTCTTCCTTAGATTTCAGATAGAGGGAAGAGTTCCTTCCTCTGAGTCCGTCATTTTGCCTTTAGATAGGTACAAACTTGCTTAGGTGTCGAGCTGGGTATCCAAAAATGATGGCATCTGATAGTAGGGCAATGCCAATTGGTTGTCTGCATTCTGTCTTCTGCCCCTTCTGGTCAGTCCTCCAGAAAAATATGCTCAAAGAGCTGGGAAATATAGCTATTGGCTACTAAGTCAATGGTGGGAGCCTAATGGATTAACCCCTGCTACTCTGTGGGAAAGGTACCCTTCATCAAAACATGTGACTAAAAAAATATACATATTGTTTGATGATGTCAAGATACCGATAGAAAGTAGAAAGCAGTTTCTCAACACATGTCATTTTTTAATGGCATTGGTAACAGGTTTAAGTTATAATTCCCTGTGCTCAGACGAGCCTTGTACTTACAATGAGAGCAAAATTCTCCTACACTTTTCTCATGAGAAAGCTTTTATCTTAGACACATTTAAGCATTCCCACAACTCATTTTGTGACAACTAAATTTACATAGTAGGTTCCCGAAATGCAATCTTGAGCCTTGAGAGTGTGAGGAATCAGTAGAGCTACCTGTATTTTAAAGGTTACCTTTGTTGGTTGAAGGCTAAGGCACAATTAACATGGGTTGGTCTTGTACAAATGAGATGTACATGTCCTAATGGAATTTTAAAGCGCATGACTTATGTGCGTAATCATATATCCTTGGCATCTATGTCAGTCATTAGGAAATGTAATATACTATTTTCTGATTAGTCTGATAATAGTAAAATCTGTGCTTCCTGAGGATTCTGGTCTAGAGCTGTTCAAATTTGAAAGGAGAACAAATATATCAAGCAAGAACAACTTTATAGCTTACATAATTTAGTGTCTTCTTATTGCTTCCTTGGTGGTTAAATGTTGTATAACAATGTTGAAAGTCTTATATGGGGCGTGAAAAATAAATTGATATTTGGCAGCCAAAATTGGCACGTAACATTTTTATGTCCGATGAGACACAGCCTAAACACATCAGAGACCTACTTTGAAATTCACTTTAAGGCAGTGGGATGTAGTGCAGTAATGTCTCTATTTAATATGTAATAATGCTTGTCTTGCTTTTGCGAATATTCTGAACCCACATTAATTTTTCCATCCACCCCTAGATTTAAGGAGAACTCCACCCAAGCATTATTGTAAAAGTCTAATAGATTATTTATTTACCTGTGGGCCACTTTTTTTTGCATGGATGCACCATTTCTGCATTCCACTGAATTCCTAAGTGTGGATATGACTTTTAACAGTATTAAGCACTTGCACTCAGAAAACTTCATACTGCCCTCAGACATGCTTGAGCAGCTGTAAATGCCGATCCTGTTTGCTTGATGCAATGAAGCAAGGCATGATGGTACAGGTAGGCCTCTGTGTCAGGCAATTTACAAAGCCTAGTGATGTCAGCAGCTGAAAATTGTCCTTGCCTTTTTTTGTGCTCTCCTTGTCCAAAGGGCAAGTGCGATTTGCGTCATCTCGCCACTGTCCCCCGCTGTGCAATGGGGTGCTGCATTATCGTGCTGAGGGGGTTGGGCCGTGATGATGTGAGTCCCATCATCAAGGCCTCACCCTCTTTACAAGAGCTTACACTCCATGAAATATGTCAGTCTCCTAGAAGTTCTGGGAGAGTACGTGTGCTAGAAATACACAGCTTCCAGCCTGAAATTCCAAAAGACAACGTGTGTCACTATGCATTCCCTATGGAATACAGACTCTAGGGGGTAAATGTATCAAGCTGAGAGTTTTCCGGAGGGTTTGAAAAGTGGAGATGTTGCCTATAGCAACCAATTAGATTCTAACTTTCATTTTGTAGAATGTACTAAATAAATGATAGCTAGAATCTGATTGGTTTTTCAAATCCGCCGGAAAACTCTCAGCTTGATACATTTGCTAGGTATATATTTTATTGAATCACTGGAGATCTCCTTAAACTCTAATATTCTCATACAACTTAACTATTGTGAATGGAGATATAGTTTGAAAATAACAGATTACATGTACATAATCCATTATTCTTGATAGATTTCCAGGGAATATCACGTCAGGTGTTTTGTACTTTGTACATGTTCTCTTCAGCTTTCTTGTTGACTTTTTCCCCTCTCTGGTCCACTATTCTGTAGAATAAATATGTTAACTATTAATAAAACTATATACAGTAGGTTAGCAAACCAGTTTCTAACAATTTTGTGTACATTTTTTTGGCACTTTGCTAAAATGTATATATGGGAAATTTAACTAGCCTTTGATAAAAGACACGTCAATAGGAGGAATTTGGGAATTTATTTAAACAGAGATTAATGGATATCAAACCCCCTAACCTTTCACCCTGGAGAGTGCCCACTGACAGCCAATCTGCTGTAGTTTAGAGGTCTCTCAGTGACCAATAAGAAGTCTTGACTGTGCTGACATTCCGTTCTGGGGAGGAGCAAAGGACAGACAAAGTGCACTTAAGTTGAGTGGCCCCCCACATTCATTCCCTTGCCCAAGCCTGTCGCTTCCAACTACGCAACATCACCCGCATCCGTCCCTTTCTCTCTCAGGATGCCACCAAGACTATCATACACGCACTCATCATCTCCCGCCTGGATTTTACTGCAACCTCCTCCTCACCGGCCTCCCCCACTCCCGTCTCTCCCCCCTCTGCTCTATACTCAACGCGGCTGCAAGACTCATCTTCCTCTCACGCTGCTCCTCCTCTGCCTCCCCTCTCTGCCTCGCCCTACACTGGCTTCCCTTTCCCTACAGAATCCTCTTCAAACTCCTTACCACCACTTACAAGGCTCTCTCCTACTCTACTGCCCCCTATATCTCTAACCTCCTCTCCATTCACACTCCTGCCCGCTCCCTGCGCTCAGCCAATGATCGCCGCCTCTCCTCCACTCTTATCACCTCTTCCCACTCCAGAATCCAAGACTTTTCCCGTGCAACCCCCCTTCACTGGAATGACCTCCCTCGTTCCATCCGCATCTCTCCTACTCTGTGCTCCTTCAAACATGCACTGAAAACCCACCTCTTCCTTAAAGCCTACCAACCATCCGCATAACCCCTTCACCTCCTCCACTCACTCTCTCCCCTTGCCACATCTGGCTCCCCTTGTGCCTGTTCTGTTTTCCCTCCCTTAGGATGTAAGCTCACATGAGCAGGGCCCCCTTCCCTCCTGTCTCCCTACCTGTTCTTCTGCTCCGTGTTTTTTGCATCAACCAGCCTGGAGTTTCTGAAGTACTGGTATTTTTTGTTTATTGTTTTGTACCGTTTCACCCTGTATAGTGTAGGGTGTACGGCGCTGCGGAAATCTTGTGGCGCCTAACAAATAAAGGATAATAATAATAATAATAATAATAATAATAATAATACTATACTGGGCGTACATGTAATTTTTAGTTTTAGTAGAACTTTAATGTGTACGGTGTGTTTAGAGTAAAATTTTCAGGCCAAATGTTAACTGCTCTATGTCTTCAAAATGTAATAATGTAAAATAATATGTAGCGATTCATTGCAGTGGAGTGGAACTAAGAGCTATATTTCCTCCAATCTGTTTGAAATGGATGCAGATTGCTTTTGCATTGATCTCTTTAAATCCGCTCTGCCAATTCAATTAGCTATTGTAAAACAAATTGGCTAAATACATCTTTTATCCAAGATTCACTTTATGATTAGGTATGATAAAATGTCTATTGTCTTTCAGTTATTATTTTATTTATAGCTTCTGAAGTTTCTACTGCATGTGCAGTGATTTAGACAATATAAAAGATGACTGTCTTTTGTTAAAGTGAACTAATGTTTTAAATACAACACTATGCAATACAATGTTGCATTCCTTTTATCCTACATATCATCCAATGTTAGGTATTTTTTTCAGAAATTAAATAGAACGCCTGAATTCTTCGTGGCATGGATTCATCAAGGTGTAAGAAACATTCATTAGAGATTCTGGTCCATGTTGACATGATAGCATCACACAGTTGCTGTGGATTTGCCACCTGCCATTAGCGCATACTGTACTCATTGTCATGTTCGTGGACCCAGCATCAGATGATGTGTGCTTTATGACATGCTGCATTATCCAGCCATTAGAAGATGGATAGACTCTGTCTATAAATGTGCCCATGGTCAGCACCATCAGCTTGCACGGTTAACACAAGGCTGGATGGATCCACGGATTCGTGTTGCTTATGCCAAATTCTAAATCTACCATCTGCAGAAATCGAAATTCATCAGGCCAGGAATCTGTTTTCTGATTTTCAAATATCCAGTTTGGGTGAGTCTGTGCCCACTGTAGCCTCGGATTCCTGTTCTTAGCTGACAACCCAGTGCTGCTGCTGTAGCCCATCCACTTCAAGGCTCAACCTATTGTGTGTTCACAGATGCTCTTCTGCATACCAATGTTGTAACGCATGTATATTTGAATTACTGTCACCTTCGTGTCAGTTTGAACCAGTCTAGTCATTCTCCTCCGACCTCCCTCATTAACAAGTTGTCTTCGCCCACAGAATTGATGCTCGCTGGAAGTTTTTGTTTTGTGCATTATTCTCTGTAAACTCTAGAGACTTTTGTGCGTGAAAATACCAGTAGATTTCTAACAATGAGGCAACATGTAACTCAACTCCCCACAGATGCATTTAATTACAGTCTCAAAAATGGGCTACAGTCCCAATAAACATTGAGAAGTGGTGTAATAATAAGTTTAGGAGTCGGAAGGCTTGTTGAAATAAATATAAATGTATTTTCTAGTTGGCAGCGGGCAGAACACAAGACAGCTACAGATCAGCAACATAAAAATGGATGGTTAACAGCTTATCACACAAGGGTGTATTACTTCCACTAGATCTGCAGCTTGTCTCTGGGAAATAATCTTGGGAACTATGATTAGCAAAGAGGAATCTACTGAACTCACACTAGAGGGAATGACAAGAATGAAGCAAAAAGCCAGTGGAGGAGTCTTTCTACTACACAAGACTCAAATAATGTAATGAGCCTGAGGAGCAAAAAACACTCTGTACTCTGCTGTCTAATAAAAAATATCCTGCTGACCAGGCTTATGGCTTTGGGCAAGACTGAGGAAACATTGGTGAAAGAATATCACATCTGAATCATTGAGCTAAATTCATCACAGACTTAGACAAAATGGACCATGGAGGACAGTCTATCTTATTTACTCCAGGGTCCAATAGCAGTAATGCCGTATCAACTACTCATTTTTGCTAAAATCGCAGCTATTGATAAGCCTTTAGAACCGAACTAGAAGAGGTCTTCACCTATAGCAGCCGCCATTCCCATAGAACTTTACACGTTCGTCGGTACTCGGAAGACCCCAGGACTTCTCTCTATGGTAGTAGAGGCTTATCAGGATAACCGCGGCACTGGATAGGGTAACCGGAAGACTGGAGGCCAAGGCCAAGGCCAGGCCTGGGTAGTAAGTCTGTAGCCAGAAGAAGGTTCAGGGTACAGGCCAGAGGTCATGGCTGTCAGCAATCAAACTGGTCCAAAGTCAAGCAAAGGTCAAGGTCACAAGCAAAGAAGCAAGATCCAATATCCAGACAAAGGTCAGGGCAACAGGTAAATAGGCAAGGTCCAAAAGTTCAGTCAAGGTCACAACAGAAAATCAATCAGGAATGTCAGGAGACAAGCAGGTCAGCAACACACAGGCAGTGAACGCTATAACCGGCAGGGAGGCTAAGCCCTCCCTGCCATAAATACATGGAAGGGCCAATTACAGAGAGGGAAGCTCAGCAGGAGAAATTAGCCCTAGCAGGAATATGATTAATTAAATGAAGTTGCGCATGTGCCCGGCTACCCAGCTGGCCGGGTCACAGCGGTGAAGTGAATAGCATCCAGGCCGTTGCCATGGTGACGACCGGGACAAGAACCTGAAGAGATGTCCCGGTCATCATGACGACGGCCAGGACGCAGCCAGGAAGCAGGAGTGAGCCGCCGCGGCTCGGCACCTCCGTGGCTCATGACAATTTTGCTGTACTTGATAATAATTACAGAAGGGAGAATATTTAAGGTGATTCTGAAATTGTCCAAATTTTTCCAAATAACATATGCCATCTCGAGAATCAAGCTAAGCACAGGACATGGAACATAAAGAAGCCAGTTGGTAATGACCCACAAATGTCACATGTCAATAGACTTATAAAAGTATCTCAGTGCCTCTTGCACTCTAAGTTCCTGGATTGTTTAAGGGGAAATGTATGTGAATGCTACAACTTGTGATGTGGCCTGTTCTCTTATCAGTACCTGATTTGCCTATGTTTTTTTAATTTTGCATCCTATTTAGTTTTTGCAAGAAAGAACAAAGATTAAAAAAGTAATGGAATGATTTGGGAAATTGTCAATTTATGGGATAAAATTGCATATACTTTCTAGCCTCCCACCAATGGAAGATTGATAAAATTGTGATTGAAATTTTTCTGTTTCTGTCTTTTATTTCAGTTTTATTTTAAGAGAATGTTTTGCATTTACAAAGGTCCTAAGTCAAGAAGTTAAAACTATATATTATGCAAAAGTTCAGACTCCATTGTAAGTCAAAAGTTACCGGTTTAGACATTTTTTTCAGAGTGCCATGGATAACAATGGTCAAGAGTGTACTGTGTGCTCAAAAGGTCAGTTGAGGTCACGAGGAAACAAATTTCAGAATCTCAGATTCAATATGGTGCTGACCAAAACCCAACCATTTTTCTAAGACTTCATCTGAATTAATTACCGACACCTGAGTCCAAAGTCTGCAAAAGTCTCAGGATGGAAGGCACAACAATGAAACCTCATTCATGCATGTACATGACACCATGTCAGCCTTTCCTCTTAAACCAGTTGTTCAGTAAGGAGCACAACAATTGCAAGGGAGAGAAAAGGACAAACCTTTACATTTATTAAGGGGGAAGAGAGGACAAAAACAGTAACAAGGAGATAAATGGTAACCACAGCAAATACAGGGGAAGAATAGGACAAATGGTTGCAACATACACAGAGGTAGGGAAAAGGACAACAGATGCAATTGGAGAGGATGACATAGGATAGGATTGGTGGCTACACCAAATTCAGTGGGTCAATTACATGGGGGAGAAGAGGTGAACCCAAAGACTGGGAAGAGGAGAAACGACCAGGAGGAAGTGGAGGACAAATGGCAGTGGCAATGATGATATATATCTAAGCAGGGAGTGGGACTTGCAATTACAGTTGGAGATGAGGACAATATGTTAACAAGATGACAACAATGAATAATAAAGAAGTATAGTGAAAAAGGAGGACAAACGGTGAGAGCAGGAGAGGTAGAAAGATGTCAGGATACCAAATACATTAGTGTAGGATCCCAAAGGGAGGACCATGCATCTAGATGTTCAGGATCACACAGACAAAGAGCGAGGATGGATTTAGCTATATATTTATTACAAAAGCTAAAAATCCAATAAAATCAATAGCCAATGACTAATATATAACATTTAAATCAATCCCCAAGTGCTCACCACACTTCAAATCACTCCCAATAACTTCCCAGTGCCTTTAATCCACAACCGCTATAAAAAAGAATAGTCTCTTCTTCATGGCAACACCGTTCTTTGGCCAAGCTGCAGTTTTTGCAGTGGTCCTGATGCAGTTGGAGGTATGGAGAGTGCACTCAGCTCCCAGGCAAGCTGTCAGCACTGTTATGCAGGTCCCAAAAAGTGCTTGCCACAAAGCTCCGGTCAAGTTGTAGCCAATTTGAGTGATCCTGATGCTGTTGCCTGAGCAGCAAAGTGTTCAGGTCTGCCGGATACTGCTGAAGTTGAACTCTCGGCCAAGCTGCAGAAATTACTGTTTCCCAGCCAAGCTGTTTAGCCCATAGACCACTATAATAAACTCCCAGACTAATTGTAGAAACAGTCTTCTTTGACTGGTGGTCCAGAACTCCAGTCAACCTGCTCCAGGTGAACAGATCCATGAGCAACTCCCAATGAAGCAGAAATTGTTGACGGTAAGATGTAGTGAACCAGATGCATATCAGATGCAATGATCAGGAGCAGGAACCACAATGGAACTGGTGTGAGACAATACTCTTCCCCAAGCTCAGTAGAATCATCAAACACACTAAATCTCCTCAGCAGGTCCTTTTTAAGTTGTCAAAATTTTCCACACTGGAAATGTCACCCTACAGGGGTTGTTTCTAGGTCAGCTGTCTCGGGATTGGCTGGGATAGGATTAGGGGTTGGTGATGGACAGGAATTAGGATGCAGTCCACATATAGTTCTGCCCTGCTGGGCTGGTGCTTTAATGTCTATTAAAGTCCAGGGGAGAACAATAGTGGCCAAAACTGGATAATAAGAGTCCTAATCCCAGATAATAAAGAGCAGTTCCTCATTTTAACCCCTTCTTAGCTTTTGTGACGTAGAAGCGGGGCTGCCAATTTTCAGGGATGTATGGCTGTAAATAGAAAAGTCACCAATTTGTAATTCCACGACAATGCAATGTAACCCACTTGGCTCTTTTTAAGAATATGATGGGAATAAGTCTGCATAATAGTCCAGATGGGTAACAGGAAATGTTCATTTTCATATATCAAAACAGAAATAAGAATTCTTTTAACAATCGCAGGAGGTGAAGGGCAGCAGGAATGTAGTGTTCGATGTACCTTCTGCCATCACAGAAAACTAATGGCTTAGTTAGAGAAAGAAAGTTTTTACAATGCACATAATTGGTGTAACTGTTGTTAATTAACTAGCAGCAAAGAACTGTAGACATATTTTATAGCAGAACTGGACGCTAAAAAGTTCTCATATGAACCGAAAACTTCAGTGTTTATCTTCCCTAGAGGTCAAATCAAACAAGCAGATAAATTGTATGAGAATAACCATCTAGCTAATTAACTACAACTTCTTTAATGCTAAAACTAAATTTCAGAGCTTTAAGGATTTGGTCCAATCCATTGCTAAGGATTTGGGATTCAGTTGAATCCTTAAATATTGGTGTCACGCTCAGGTGCCTTCATGATATGTATGTGACAAGGGGTTATTCAAAAACAGCCACCTGGTCTGTCAAAAATTATTAAATCCTTCCCTATCTATGCCACACACTAGCTTTGCCTTACCAATTATGTCACCACCAAGGTTTTTTTTATGTAGAGCTGACACTCTTATTATTATCATTTTATTATTATCATTTATTTGTTAGGCGCCACAAGGTTTCCGCAGCGCCGCAGGAAGCCACAAGGTTTCCGCAGCGCTGCAGGAAGCCTTTGGTTCTCCCTTAATACTAATCTATCACAATTGACTTTAATCAGAGTTACTATAAACCACACGGTGGTAGTCACCATAACGACTTTAACAGGATCTTCAACTGCCGCAATTTCATTAAGTGTCCGTTTCCAGCAGTACATGTTACCAGTCTGTTGGCTATGAGGCCTTCGGTGTAATCATGCCGGGGTAAGTACTGTCTGCATTTGCAGCGTTGTTATATAGTACTCAACTGAAATCACAATGTTCACCCCTGTTTCAACTATGTAGCGCTTTGACCAAACTATCGCGTGAATTTATGAGAAGACAAAGACCTGACCTTATTAAATGTAATTTGATAAGGAAAATACATCCACAATGCTTAAGATAAAACAATTAATCAAATGACATACAAAGGTATAATGCAATTGTTTCTTATAATATAAAAAGGATAAACACAGAATTGGTAAAACTTACTTATGATCAACTTTCTGTTGCTGGGAGAAGCAGAAAAAGGGAATTTCTTCAATATCAGATTGGCTCCCCAAAAGTAAATAGCTTCTTAGAGTTACACTACAGTTTTAAAACTGCTGCAGGGTCCACTGCCCCCATTCCTGTGATGTCAGAACTGAAAAGTCTGTGTAAATGAAAATGAGGGTTTTATTTTGAAAAATACCTTCCCAGTCAGGTTTTATTTATCCTGTCCTAACTTCTCATAAAAATGGCTTACAGATATGATTTTACTTCCACACAACAGGTCATACGTTTCTATTCATCTGCATACCACACATGCTTCCTGTAAGTATGATAGTGAAAAAAGTATGACAGGACATTTTAAATCCAGCTTGAATTTGTCATTTACAATTAAGCCAGTTGCGTATCTGAGACATCCCGGATGTGTGGTCCCTATCACTGTCCTGAAAGAGATATGTCCAAAGGCTTCAACTTTTGCGACCCGTGCCATAAATTGACACAGTGCGGTCATCTGTAACCATGGTCTGGGTTCACTTATCTGCAAGCACCACCTGGAGAGAACAGAGGAGTTTATCATAATCAAAGGGACACATCATGATCATCATCATCATCATCATTTATATAGCGCCACTGATTCCGCAATGCTGTCCAGAAAACTCATTCACATCAGTCCCTGCCCCATTGGAGCTTACAGTCTAAATTCCCTAACACACACACAGACAGAGAGAGAGAGACTAGGGTCAATTTTTTTTTTTATAGCAGCCAATTAACCTACTAGTATGTTTTTTGGAGTGTGGGAGGAATCCGGAGCACCCAGTGGAAATCCACGCAAACACAGGGAGAACATACAAACACCACACAGATAAGGCCATGGTCGGGAATTGAACTCATGACCCCAGTGCTGTGAGGCAGAAGTGCTATCCCGTAATTTAGTTTAATTTCATTTTAGTTTAAGGTTTTAACCACTGGCTGTATACTGCTTCTCTGAGTCATATCAAGCTATTACTAGGCATAAATTCACGAACACATATATTTGCAGTTTTATATGCCTAGAAATTTGCTTGCACATGACAACTGGCTGTACCCGTTTTATACTCTGACACACTTTGTGCTCCAACACTAACAAAAACCTTAATTTTAACTTTCAAGCAAACTCCTCAGTGTTCACTCCTTGTGTTGTGCTGACAGCTGCTCCCACAGAGATTGCTGATGACTGATAGGAAGTGATTGTTGTGAATCAAAACTGGATCCTGTGAACTGGAACAAAAGTGACTTGTGATTTATAAGCACAATATTTTTATAAAAACTAATTTTGCCGTGATATCTGAATACTGTGTATATAACAGGTGATTCTAATTTTGAAGAATATAGCAATTGAACAGTGACACTATTAAGAAACCATTGGATAGAATCTAGCAGTGTGTTCAAACTGGAGGAACACTATTGCCAAGTTGACATACCTCTGATTTAATAGAAACCTATGAAGTTGAGTTATTTTCTAGCATTTGGCTCAGATGTGCTGCTCAGTAGTTATGTAACAATTGAGCACTCCTAAGCCATCTAATGAATGTGGCTTGTACGGAAGCAATCATTAGATTCTAAAATGCCTATTGGTCCAAATATATTTCAATAAAGTCCATTCCAAGTTCAGACATCAAGGGGGATAGATAGAACCTGGAAATATTTTAGCAGTTATTGGAATCAGAGCATTGTAAATGGTGAGATACAACTCGACCAAGGGGTAAATGTATCACGCTGAGAGTTTTTCGGCGGGTTTGAAAAGTGGAGATGTTGCCAATAGCAACCCATCAGATTCTAGCTAATATTTTGTAGAATGCACTGAACAAATGATAGCTAGAATCTGATTGGTTTTTCAAACCCGCTGGAAAACTCTCAGCTTGATACATTTACCCCCAAGACTCATTACTGAGGCTACATATATTTAAATGGTATTTAATATCCCTATATGTCATGGTAATTACAATTAAGTAAAAACTTTCCCGGGGACCTTAATACTCAAATGCGTTATAAAGCACTCCTTTCCATTGATAATCAGTAGTATCTTTAGTCTCTGGTAGATTTAAGGCCCAGACACAATGAAGTAATAAAGGTTTGTACAAGGAGATCTATGATGCAATGAGTGATCACACAAGATGTGGAGGCCCACATTTATCAACATATAAAGGCAGGGCGAGGGATAAGGGAGGGGTAAATAACCCTTTGGGCCCTTCTTGCTTATACAGATTGGGATCACCAGGTTGAGCCGGCTTCTGCACCTTTTGCAGTTTACTAAATATGGAAGACCCATATCGGCTAGGCTTAAGGAGAGAAAATTGATAGTGTTATATCCCCCATTGTACCCTGTTATTGTAAACATATGACATTGGCACTGAAGAATCACAGACAATTTACTGATGTGATAACCCTCTTGGCCAAAGTTGACAAACCTTTATGTTAAAGAGTAGTTGTCTTGTTAATAGGTTAAAATGGGAATGAGTAGATACAACGCAATTTATCAAATTACTTTCTCATTACTCAGGAAAGAGAATTCATTCACAATGACACCTTGAATTACTTTAACTATTGTTCCTCACGCCATTTGACAAAAGTCGTCTGCACTGAAAGCTCATGTTTAAATGTCTGCAAACACTAAGGGGTTAAATTGCAATGTTTCATTTAATTGCTTCACTTTTTATTTTTCATTTTGTCGTTACAGAGGATGTACATTTGTTTAAAACTTTAGTTAGCATTTCTTACTAGTTTGCGCTGACCTGTCAAGCGTTCCAATTACATATCACAATGTTTCTGGTTCACTAATGGATAGCGATTGTAGGGAGTAGAAACCCATAATTCCGGTGATCTGAGAGAGAACAGGGGTCAGCCGGGTCAGTCTCAGAAAGGTAAAAACGTAAAAACATTATAATAAGATTCAGTTTATCTTAAGTAGTATAAGAAGCATTTATGGAGCTGAAGATGGCTGCAATGGCAAAGCATTAGTCACATCAACGTGTAGGAGTGTGTGTGTGTGTGTGTGTGTGTGTGTGTGTGTGTGTGTAGATGACGACTCAGTGTTATCCGTAGATTTTCAGTTTACTGTAAAATCTCTTACAAGTTAATGCTTTCTTAGATACAATATGAGATCAAAGGGGTACATTACAGGATACTCTTCATAAATATTAGTGGAGTTATTAACTGTTACATGTGCTATTCTCAGTAATTACAGTGGTCTTGGTCTATGAGGGCAGTGGTTAGCATTGCTGCCTTGCAGCACTGGGATCACCTATGAGCAGTGTGCCATCTTCAAGGAGTTTGTATATGCTCCTATGGGTTTCCTCCTGGTGCTCTGGTTTCCTCCCACAGTCCAAATCTCTAACATACTGTGATTTATTTATATAGCGAAATCTGTAAGTGCTATATAAATAAAGCACAATAATAATAATAATGACGAGTTTCTACCTCTGCCAACTTTGTTATATTACTTCATGGTGTCCCACTCTAAAATTCAACCCACCCAGAAGGAAAATCATTAAACTTGCAATATTGCCAACATTTGTAGTTTTGTAGTTAAATATTTTCCACCCATAAGCAAATCTCCTTTGCCGCATTGAAGCTTATGCTGGTGCACAAATATCTCAAGTTTCACATGTATATGAAATATTCCCATCTACCAATCATCCACAACAAAAAGTTGTCCCTTTGAAAATGCCATCTTTCCAAGAAAACCATTCACGGTAAGATAAATACAGGTTCAAAAGGTTCACAACAGAAAAATAGATGGTTTAGTGCTCCTTAGCATTCACACAGTCATAATGATTTCTGGGTATTAGGAATCCTATAACCCGACAGAAATTAAGCACGGTGGCTTAAAGGTTAGCACTTATGCCTCACAGCACTGGGGGTCATGAGTTCAATACCCAACCATGGCCCTACCTATGTGGAGTTTATATGTTCTCCCCAGGTTTGCGTGGGTTTCCTCCGGGTGCTCCGGTTTCCTCCCACACTCCAAAAACATACTGGTAGGTTAATTGGCTGCTAACTGTCAGGCGCCGTCCCCGCTGTTCCTCCACGAAGCAAGGACGGTCGCCTGACGGATCCGGCCGGGGCTACCTGTTGCTAGGCACGCAGCGTCCCTGGCCGTCTCCCCGTTGCCCGGCGCATGCGCTCCTCTCCGTCCCATTCCTAGGCAACAGGACGGTCCTCTGAACGGGCGGTTAGCGTGTCTGACCGCCCCTGCTCTCCTCCAATCCTCCTGCAGCAGCCTCTATTTAAGACCTGTTCTGGCACCATTAGGGTGCATGAGTATCAGGTCTCCTGTCCTCCAGCTGTTCCTGCTTCTTCATTTGGATATATTGGTCTGACCCGGCTTGTTTGACTCCTCTCCTGGTTTGTGTTCTTTATCTTCGTTGTGACCCCGGCTTGCTGACTATTCTCCTAAATTTCTCGTGACCCTTGACTTTGGCCTGTTTGACTACCCTGTGGATTTCCCTTCTGTACTGCCTATCTCTGATTGGTTTGACCCGGACCTCCTGACTATTCTAATCACTACTCTGGTAACTGTCTAGGTGGACCGGACCAGCGTACCTCTTGCAGCCAAGCCCTAACCTCCTTGCAGGGGGTCCCTGGTAAACACCAGGGGTACGTTAGACTCTGCACCTTCTAGTTCAGTGGCGCTAATACCAGTTGGTGGTCTGAGCTTCCTGAGTCCTGCGGCTCGCTGAACCTGACACTAACAAATTGCCCTTAGTCTCTGTGTGTGTGTATGTTTGGGAATTATATAGCGCCAGCATATTCCGTAGTGCTTTACAAATTGAGAGTAACCGCAGTAATAAAACAATAATGGGTAATACAGAGAGGAAAGAGGGCATGATTGTTTGGATACTGTTTATTATAAAATATTTGCATGACTGGTCCCACTTCTCATTTAAGTGGAGTGCCACTGGTATTAGGATGGATTATCAGCAAAGAAATATTCAGTAATCATGTTAGAAGTATAAACAGAAGAATGAACAACACCCAATAAGATTTTAGCTAACATTTTCTAAAATGTACTAGGTAAATGATAGTTGGAATCTGATTGGTTTCTATGAGCATCACCTCCACCTTTCCCTTTTAGATATTTTAGTAAATTGTGTTAGAGATCAGCGCTACTCGCTGTCTGTGGTCCATCCCCAGTGGTCTAGTGGCCGGAAGTGGGGCATCACAGGGCTTTTTCTTTTGTTCTCGGCTCTCTCTCTCACCTTCAGTATATCCAGCCAAGCAGTGTAGGAGCTGTGTATGTGCTATATAGCCAACGGAACTGTACAGAGATGCAGAGGTCTTTTTGGCTGGGTGGTAATCAGCAGTGTGCAAGCTGCGTAGGACTGTGTGATAGTAAAAACGGAGCTGCATGGATGTGAAACGTATAGTGCATACTTGCCAACTCTCCCGGAATGTCCGGGAGACTCCCGAAATTCGTGTCAGTCTCACAGACTCCCGGGAGAGCTGGCAAATCTCCCACATCCCGCTACAGCCACCACTAAATGACGCGATTTGCGGTGAATTGCATCATTTTGGCCCCGCCCCACGATACAAAACGGCATTTCCGTCTCGGTGGTGGGGCCAAAATTACGCAATTCACCATGCCCCGCCCCCTCCCACCCTCCAGTCACGCCCCTCTCCCGGAAAGAAATTCTAGAAAGTAGGTAAGTATGGTATAGTGCCCCAGTGTCTGTCCTATTCCTAATAGATGTACTACACAGCTGTGTAGCACATAATGCTATCTGAGCCTACATATATCTGATATACCTGTGCCGGTGTTTCCACAAGTCTGTTACTGCAAGGTATATACACCTGTATCCTGCATACAAGTTACTTCACTGTATCCTGCAAATAAACCAACGTTTCTGGTTAAGTTAATAACGTATGGACTCATCATCCTTCTCATATTCCGCTAACACCTAATCAGGTTCTGCCAATAGGTTATCCCAATAAATCTACCCATATGTCTCTGCAGATTAAAACAGTCTGTGGACACACAAAAAAAAATCTTTTTACACCTAAAAAATACAGCAAATTTTCAAGGTTGTTGTTTAGAATGTTGTGTAAATCTGTGATTTCACAGGATGCTCTTTTATAAAGACATATGGCTTATTCATGAACTTTTCCTATGCTTTTTAAAGTCTATGTTACATTTCGTTTCAACAACTTAAATACAACTTGTAGCATTAAGTGAATTATTTTAGCCTGAACAGTACATACACTCCTGGGAGCAAGTGGTAAAATTAGGCTGTGATGCTGGTGTTCACTGATAATTGGAGGGTGCAATGTATTGTGTACCACAACAATCACATCTTTTTTTTCCCATTAAAACCCCCTTTGAGGAATGACACATTACACATTGCTAGGGCTCAGTGAACCCATTAACACACTATTAACACATTTTCAATGGCATACAACATCAGTATGGCTTTTACACTAATGCTTATACAGCATAAACAGTAGCTAACAATTCTTATACTAAACTAAAATATTTTATATAACCATTTTCCACCCAGGTGTCAGGTAACTTTGAAATAATAACCTCAAATGATAGGACTTATTTAATAAAATGCGTAATGCAGACTAATGCAGGCTATAGCAACCAATAAGATATTTGCTTCCATTTGATAAACTGTGCTAAACGAATGACAGCTTTAATCTGATTGGCTTGTTGTGGGATACAGTACATACTGTATATACATATTACAACCTGATATTACTTAAGCTTAGCTTTGCGAATAGCACTGCATAATATCTTGTCACTATCTTAATAAAGTATATTAATAATACTGTATACACCTTATGTACAAAATTCACTGGATGCACAATGCTAATCATGTTGGTTTTGCACCATATTTGCCTACTCCAGGGAGGCTCCCGAATTTCGGAGAGTCTTCCCAGACTCCCAGGAGAGTAGACAAAGCTCCTGCATTCGCCAAAATTCACAGCATGAAAGCATGGATGGAAGGGGCTGGGCTTAATTGTGTCATTAAGGCCCGTCCCCGCTATTTAATGCCGTGTATTTCTGCATTGTATAGTGGGGGTGGGGCTATGGTGGCGTGATGATGTCACCCCCCCATCCTCCTACCCCTTGTCACATGACCACATGACTTCTCCCCTCGGAGCAATCTTAAAAGTTGGCATATATGTTTTGCAGGTGCTTCCTGCACATTTCAAAGTACATGCCTTCTGTCTTGTCTTTGGAGACAGTTTCACGAACAAGAAGAGGGCCAGAGCTTAATTGGAGGCTGAAAAATACGAAAATGTGCACTGTGCTAAAGTAAAGTCAAGGATTTTGTGGAGTAAAAAAGGCAAAATGATTGTGTGACATGTACAATTAATTCTTTGCTATTTTAAAAAATATTGGGTATAGTACCCTATGATATATTACTAGGCAGCACAAGTATTATAGATTGATATATTTATGAGCTACATTTTTGAAGGTTTGGTCATATACAAAAAGAACCTAAAGCCAATGGACTAACAAATTCTGTTACATCAACATTACTTTATATATTGACTGAACCCACACCTACCTTGCAGCTTGTATTCTGGTCTGTCTGCTTCCTCTCTGTGGCCTCTCTGGAGGAGTCTAGCGGAGCAGGTTACAGCCATGTGGGAAGCTTACATTGCTATATAAAATAAATATGCTATGTAATGCAAGTCTGCTATGTTAAAAATGACCATGACAAGAACTACGTTTTAAAAATAATTTATTATGTGTGTTTAATAGAAAATTAGGGCTAGATTTACTAAGCTGCGGGTTTGAAAAAGTGGGGAGGTTGCCTAAAGCAACCAATCAGATTCTAGCTTTCATTTATTTATTACTGTCTAAAAAATGACAACTAGAATCTGATTGGTTGCTATAGGCAACATCCCCACTTTTTCAAACCCGCAGCTTAGTAAATCTAGCCCTTAATCTTTATAACGATATTCTAAACTAACACTAAAAATGACCAGGGAAGTTGATTCATTTTATTTCTCTTGTAAGCAATAGAGAGCCAGTTTAAGGCTATAGTGGCCTGTTTATCATGAGCAGTACCTTTATGGCGATATATAAGATTTTTTATGACCACCGTTCACAAAGATAAAATACAGTTTATCGCCACAATTTATTATTATAAAAATATGATTGAGGCATTGCAGTGATACACAGCTGCTCCCTCGATACTGGCCTGAAGTCTTAAGGGTTAATTGCTGCAGATCTTACTGCTGTCAGGATTATAGCAGGGTCATCACTGATGGTAGACCTTTAGCTGAATAGGGAAACAAAACAGCTCTATTGTCCATTTGCTGGTAATAGGATTTTTTTATAAATTTGCATTTTACCGCATATACACTCAATGATAAATCTCTGAATGTCAGTGTCTCAAAACTCCATTAACTTTTATGCTAATGGCTTTTGAGCTTGATGAATAGGATCCAAAAGATTGTGATAATCGGGTCATCCTCAGGTTGTACCTCCGTTCGTCCGTGCCGCATTTAATCGGGAGCCACCAAGATTTGAGTTAAGGTGGGAAGAGAGGAAAGGTAGAAGAAGAACGGGGAGGTGGGAGAAGGGTAAGAGGAATGGTGGGATGTGATGGGGCATAGGGGGAAATTGGGTTGTGGAGGAAAATTGTAGAAAGGGATGGGGGGGACAGATATAAAAGGGGTGAAGGGAAACAGACAGACATAAAGGGGAGAAAAAAAGTTCAGACACTCACAATGGGGAGACAGAGACATGCAAACACAAAAGGTGGGAGGGGGCGCAACAGATGGGAAGACAGAGGTGCACATACAAAATTAGACACAGACATGTAAAGAGAGGGAAAGAAAGGAATGGCGCTAAGAGCAGACAGAGATGTGCACACACACTAAGGACAGAGGCACACATGGGTAAACGGGAGAAAGTGGTACACATACAAAATTGGAGTCAGTGAGGAAAAGACAAAAGGGACACAGAGACAGGGGGTGATAGAGACAGTCAGACACATGGGGTGGGGTGGATGCAATGACAACACAATGGAGCCAGAAGAGGAGGAGAGATACTCAGGAACCACGCACCAGTGGAGAGGTAGAAGAGGTGAGGTCAGGGGGCGTACATCTGCAGTGTGCAACCACCTATGTAAACAGACAGCATGTGGCAGATGAATAGGGCTGTTCCCTTGATAAAATCCACTATCAGGGACGAAACGCGTTGGGTCCACACAAGAAATTTTACCAAGACTCTAAACCTAAGACATATTAACTATATTGTTGACCTGTGGACACGTCCCACATGCAGGAAGTGGAGGAAGAGATACATGTTGGAACAAAGAGACAACCGTATGAACGCTGAACTTAGCTTTCCATATCATACCACAACTTGAATGGTTGATGTGTCCATAGCTTGTTTGCATGACACAGAATGTAAGTGTACATCTGTTATTCGGTATCCTTCATTAAAACTTGAATGCACTTCTCCATTCCTCCCTGTTTGTTTAGATGCCATCTCTGAGACAGTCATTAAGAACCCTGTTAGGGAAGGAGCAGAAGGGAATTGAATCTATACCAAGACAATGGGGCACATTTATCATTCATCGGCAAAATTGAGAAATAGTTATCAATCATTATCGCATGGATAAGGATTGATCTATTTCTCAAATTTATTAAAAATGGAACACAGAAACAGCAGTTCCGAAAAACTACTGTTTCTGTGATAAAAAAAAATCATACTTACCCCCCTCTTCGGGACGCGCTGTCTCTAGGATCTCCTTCACGTCATCTTCGTTCCTCTTCTTCTTTCCATTGCGCATGTGCAGTTCCACAATTCTGCGAGCGGTGAGTGACAGGGAGGGATCATGTGATCCCTCCACACATGCACTGTCCAGCTCTGCTCTTCGGAGCAGAGCTGACAGCATTGGGTTTTTTCATTTCTGATAATGTACGCCAGCTTCAGCTGGCGTACATTAACATGACAAGTTCCCGAAAAAAATGTTTTTTCGGGACTTGTTAGATTGTGGCCGGGAGCAGTCACCATTCTGTTGAATGGTGACTGCTCCCAAAAACGAAGAGGAATGCAAAGCAGCAGATATCCATGATATCTGCTGCGATGCACCCTTAATAAATTTGCGGAGGACAGGAGGACACCTTAATGACCGGTTAAAAGCACTATCGTGCTTTATTAAATATGCCCCAATGAGTGAGTGATGTTAGCATTTACTTGATAGACATTTTGTATTCATCTAATCACATTTTGCCTATTATCTACGCAACCCTTTTCTTAAAAACTGACAGTTATTTATTTGTTTATAAGGTACATCACGTGACCTGTATTACAAGTTGACACCATTGACAGCATAATTCTTTGCGTCAAACATTGGTATATCCTATGTAACTCATTGGGAAATTGTCATACTGTATCGGATTCTAACTAGATTACATGGTGGATTGTTGTGGTTTGGCATATCATAGATGGTGATTATATTGTCCCATTTTTATATTTGGAGTTTGCAACTATGCTATCAGTCCATGTCTTGTCTGCTCTCTGCCAAACCTTTTCTCTTTTATGTCTCAAATTCTCATTGTCCCCTTGTCTCCTCATGTCTCCATAGCCCATTACATATTTATTTCACCTCTCTGTGCCCTTTCCTGCACCTTTCCATTGTATGCATCTCTTTTGTCTACCCTTTACCCATATCTCTATTCCACTTATAGCATGTATGCTCCCCTGCTGCTATTTCTTGTACTTCAATGTAGGGTTGTTATATAAAACGATATTGCAGTATAAGTCTTTCATAGTCACTCATATTTGGGGAACTTTGTATGATGATATCGCTGCACCAAGTTCCTGGCGGATAAGAGAATAGAAACTATTATAAAGATAATGTAATATAGAACTGGGACTCCATGCATAATATGTATTATATTTTCAAATTTGTTCTTATTTTTTATTTCATATTTTGCTTTATTTTTTCGTTCTGCTTATATAGTGAATTTATGTGAGTGATATTAAATTGATTATCTTACACAGTGTTCTCTTTTGTTTGTGTACTAAATTTTGGATAGCATTTTAATATTTTTTTAAATGTTTGCCTTCTTTTTTCAGACGCAAGTTGTTAGCAATTACAGGTGCTACTTTTTTATTTTACTATTATTGTTTTGCATATTATGGTGATGCAATAATTGATTTCAGACAGTCAAATTTCTTAGTTTATATCAGTTATGGTAACATTTAATATTATTTTGCAAGCAATGTCTGCATATATAGAACAGATTAACAATTTTGCTTTCAATTCTTCAGGTATTGGTAACTAATCCATGCCTCCAGTTGCCAGTTTATGACGATATTAGTTTTAATTTTAACAATTGGGGCAGCACGGTGGATCAGTGGTTAGCACTTCTGCCTTACAGCGCTGGGGTCATGAGTTCAATTCTCGACCATGGCCTTATCTGTGTGAAGTTTGTATGTTATCACCATGTTTGCGTGGGTTTCCGCCAGGTGCTCTGATTTCCTCCAGGTGCTCCGGTTTCCTCCCACACTCCAAAAAAACATACGTGTAGGTTAATTGGCTGCTAACAAATTGACCCTAGTCTGTGTGTGTGTGTTAGGGAATTTAGACTGTAAGCTCCAATGGAGCAGGGACTGATGTGAGTGAGTTCTCTGTACAGCGCTGCGGAATTAGTGGCGCTATATAAATAAATGGTGATGGTAATAATTGCTTACGTTATTTTTCAGAATATGAAAGTCCTTTATTTAAATACAGTGTTACTGCCACCACGGTATTCTGACAGCCCAGGCCAGTAAGACAAGAGGATGAGGGAGGTGGGAAAAGGGAGCACTAAAACGATTAAAAAGGGCAGTGGACAGTCAGAATCATAAAACAGGGGGGAACTACACCCATGAAAAATAAAATTCCAAGCTCTCTAGCACTAGCCTAATCCCCCAAGAAATGAACTTGATGCCCATCAGCATAAAACAGTTTATGGACATTTATAATTACTAATAGATCTTTTAGCTTCTAACATTTAGATGTCTCTAATCAGGACAGAGTGCACTCACTGGCGATTTGATGCACTATACAGACAAGAGGGGGGGCCTGGTCACAGTACACGGCGCGTTGGGGTGTGTCATTTCCCCCTGTGGGTGTAAAGTACTGGGCTGCTCCGAATCCTCTTCCCCTCCCCTAAAAGGTGGTGAAGGTTGAGGCTATGAAGCGGTGATATGAAGAGGGGGAAGGAGCAATGGGTGGCGTAGATGTGATTTGTGAATGCAGTGGGGAGATTTAGAATGCCAGAGGGGAGATTTAGAATGCCAGAGGTCAGAAAAGCTCAGTTAAATTGTATAGACATTGTAGATTTAATCCTTATGTCACTGATTAAATACAGTAAACAATGAATTACTGCAACTCAGCACAAATAGTAACGACAGGTGATACTACATATTATTTAAAAGTATTCATACTTCACCTATTTTAGGTTGTATTACCCCTGTAATGACCTACAGTGCTGTAAACTGATCATCCTATTGTCAAAATATGTTTCTCTGTTAAATGGGCTGATATACTGGAAGCATTGTGATAAATCCTGCTGTCATATGCACACATTCAGGTTATTGACTGTCTTCTTAAAGGTCAGGATTTATACTCTACAATCCTTCTATATTATTGAAAAACCAGAGAGGATTTTAGCCGTGCAGCACTTTTTACCTAATTCCACAAAATACAGAACAGTGGTGTGCAAGTTATTTTTTGAACACTGCAAATTAAAAAAACTAAAATAAATTTGAAAAAGTTCAAAATAGTATCAAGGAGTTATTTTTTTTCTTTTGTTTCTTATAATAAGAAATTCTTGAAAAGCCATTAAGATTTTATTGGTTTAGAGAAAAAATGCTGTGTGATTACGTATGACCCAGAATCACCCATCCTCCTGAATGCCAGGATCATGGGGGCCCCAGTTTTGAACCCCTGCAGTAACTAACCCCTGCTGAAAACTATAATGATCTATTTATTATACAGGACTTGACACCATGAAGATTTTTAAATGAATAGAACACTTCGTACAGTTTGTTGACAACATTGATTGTATTTATGAAAACCATGAACTAAGCACTTTACATGAAACATATGTTATCATTGGCAGCTGTACTCTGACACTCCTCGGATCCTGAACATGTGACCTTACGGTTCTCATGGCTACAATAATAGTTTTAGCTGAACCTTTTTAATTTTGCCTAAATGTGCCTATGTTTCTCTGCATATATTGAAGCATGCTGTTATTTCACAATTCTGTCTATCTTTGCAGACGAATTGCATGACCTTTTCTGAATGGTTGGTCTGAAACATAACTGCATATGATTGCAAACATAATAATAAAAAGTCAATTAATAGTACTTATTACCAGTGGTGAATTAAGACAGTCTATGGCCATGTACTGTAAGTACACCATGCACTACGCCCTCCCCCACCCCCCATACCCCACTTGCAAATTTCAACTTGCCATAAATATACATTATGTGCCACATCAAACACCTTCTTTCTAACGTTTTCGTGCAGTGCAAGGCAGGGGCGCCAAGAGTATTTTCGGGCCCCGTTACAACCACTATCTGGTTGGTGGCTCCTCCCACTACACAGGTAGATCAGGGTCTCCGGCAGGCCTGGAGGGGCTAAGACTTGTAGTTCACAATATTTGTTGAGCCTCAGGTTTCATAATAGCAAGTCTAACTATGATTACATCTAGAGGAGTATGCTCTAATTTTAGTGGACAGTCTGTCTTGGCAGCTCAGAGGATGGAAGGGCAAGCTGCCGCTTGTAGCTCCACAACAACTAAATAGACTCTTCGTACTAGAGCTACCAGTTAATTATGTGGACAATAAGTTAGTAACTTTTGTATAACAATGGCCCAATCTGTCCTAGTAGCTCAGAAGGGCAGACTCACTCTCAGTTTAGTACTGATTGTAGTACCAATGTGACAGCCTGCCAGCTCTCGCACCAGCTAGGACAGGCTGGGACTTTATACTATTTTAGGTGTACTAGTATTTAGAATGCACCAAATTTTTTTACACTACAAGCTCCAGCCAGTCCTGACATTTATTGGAAAGCACGTTATGTTTCCTACAAGCTATGTCTAAATGTTTTACTTACAAGAAAAAAACATAACAGTCTAGGCTGGCAGTAGCAAAGTCAGGGGACAAAAACAATGGGGTCACTCAGAAACTGCCATTACCAGCACTAGGTTATGTAAAAAAATACAGTCCCCCCCCCACCATCACCACCCTGGTTTAACCAGCCCTGTGCTGAATGGCACAAGGTGCTATTCTCATTCCATTGGGAGGTGGGTGTGGGTTAACATGTCAAAAATAGATTTAATTATGCATTTTGTCCATGGTACACTACAGGGTCTAAGTGTTAAGTGTTTGAGCTGCTGCTTTGGGCCACCTAATTGGCCAATTGGTTTGCCAGGCTGGGGCTAGCACCCCATTTTTCCTCCCCAACTATGACCCAGCTCTGCACATTACTAGGACAGGTGGGACTGGATCTGTGGGACCCCCTACTCCCTTGAGCCCTGGGTGGCCACCCCGTATACCACATTTATATTCCTCCGCTGCTTACTACTTTCACTTTTGGACTGCTACTTTATTTTATGTAACCTTTTCCTCTCCTAAAATACTAATTTATATATAATATAAATCATGTCATTAAGAGACCATTGAAAGTTGTGCCTGAGGTCCAATTACCACAACTTCTAAGCTGATGTTAAAATCTGACCCAGTATGCTTAAAAAGAATCTGTGGACTTTGCTAAACCAGAAACACCTCCAAATATGCACCCTGCCTGGTGTTCATTATAATATCCCACGGGTCAAGAATCCTATTTCTGTCCATCATACAAAGCAATCAATGTCATGTGTTCAAATTTATGCAGTGTCTATTATGACAATACTTACACTAGTGCACATAAGGATGAACGACATCACAAAGCATAGTGGCTTTTACTCTGAGCTTCCACATTTTTTTGTTGTTAAATGATCCCAGTTCTAGACAGCTAATACTTTTTGGATTGTAACAACATCATATAAAGCAAACTATGTCTTTTTCCCAAAAAATTACTATTAAAATCTCATAAGAAAGTGTAAAGAGACAAGCATGCAGGAGTTAAACTTCTGGCCTTCCCCTCTGAACGTTGTATTACATGTAGAATTTTTTTTAATCCAGCTTCTAACGGAGAGGTTTTATACATTGAGTTGCAGGTGCCTCTAGCATATCTCTTGCAAAGTAGGCAGATAAGGTGACAGCGAGAAGTGTCTCGGAGGACAGGAAGGGCTCTGCTCACATATATAACATCCATAATTCATTGAGCTTGATGGTCGTCTGCAGCACCTGATTCTTCTAAGTCCTTTCAGGCCTCAGAGAGCTTTATGTGAATTCTGTATATGAGATCAGCACCAGCCTGTAAAGTGACCGTAGCTGTGTATTAAACCACTGCCAGCTCTGTGTCCCTCTGGGTCCCAGGTAGCACGAACGTAGATTGTAGTCAATAATTATTTCGTTATATGGTAGATTATATGAGAGATAGGAAAATAGTGCTGGCTGCAAGCTGATGGGAGGTATCTTCTGTTTGTCTTTTAAGCCCTCTGGTTACTGTGATATAAATATCTCTTAGGGGTATATCGTATACGCTTAAATCTTTAAATCTGCAAGAGCTGAAGCTTTGGTCAAAAAAGACTTTTAGCTCAACTGTGCTGAATGCATTTACATGTCTTCTTTTTTTTATACCGTATGCTTAAAAATAAAGATATATATTAACTGCAAATAATTATCAAGGAACATGCGCCATGGCTAAGTACATATTAACCTATTCTCCCCCGGAATATCTTGGAGACTCACACATTTTAAATTCACCCTAGTGAAGTGGGCAGATGGGTTCTAGATGACATAATTCATCATTAATCACATCATCATGATTCCACCCCCTGCCATGCATCGCTGAGAATAGCGGCATAGAGTGCCAGTGGGCAGCACAGTTATAATGCACCTGACCCCAGGAGCTTCCCTCAGAGGGGAGCTGTTATTATTTGGCTAGAATGGCTAAGTATTAAGCAGACAATCCATGCTATCTTGTGACAGATGACTGATTTGTCAAGTTAGTTGCAAAATATTTTCGGTGCAATGATGCCTTAATGCAATAAATGCTTCTCCCCCTGTACTGGCAAATCTGACCAGGTAGTTGCTCTAATGGAGATGTGGGGTGGTAGTGTATACAGGGGTTGATGGTGTGGTGAGAATTTGTGCATTAGTAGGAATTGTATGAACATACTGGCAATAGACAAACACTGATTGTGTTGCTGTGATTGGGGAAGGAGGGGGAGATAGGAGAAGGAAGGGGAGTTGAGACAGATGTAATGTGTAGTATAATCATGAAAAATAACACCTTGCATTTAAACCAGCCTGAAAAATGCTAAACTGTAAATATGTTCAAATTTGAATATATGAATATATGCACATCAATTATCACTTTACATTGAGTTGCTATAGAGCCACTTGCATATTTATGTGTATTGCAGAATGGGATCCAATAGATTTAAGAAATGTCTATTTTTTTCCCTCACGTATCACCAAGTAAAAATTAAGGTATTATTTTTCTTGATAATTTTATGTAACTGTTAGACTCATTCAGGACTTTGTTTAGACTGCAGTGATAGTTGGGATGTATGTCCTGCTTCACACTGTACTGCTTATTCAGGGCAAGCTGCTTGCATCCAACTGTAGTGCATGTTGCATGCCCTTAACGAGCAATGCAGTGTGAAACAGGACATACTTCTCAACTATCGTTGCAGTCGGGTTGAAGCCCTGACTGAACGGGCTAGTCCCACAAAATCCAGACTGTCTCACCAGAATCAGAACAGTTGTCAGATGGTGCTGTGCTCTCCTACCCGTTCCTGTAGTTTTCCCTACCTGCAGCTGCTGGTTTCTTAAGCTCAGTTGTTGCTTCCTTAAATCCTGTAATGTTGCGGCCCAGTTTGATAAAAAGGGAGATACATACAATATGAAAAGTCTAGCAGTGAGTGAGTGAGTCCATTTAGGCCTCCCTACCCCAACCACCCTAGATGTTAAATCAATGGCACCTACATTTAATAATTAGGCCTCCCTGTTTTAAACCAGCCCAACATTAAGTTAATAGTATTCACATTTAATAAATAGACCTATTTCACCTGACTTAGCCCCAAAATTAAATAAATCACATCAGAATTAATAGATAGACCTAATTTTCCCCACCATGCCCTGGCATTAAATTAATGGTACCCACATTTAATAAATATACTGTTCATATTTTCCCCCTAACAGCCCCAATATTAAATGATTAGTATTCCCATTTAAAAATTAAACATATTTCCCCCAAGATTGCCCCAATATTAAATAATTGGTGTCCACAATTAATTAATTAGTAGCCCTTATTCTTCCTGAACTCAGCAGCGTATTAAATTAATAAATCCCAAACCACCCTAGCATTAATTAAATAATGCTATCACACCACCTTAAATTAATAGTAATTACTATGACCCCACTATTAAATTAAATAGTCCTCACCATGAAATAAATTGTCCCCCACCAATACTTTAATATTTCCTACCCATTATTAAATGATTACTACTCACCCTCACAATTAAATTAATACCCAACCTCCACCCTTATTACAATATGCCCTCTCTTACCTTCTTCCATTTGTATCTGTACATTTCAGAGGCAGACTCTTCTGTCTGCCTCTCCTATTCCCTGTACTATAAAGGGGGGTGGATGTATACTGCAGATGGGGCGGAACGGATCTGTAGATCCCTGGTTGGTCCCAAGGAAGGAGACCAACCCGACAGCGAGTCTTGATTGCAGGTAGATATGGGGTTTCTGGGCAACTGGAAATCCCCCTAGGCACACTTGCCTAGCATGGCAAACTGCTTCAGAGACCATGGTGGACATAATGTAGTTATATCATGTATTTTATTCAGTTCTCTAAAACTGAATAAAATACATGATGCCAAGTAGTGGTTTCACCTGCTATTTAAAATGAAACTCCAGGATTTTTGGCCCTATGAATGTACTTATCCCCCTCCCCCATCTAACAGAAGACACGAGAACACTGTAGGTCAGGAAATACTTAACTTTTACTCTAATGGCACCCGCAGTGCTTCTCTTTGCATTATTATTATTTCTAATTTTGCCATTGACTAGTAGGATGCCCCAATGCTCTGCAGCGCCGTACAGTGGAGAAAACAGGGAATACATAAAACAGGGACATACAAAGTGAAGAAAATTAATTTAGATATGAAAACAAAGGGTAGTGAGGTCCCTGCTCATGAGAGAGCTTACAATCGTAGAAGCATACAGGTTGATTGTAAAAGCTGTGCAGTTTATCATTGTAGCCGCTTCGATGGCTTGTCCAATCAGCTGCATCGGCAACCTTCAACTAATGTTAGCTTAATGGTTACCTTAGCAGTTGAAGCGATATATGAAACTAAAATCAAAAAGATCCATTACGTGAATGGAGTGTCTTACAGCGCCAACAATATGTAAAACAGATCACAAGAGCTTCAGAGTTTTAGTGGGAGGTGTGGACTTATTGGAATGAATCTAACGTTTTCTATACACTTATAAACCATTACATTTTATGAGGAGGGAGGTTTTATTTAGCGCTCACCGATGCGCTACTTATAACACCGCTCACTATGTGCCGTATAAAGATTGACATAAGGCATTTATACATATTTAATACCTAATACATAACAGAGTTATACGACTTACACCATATATCTATTCCCTGAGGGGATATACAAATGACAGCTGCATATGGAATCTATATATTCTTCTACCACAGCGTAACATTTTATTAATGGAAAAAAATGGGGCCATCACAAATGTTATCTTTAATTAAATAAAACCTAAACTTTAATTAGATGTTTTGTCTTATTATCATAGCACGGAAGCCAATTGGATTTGATTACACCTTTGATATCAGATGATAATGAGAACCTGTTTCTGGAGAGTAGAAAAAATTAACTGTTTAATTGCCAGATATAACACAACAAAATGCAAAGCTGCTTATCTTGACTGTGACAACATAAAATCAAGGCGTACTTATCCCCATTTCCCTTTATACCAAATCCCCACAATTAATAATAACATAATTTACTAAACATTGTTTTACTTTACCTGCTGCCTTATGGTTGATAACCAGTATTTTAAAATGTCAGTTTCTTTACAGCATTAAGGGTTAACTCTTTAGAGTATTGCAAAGTTGTTGTAGAGGATGCAGCAGCCTGCCCAGTTCTCTTGTAGTAAATGATACACAGCTAGCAAAGGGGTGGGAAAGTACCTGTAGATAAACAGATAAATTAAAATAGCTTACCAACATGCTTTATTTCGAGCATAATGCATCATAATATATATTATTATTATTATTATTATTATTATTATTATTATTATTATTATTACTACATAAAATCATTCTAATATCATATGGGGGATATCATCATTTGTTTTTAAAAAAAAAATCACTTAGAAGTCTAAGAATGATTAAACTGCCCACACATACTGTGATATCACTAGTGATATTGGGCATTTGAACTGGTCTCGCAGAATGTGCGACTCCAAACTTAACACAATACCCAATAAAATTCCAATTAAAATTTATCAGGATGTTTTTGGTAATTTTGGTGCCTTCATTTCTCTGCCTCCATCGGCCATTTATGTAGCGTCATTATCATTCCAAACTACCATAAACATTTGTAAATGAGTTGCATACGTTTTAAAGATAAATATTGTAATACTGAGCATTTTCGATCTACCAGCAAGGTAAATATCCCTAATTTAGACATTTGCCGAAATAAAACTGGTGATTGTAAAATAAATTCCTTTCATTTTGCTGCCCTCCAAAACTTGTAGCCATAGACAGCTGCCTTGTGATCCCTTGTCTTGGTAGTTGTGAATGGAAGATGGTCAGGATTGTATGTATTTGAGATAAAGTGATTTTGTATGGAGATGTTTCCTTGTCAGTAATCCATTTAAAGATACTGCAGCCTGCCTATTGTAACCACTTTTGCCCAAAAAATAACAGGGAACAATACCTTGCTCCCAGCCATGTAGTAATGTTAAACACCTTAGGTTTTGTCGAAGTATGGAGACCATACTGTATAACCATGAATGGTATTCATAGCTCTATTATATAAAGGAAAATATAGTTTACGTACAGTTGACAATAATTCAGAAGCAACTTTGATGAATTAAAACATGCCTTGCGTAAGATACTTCAAAGATATATTGGAATCGCTCTTAAAGTTACCGCTGAATACTCATGTAATTGTCAACATCGCATCGTCATGTAAAGAGAATACACTGTTTATATATAATATTATTATGTGTGCTCTTTCATCTGCTGTATGCTTTGATTGCCTATGTATTTGTAGAAGACCAAATATTCCACTGCGCTGTGCAGTGATGACTGTACCCAGCACCTGATCTCTTTGAAGCAAAGCCTATTTCTGAGCTTGTATAATGATGATCACAAAAAAGGGAGTTTATTAAGAATTGATGAATTTTTCGGATGAAAAAGCAGATTTACGGAATAAAATTCAATTTATTCTTAATAAACTGCTGAATGAGAATCCATCAATTCTTAATAAAGTGCTTCTTGTCATTACACAGACACAGAAATTGGTGTTGGATCAGTTACTGACATCACATTTGTGATAGCAGACAATGGATGATTTCCCCATTTAGACATTCAGCCCATGCACTGTTTTAGTTTCATTGTCAATTCCTGAAAATATTATCCTGGACAATGAAGCATTTCATCATCCAAGGACAGAATCCGTAATCTATGAGACCATTTCACCTTGCATAGCCTTGTTAAGACCAATAGATTATGCCACAACCATCCTTCGTAATAAATGTTTATTCACTTTATTTTGTGGGCACTCCTATTTATTTAGTTTTAGCCACGGTGGTAGTAAAAGTTCATCTTCTTATAATGCAGGAGCAGCTACCTTCTTTTTGCGTTCTTGGGGCTAGATTTACTAAACTGCGGGTTTGAAAAAGTGGGGATGTTGCCTATAGCAACCAATCAGATTCTAGCTGTCATTTTGTAGAATGTACTAAATAAATGAAAGCTAGAATCTGATTGGTTGCAATAGGCAACATCCCCACTTTTTCAAACTTGCAGCTTAGTAAATCTAGCCCTTGGTCTGGAATCCAGCAGGGTTCCAGTAGAGTTGGTTGTTCTGTACATTGTGAGTTTCAAATGATGATATATAAATATATATATATATATATATATATATAGTACATTTACAAAGTATTAAGGAGATAGGAGCTTTATGTGAAATATTGTGTTTTTATTTGTTTATTACTGTAGTAGTTTACGCTGTTGTTTTGTTTTTCTACAGGGACATTATTAGTTTTACATTTTTAAACTACTGAATACTAGAGATGTTCATTGACCCCCTGTGTTTTGGTTTTTGTTTTGGATCTGTATTTTTTATAAAAATTGCTAAAATATGCTAAAATCACATAATTTTGCTCTTTTTTTGCTCCTGCATTAATATTAACCTCAATAACACTAATTTCCAGTCACTTCCAGACAATTTTGACCACCTCACAGGTCAGAATATTTTTTTCATATACTTTCATACAAAGACTGCAGTAAGCTGGGCTGAATGCTAAGTGACAGAGCAACGCCACAAACACACAGCAGTTCATAGCATATCTAGGAAACATTGTCACACAGCAGTGGAAGAAAAAAAAAAAAAAGTGGGGCAAGATGGAATTGTCCTTGGGCCCTCCCACCCACCCTTATGTAAGATATATAACAGGACATGTACAGTTTAACAAAGCAAGGGCTCCAGCGACAAGGAGTGCCACTTTTGTGGCTGAAGTGCTTGGTTTGTTTGGGCCCCCACATAAAAAGCTACCAATAGCTTAGCTGCCTTAAGCCCAACAATGCTGTCAATGAACTCTACATTATAAAACCATGTCTGCTTGTGCTGCATCTTTAATCTCCTTCTCCTTTGTGGATACCTTCCTCTCATCTATGAAGAACTGCCAAACTTATGTAGACACATGAATGTATATTACAACTGTATATTACAACTGGAATGGCATTAGATCTGCTTCAGACAGACTGTGACATGGAACATGTGGGCAGCATGAAATCCTCATGTTGGAATACACTGCATTGAACAGAGATTTAAACCAATATATAGACGCAGTTGAGGAGGCCGTACTCAAGTTAAAATGTGACCCACCGGATGAGATCCCGGATTTAAGAGAGCTTGTACACGAGAGATACACTGTGCTTCAGAAGAATAATACAGATGAGGCCCTGAGGCATGACGATAAATATGTCCACTTTAAAGAACAGCTAAGAGACCTGAGAAAACAAATGGGTGTGACACTGGCCCCTGCAGTTTAAGCTTTGGAAGATGAAGACTAGGAGATCGCCATCACTTATAGCACTCCTATAAAAAAGTTGGAGATGTTGAAAAACAAAGTATGTGGTCACACATACGAGAGAGAAGCAATTGAAAGGATGATTGAAAATAACCGGCAAGAAGCTTACTGATGCTGGAATGCTAATTAATATTTTGGGTAAAATGGCATGTTGGCAATTTTATGTTTTTCTACAGTAAAGTTTCACCTTTATTAAATATGTTTTTTTTACATTTTTGCTTTGTTACATTTATGTTACATAGACATCTGTAATGGTGGATTGCTGCAGGGATGAATTACTATTGTGCTAGGATGATGTACACAGTAATAAGGGTGAGGATGAAGCTGAAGATGATGACAACAACATCTTGCCACTGTAGAGTTCATTGACAGCACTGTTAGCTTAGCTGCCTTAAGCCCATTGTTAGCTTGTTTTGTGAGGGGCCCAAACAAACCAAGTACTTCAGCCACAAAAGTGGCACTCCTTGTCGCTGAAGTGCTTGGTTTGAGAAAGTGCATGTATTTTTAAGAATCATTGTAAGGGTGGGTGGGAGTACCCAAGGATAATTCCATCTTGCACCACTTTCCTTTCAGTTACCCATTTCCAATGCTGCCAATGTTACCTAGATGTGCTATAAATTGTTGTGTGGTTTGCAAAACTTAGCTTTCCCAAGACACCCATTGATAATGTAGATGACTTAGCACAACATTTTAACATCTGGTCTGGTCTAAAAGAATTGCCCTAAAATCGTGGCACCTCTGCCGTAATGCTACCTGATCCTAATGCTACCTGATCCTACTATCAACTGTCAAAGAATGGTGAAGAATTATTTTAATGACAGCATAGAAATTGACACGTCAGACAGTCCCTTTACAGACTGGGAGGAAAAAATGCAATTTGGAGACTCATATACAAACTCACTTTGCAATACCTAAGCAGCCCACCCTCCAGTGTATACTCTGAAAGAGTTTTCAGCACAGCCGTAAACCTTGTATGCGATTGGCATAGGAGGCTACTTCTTAAAAATGAGGAAAAGATGATGTTCATCAAAATGAACTACATATTCCCTGAGGAATTACATCAAAGTACAGAGACTTCTGTAATGGAGGATTCCAGCGGGGATGAATTAGTATTGTGTGAGGATGATGTACACACTGATGAGGGTGAGGATGATGACAGTGTAGATTGCAGGTGCTGGGATATAGCTGAGAGAAGGGAGATAGCTGATGCTGGTATGCTTGTTAATATTTTGGGTAGAATGGCAAGTGGGCTATTTTATGTTTTATTACAGTAAACGTTCACCTTTATTATAGAGGTTTTTTTCTTTAAAAAGGTTAAAACATTTTTTTTACATTTTTGTTTCCCTGATTTAAAACCACTATACACTTGAACATAGGCTTTAGCACATGAGGTAGAGGGATTAGTATCATCACGACTGAAACTGGAAATTAACAAGAACAATGTGACTGGAGACTGGAGAGTGACACGAACACTGCCACCCCTCCTGTTTCTGTATGAGCAATGGAACAGAGCAATGTGACTGGAAACTGACAAGGACACTGCCACCCCTCCTGTTTCTGTATGAGCTATGGCATAGTACAATTTGACTGTAGACTTTTACGAGCAGTGCTATCCCTATTATTTCTCTTTCAGCACTGACAATTATCAATGGCACGTAGACTGTAGAATGGCGCCGCATCTCCTGGAGGGCAGTACTTATAGAATCCAAAACCCACGACATCCGTCCAACGATGATGTTTTGTCACGTTTCCAGTTCCGCGGGCATGCAGCTCGGTACTCGGATTGGCTATGTTTGGATGGGCTCAGGCCTGAGCATCTCTACTGGATACATACTGCAGGCAATGTGTGATGGCAATATCATTAAATAAATAAAGTTATGTCTGTAATAACAATTGCATACATATATAGACTATACTGGGAGTCCGTCCCCACTTCTATCTGTTTATATGTGCAACTATCTACTGTGATTTAACAATACTACTACTACTACTACTACTACTACTACTATTCTCTGTTGGTCACTACTATTCTCTGTTGGTCATTGCTTTTTTGAACCTAGCAATCTATATGTATAAATTTACTATTAGATATTTCCATTTATACAGAATGATTATGAACTGACTCCCATCCTCGCCATTTCGTCTTTTGCTATATTTTTTAAATGTTTACTAAGACGTGTATAAGACGTGTATGACATATCATATAATACAATGTATTAGATTTTTGTAATTTGTGACTGTGTGCTCCTTTATTCAGGGTTTTCTTTATGGTGCTAAAAATATCTGTCATTATTATATTATATATGGTAGAAACATAGAAACATCCCATGCACAACATGACACTTGTCAACCAGCAAGTCAGCAACTATAAAACGTATTACCTTGACCTTTGCCGATATCTGACCTTGTTTATTTCTGTTCAGGTATCTACTGCCTAAATTAAGGTGGGTGCAAATTATGAGTACTCTGCTGCAAAGACCAAGGGACATAATTACAATGTGGCAGATCTGTAGAACAGATGATTCCCGGTGCTTTGAAGGCATTTTTTAAAACAGCTCTTTTATTAATGACAAAGCTCATTGGGTTTTATCCTGGACAAAACCATGTTACAATAAAAGGGGTGCAAATTAGTTTTTTATTTTGCACATAAGTAAAATACTGTCTGTTTTTTCATGTACCACACAAAAAATAATTGATAGCTTATTTGTACACTGAAATTAAAAGTTGATCTAGGACATGCCTTACCGAAAATATAAATCTTCCATCACATTTTAAATTTACCTCCCCCTCCAATGAAACATGGTTTTGCCAAGCTGCAAAGGTACTCATTTTTTTTTTGCTTTACTTTCCTTAATGAATGAGGCCCAAACTCTGCAGATAATGTGTGAGAAAGTGATTATCAGCTGTTGGTCATTTTCATATCTCCTAACACCTCAAATGGCCAAAGAGGAATGTATAAGACTTCTTATATGTCACTATTCTTTCTTCAAGTGTTCACACATCTGACCAGACTTCAAAAGACAAATAGTCAAACCTGTTACCTGTCAGTGGCACCAGGGTATAATCTCCATTGAAAAAGTTGGTAATTTTGTTGTAAGAAAAGGAACTGATCCCTATGCTAATACACACAGGCCACTCACACATGTCGCAAGTGTCACACACGGCCTCTATAGGCGCCGCCCCACTCAGCAACAGACAGCCTCGCGATTGGCTGCCACCTCCCTGAAAACCAAGGGGTCTACATAACCACCCTGCGCTGATCATCGCCCCAAACCCCCTCTCCCACTCCCCATGCCAGGTGCCTCAAAAAAAGAAATGTAAAAAAATATATTTTTTTTTCCCCTCCTGGCTGGCCTTGGCCTGTTTCTTTGGAGAGGCCTGGGGCTGCAGCCCCTCCAGCCCTGTGTTTCAGTAACTTAAGTTGACTGTAGGAGCACCAGCAATTCTATGAAATTCTTGTTAGGAACCACTCTAGCCGGTACAGCACAACCCGGAGTCTGCTCTGCCAGTCAGGTGTTCACTGGAGCCCCTAGTGGTGGGGACAGACTTGGCCGCAGACTAGCAGAGGGTCGTGAAGTGCGTACCGGCTGGGGAGATCCCAGGAAAGTGGAGTGAAGTCCAGGCAAGGGTCAAGGGCCGGCAGCAGACAGCGAATCCAATAGACAAGCCAAGGTCACAGGCACGGTAGCAAGGTCAAGATACAGGCAAGAAAGGTCAGGGTCACGAGCAATCAGGCAGGGTCCAAATCCAAGCAAGGGGGTCATACACGGGAAATCCAATAGAGTGTCCACGGGACAGGGACAGGAACAAAGGCAGGTACTAGGATCAAGCAGGTCAGCAGGACTGTGGCAGAAAAGCTATAACCGGCAGTGAGGCTGCAGACATCACTGCCTTAAAAACTGGTGGCCACCAATCAGAGCCCAGATCTGCAAACGCCCACAGGAGGTAGTAATCAATGGGCCAAGCCCCCTTCATTAATCAGCCCACAGGCTGCCTATTTGCACGCATGCGGCCGGCTTCCAGCACTGCCGGGACGCAGCGCTACAGAAGAAGCGTCCAGCCGTTGCCTTGGCGACGGCTGGGCAGGAAGCGGAGATGACGTCCCGGTCGTCAAGGAGACGGCCAGGGCGCCAGGGGGAGCCAGAAGCGAGTACCGCCGCAGCTCGTGAAAGTTCTTAAAAGTTGAACAGTATATGAGGGTCATAGGAGGCTCCTTATCATGTCCAGCGCAGTCAGTGCTTCAGTGTATATCAGAGGAAGGGACAGGCAACCTGCCGTATATTTAGACAGCTTTCATTTTACTTTCTTACTTTCAGCTATTAGCATAGCGGCGACATGAGATATCATGGTAAACTAAATTGAGTCATCAGTTGGTCAGACCTGAGCAATGCCATAGCATTCCTTTAACCTGTGTTCTGTATTGTTAGCCTATAATTATATTTTGTTTGTGATGCATTGTTTTAATTTTGTCCATCACAAATACAGATTTGTTTGTGGATGTTTCTGCTGGAACAGAAAAATTCTTAGGGACCTATTGAATCTGAAGGCTGGTTGCTATGACAAACTATTGTAGCATCTCTAAAGCTTATAAAAGTACATAATCATCGCTGCATATTATCACATTATTTTTGTAAAATCACAATGACAGCGGACTTTACACATGGTACTTAAAGTTCTTTGCTTTTTTTTTTTTTAAAGCTGATGGGGTAGTCATTATTTTGTACAACATGTTCATTGCTGTGAATTCTGAAAATAAGATTCTAGTCGGGATAAAAATATAATGCTGAAATGCTGCAGATAATGGGGATACTAACATACATAATTAAACACAGATAAGTACATAATGCTTTGCGGCTCTGCTTGCAATGAATGTGATTCTTTGTCCACCCACGTGCCCACTACCATGTAATGTCTATACTATAAAGGTGATTAATTTTTCCCTCCTGTCAAAAAGGATTAAAAAAAATATATAATCCAAATTTTTGAGCTAAATGAATTAATGGTACTCCCACCACTTGGAGTATCATCATTCAGAGTATTAGCACAGTTTTCTAAACAGCTTTTATGAACAATGGAGGAGCCACATTAACATAACTTTGTTTGGTTACACAGTATATGGTATAACAACACAATAACAAAATCCACACTTAGTACCTGTACATGAATACTGTCTTTAGTGATAAGACATACATACATACATACATACATACATACATACATACATACATACAAACAAGTACCAGCTTTTTACCAACAGTACATCTGTTCAAAAACAAGTGGTCTACAGGATGCAGAATATGTATGATATTATATAGAGAATATAGTTTTTTTCATTTCTTTTCCCTCCAGGGGGTAAATTTATAAAGGAGCGATTTTTGCAAATCGCTGATATTCGGAGACTTTGACAGCGAAATTTAAACCGGCAATGTGTTTAAAGGCAAATCTTGCCTTTAAACACATTGCTATTTTAGCTGTGAAAGTCGTTGAATATCTACAATTTGCAAAAATCGCTCCTTAATACATTTACCCCCAGATCTGGTTTTCACTACATCCACCAAATTCTGTCTCACTTACCTGACTTTTATCTAAGATTTTCAGTTCTAAACAACCCACCAATAACTCACTTTGTACTGGCGTGTCTTCAAGAAGGTGGTCAATACAACAAAGAGGGGAAAACATACAGTGAAACTTGCCTCTTACCATTGCAGTGTGACATCATATGCTCGAAGTTCTCGAGGATCATGATACTGGAATGAGGGGGCAATTAATTTTTTTTTTTTATGTCTAGTTCACATGGTGGAGATGTCTCCCAACCGAAAACAGAATTTAGTGAAGTAGTTTGGAGAGAAAAAGGCTGATTGGAACTACAGGACCTACATACGTAGATGTAGAGCCATTAAATTAAAGTTCTCTAAAGGTGGAAAACCTGTTTACTACATCATAGACTTGTTATTTTTTTTTTGTGCTATAATCTTATTTGCGCCAGACTTTTGTACTATGGACGTGCCAAATGTGGGTCATGTGATGGTGGAAGAGAGCTCAACTCTTTAAAGTTCATGCATCAGTGCCAGGGTCCCGTGAGAGGTCCCATGTCAACATCATTAGACAACCGACTGTCTTCAACAGCATGATAGTATAGTTCTACAGTCGTAGAACTCCGCTCTGGAGACAGTACATGCAACGTTCATGGTGAGCGCTGTGTGTACATTACAAAAAGCAACACCTAGGCACTTATGTACAATACCAATAGATAAACATATTGGGGGTTTTAAAAATGGATAATAACATATTGCACTGGATAATTACTAAATTGTCTAGTGATCTATCAACATTTAATGTAATCCTACGTCCTCATAGAGTGGGAGAGAACCTGGCTCAAGTTCTGCATTGGGTCCCAGATGTACAGAGATACACAATTGCACATAAACACTGTTGAACATGTGACAACAGTTTACTGTAATTACTGGCTGAGTGATGTTAAGTGAGAGAATATTTACAACAGTTTCTATTAAAGCCATCAGAAAAACATTGAAAATGTCTGTGCGAATATGAGCTGTCTGAGGTCCTGTAGAGCTCTCACTACTGCCTTCTGTCCGCTCTCCATGGTCCTGAAGTCGATGTAGCAAAGTGTGCTACTACCTTTTTTAATAATTATGCTTGATGACTTATTCTTGGAAATCGAAGTGTAGAGCTTAACTGAGTGAAACCAGTTTGGCTGAGCAAATTACTATACAGATATACTCCCACCCCCCAAAAAAAAACATTCTATGTTGTGAAACACACCTATATTGTAGATTATATAGACATTTAAAGTTATCTCACTATATAAAACATAATGTCTTGATCTCTTCATGTTATCAAAGAAACGCCTTAGCGGCCTCCAATAGGTATATAATCTGCTATTGATTCATTCATTATTACCCTCAGTATATAATAATTCATCTGGAAAGTTAGAATACAATACAAATGTATAGAAGTATTATCGCTTTGTAAGGTACACTTGTATAGAGCATGAGTCCCTTTTTCTTATTAATCTTTAACCGTTATTCATCTCCTTTTTGTGCCCTGTTTTTAAATGGGCATAGATAGAAGCGGTGGATGCAGCGGAAATTTAGAGGTGGCGCTTTGTAAAATATAAATGAATAGAATTTTATAGTTTTACAATGAAGGCAGTAGGAGAAGTGGTGGTATGGCTACCACCGTATACCAGCCCACTTTCACCACTGGATAAAACAATATGGAGACACTCAGGCCATTGGTATGTACACAGCAGTCCAAACTACAGTGCTAATTTTGTTGGAGGCAGTCACTTGTCCACTAGTGTTATATTATTAGTGAGTTTACAGCGCTGCCTCCTCTGACAGTTATACAATTTTGAATGCACAATCTAAGTCCACTCTCATTTCAGTTATGCAAATCATAGTACCTTGTTCTATATGTGCACACCTATTTCTCTTATACAATGCACAGTTGCTCATCTGATGTACATGACAGAATGAACCCACCCCTTCTGAAATTCATTATTATCTTGTTCTTACAGCCCACAATGCCCCAAAATTATGCAAAGTTCCCTTTATGAAGATATAAATACAGATAATACTCACATCCCCTTATGTTAGGTCTGTGCCAATGGCTTTAAACTGATGTAGTCTGTGGATGTACAGTGGGCTCTGCAAGCATGCACTATAAAAAAATCGAGCAGACAATTAGAGTTTCCTTAATTATGATTAAGTGATAGAATTCAATGGGCAAAGTTAAAGTACTGTCATAGGTTCTTAGTAGTTAAAAATAAATAAAGAAGTGGAAGTTGCTCAATCAATTTATAGGCTACAGCAGGTGCTTGAAAGGGTGGGGTTATCCTGAAAGCAACAAATACACAGAGAGATCCCCCAGCACACTGCTATAGCCAGCAACAGATCTGCCATTTCTACTGTAGATAAAAATTCAAAAGTCTTAGTTGCACACATTTGCAAATGTATGTTAAAGCCACCCGCCACTCCACGGCGCTTTTGATAATAGGGTGGTCCTAACTCTAAACAATGAGAGTCCCATATATTTGGGCCATACATATGTGTTTTTAAATTGAGAGCTAACTTACCAAAGAGGTACCCCAGAAGCCTCCAAATAGCAATCCAGTGTCAGCACTCCCCCTCAGCTACTGACACCAACATGCCTCTCAGACAAATAAAGAAGTGGAAGTTGCTCAATCAATTTATAGTTAAAAATAAAGCAGGCATTATATGATTTTTTTATTTTATGTGTATCAAAGTGGGAAACTCAGACCAAGTCACTTACATGAACAGCTTGGAAACTTGGTATGAACTAAATCACTTCCTATGTAAGCAAATCTATTTTACCAACTAAGGATGGGTAAGATTCTTCCCCGATAAAAACAATTTGTCTTATCCCTTCCTCATAGTGTTTCAGACATTATACATTTGAGGAAAATATGGGTGGCTATCAGTGGAGATATTAGATTGCATGTCTTTAAAAAGCAATACTCACTTTATGAAATGTAACAAAATCTGGTGTGCAATTAAATCTACTAAGTGATTTATTCAGATGAAGTGATCATATTTCTCCTACATTATATATGCTGCTTGTATCCTTGGTTTGCTCCAGCAAGGTCTAGTAAAATATTTTGAATACATTACAATGGCAATATTTAAGCTGAAAATTTTAATTGTGTTATTGCGCTGCAAAATTACTGTATAGCTATGGAAATAATAGGCATAGATACAACTGTCCCTTTATTCAGATTTATTACAATAATCTTTGCTAATTTCATCCCAGCTGTCCCGGTTCCCAAGATATTTCATTCTAAATGACAGGGACGAGGCAAAAAATTAACTGGCAAATTATCAGTGACACTGTGTATCTATTACAAATAAATAGGGGCATCGGTCTGGACTTAAGTGACTGAAATTCATCATCTCCCGAATGCTTATAGTTTATCCTATTAACATAGCATAAAAGTACTGTCGTATAAAGAGGGATTAGCAAGCAGCTTTCTAACTGCAGGGCCTAATATTTCCAGATAGCAAGTCACAGGCAGCTTTACATGTAAATAGTGGACAACGTAAATGATGGACCACAACTGAATTTAAATGAAGGGACCCTACATAGTTATGACACATGACAACCATTTCTTTTTCATTATAGTAAATGCTTGCTCCATATATTTATTTTCCAATCTGTTTCTTTATCCTTTCATTTATCTAGGACCAAACATATTCCGTGGCATTATACAACTACATACAGGCACATCGGTCCTTGAAACAGTGGAGCTTGCAATCTAACATCACAGGCACACAGACAGAAAGGCCAGTTTAATTAGAAGCTTATTAACATACCATTAAATCTTTAGAATTTTATCGTACCCTGGTCAGAAGCAGACACACAGCCTAAGACAGGGGTGGGCAAACCTGTCCTCAAGGGCCATATCCAGTTCATGTTTTTAGGATTTCTGTCTGTAGAAACAGGTTGGATAATTACTGATCCAGCCAAATAGATTAACTCAGCTGTACATGATTAAAGAAATCCTAAAAACATGAACTGGATATGGCCCTTGAGGACAGGTTTGCCCACCCCTGGCCTAAGAGCTGTGAGGCAGTAATTGCAAAAACAAATAAAAAACAGGGTTCCGTTGCGTTCCAACTCATCCAGGAGAGAGCAATATCACCTAATATAGAGCACTCTCTGTTTTTATTTGTTTTTAATAACTTTATTTATAAGTTTCATCACACATCATACAACGAGCCAGTATGGACAATGGGGGTCAAAAGGTTAAACATTGCATAATATAAACAGGGAAAATGGACCAACTCCATATAAGGCAAGCATACAGTGCAAGGAGGGTGGTAAGTCACACAAACAAACAGCTTTCTAAGAACCTCAATGAGAGGTGATGGGAGGAAGAGGGACAGAGGAGATGGAGGGGGTTAGGGAGGAGAGGAGCTGAGACCTAATAGGGGAACGAGCACTCTCTATTTTGATAGCTTGACAGCTTTCAATTTGAGCTTCAAAGCCACTCTTTTCTCAGGATGATGTCCTCTATAATTCACAAATCTCCAACTGGGAGGTATGGAGGAAGAGAGAGGATAGTGCATGGATCTCACACTATTCTAAAAGCTCTCTCCTGGTGAATGGGGTCACGACTATTTTTTTCTGTTATCCCAGCATGCAGAAGGTATAATGTTATAACAAAATGAAATGGTCAATAGAGAACATGTTGACAAGTTCTCTTAAACATGCACAGCATATATGTATTTTTCCGTATTCACAAAAGGTTAGATATTATTAATGGTTGCTGTTTGTGATGAGACTATGGCCATCCACTACAATGATACCTTCCGTAGCATTATAACTTCTGCGGACGATAATCTGGCTGTATAAGATGGCTGCGTGTGTTACATGTGAAACAAATGGCACTAATCCGCATATCTTTGAAACAGTGCGATTAAATATATTTGCAAATAAAGGGAGCTGGATGCATCAACAGTTACATGTAAAGGCTGATCCAGCTTCCCTGTAAATATATGTAACATTTGCATTTATGTAGACTTAGTAACTTAGAGTTTTTGTTCATGTACACTCAGCTTATATATAATAGATGGGAAATTAAGACTGTCAGCTAGCAGGTAATGAATGGATTGATACTAATCAAATAGAAGACAAGGCTGGATAACGTAGAAGCAGATCAGTATTTTGGGGATTGTGAAACCATGAAATGTTTTGTTAATATAAAAACAACTATATGGTAAAACAAGGTAAAATGAGGTTCAGTAAGGAAAATACTACATCTTCATATCCCTGGATCTGTCTGACATTGAAGGGAAATGCATCATATTTATAAGTATGGATTTTAACCTTATACTTTAATAAATGTGAAGGACATCATCTAAGTTTATGTTATGTTTTATATGGTTTTTCAATAGATTTACTAGCAGATTTGTGTTTCACTAATTAAGTCATAAATAAAAAAAAGTATGACAAAACTCTGACAGAACAACATCATACCACACCAGTGGTACCGAGTCTGAATAGGTTGAACAAGTAACCACATCACAACATCTTGGGACTTATAGTTTTCCAGCTGTAACATTTTTAAACTGCTCCTCGTCCATCAGGCCTTTGCTCATTTTTAAGGTCAAAGGGATTTCCAATGTTTATGCTCTTGGCTTGGTGAACACTTCTCTCCAAAAACTCACCCAGCCACCTATTCTTAGTGTCTGGACTCTTTTTTTTTTTCTAGATATTATTATTTTAAGTTTTTGATACATTTTAGATTTAGTTAAAATAATTGTCAGTAAATAATATTGCCCATGGCAACTAATGGCCAACATATCCCAAGCAAGTTGGGCGTATGTTTCAGATAGATATGCGTTGGACATAAAAATCAAAGGGCAAGTTGGTATATGCCTATACAGTACTGTAATCTATAAAATTTTACTTAAAATATGAAGTAGCAGAATTAGATAATTACAAGGACAGGCCAACTATGAGGTATGGTGAGCAGCTTGTCTTGGGAGACATCTTAAGAAATTGAAGCAAAAAGCAATTAGAATGAAATGGAATATAGTGTTCCATTAGCATCGTTCTGGAAACAGGCTATTCTGCATAATTCTAGTACCGAACCATGTTTTACTCATGGTGAGTAAAATGACTGAACTCACTAACATATACAGTCCTTCATCCTCTCACTGGACATAGCAAAGGAGTCTGGGAGTTAAATATTTTCCTTCTAGAACTTTATTGACATGGTTTTACTCAGTCATTTTAGCTTGTTTAATAAAACAATGGCATAAGCACAATGTGTAACAAAAGTTTACTAAATGAGCGCAAATGTCTGATTGGCCTCTAAGGGTTACACATTTTCGTGTACACAGGAGGGCTGCTCTCAAAATCTTAAAATGATGATGTGTTTTGGTGATTTGTAGTGTTTGCATTTTATCATAGTTTGTATCAGGAAGCGTGCTGAATTTTATCTGGGAACATATAACAGAATGTCATTTAAGTAAGCAGTTTAAAAAGTTGTGATACATGCAATATTGCAATGCTAATCTTTAGCTAGTGTCCCGTTAAAGTGTGTAAGATAGAGCCACATTTTCTATACCAGCAATGTAGCCCCCCCTTCTTTCTCTCTCTGAGAGATTACTCGTGTCCTCTCTATCACACTACTGCATCTTTGTTGTCCAGATTAATAAAGTCTCAACAACAGGACAGAGAAGCAGGATCCATGTTGTTAATGAACTGAGTGTTCCGTCACTTGTATCACTAGACAACCTCTGTTCTCTGTTCTCTTATTATGTCAGTGTGACAAGATATAGAAGAGAGATTAGCTTGAAACAAGATACAATGGGTACATCACATTTACCATTAACAACAGCTATGGACTTGTATTTAATGTATTTCAAATCTATGAAATGGAATGACCCCAGGCACCCTGTCTGGAGAACACAGTGTATTTTGGCTGTATTTTAGTAATGGGGGAGTACTGTACCGCCCCTGTAAATGATGCTAATCAGGAGGAGGGAGATCCCTGTAAACCGCATTGCAGCTGCGCTAAGTATTGTCGGTGTCTTATGGTTATTTGTTTTTGTTCCAATCGGACTATTTGAGGACCAAAGAAGAAAGATTCCATATGGCTTTCGGAGAATAATAAACTGGTAAAAGAAGACTTTTGGGGAGTGTGCGTTTTAATTAAAATTAAAAATTAATTAAAAATGTAAAATCGGGGCCTGATTCATGGTTGAAACATAATGTAAATTTGACTTGCGATCGAAAAAACAAGCCGATGGATGAGTATGTACCTTATATTCAGACCTGAAGATACGTCCAGATCTGACTGAGTAGCAGATGTGTCCGCTTGATAACAGACAATGCTCTCAGACACTTATGTCCAACTTGCATATATGTACACAAACCTTTCATTTTATATGTTATGTATGTAGCAGTAACTGGTTACGTAGAAGTGTTTACAGAAAGGTCCTTTACTACAAGTTCTGATTGATATAGATGTTTTGCAGTTATAAGATTATTTTAGTTGTTCACTGTTTTAACTTGTTCTTTCATTTATAACCCATCAATTTTTGTTGCTTATTAGCAAATGAGTTTTTAATCTCTTGTTTTATATTTTATGTTGTTTAACTTATCAATTCTACTTAAATGGGGTCTTCCTGCCCTACTCAGAATTGCTACTGATTTTATTACAGAAGAAATCCTTTCCTCTGTGCTGTTAATTTTTTGAGAAAATTCTCTATTGGTGGTTATTGGGGTTGGCATTCCACTACATGAATAGCAGTATTTAGGAGTTTTTTTTAATAATGATACCTTACTGCAATATTCTTTATATTGCCTGGTATTTCTACCCTTTTTAATTCTATAAATGAACAGTGTAATAAAATCAGTGCTCATTTAAGAAGTTGTGGGCTATAAATTCACCCATCCACTCCATGTACTCTCAAATCCTGTGCTTATATATGACAGAACATATTGGACCTGGCTTTGCTCCTGTAATTTGCCCTTGCATCTTAATGATGCACTGGTGCTGGCTAAATTACACATAGGTCCCTGATGGCAGGCAGCAGCTTGTATCTTCTGCCTCAACCACTGTTTACGCTACACGTGCAATCACATCACCAATTATTATTCCGTTTGCAGCTATTCGGTTGAATTTAGGGTCAAAAGTCACGGATCAGTGTAAATTTTAGATTGGATTAGAATTGGGAAAAAAACAAAATGACCCCATGTAACCTCAGTGACAATCCTGATTTTGCAGAGCTAGTTCCATTTTAAGTAAAATACAAATAAATAATATAATGGGTAGCATCCACCAACAAAATCATCTTTCTTGATCCGTCACAGTCAAAATGTACAGTCACGGCCAAAAGTTTTGAGACATATATTATTTTTCACAAAGTCTGCTGCCTCAGTTTTTATGATGGTAATGTGCATATACTCCAGAATGTCATGAAGAGGGATCAAATGAATTGCAAGTCATTTCAAAGTCTCTCTTTGCCATGACAATGAACTTTATCCCAAAAACAACATTTCCACTGCATTTCAGCCCTGCCACAAAAGGACCAGCTGACATTAGGTCAGTGATTCTCTCGTTAACACAGGTGAGAGTGTTGACAAGGACAAGGCTGGAGATCACTCTGTCATGCTGATTGAGTTAGAATAACAGACTGGAAGCTTTAAAAGGAGGGTGGTGCTTGAAATCATTGTTCTTAATCTGTTACCATTGGTTAACTGCAAGGAAACACGTACAGTCATCATTGTTTTGCACAAAAAGGGCTTCACAGGCACGGATATTACTGCTAGTATGATTGCACCTAAATCAACCATTTATCGGATCATTAAGAACATCAAGGAGAGAAGTTCAATAGTTGTGAAGAAGGCTTCAGCAAGCACCAGGACCATCTCCTAAAGTTGATTCAGCTGCTGGATCCGGGGCACCACCAGTGCAGTGGTTGCTCAGGAATGGCAGCAGGCAGGTGTGAGTGCATCTGCACACACAGTGAGGTGAAGACTTTTGCAGGGTGACCTGGTGTCAAGAAGGCCAGCAAAGAAGCCACTTCTCTCCAGGAAAAAACATCAGAGACTGATATTCTGCAAAAGGTACAGGGATTGGACTGCTGAGGACTGGGGTAAAGTCATTTTCTCTGATGAATCCCCTTTCAGATTGTTTGGGGCATCCAGAAAACGCTTGTCCGGAGAAGGAAAGGTGAGCGCTATCATCAGTCCTGTGTCATGCCAACAATAAAGCATCCTGAGACCATTCATGTGTGGGGTTGTTATTCAGCCAAGGGAGTGGGCTCACTCACAATTTTGCCTGAGAACACAGCCATGAATAAAGAATTCATCCTCCAAGTGCAACTTTCCCCACCCACCCAAGAACAATTTGGTGACGAACAATGTCTTTTCCAGCATGATGGCATAAGGCAAAAGTGATAACTAAGTGGCTCGGGGATCAAAACATTGAAATTTTGGGTCCATGGCCAGGAATCTCTCCAGATCTTAATCCCATTGAGAACTTGTGGTCAATCAAGAGGCGAGTGGACAAACAAAACCCCACAAATTCTGACAAACTCCAAGCATTGATCACACAAGAATGGGCGACCATCAGTCAGTATGTGGCCTAGAAGTTGATTGACACCATGCCAGGGCGAATTGTAGAGGTCTTCAAAAAGAAGGGTGAACACTGTAAATATTGACTCTTTGCATAAACTTAATGTAATTGTCAATAAAAGTCTTTGACACTTATGAAATGCTTGTAATTTTACTTCAGTATACCATAGCAACATCTGACAAAAAGGTCTAAAAACACTGAAGCAGCAAACTTTGTGAAAACCAATACTTGTGTCATTCTCAAAACTTTTGGCCATGACTGTACTGCGCAATAATCAGTTCTTGGGACTCACCTTCCTTGTCAGTCAAGACTGAGGAATTGCTTTTGATTGGCTGGCCTGGGGACTCTTGGCTATAACCATTTTCATATCAGTTATTTGTAGTGAGTGTGTGGGACATTTTTTTATGGGAATTTTTTCACTATTTTAACTAATATGATTAAATAAGAAAAAAATATATAATTTTTAACTGTATTTAATAAAGAAATAAACTAGAGTTTTGGGAAGTCTTTAAGTTAATTAAAGTTTATTTTAAAATTATTAGTAGGTATGTGTTTCTTTAAATCTTTTGGTATAATGGGCAGTGGTCTTAAGGACCCTGTCAATTATATTAGAACCACTGGAGTGGCAAATTTGCCAATTCCAGGGTGCCAGTCTTGTTAATTATCCCAGTAGCCACAGCCCAGGACAATCAGGAAGAACTCCACTGCTATTCAATGTGGGACTAGCAGACTCTAAAGAGGGGCTAGCACCGTGCTGAGTGGTATGAGGATGTTTTTATATTGCAGGAGGACCCCAAGGTCATGGTCTCTCTGTTATAGCGGGAATCAAGCCAGACTGCTTAGCACTGAGGATTGGATTTGAGGAGGGGGCATGCTATTTTAATTTATTTATTTTTTTACTTTACTTTGAAGGCAAGACTCATATATATTAGTGAGGTTGTCTGGTACTGTTATCAGAGTGGGACCAGACCCTATTGAATCTAATGATACAGCAGCAGTGATAGACTATGTTGCACTGTAAATGGGACCGGACTATCTGATTTTCCATTGGGTGTTACTTCTTTCCCAACTGTTTGATGAACTGAGCTTGATCCATGAAGTAATTTATGGAGAGTGAAGTTCTGAAATTTGATTTGTCCATCTCTTTTAACGAGTCAGTGCCCCCATTTAACCTCTATATCTGGTGTGTTGCATACAGAGTGTTAGGGGTACAATCTCAGAGGGGCCCAAATATATGTGGACCCTTTAGCTCTAGTTTGTGACTATAGTTACTTCCCTAGGTTCAGACACAATTTAATGTATCTTAGGCATCTATCTGTTAGGTAAAGTAATTTAACGTTAGGGCATTATTAACTACTAACAAACACCATTTATAGCAGCCATCCAATCAGGGTTGCAAACCCATGACAACATTTTTTTTTTATATAATCTCTTTTTATTGAAATGAAACAGCATATACATATGTATGCAACAGTATTAACACGTAAATATATTACTTCAAGCATTTCGTTGCACATCAACAATTGCAGATTCACCTAAAGTGGCGTATATCTGCTTAACCTTTCTTATAAAAATAAAAATAATAAAAGAAAGTAAGGGGGATAGGGGATAGAAGATTTAAGGGGTGGTTGGGAGGGGGGGGGGGGAGTTGGGTTTCATACATTCCACTGAGCAAACAGCACTGTGTCTTTAAATTTGATCCATTCCGAACAAATTACGTAGAAAGCTCTATTTTTATCCTCTGCCGAATAGATTATCTCAACCATTGCCATATAAAAGTCTATTTGTGTAAACCATTCTTTTATAGTGGGCGCTAGCGGTGATTTCCAGTGAACCGGTATCACAGCCTTGGCAGCACTATTGAGAAATTGTACAGAGGACTTTTTCTATTGAGAGACTGGCATATTAGTATCGTTGAGTAGCCAAAATCTCGGGCAGTTTGGTAAATCAGATCCCACAATTGATTTGGAGATGAGGATAACCGCATCCCAAAAAGGTCTAATTGCCGAGCATTCCCACCATATATGTAAAGGGGTGCCCGAAGCTCCTTGACATCTCCAGCAGAGGTCTGGTACCCCGGGGAACATCTTTGCCAAGAGGCTTGGGCACCGGTACCACCTAGTTAATATTTTGTAGTGTGTTTCAACTACTCTTAAAATAATTGAGCTGGCTTGAGTGCGCTGAAATATGACTCCCCATTCTGACTCAGGTATGTCCATGTTTAACTGCTGCTCCCAGTCCCTGGTGAATTTGGGTAGTGCTTTGAATAGATGTACAATCAAAATCTTATATATAGATGAAAGGGTATGCCTAGGGCGCTGAGCCGCCGAACATAGGGTCTCAAACTGCGTACACGTCCTACCTGCCTCCTCGCGGACTCCCCTAGAACCTGCAAAGTGTCTCAATTGAATATGCCTCCAAATCTCCACATTGGGTAAGCCCCATTTTGCCTGTAGATCAACAAAAGGTATGACTCCAGACCTGCCCACCAGCTAGCCGACACGGGTTATCCCCACTTGGATCCAATGTTGGAAAGACCATGACAAGATTTTTAATGACAGTTACTAATGGTTACTGGGATACTATCTATGCAGTAAGGTTAAGTTTCAAGTTTAACCAGGCACAATCCATGGTTCGCTGTATTTAATTTTATTACTATCACCAAATAGTTTTGTTTTATTAGTATAAGCAGAGTATAAATTGTACCTGTTATTTTATTAGCTGGTAATAAAATTAGTGACAGTTGGCATCTATGATTCCGGGATTTAATTGTGATGGTATAATTACCAATTTTTACACTGACGTTACAATAGTGGGCTATTAGTGATCTTCCCCTGTGCCAGTTTACAAAGTGGGTGCAGGTGTAAAGTATTTGACAGGTGATGTGAATAATTTTGAGTAATTATTACACTTTTATCAAATCTGACTTTGATGGATTGGCCCTTCTGTTGTAGATATTTATTCCTCTTAAGTGGCTGTTACCTGCTCGAAAAAAGGTGGCCTGCTCGAATAGTTGAGCCTAATGTGAAGATCTGCTTTAAAATGTCTTGACTGAACACTTAACACAATAGCTCAATGTATTACATTGTTGCCAATTGGCTCTAATTTCCAAGCACAGTCCCAGATTCTAAAGAATTGTTGATGGAATTTTATGTCACTGGAAAATTTCCTATTTGTAAGTACTATACAGTTCCGCTTACTCTGTATATTTTAGGAAATTCTCACTATGTAATCTAACCCTAGCAAAACACAGTTTGATTGTGCCGCTCTGTCACAATGCACAGCGACAGAATCACTATCCAATTTGTCCACATACTTGCGTGCCCAAATTAAATGAGATCTATGTGTTCAGCTACGGCTCCCATGTGCCCTGGTTGTCCCATGGTGGTACCTTGGTTCCCGTCCAAAATCTTTAACTCACTATACATATTATTCTATAATTCAGATACCCGATCTACCCAAATAAAAAAAACAACAGTTTTACCTTGCAAATTAAATTTATATATTAGCTGGATTATATGGCCTGTTCAAATCCGAGGTCACACAGAATGTATTAATGGACTGTAACACCTCTGTGAAACAGCAAGTTTTGCTGCGAAGTTAAATTAATTCGCATTGCAGGCATTCATAGTTGACCCATATCCTGGGCCAAGTCTAACATGCTAAGCCATATCTAATATACAGTGGCATACCTGGTGTCCAAGCTAATATGTACATGTACTGTATATTTGGTGCCTATTCTAGTATCAGATTCATATCTAGTGATATGTCTGATGTGAAGAGCCACATGTGGTGCCGGGCCTGATTCATTAAGGAAAGTAAGGCAAAAAAAAAGAGTAAGTTTTCTCCTGGACAAACCATGTTACAATGCAAGGGGGGAAAATTAGTTTATTATTTTGCACACGAGTTGAATACTGGCTAATTTTTCATGCAGCACAAAAATACTTGATAGCTTTATTTTTTCACTGAAATGTAAGATGATCTAGGTCATGCCTTACCCCAACTATAAATCTGTCAACACAGATTTATATCCCCCTGCAATGCAACATGGTATTGTTCTAACATGTAGACCAGAGGTGTCCAAACTCAGTCCTCAAGGGCTACCAACAGCTCATTTTTTTCAGGATTTCTTTAATCATACACAGGTGAGTTAATCTGTTTGGCTGGGTCAGTAATTATTCCACCTGTTTCTACAGACAGAAACGTAGAAAACATGAACTGTTGGTAGCCCTTGAGGACTGAGTTTGGACACCTCTGATGTAGACCTTTATTTGTCAAGTTTGCTATTCAGACCCACAATTAATTGCCAAGTCTAATAAGCAGACCCATACCTGTGGCTCAACCTAATATGCAGACCTGTACCTGGTGCCAAGGTTAATATCCAGAATCATATCTTGTGTCAAATAAAAATACTTACTGACACTAGGCTGTGTCTCGCTGTCACCCTCCTCCTCTGGGTTCTGCTTATATCCTATTGGTGGTTTGCTGTTACCTCTCAGGCACTGCACTCCAGCATCCAATCAGACTTTAGCTTAGGAGAGGAAATCAAACTACAAAAGCCAATGATAGAACAGGCTGCTGGCTGTTTGGAGAGCAGGAGAATCGTGCAACATGAAGGTTGACTGAAAAATGCTGTAACAGTACTGTATGATAGGTAATATAATATGGAGTATTTGCCTTACTCTAGATCAGCGCTGGCCGGCCGAGGGTGCGGAGTCTAACGAACCCCCTGGTGCTCACCAAGAATCGCTGCAAGGCGGGATGGGCTTCGTTGCAGAGGATCGCTGGTCGCAGTCCACTGGTCTGCCTCTAGAGGTAAGGATGTAGGAGGTAGCTCACGATCACACTGAAGCCGGAAGATAATATGAATCACTCCGTGGTCAGGATAGCCGGATCAGAATACGGGAATGCAGAGCGAGACGTAGTCAGGAATAGCCGAGGTCTGCTACACTGGAGCGGAGATAGAGCATGATCAGCAAGCCTGGGTCTGGTACACTGGAGCAGAGATATAATGTGGTCATCAAGCCTGGGTCTGGTACACTGAAGCAGAGATATAACGTGGTCATCAAGCCTGGGTCTGGTACACTGGGGCAGAGATATAACGTGGTCAACAAGCCTGAGTCTGGTACACTGGAGCAGAGATATAACGTGGTCAGCAAGCCTCGGTCTGGTACACTGGAGCAGAGATATAACGTGGTCAGCAAGCCTGGGTCTGGTACACTGGAGCAGAGATATAACGTGGTCAACAAGCCTGGGTCTGGTACACTGGAGCAGAGATATAATGTGGTCATCAAGCCTGGGTCTGGTACACTGGAGCAGAGATATAACGTGGTCATCAAGCCTGGGTCTGGTACACTGAAGCAGAGATATAACGTGGTCATCAAGCCTGGGTCTGGTACACTGGAGCAGAGATATATCGTGGTCAACAAGCCTGGGTCTGGTACACTGGAGCAGAGATATAACCTGGTCAGCAAGCCTGAGTCTGGTACACTGGAGCAGAGAGTCTGGAAAGTCTGCCTGGGCAGGGTTTTAGTAGTTGCAGCTTTTGAATTCCCCACCCTGCAGGTCATTGACAGCGCTGCCGAGACCCGGAAGAGGAGAGGATCGCGGCGCTGGAACAGGGACAGGTGAGATTGTAACAGTTGCACCATAAAATGAGGTGACAGGCAACAGATGTAAACAATCATCATAGTCTCTGTACCTGCTGCCCACATCATTTCCCCTCATGGTGGTGCCTAAGATGAGCTGCTCAACTCGTTTCATCATAGATGCTCCCTTTATCAGTCAAGTATGAACTTTAAAATATGCTTTCTAGTAGAGATGGCTTGTATTCAAGTTATTCCGACAAATAGGCTTCTGACTTTATGTATATCAATTGGCTCTTCCATCAATATATATATAATTCAGCACCAAATGCGATAAGAAAAGTCCACCAGCAAAAAGTGTAAGTATTAGGTGATATTCAGATGGATAATGAAAAATGTGTCCACCGGATATCCATTTTGATGTACCAATAACCCCTAAGGGCAAATTCAATTCGGGATGGGGATATAGGATGCAAAGTGTCTCTGGTCCATGGAGACACATCACGTCAGAAAATTTACAGTAATATCTGTTCATTGTCCCTCGCGTCTCATATACATACCAGGGAAAATGAGTTAGATTTCTGTACCGCATTAGCGAGTATGGTGATCAGCCGGACACCGAGGCAATGTCCGGCGGCACCTGGCAGCTAATTAGATCTGCCCCATAGTGTAGCAGAACTGAAAGCTTTTAGCAATAAAACATAATAAAACAAATGGGAATTAAATGTAGTTAAAGTAAAAAAGTGTATAAATGCAAATACCAGAAGTCCAGGAGAACTACCTGAAATTCAGGAGTCTCCCAGACTGTTGGCAAGTATGCTATCATCAAAATGGATAATAATTTAAATTTATGTATAATCAAATCAGCAAGAGTTGATTGACCATGCACAATGATTAAAGAACAAAAAAAGAACAAACAATTAATTTGATTTTTGTGGGATTGATGACCTAACACTGATGGTTGTTTACTAGCATCGCTCAAAGGTGCAAATATGCACTAAAACCACAGCAGCCAATTAGTAATTAGCTTTTATATGTCTAGTGCAAGGTATGCCAGATTAGTTGCTGTTGCTTTACTGCAGATGTGTACCCTTGGGCAATGTTATTGGTAAACAAATGTTAGTGCCTATATTTAAATCATTTAAATAATTATTGATGTGTCCCTTAAATTAGAACTGTAGACAATACTGGGATATTTTTAACCCCTTTTATCCTTATGAGTTGTGTGGTTTTACAGAAAAAGCTAAACAGATTAAAATAATGTACGTTATAATTAAAATTCTTCCCTGGATTCTATACTTGTTTCAGACAATTCCGGTCCAAGTACCACGTGGAAGTCTTAAACGGGTACAAAAATCCATATGTAAATTTATCTGTATAAGGTTGAAATTTTTCACACTTATTAGATCATCTAGGGAAGGGTTGTAGGAGATTTCTGGATATCTCTAAGTATTATTATGTAACTCATCTATGACAACTAGTGGCCTGGTTTTCTGCTTGTCCTCTTCTTGATAGCTTGAAACTGAAACTTCAAATACTGGTGTAACTCTCCTGGCTTCAATCCTAAAAACTCTCAAAATGCCCAAGTCAGTATTTGCCCTTGGAGATACCATTATAACTTGTTCTAGATAACTGTAGTTATATTCAGCTAAGAGACTTTTATTAATACCTTCTTCAATAACTTCGACTAGAGATAACCATGGTTTTCTACATGGTTCTCCTCCTTTATGTAATAATCCTTGGAGGAAAATTAATGGAAGACCTAAATTAATGTATGACTTTATTGCTGGAGCAAATTGGAAGTCCTTGGACTCTCATTCAGTTAAATTTGGTAGCCCCTATGAATACTCACAAAATGTTCCTTTCTACAGTCTTTGCCTAGAATACAAATATTTAGAAACCTTACTCCATTCAAGTGCATGTGTTATTATGATTCTATCAGAAGAGTTATGGTTTCTATGCTCTGTACATTTCCTGCTGAACCTATCTTGGGACATGAGTTCGACTGGCAGAAGGGTTTAGGACCTCCTATATAAATTCTAAGGCTTCCATCTTGACTTAAAACAATACAAATTCCTATAAAAAAATTATACTAGGTGGCATTTTGTACCTATGAAAATATTTTTAGCTACCTCTCTCTTATGGTGGTGGTGATGCCGACTCAGAAAACATTTCATCCATATCTGGCAACTGTGCCTCAATATTTAATTTTTTTTAAAGGAAATTCATGAAATTTGCGCAGATAGTGAATACCAAATTCAGACTTTCACCCTGGTCTTCTCTCCTATGCTTTCCTATTTGTGGACTAGCATCACACTCTAGTAAACTTGCCCTTCGTATCTTGAATGTAACCAAGTCTTCAATTGCTAAATATTGGAAGGACCAGTGTCCACGTTCCCTCAAACATGTTGGGAACAAAATTTGGTCTATTGTATCTATAGAAAAGTTACTTTACAATTATAAAGAAAAGCAGACAAACATTACTCCATTGGGCAACCCAGGTTTACATTTGTTTCACCCACCCCCGTTGCTTCATAACTATTTGATGTTAATGGCATCGACATTGGGTGATTCTACTGTATTATATGGACCTTCATATAATAATGAGTATTTTAATTTGCCTTAATATAATAACTTAGTACAATGTAGAATTTATTCTCTGTGAATTCTGTAAGGTGTTACTTCCCCTTCCTTCCCCCTCTCCCTTTCTATTTACCCTCCATAAATCTAAGTTTAAAAATATAAAATTGGCACACTGACAATGATTTTTCTGTTTCACAATTATTTGTATTGTTCAATTAGTGTAAAATTATGGAACATTTTCTATTACTTGTTTAAACAAGTTGTCATTACAAAATAAAAAGTTTAAATAAATAACAGATATTAATAATGTACATCCCCAATCCCAATTTACTGAGTATAAAAGTCACAAAGAAAATGCACTCAGAAATGATTTTACTTGACATTAGTAAGTGTAATAAAATAAGCTGGTTCAGCATAGCTTCAGAATCCATTTGCCAGATACAAGTAAAATTTAAACTTAAGTGTTTTATTAATGCCCAGTGGCTAAATAAAAAATTAAGCAGGCACAGGTACAGCATGAAAAGTGCAATTCAACAAGAGGATAAAAAATGCTAGGGAAATATACAGATAGAATATTTCAAGATTCAGGAGTAGAAAATTGGGACAAATTAGGCTCCACCCCAGTCTACCACACAAATTTAGATCTCCATAAAACACACACATTCATGGTGGTGCCACTCCCCATTCTGACAGGCCACACTTATTTTTATCTCTGGATATGATTATCTCAGTCTACTGACTAGAGATGGTCACTGACCCCCGTGTTTTGGTTTTGGATTCGGTTTTGGATCTGGATTACCGTCGTGTTTTGGTTTTGGTTTTGGTTTTGCAAAACCGCCATTGCGTGTTTTGGTTTTGGTTTTGGTTTTGTTTGGTTTTGTTTTGCTATTTTTTGGGAAAATCCATGTTTTTGGGCCTAAATTAACCCAATTTAGTGCTCCAACTGTTTTAGAGACAAGTAATCTAATTGTTGAGGTAATAAATCATCCAAAAAAACAGTTTAATTCTTCGTTGGTAGGCCTATTCTACACACAAAACAGATTGTCTTCCTCTCCATCTATGCATATTGGCAATGCAGCCATCGTCTTTGAATGTATATTACACCCTACACTTATAGTTAAATATGTAAAGAAATGGAAAAAGCCAGTTTGGTTTCTGTCTCTCAAGGCCCCCCTCCACTTGTATAAAATACCAAAAAATTCAGCCATTATAGACTGTACAATATTAATTGACATGGAGAAAGCCAGTTTGGTTTCTGTCTCTCTAGGCCCCCCTCCACTTGTATAAAATACTAAAAAATTCAGCCATTATAGACTGTACAATATTAATTGACATGGAGAAAGACAGTTTGGTTTCTGTCTCTCTAGGCCCCCCTCCACTTGTATAAAATACAAAAAAATCCAGCCGTTATAGACTGTACAATATTAATTGACATGGAGAAAGCCAGTTTGGTTTCTGTCTCTCTAGGCCCCCCTCCACTTGTATAAAATACTAATAAATTCAGCCGTTATATACTGTACAATATAAATTGAAATGGACAAAGGCAGTTTGGTATCTGTCTGCATCAGATCCTCTCTCCACTAGGAGTAAAATAGAAAACTATTCAGCCGTTATATAATCTAGAATATAAATAGAAATTGAGAAAGGCAATTTGGTATCTGTCTGCATCATAATCATCAACATCATCATTAGCGCCCTCGTCGCCTACACAAATCTCCCCCTCATCCTCTTCTAATTCCAAAGTGGCATCCTCAATTTGGGTATCACCGGCTACACTCGGGCTATTAAGGCACACATCAGCAGAATGCTCACGATTAGACATCCCACTGTTGGATGGACTCTCCACAGGGATTGTTGTCATTTGTGAATCAGAGCAAATATTCTCCTGTAATGCCTCACTGGTATCTTGCAGCTCAGCTTTGACGCGTAACAGTAGTTGTGCACCAATTGTAGCCTGGGTAACTTTTTGGGATCTGCCACTAATAGCCAAAGGTGAAGGCCTCATTCTCTCTTTGCCACTGCGTGTGTAGAATGGCATGCTTGCAATTTTTTTTTTATCGTCACTTAACTTTTGCTCAGTTACACTTCTTTTTCGCTTCAATACAGTAAATTTTTTTTTGGTTTTTGTTTTTTGCACTAATTTGAAAACACTCTGTTGTTTGACATCGCCTTGGCCAGATGACGTACTGGGAACACTAACATCAGGACTGGTGACAGAACCTGGTTGCTCATTTAGATCATATGTGGACTGCTTTGAATCCATTCTGAGCGCAAACCACTGAGGAGTGCTAAAAATTATTGAGTAGATACTGCTGACAGATATGACTTTTGACAGCCAGAAATATTAATGCACAATTAGGGAGGACACCCCAAAAACACTGAGGAGTGCTAAAAATTATTGAGTAGATACTGCTGACAGATATGACTTTTGACAGCCAGAAATATTAATGCACAATTAGGGAGGACACCCCAAAAACACTGAGGAGTGCTACAAATTATTGAGTAGATACTGCTGACAGATATGACTTTTGACAGCCAGAAATATTAATGCACAATTAGGGAGGACACCCCAAAAACACTGAGGAGTGCTAAAAATTATTGAGTAGATACTGCTGACAGATATGACTTTTGACAGCCAGAAATATTAATGCACAATTAGGGAGGACACCCCAAAAACACTGAGGAGTGCTAAAAATTATTGAGTAGATACTGCTGACAGATATGACTTTTGACAGCCAGAAATATTAATGCACAATTAGGGAGGACACCCCAAAAACACTGAGGAGTGCTACAAATTATTGAGTAGATACTGCTGACAGATATGACTTTTGACAGCCAGAAATATTAATGCACAATTAGGGAGGACACCCCAAAAACACTGAGGAGTGCTAAAAATTATTGAGTAGATACTGCTGACAGATATGACTTTTGACAGCCAGAAATATTAATGCACAATTAGGGAGGACACCCCAAAAACACTGAGGAGTGCTACAAATTATTGAGTAGATACTGCTGACAGATATGACTTTTGACAGCCAGAAATATTAATGCACAATTAGGGAGGACACCCCAAAAACACTGAGGAGTGCTAAAAATTATTGAGTAGATACTGCTGACAGATATGACTTTTGACAGCCAGAAATATTAATGCACAATTAGGGAGGACACCCCAAAAACACTGAGGAGTGCTACAAATTATTGAGTAGATACTGCTGACAGATATGACTTTTGACAGCCAGAAATATTAATGCACAATTAGGGAGGACACCCCAAAAACACTGAGGAGTGCTAAAAATTATTGAGTAGATACTGCTGACAGATATGACTTTTGACAGCCAGAAATATTAATGCACAATTAGGGAGGACACCCCAAAAACACTGAGGAGTGCTAAAAATTATTGAGTAGATACTGCTGACAGATATGACTTTTGACAGCCAGAAATATTAATGCACAATTAGGGAGGACACCCCAAAAACACTGAGGAGTGCTACAAATTATTGAGTAGATACTGCTGACAGATATGACTTTTGACAGCCAGAAATATTAATGCACAATTATGGGGGACACCCCAAAAGCGCTGGGGAGTGCCAAATATGAAGAAAAAATAATAAACCTCTATCCTCCTCTCTGCACTAGCGATTTTGGTTAGAGCAATTGCAAGAACAATATGGTATTCTCTGTCCCTGCTCTAATTAGCCTATGACTACACCCTGCTCTCTCCCTCTGTCAAATGGCGATGGATTGCTGTGGAGGCGTGTATTTATAAAGTTGAAGTATCGCGAGAACCGAGTCCCGAGATCCGACGACGTCACAATGACGTTCGGCCTCGATTTGGATTCGGAATGGGCGGGAGAGTACCGAGCTGCTCAGCTCGGTACTCGGATACCCAAAGTTCGGGTGGGTTCGGTTCTCGGAGAACCGGACCCGCCCATCTCTACTACTGACTAGCATGTTTTAGATGGTATCTGTCCTTAGTAATAGTATTTATCATACTTGCCAACTTTTCCTTGTTGTTGGCTTCAGGGAAATCCAGGGGGAGGTGGGCGTGCGGGGGAGGGGCTTGACAAATCGCATCATTTTTGGCGGGGCTAAGATGATGCAATATTAGCGTCTTTAAGCCACACCCCCACCATTTATCTATTGTGGGGGCGGGAACTGGGAAGTCGCCCTGCTCTCCCGGGACCTCGAGAGGTCTCCAAGAGTCTCCCGGACATTCCGACAGAGTAGGCAACTATGCGTTAAAGACAAGCAGCTAATTAATTTCTAGAGATTGAAGTGTCTTTTACATTTCTGTCTCCATTACTGAAGTCATGTTGTCTTACCTGTCAGTCTCTGATTAAATCTTGGTCTCCATGTAAATGGCCACCTCCATAGGCATCAATACAATTTCTGAACTGTGTCATCATGCCACAGATGGCAAAGCCAACCATGTCTTTACTGGCTCAGTATCAGGGAGAATGCCAGACTCTTCAGGGAGTGAGAGAGATCACCCCTATTTCAGGGAGTCTCCCTGACATTCAGGGAGAGTTGGCAAGTATGGTATTTATGCTATACATTTGCTTCATATTTTAATTACCCATTGAGCATTTATAGAGTACCTCTGTTTTAAGCATACTACTGCTTGGCAGTTGAATTCTGAAGGTGTTCTGACCTGATTACTTACTATGCCTATTGTTTAGTTTGGAGTGAGATACTCCATTATTTTAGCACGCTTCACACTACTAATTGTACATGCTGACTGGGAGCTAAACTGTTTCTGGTAGCTTTTTTTTTTTTGTTATACAAGTGTGTTTAGAGCTTTTCAACAATTTGTAGTTAATTTTATTTCAAAATTATTAGAAACAAACAAAAAAAAGTAGAAACCATCTATAATGTACATAGACTACACTGTAGTTAACGTAGTATACTGTTACATTTTGCTGCATGAAAGCAAACACCAGAGTCTTATTTTTATACTGTTGCCCCATAATAGTATGTTGGTCCTTTAAATGTACTAGTACTGGAGTTACATATTAATAAGGCATTTTTCGAAACAAACTGACCATCCCCTCCTTCTCAATTTCATCTAGTAGGTGCCAAGTGAAGGAGCAGCTGTGCAAAGTGGGGGTTCGACAAAACCACTGATTGAAAAGGGCTGACCCACTTAGCAGGTTGTCTGTTACAAAGTCATAGCGAAGCCACACAGTGCTGTACTGATGATAACAGACTTTGACATCAGGTTCTAACGTGTATTTCTTAATATTCACGGAATGAACAATACATTTATCCCTATTCCCTACTGCCTTATCTATCTGACAAACAACATCAATGACTACTGTCTTACAGTCTTAATTTACCAAATAGCAAGACCACTCCATTATTTGTTACTGTAAAGCTGCATCTCCAGGTAAGGTGAAAAAAATCACAATACACAGCACTACCCTTACTGCAGGGGAGGGCTGGCAAATTTTAACCCGGGGAGCAAGACTCAGCTCAGCAGCTTATTTTAATGGGAAAAAATGTAGGTGGTCCAGTGACCCAGCTCTAGGTAGTTCACTATGAGACTGGTCCAGGGGGGGCAGATGCTTCCCTGCCCCAAAGGGTAGCGTGCCCCTGCCTCACTGGGAGTCTCTGGGGCTGCACCATGCAACCGTCTATCTCAGGGCTCAGTCTTTTGCCTAACTGCAGAGTCCCCATCATAGCTATTTTGAAGTGATTAGCAAAAAATATTTGAAGGTGTCATAGCTCAGAAATGAACGAGCTATAGGAAAAACTGTTTCTATGTGCAGTTCTCTGGGCTCTTCTAAAAGGAAGCAGGTAAGTCAAAGTATATCAGGTAATCGGAAAGGCAATGTGTTGTGGATGTCTCTCAAACAATGTGGTGTGGGTATCTCTCAAACAATGTGGTGTGGGTATCTCTCAAAGAATGTGCTGTGGGTATGTCCCAAACAATGTGGTGTGGGTATCTCCCAAACAATGTGGTGTGGGTGTCTCCCAAACAATGTGGTGTGGGTATCTCCCAAACAATGTGGTGTGGGTGTCTCCCAAAAAAAGTGGTGTGGGTGTCTCCCAAACAATGTGGTGGGGGTGTCTCCCAAACAGTGGGGTGTGAGTGTCTCCCAAACAATGTGGTGTGGGTGTCTCCCAAACAATGTGGTGTGGGTGTCTCCCAAACAATGTGGTGTGGGTGTCTCCAAAACAATGTGGTATGAGTGTCTCCCACACAGTGTGGTGTGGGTGTCTCCCAAACAATGTGGTGTGTGTGTCTCCCAAACAATGTGGTGTGTGTGTCTCCCAAACAATGTGGTGTGTGTGTCTCCCAAACAATGTCGTGTGGGTGTCTCCCAAACAATGTGGTGGGGGTGTCTCCCAAACAGTGTGGTGTGGGTGTCTCCCAAACAGTGTGGTGTGGGTGTCTCCCAAACAATGTGGTGTGTGTGTCTCCCAAACAATGTCGTGTGGGTGTCTCCCAAACAATGTGGTGGGGGTGTCTCCCAAACAGTGGGGTGTGAGTGTCTCCCAAACAATGTGGTGTGGGTGTCTCCAAAAACAATGTGGTGTGGGTATCTCCCAAACAATGTGGTGTGGGTATCTCCCAAACAGTGGGGTGTGAGTGTCTCCCAAACAATGTGGTGTGGGTGTCTCCCAAACAATGTGGTGTGGGTGTCTCCCAAACAGTGTGGTGTGGGTATCTCCCAAACAGTGTGGTGTGGGTATCTCCCACACAGTGTGGTGTGGGTATCTCCCACACAGTGTGGTGTGGGTATCTCCCACACAGTGTGGTGTGGGTGTCTCCCAAACAGTGTGGTGTGGGTTTAAAATTATTTAAATCCCAAAATATAGTATGTCGGACCAGGTGAATGTATGTCAAGTGTATCAGTTTATTTATAGGCACATCGCATTGAACTTATTATATTTTACAGTGTCTTTGTTTTTCAATCTTCATGTACTCACTCTCTTGCTCACATTACATATTATATAATATATGTTGGCTAAAAATCTCACTATCTGTTTGCAATCACTGGGGTGGATAACTACATATATGTAAAGAAGGAGAATGTAAAATACCAAAAACGTATTATAAACATATTCAGCAAAATAGTGACTGTAGTGCACCAAGGTCCAACTAGGCAGCGCTGCTTATGAATTATATAGCTGCACCTGCTCTGTTCTTGAAAATTATATTAAAATGTCTGCTTGGACAATGTATTACTGTATGTTTTGCAAGTGTCTATCCTTGTGTATCCATATGTGTAAGTTATAGAGAATTCATGTCAGTCTTGTAAAGTGTATTTTTTTTCCAAAGTATTTATGTACGCATAGTAAAGTATTAAGAAATTAGTGTACCATAGATATGCTGTCTCATTACATGTAAGAGAGCTTACCGTCACATGTGCTGATCTACATCTTTATGAGATGTTGGAGCTTGATTATTGTAGGCATGTGAATTCACCCCCATGATATATATATTATATACTATTGATTTCCAAGTCCAAAGCTGTCTATCAATAATACAATATATAATATTATATGTGGCTGGTCTGCATGCTCTAGTGTGTCTTCATGCTTTTATATGGTCATGGACCTTCTTAGTGACCTTATATATCCGAATATTTTACAGTAGTGAGTGAATTATTCTCCACACAAACCTATTGTAGTGGTTGTTTACAAAATGAACCACTCTAGGCCCACACATCCTTGCAGCTTGTTCAATGTGAACAGAGTTTAAAATAACCCTGTTTCGGTGCACGGACAGTGATTTAGACCATGTGCTTGACATAACTGCCAACATTTTGGTTGTGTTAGTTTAATGAAATACTCAGGAAGATGCCGGTAGTGCGATTGCAGCATTATTTTCACTCAAGGCAACTAATAATCTTTATTAATTTAGAGAAGGGTGAAAAATAGCACTACCCACTGTTCCCCCCACCGAAGGCCCCGTGGACTGCCCCACGCAGGTATTATGTGACGCTGCAGAGAGTGGTGTAGATTGAGGCCCCCGATTGGTCTGTGCGGTCACATCTTCCTTCAGGTGGCATTTTAAAATGGTGAACAAGCAGCACTCACATCTAACTTTTAAGTACAGCATAAAATTGTGTGGAGATATTGGAAACTTTATATGTCGGTGAAGAACTAAGGGCCTGATTCATTAAGGATCTTAACTTGAGAAACTTCTTATTTAAGACCCCTGGACAAAACCATGTTACAATGCAAGGGGTGCAAATTAGTATTCTGTTTTGCACATAAGTTAAATACTGACTTTTTTTTCATGTAGGACACAAATATCAACTTTAAATTTCAGTGTACAAATAAGCTTTCAAGTATTTGTGTGCTACATGAAAAAACAGTCAGTATTTAACTTATGTGCAAAACAGAATACTAATTTGCACCCCTTGCATTGTAACATGGTTTTGTACAAGAGTCTTAAATGACAAGTTTCTCAAGTTAAGATCCTTAATGAATCAGGCCCTAAGTCCTATTTTATGGTTTGACTGAAAAAATACAAATATCTTATCTGTAGTTTTAGTGCCCTTAAGGAATAATGCTGCACAATAAATTTACAGTGACATAAGGAATAACATACATGTTATATAGGGTGTGGACAAGATATTAGAAACTACTGGGTTTGTTTCTCTTTTACCTGTTTTCTCTCATTTATATCTTGTGCTCAATTTATCATCATCTAAGTATATTACTATATATCACTATCAAATGCATATTTTTACATAAAGTCCGAGGGAGAGTAATGCAACAATGTGAGCAGGGAAAGGGTGGCAAGTAATAGCAGTTGTGCGTTTGGCAGAAGAAGGAGGGTGTGTGTGCAAAGGGGCGAGAAAGATGCTCATCAGCCTGGCGTGAGAGTTCCCTTAATGCTGATTAAATCCATTTGATTATTAATGACTTGTGGAATTTATAAGTGGCAGGGGGAGGAATAGTTACTGAAATAACTCTTGAAAAGGATACAGGGAAGAAGAGTTATATAACCTTGGTTCTAGGAAAGTATTAAACATGAAGGATGGGTGTTTTAGGTTTGTTTTCCAGTTAATTACTTTTTACATTGGTTATGCCTTCATCCTTATTCTGGGATTAAAAGGAAAAAGTATATTTTGTTAATGCAAAAATATTTAAATATATTATTGTTATGAATACCTATTGTGTCATGCATGCTTCTAATCTCTTACATCCCCGAGTCCCAAAACGATGCACACTGTCTAAATAGTTCACTGTGTATGCTCTTTGCTCTACACAATACCTTACATAATATAAACAACTTATATAGAATAAAGACACGGAGACTTGAGTAAAGTGGCACTAAAAAATATTTTATTATAACCTATTAAAACCTGGTGGCGGAGAAAGGGCACTGAAGATCAGCTCCAGCGATACCCAACCAAGCGTGGACATGGCAATATAGCCTTAAGTCCACCCACTTCTCTCATAACCCCACTGCTTGACCGGCCCTAACCTGACGTCAGAGTGAACTGCACTCACCTCACTACTCACTCCCCCTCCCTCACTGAGCCGGGCGAGGCCCCTCCCCACGGAAGGGACAAGAGTAACCGATTGCCTTGTAAGGGGACAGATACCTGCGACCAATCACGATAGAGCCGTCTATATCAGCCGCTGATCGCAGTGCCTTCCTCCCCACCAAAACTGTAAACCTACCAACCGGCTTTATGCTAAACCACCATAATACACTAAAGCTTACTTAAAAATGGCGTGGGTGGGCGGGATTTTGCAAGCCGAGTGACTTACCCAGGAAATGCATCACCTATACAAAGCCACAAGGACCTCCCCTCAGCATCACTGGCCAGACCCACACCCCACGTTAACTCTTTCAGGTAAGTGCAAACACGAATGCAACACTGTCACTATTTAATTTCGTTCATGTAAAAGGGGACTCTCTTGTACCTATTCATGGAAGAGTCAATGTTTTCTCTTGTCAATTTGTGCATAAGATATCTCCAAATATCCAATATTATTGTAAACCCGCTAGCCAGCACTCGAGTGGTTCAAGAGAGCTAGTTGCCAGCTATTTCAGATTGATGTTTACATGTTTTACTTGAATTTCTGGGTGCTTTCATCCAGCCTATGTTCAAATGGTTGTTTTTCTCACAGGAGACAGATAGCAGTACGTTGAGGATCCTTATCTTCTCATAAACTGTTTGCAGCAGCAATGAATTCTTTTAAAGCTGAGCTCTCACTTCCTTGCTGCAGTGCCAGTAAATATGGTTACCCATGGTACCTGTCAAAATGTAGGATACTTGTGTAACTTGGCTCAGCACTCTATATTAGAACTACCTTAGGACTAACCATGTACCCCCTAAGACCAGAAATTCAAACCCGTAGAAGCACTCACAAAAATGAGAAACTAGTGCATCAAAAAATAAATAAATAATATTTAATTGGTCATTAAATTATATATGGTTCATGGGGGGAATTCGCACAATAATGCACACTATTACTAAAAACTATTAATTATAGTTGAGCATGGCAAAAAAAATTGTGACCCAATTATTGGGGTGTTTATATGATTGGAGGCATGGCTATGCCCCATTGTAGCGTAGCTAGCAGGTGAAAATCGCTAGGCCACCCTCCTACAGAAAAAAACCTGCATCGTTGTGCACACCATTGGCACAAGGGTGCAGTGCCCACTCGCCGGAGCGTGACATATGTCCCAGCACTCCTTACTTTGAAGGCATCTAGCACCATAGTGTAGTATATAAAGAATGCAATGTGTACATAAAGAGTTCGCAGTCTTGGCCTGCCCCTTAAATTGGGCAGAACAGTCTCCAAAAATTGGGATTATCCCAGTAGAATCACAACATTTCACAGACTGTCCAGCTCTCTCCTACCTGTTCTTGTCACTTTCACCAGCTGTGGCTGCTGGTTTCTTTAGTTGCGGCTCGTCTGGATCCTGGAATGATGGGGGCCCTATTTGGAGAAAAAATGGGTACATTTAGACAATTCAAACCCCGGCGTTAAATCAATAGCACCCACGAGTAATAATAAGGCCTTTCTCCAGCATCAACATTAAAATGATAGTATTCCCATTTAATAAATAAACCTATTTCCCTCTCTGTAAACAGCCCCAGCAATAAATTAATAGTATTTACATTTCATAAATATACATATTTCCCACAATGATCACTGCCATTAAATAATTCATAGTCACATTTAATAAAGAGACTTCATTCTCCCCAAACTCACCCCCACATTCAATAGCCCCCAAACCACCCCTTCTTAAATTAATAGTCTTCACTATTAAATTGCCCCACCATCACCCCACAAAGAAAATAGCACCCATTAATTAGACACCACCTACCTCACACATACTACAGTGCTACAAGCCCTCTGTGCCATCACACACACTACATTTCCACAAGCCCCCTGTGCCATCACACACACTGCCACAAGCCCACTGTGCCATCACACACACACACACACACACTGTCACAAGCCCCCTTTGCCATCACAAACACACTGCCATAGGCCCCCTGTGCCATCACACACACATTTCCACAAGCCCCCTGTGCCACCACACACACTACTGTGCCCCTTCATCATTACCACGCTGTGCCCCGTTATGATCACACTGTGCCCTCCACTCTGCTTTTCCCCCCTTCACCTGCCCCCCCTTCATCACTCTGTTCCATGCTGCCCCCCCTTCATCATTCTGTTCCATGCTGGCCCCCTCTCCTTCATCACTGTGCTATGGTGCCCCCACCCCCACCTGTCCTTCATCATTCGGTGTCTTTTTGTCTCCCCTCTAGCTCTCCTTCATCACTCAGTGCCTTTTTCTCCCCCCCTCTCCTCTATCACTCGGTGCCCCCCCCCCTCCGTCTTCATCAACCTGCCCCTTTCTATTTTTCCTTTTGCCTCCTTTCTTTGACTTGCCTTTGTATTGGCTGCATTCATCTCTTTTCTTCCCTTCTGTCTTCTGTCTTGGTCCTCTCTGCTCCGCTCCTCACTGAATGTCAGGTGTGACGTGGCGTCACACGCGACATTCAGTGTGAACGGAGCAGAGAGGAAGGAAGAGGGACGCCGGCGCCGCAATTATGTGATGTGAGTATTTGTGGCTTTTTTTAAATACCCTACTCTCTCTTTACCAACGAAGGGGGCGGGGCCACGCTAAGAAATAATAACAGAAAAAAAATAAAACAAGCTTAAAAAAAAAAAAGAAAAAAAAAAAAGGTCGGCAGTGAGGGCCCGGGCCAGGCTCCCTGGCAGCTCCAGGCCGGGTAAATAGTACCCCCCCTCTCGGAGGCCCTGGTATGACTGGCAGTAATCATGTCTTTTGTCACAGAGGCACACAATCTATACTGATAGCTTTGTGATTCATCTAATAATCAAATGCTTTCCATGATTAGCCACCATAAATGGGCTCAGTTTGATAGAACTCACTATAATACGTTCAGTATTGACATCTTGGAAAATTGATGGATTCAACTGTGAATCCTGAGAAACTGGATTCTGTTGACGAACAAAGCTGGACCAATTAGCACAAGTTTCATGGACCGTGGTTTATGATTAAATCAAATATATACATCTTTATTTTGGTGTTATACTTGGTGAAACAAACATTACACCAAACCATGACTGACACCACTGACAATCTGACTTGTGCACGAACAAGCATCTCTTTACCTATTATTTCACATTAAAATTTACCCATTAAATTTGAGTTTGACTACTTAACTGTGTTATTGTGTCTTAACATGTAGGAGGGGTTCAACTTAAAAATCTGTAGTGATGATGTAAGGACACTAATGGAGGTTCTTGTGAGAAGTACCATTTAAATGGTGCAGTTATGCAGCTTATATTTGTTATCGTTGAAAGAAGATATAGAGACAACTTTTTGTAACAGTTTCTGTAGTTGTATTCAAGAGTGCTCATGTTCCTTGTCAGGAACCATTTATTTAGTACATTCTACAAAATGACAGCTAGAATCTGACTGGTTGCTATAGGCAACAACTCCACTTTTTTAAACCCGCAGTTTAGGAAATATGCCCGAGACTTAGTCTTTTGTAATATCTCTACATTCCACACATGTGACATTACCCTCCCTCCGTTTCCTGTGATCTTTATAATAAAATAATGTTGCTGGTTTGGCAAAAGAAAATTCCACATCTCAAGCCTGTAGTTTGGAAAGAAAGCAGAGAAGGTGAAGTGTTGTTCAACAAACTGGGAAAGACAACCAGAAGCGCTGTATAGCTAAAATATGACTCCTACACAGTAAATAGAACATTGTCTTGGGAATGCAAACACTTAAGGGCCCTATTCATGAAGGGAGGGGGGGGGTTATTTGTTACTGCACAACCTCATTTCACCTATTTATGAAAAGTTTATGGAGTAAATTGAATGTAAGTGTATAAATCCTCACTGGAGTCCAAAATAGGCAGACTTTAAAATGCCCCAATGGTGTAAAGTCAGTTCTTTACAACATAAACCAGGGGGAAATCAGTGGAGCAGTAAATGAGGAGGGTCTTGTACATATTAAATACAATTGTAAAAAAATAACCAAAAGGAAACAAAACTTTTTTTTTCCTAGAAAACATAAAAAATAGAATTAAAATAAATCATAAAAACCTCTGGATTTGTATTATTATAATTAATATCTTCTAAGTGTTTCCATTGACTTTATTTACATGTTTCCTCAATCTCACAATGATTATTTCCCCATAGAAAGTAATGGATAACACCTGGTCTGAGCAAGCAATATATTTCCATGAAAAGATACATCACTGTTTCCTAAGTAGGTCAAAATGTTTAAGCTATACTAGAAGAATTGACTTCAATGCTGTATTCTGACAATAATGAAAAACCCCAATACACCTGGGGTATATTGGGGTTATCAATGCATTGAGTTGATAATTGTGCAAATACCTCTTTTATCTTTCATAAATAACTTGAGTTGGTTCAGTCACAGGAAGGGGGGGGGGGGTCCTAGTTCTCCAGAAACCTCCCCTCTCCTGCCAAGACTGTTGTTAGGCTGGACCACTTACTTGGAACCTGCCATGGATGTACAGATCTGTTCTGATCGGTTCTGCTCCCTGTCTACGGTAAACACTTTGCCCCCCTCTTTCACAGGAGAGGCAGCATGTCATACTGCAGGAAGTAGGAGACAGAAGAGTCTGCCAAGGGGCTTAATGTAATAAGGGGGGGGCTGGGTATTCATTTATTGGTGAGGGTGGGTAGTAATCATTTAGTAGTGGTTGGGAAATATTAATTTATTGGGGTTGTAAATAAATTCATAGTGAGTATTATTTAATTTAATAGTGGGGTCATAGTTATTACTATTAATTTAAGGTGGTATAATGGCAATTTTTAATTAATGCCAAGGTGGTTTGGGGCATAGTAATTTAATGTGGGACAGACTTTTGGGAGGAGTACAGGTATTTATTAACTGTGGACACCAATAATTTAATAGGGGCCATAGGTTTAATAATTAAATGTGAATAATAATTATTTAATATTGGGACTGTATCGGGGAAGGAGGGGGATAGGTGTATTTATTAAATGTGAATACCATTAATTTAATGTCAGGGCATGCTGGGGGGATTTAGGTCTGTATTAATTCTGAATGTTATTTATTTAATGCTGGGGCTAATTGAGTGGGAAATAGGTCTATTTATTAGATGTGAGTAATATTAATTTAATGTCAGGACTGCTAGGGTGGAAATAGATCTATTTATTAAATGTGGAGGCTATTAATTTAATATTGGGGATGCTAGGGTGGAAATACGTCTATTGAATAAATTTGAATGCTATTAATTTAATATTGGGGCTGGTAGGGTGGAAATAGGTCTATTTATTAAATGTGAATGCTATTAATTTAATGTTGGGGCTGGAAGGGTAGATATAGGTCCAGTTATTAGATTTGAATGCTATTAATTTAATGTTGGGACTAGAAGGGTGGATATAAGTCTATTTATTAGATGTGAATGCTATTAATTTAATATTGGGGCTGGTAGGGTGGAAATAGCTCTATTTATTAAATGTGAATACTATTAATTTAATGTTGGTCTGGTTTCAGGTAGGGAGGCCCAATTATTAAACATAGGTGCCAATGATTTAACATCTGGGTTGGTTGGAGGAGGGAGGCCTAAATGGGCTCATTCACTGCTAGACTTTTCATATTTTATGTATCTCCCTCTTTACCAAACAGGGCTCCAATATTCCAGGAACCAGACAAGCAGCAACCAAGCTTCAGAGACCAACAGCCGCAGGTAGTAAAATCTACAAAAACAGGTAGGTGAGTGCAGCCTGCCTGCCAACTGTCCTGATTCCGGTGACTACAGTCCTGATTTTATGTGACTGTCCCGCTCAGTCAGGAATTTGTCCTGACTGCAATGATAGTTGGGATGTATGTCCGGCTTCACACTGTAGTGCTTGTTACAGGCAAGCAACATGCACTACAGTTAGATACAAGCAGCTCACCCTTAATAACAAGTACAGTGTGTAGCAGGATATCCATTCCAACTATCCTAGCAGTTGGAACAAAGTCCTGACTGAGCGGGACAGTCACATAAAATTGGGACTGCCCCACCAGAATCAGGACAGTTGTCTACCATTGCCTGTGGCTGTGTGGAATGGAAACCCCTCTCTAGAAATCCTGCGTTTGCCCCTGAGTCATAGGATTCCAGTTTTAGGATATTATAACTTATAGTTATGATTGGCTTTGATCTATTTTTTACCTCTTTTTCAACCCTCCTTTAGTTTTCTTCTCAATGAATGGTCTTATTTGCAGCATATGCATTCCAGGCAGTACTCTTGTCCTGTTACCATCACTCTCTCGTTCACCACTCATGACCCTGTTCTTGGTATACTCCAGCTTGCATCAAGGGAGTGGAATAACAGGTGGGGCAAAAAAAGGGGTTATCTACTTTTTGGGACATTTTACACCCTACCTCTCTTCATCCCTTCATCAGATTAGATAGTTATGGTCTCTTGCCTCACCTCCCACCATTTACCTTGGATGCTGTACTTAGAATCTTAGCTTGAGAACTTCTAGTCCTTATGATTTATTTATCTATGGCACTCATCCAATCAGGGCCTGGCTGTCATTTTACTCAGTGTCTCAGGGTCCTATTCCTTGACTTCTGGGGACAGTTACCTTGGCAAAATATTGCGGGTAAGAGATCTCCACCAATGTACTGCTATGACATAAGGATCAGGTTTGTATAGCCCCACTTTTATATATTGTTTAATTATTACCTTTAGTATTGTTACAGGTACTATTTTATACAGTTTAGTGTATTCTTTTTTTACCTCCACTAAATATTTTGTTATTTTATGGATAAAGGAAGAGATGTTGTGAAGTTTAAAATACTTGAATAAATTAGTGGATCTGCCTTACCGCTTTACCAAGTAGAATTGTAGATTGCGTCAAGCTTTCCTAAGAGCAGTTTTCGCTTTCTACTTTTGCAAATTGTACTGAGAGAGTTATGGTTTTAGAGTTCTTAAAACTCAAGATATTTGCAAAGTTTTTTCTGGTTTAAAGTTATGAGGATTACAGTTTGCATTAGTCTTAGGTTATATATTTTTTTTTTATTAGAGCCCAGCAAATTCCCAGTAATGTAGGTAGAAAAAACTCTTCATATAATTAGTACTGTTTCTGATCAAAGGGGATCAGAGCAGGCTCTGGAGGATCTGATGGAAAAATATACAAAGAGTTTGCTTACAATGATGGAATTTAATATATAAATTAAATAATATGTTAAAATACACTGTAGCCTCCTACTATGGGTCTAATGCTGAGTTGGATGCATGCTCGTTTGTGATGTGTAATTCAAACAAATATATGGACTGTGCATGCCCAAAAATAGAGCACGTATATGTGTGAATGAAGACTTGTGCTTATCTGACACTTACGTCTCCTAATTACTCAGGAGGGTGTCCAGGGAAGGAAGACGGTCTAATGTAGGCTGAGTACAGTAAGGGTCTGTTCATGCAAACACAACAGACTCAGACCAGCATGGAGACGTATATACGGCTGTTAGGAGCTGTATCTTTTGCACCTGAAGCAAATACATGCTGATGATGATGAAAGTCAACAACACTAGCTAGGCTTCTGATTGGCTGATTGTGAGCTCACCTCTGAAGCTGATAGGTGCTTTCTTCATTTATGCTATCAAAACAAATGTTAATAGACTTTGCTTGTGCTTATGAACTTTGTGTATGTATGTTTATGTGCGTGTATAAGTGTATAGATGCCTGAGGTAAGACTGAAGTAACCAGTAAAGGAGTTGCTATTTCTACTTGTATAAAAATGCAAAATTCTCAGTTGCACACATTTGCAAATGAATGGTAAGCCACCTGACCAGTCAAAGCGCTATTCCTCATAGGGTGGTTCTAACTCTAAACAATAAGAGTCCCTATGTTTGCGCTATACATATATATACATATATGTTCCTTTTGGATATCCTCACCTGTTCAAGCACCTGCCATGAACCTATAAATTGATTAAGCAACTTCCACTTCTGTATTGTTTGTTTGAGAGGTATGTTTGGTATCAGCTGCTGATGGAAAGTGCTGGCTCTGTATTACCATTTGGAGGCTTTTTGGCGTACCTCTTGGTAAGTTAGCTCACAAGTTAAAAAGACATATTTATATATGGCCCAAAAATAGGGAGTCTCATTGTTTAGAGTTAGTACCACCCTATTAGCAGAAGCACCTTGACGTGGCAGATGGCTTACCATACATTTGCAAATATGTGCAACTGAGAATTCTGGATTTTTATGTACAAGTAGAAATAGCAGCTCCTTTGCTTGCTATAGCATTGTGCTGGGGGATTTTTCTCTGTAGTTGTTTCTATTAGATAACCTTACCATCCCGAGCACCTGCCATGAACCTATAAATTGATTGAGCAACGTCCACTTCCACTTCCGTATTGTAAGCTAGATATAACCTGATGTATATGCTACAGGTGCAGAGCTAGGCACATCTTGAGATCTCGGTACCACTCAGTATATGGGTGTAAACACACTATTTTTTGGGGCATCTTCTTTCAGCGTAAATTATACAAAACATATGTCCAAGTTAGCATCAGTTCCTATGTGTGCCAGATCATTCACCATCAAAACTGGCACTTGTTTATGTTTGAACCAGCATTCATGTCCTATATTAAGAAAAGCCCTCTTTGTTGGTATAAGCGAGCTGCTAAATTGAGATATTTTTTAGTTCATACTATTGCATTTAAGAAAAATTGCAGATTCAATTTTGGGGGGCTGTTACAGTACCTATTGAGTGAAGTGCAAATTTATAAAACAACATTTTTGAATAATCCTCATTGGTGAAAAATAAAAATAAATCATGCCTTTGTAATTCTATGTATGTGGTTTAGTTCATTACATGTTCTTGTTCTTTTTATTACGTGGGTTGCACTTCATGTCATTTGGATAGTTGTATTAATCAACAAAGATGTAATATATAAGGAAAAGATATCCAACAGTGGCAAGCTACTTTAGGACTTTTCTTAATACTCATATCACCGGCCTCAGAGTTACAATAAAATAAGTTATAATATGAGAGTGAGCGATTTAAAGAAAGGAGATTCTCCTTCAATGTGGATTTCTAAAATGACAGCTAAACAAAAGTTTGGTTGGAACAAAGAAATTAATTATATAGTATTCTTGGGCCTGATTCATTAAGGATCTTAACTTAAGAAACTTCTTATTTAAGTCTCCTGGACAAAACCATGTTACAATGCAAGGGGTGCAAATTAGTATTCTGTTTTGCACATAAGTTAAATACTGACTGTGTTTTCATGTAGCACACAAATACTTGATAGCTTATTTGTACACTGAAATTTAAAGTTGATATTTGTGTGCTACATGGAAAAACAGTCAGTATTTAACTTATGTGCAAAACAGAATACTAATTTGCACCCCTTGCATTGTAACATGGTTTTATGCAGGAGACTTAAATAAGAAGTTTCTTAAGTTAAGATCCTTAATGAATCAGGCCCCTTGTGAATAATTGGTTGTCCTGTGCGTATGGTGTTTGTATTTATCCAATTTGCTCATCGAACACCCTTCATTCATTGGTTCTTTACTTCTACTTTTGTGATTTTATGGCGTGATAAGGGCTGAACAGTAAAAACCAGTCACCTGTTTGTTATTGTTAGGTTAATACCAAGGAATTCATGTTTCTTTATGCATTATTTTATGGAGTGCTCATCTAATCTACATTTCCAATTTCCAAGGATTTCCTGAGAACTACTAATAAGAACCATATTTCTGCTGCTGAGAAGCTGAGCAATTGCATTTTGGCGAGTTTTATGTCATACCTATTGTACACTAGCTAGTGGAGGAATTACAGTCAGCACGGTGCATACAGCATCTATGGCCCCTCCTGGTGAGCAGGAGTTGGTAATGATGGCCGATCAGCTATGGAGGCCATTGCTTTGCTCTTCCGAGAAGGCACTGTGGCTCGTCCACACACATTGTATCCCCTGCTGGACTTTAAGATCCTGAACTAACAGCCTAAATGAGGCTTCACTGCACTTATGCTGCCCCAGTGCGAGCGCCAACCTTTCTGCACGCAAAGAACAGCAGAGCTCCCACCACCAGATTTTGATATGGGGCCCGTCGATAGAGTGTTACTTACATGATGTTATTGTTAGGTCTAGACAGGGCCTGATCAACCACTAGGCTGACCAGGCTGCAGCCTGGGGCGCTGGGTCCCGGGGGGCGCGGCACTGTGGGTATTTTTTTATTTTTTTTTAAATTATTTTTTTTCTTTCTTCATTCATTTTTTTTTCGGGCTGGGGGAGGGGGGGGTCACCGCGGGGGGGTGGAGGGCTTGATGATCAAAAGCATTGGTGGTCAGTGGTAAGCAACACACAGCCAATCGCCAGGCTGCCTGTTGCTATGCAGCAGACAGGAAGCAGGACGTCTTCACTTCCTATCTGCTGATCTAAGGAGAGGAGCGACGCTGGCACAACTACAGGTAAGTGAAGGGGGAACTGCCCTGCATATCTATAGGGAGGGGGGGACTGCCCTGCATATCTATAGGGAGGGGGAGAACTGCCCTGCATATCTATAGGGAGGGGGAACTGCCCTGCATATCTATAGGAAGGGGGGGGGAACTACCCTGCATATATATAGGGAGGGGGGGGAACTACCCTGCATATCTATAGAGAGGGGGGGGACTACCCTGCATATCTATAGGGAGGGGGGGGGACTACCCTGCATATCTATAGGGAGGGAGAGGGGGGACTGTCATGCATATGTATAGGGAGGGAGAGGGGGACTGTCATACAAATCTATAGGGTGGGAGGGGGGGGGCTGCCATGAAAATCTATAGGGAGGGAGAGAGGTTGGTATGTATGAAGGAGGGCAGAGGAGGGGGGCTGATATATGTGACTGGGGGAGTTTTGATGTGACGGGGGGGATAGCTAGCTAGCAGAGTGGAGGTAAGGAGAATAGCTGCAAGGGGGATGAATGCAGGGTGGGAGGTAAAGAAAATGGCTGCAGCAGGGGTTAAGGAAAATGGCTCTGGGGGGGGTTGTGGTTAAGGAAAATGGCTGCAGGGGTATTTAAAAAATAGAGCAGCTTTGGGGGGCAGAATCTCATGATTGTGTGGTGGTCACATGGGTGGTCTCAGCAATCACTAGAATACTAAATATTAGTGAGATGGGGCTGGTAGAGGTTTGTATTTGATTGCAACAAATATTCAGATATTGCTTATATATGCCTGTCCAATGGGGTACTTTTAGCTGGCCATAATGGAGTGTTTTGTTTTAACTAAAGGGCCTAATCATTCAGGGTTTGCATTATAATACATTTTTGCATTTTCAAAACAGGACGCCAACTTTCCAAAAGCCAGCGAGAGGATAACAAAGTTGCAAGAGAGAAGAGCAAGAACAGGTAAGAGACAATGGCACAATCTGTCTAAATTTGAATGCTGGAGAATACACCTGAACATTCATATTCAGGAGTGTTCCTATACACCTATATACTCGGAGGAGGGGGGGGGGGCTGCGGCCGTATTAGCCTAGGGCGGTCAGAACCCTTAATCAGGCTCTGGGTCTAGAGTTAATGACAGGAGAGAAAGAGCCTCTGGCTGGGAACATTCCAATGCACTAGAAACTACATCTCCTAGTGTGATTGAAGAGCGGAGAGGAAGAAAGTGATGTCAGAGTCCACACTACTGAGGAGTTTTATGCCAGAATAAGAGAGAGAAGAGCAGGAGTGCAGCCCAGGTGGAATGAGGGGGTCCAGATCTCGTCCAGAAGCCCAGAGGCAGAATTGTTCCAGTTGTCCACAAGGTGTCTTGGTTTGTTTCAGTTGTTCCAGGTACCTACATTTACTACTGGTTTCTATTCTTTGGCCCAATGAAGGGAGTCATTGGGGACCCATCAAGGCCATTGATCCCTACTTTTAGTACCCACAAGGCCTTCAAAACTGCTCAGTGTCTATGGCAAGTGTGTGTAACCCAGGACTGACCACCAGTACAGCAGCCAGCCTGAGCTAAAGGTATAGCCTTGAACTGCTTATTGTTGCTGAGATTGCTTCCCCTATCATCTTTTTACAAACTTAAGCCCAGATGTTAATATTAGCCACCCCCAGGTTCAAGTGGTTACAAGAGTGAGGTCTGTATTACTGTATTGATACCAGTCCCTTGGTGAGATTGATTTAACTGTGAAATTTACCAACTCCTCCTCTAGGCATGTGGAGGTACATGACAGGGCATGGGCTACACACCCAATTTAACTTTGCTGAAAGTCACATTTAATCCTCCGATTACCCCAAATAATTTACCATTGTCAAATCTAGTTTCTAATTAGTTTTGCCCAAAACTATTTTTCCCAGCTCACATATATCTCCCCTGGTTGTCACCTATTTCATCAGCTGTCCTGTTCACTCTTTTAATTCCCACCACCCCAATTAGTGGCTTTCATGTATGGAGAAGGTTCAATATATACTGTAGATATTGACATTAAATACTCAACTGTGATTATTCAGAGAAATTGTGCTTCATGGTGTCACTATACCCATGTATACATTGATATTATTCTGATGAAGAAAGTAACTGGACATGCTTGATTGGTGGTGGGAGCAAAAATAGCTATGAAGAGGTTAAATAGAACGTTCAATTAAAAATAAAGTGTTTAAAAATAGATGTGACATTATCCATGACCTCATTTGCTCTCAAGTAGAAAAAAGGTATAAAGAAAATTGTGATTTCTAAAGCCATAGACGATGCTAGAAAAATACTCTGATTTATTTATGCTTTTTTTTATTAATCTATTATTAATTATTATATATTTACATTTTCTTTCTTTTTTAAGTTTTCTCAAAACATAGTTTAGTGTCAAAGTGGTTTATATAATGTACGGTTCAACATACTACATTAATTAAATCTGCAAAATGACACCCCCAATTTGACCTACCACTACCCTGACTGGATCTGTCCTTGAGAGCCCCACAGTTACATGATTGGATGGCTACAGTGACCACTTCTGTCACTGAAAACCACTCGACCCTAGCAATTTTGCTGTGTATGGAGCAATCTAATCCTGTGTCTATACTGGAGACTGAAGATGGAATATAATGAAAAAGTTATAGTATGCTGGGGGCTGAAGAGATAGGGAGGATAATGTCTAAAATGAAACATCATCTTTAAATAATGACATGCTTTTCCAGGGATATATGGGGATTCAGACAGAAACTGTTTTAGAGACTTTGTATAATGGTCACCAGTGACACCAGTAGGTCAGTCATTATAGGCCAGGCTAGTCATGAACCTCACCTTTAGAAGCACCATTTCCCATAGAACTTAATGGGCTCACTATTATTTGTTTGCCCCATGTTTTGTACACATAACTATAGTCGCTGACCAACTAGCAGCCAACAAAAGGGCTGAGATCAAACAAAGATCAACTGAGATCAAAACAAACACTAAAGTTTAGCAACAGATATCCAATATGATGATAGCACACAGTTCAAGAAGCAAATCCTATAACAGCCAATTAATTGATGCCAGTACTGGGCTAATATAGGGATTGTGATGCACAAGACTTGGAGTGATCCATAAGAAGCATGGAATCAGCCAGGGATTCTGCCAAGAAGACAAAGGACAGATAAGTGTCTAACACTTCCACCATCCATGCCCCATTGTTATGAAGTCTAATTGTAGCAGCACGTTGGCCTAGAGGTTAGCACTTCTGCCTCACAGCACTGGGGTCATGAGTTCGATTCTTGACCATGGCCTTATCTGTGTGGAGTTTGTATGTTCTCCCTGTGTTTGCGTGGGTTTCCTCCGGGTGCTCCGGTTTCCTCCCACACTCCAAAAACATACTGGTAGTTTAATTGGCTGCTATCAAATTGACCCTAGTCTGTGTGTGTATGTTAGGGGATTTAGACTGTAAGCTCCAATGGGGCAGGGATGTGAGTGAGTTCTTTGTACAGCGCTGTGGAATTAGTGGCGCTATATAAATAAAAGGTGTTGATGATGATGATGATGATGATGACTACCGGTGCTCGATGGCCTTGGGTAAGTACCTTTCATGCTGTAGCTGTTGGTTTATACCTCCCAACAGAACCCAAGTCACCTGGGACACAGTCATGTATACCCACTTTTTAAATTATGTTATAATTGTACATTTAGCTAACTTACAAAATTGATGTTAAAGTATTATGTAATAAAAAATATTTAACTCAGGCCATGAAACTTCCTCTGGAAAATAAGAGATTAAGATAAGAAGCATATTGTAACCTGGGTATAATGAGACGTTGGGTGGTGTATTGTACTACAACTTCAAGAACTGTCCATCTAGTCAAACTACCCTCAACTAGCCCACCAGGCATGTCTAGCTCTGAGAGGATCATGACATCTCCACTGATACAATGCCAAGTGTTCTCATTGAATGTTTCACTGTCTCTGCCAAGTCACAAACAACCTGCTGGTTCATTTACACTGTTACTTTTTAACATTCAGGGAGCTGTCCAGTTTCATTCTGAAATGGGAAGGAACCAGTGGGGGATGGGGGTTAGTGAAGGGTTTATACTGACCACTATTGATAGAGGAAGGAATAAGAAATACAGTTCCCAGTATATAAATAGTGGAGATGTTCACTGACCCACTTGTTCTGGTTTTGGTTTTGGATTAACTTCGTGTTTTGGTTTTGGTTCTGGCAAAACCGCCCTTTGCGTGTTTTGGTTTTGGATCCTGATTTTATTCTAAAATCTTTATTTCTTTTTGCTAAAATCAAATTTTTTTGCTTTTTTTCCCCCTACATTATTATTAACCTCAATAACACTAATTTCAAGTCATTTGCAGTGAATTTTGACCATCTCACCGGTCACAATATTATTTTCATACACTTTCAAACAAAGACTGCAGCAACCTGTCTGGATGCTAAGCGACAGAGCAATGACACAAACACACGGCAGTTCATAGCACATCTAGCAAACATCGCCACACAGCAGAGTCAAGAAAAGAAAAAGGGTGCAATTATCAATGCAGCAATGGAGTGCTCCTCTTTGTGTGTTACCTATATGACACAATACAATGTGACTGCAGATTTACACAAAGCCTGCCAGCCCTAGTATTTGTATGTCAGCAATGACAATTAGCAATGGAGCTCTCCTGAATGTCACTGTAGACTTTGAAGAACACTGCTACCCCCTCCTCTTTCTATTCTACCTATGACGCTGCCCAACTGCTCTACAGACTACAAAGAACTGTGCTACCCCTTCTGTGTCCCTCTGTGTGCCACGGCGCTCGATCGCCGTGGAGGGCGGTACTTATAGAATCCAAAAATCGCGAGATCCGACAACGTAACAATGACGTTTTACCTCGTTTTCAATTCCGAGTCGGCTAGGTACTCGGATCTGCTAAGTTCGGGTGTGTTCGGTTCTGGGGGAATCGAGCCTGAGCATCTCTAATAAATAGTTATTTTCTATACATTTGCAAACTGCTATTTATTTTATACTATATGTTTAATGCCAGTCTATTGCTTTACATGCTGGATTCAATTCATTGGGGTAAATTTTTCAAGCTGGGAGTTTGTGGTGAGTTTGAAAAGTGTAAATGTTGCTTATAGCAACCAATCAGATTCTAGCTTTCATTTTGTAGAATGTACTAAATAAATGAATCTGATTGGTTGCTATTAGGTACAGATGCCTTTCAAACCCACCGGAAACTTGCAGCTTGATAAATTTATCCCCTAGTCTCTGTTTTTTCACATTTATGAATAATTGCTCTGTACAGTACATGACTAAGATTTACAGAAGTGTTCCACAAAATATTTGCCCCGTTACACATTTGGTTGCAAAATTGTGCTTTGTTCTGCCTGTTCTGCTTGCAGAATCTGATCACACAGCATAAATTGTCATTGTCCCAGCTCTAGTCATAGACCACAAATTCTGCAAAAAGTGATTTACAAAGTGTAGAATGGCATTCTGTGAAAGGGCCTCTTCGAAAATTATCTGTAACACACCAAAAATATGTTTGTGCAACATTTTTCAAGTCTCCACCCAATACTACTTTTTCTGATTTCCTGGAAGTATCTGACTGTATATATTATATACACGATCAACTGCAAATACCGGTTTTATTTTTCTTTATGGTGATAATTCTCAGTATCTGGTCCTGTGTGCTGTGAAACTGGTTTAGATATATAAGGAATATAAGTGAACGGAATGTGATAGTTTTACACTAAAGTCAGTAGAAGTGGCGGTACAGCATACCACATACATGCCCACTTTTAAGATTACTCTATAAAAAAAAAGCCGAAATTCACGGCATTGAATGGAGGGGGCAGAGCTTAATGGCAGAATTTAGCCCCACCCCTCCATTCACTGCCGTGAATTTTTCGCCAAATTTTGGGAGATTTGCCTACTCTTTCGGGAGCCTCCTGGGAATTCCGGGTGACTAGGCAGATATGGCATACCAACATATATACACCCCCACTACATATATATGTGTGTGATAAACCTCCTCAGGAATAGTGACTCCCTACAAAAGGACTATATATATATATATATATATATCTGGAATGATGGTATCACTTAAGAAAGATAAGGAACCCTATGCAACCTGAGAGCACATGGACAACTGTGTTTGTGGGATGTAACCATGTGACCTGCAGAGGAGGAGAGTACTGCAAAAGCCACCTGAGAGAAACACCATTGCCGTCAGAAGACATCCAGCTGACTGCCAGAGGGTGGGAGAAGGAGGCGGAAGCATTAACTGAGTTGCTATGCTGAGAAGAAAGCAGAAGAGCATGATAAAGCTGTTCTACAGGGCTGGCTGTACAGCCTGAAGCAGTCAGACAAGAGTGAATATTCCCTGTACCCAGGACTTATAAGGATACAGTAGGAGAAGGCAGCCATTAAAAGTTTGTCTGCACCTGTGAGGTGATACCTGCTGCAGCAGTGACAAGTTAGTTACTCTCTCACAGACAGCTTTTGCACAGTTAAAGTTTGGCAGAGTGAAACTTACATAGACTTAATTATCCTACCCAGAAAGACGTTTGTCAGAGAACAGTGACATCTTTCTACATTAGAACAACTGCAGAATATTGAGGAAAGACAATAAGAACTGTGAAACTAAGGAGTTAGAGACAGTCCAGCATTAGTGACCTACGGAGTCATTTTGTTCTGTCATCCAGCAAAATAATTTAAGATAAATACAACTGCACAAGAGTCAGTGAGTTGTGTATTCCCAAGTCCAGCTAAAAACCAGCAGCTACGCCTATCAGGAATGCCAGCTCTAACTGCCCCTGCAAAGTATCAGTAAAACTGTGTCCCATCATATCTAACAGCGTATTAATGTTGTCAACAGAAGCAGTGTTCAGGACTGGCAGGAGATACAGTGCATACAGTTCAAGACTCATCATCATCATCAACATTTATTTATATAGCGCCAGCAAATTCCGTAGCGCTTTACAATTGGGAACAAACATTAATAAGACAATACTGGGTAATACATACAGACAGAGAGGTAAGAGAACCCTGCTCCCAAGCTTACAATCTATAGGACAATGGGAGTTTGAAACACAAGGGCATGTGCTACATCATTTTGCACACTGGACCAGCTAGAACGCAAAGGTAAAAGTACTGAGTGGGCTGTGTGTGTACCAATGTTGGTCAGAGGGTTGTTGTCTTGCGTTAGCAGTGTAGAGGATGGTAATAGGGTAATCTAGGGAAATAAAGATGGTGGTTGAGGAATATCATAACCTTGTCTGAAGAGATAGGTTTTCAGTCAACGCTTGAAGGTTTGAAGACTAGAGGAAAGTCTTACTGTGCGTGGGTGCAGCAAAAAAAAAATCCTGTAACCGAGAATGGGAGGATGTGATGAGAGTGGAGGAGAGACGTAGATCTTGTGCAGAACGGAGATTTAACAACAGTTTTAATCTACATTTATGTACACCATCAAATCCTGGCTAGGAAAGAAATACCTATAATACGCAGGGGCGGATTGGCCATTGGCCTCACTGGGAGTTTTCCCGGGAGACCGACAGGCTAAGGGGCCACTTAAGGCATTTTAAAGCACACTTTTTCTTTTTCTTAATGCACTGAGCGGACCTAGCTTGTCGGGGCTGACTCTGTGCCACTATTGGCCAGCCCGGCATTAGACTCCTTTCTGCTTTAGTCCCTCCCCTTCCTGCTTCTCACCACCCTACACTCATTCAGCATGGGCCGTCAGTGTATGGAGAAGCCTGCTATTTCTCCACTGTCCACAGCACTGCAGACGCTGCTCATGTCAGAGCATACATGCCAACTCTCCTGGAATGTCCGGGAGACTCCCGAATTCCGGGAAACAGTCAGTATTTAACTTATGTGCAAAACAGAATACTAATTTGCACCCCTTGCATTGTAACATGGTTTTGTCCAGGAGACTGAAATAAGAAGTTTGTCAAGTTAATATCCTTAATGAATCAGGCCCTTAGTGATTTATTATACAATGGTAAACCTATGTTAAAGATATTTATGGTTCAAGCCATAAGACATGTATTGTGTTTGGTCTTATATTAATCCACATTTTACCAGCAGGAATCAGGTATTATCGGGTAAGCGATCGCACATTGTGATAGCTAGTTATGATTAGTATAAGATTAATACTCAAAAGAACTCTGTTAAAGGGTTAGTTTAAACCAGTTTTTTGGCGGTTCCCTGAGGCAAGACACTAACACAGGGCACTCTGACCGGTCTGCAACTACGCAGCCCCATATGCAGCAAGCTGCGATGCACTGTGTGTTCTGATACCTTTCTTTCATAGCCAGCATTAACTTTTTCAACAATTTGTGCTACAATAGCTCTATAACAGGCGCCGTCCCTCCGTGTCTGCCCCGGGACGCCCGCCTGCCGCTGCTCCTTCTTCCAGCCACCTGGCCGGCAAAACAGCGCATGCGCGCCTCATTGCTAGGCAATGGGACGCAATCTCAGACCCAGCGGTGGTTGGTGAAATCACCACCGCCGGTGATTAGGGACAGGACAAGGTCTATTTAAGGAAGCCAACAAAATTAATTTCTTGAAACTCGGCGCTGTGGCACTTGTCTTATATTACTAGGTGTTGTCCGGAGTCCCGCTGTTGAAAAAAGCCTGAGGGCTTGAAGAAACAACTATATACAATGTGAATCAGCGCTGAGGCTCCAAACTACACCCAGAATGAAAATAGATCCACGTGTGGTTAATATATATCATGGATCTATTTTCATTCTGGGTGTAGTTTGGAGCCTCAGCGCTGATTCACATTGTATATAGCTATTTAAGGAAGCCTCTGACACCCTTGGGGTGCCAGAGTATCAGGTCCCACTTCTACTCCAGTGTTCCCTGTGTAACTCATTGACTACTGGTATTTTACTTCGTCTCGTTCCTGACTCCTCTCTGATTGATCCCTGCCTGCCCTTTCTTTGTGGATTCTTATTTCGGCTTGTTTCCTGACTCTCCTTTGGATCACGTATTGGTACAGTTTCTGATTGCCTGACAATTCTACTTCTGCCTCACTGGCAGCTGTACTGGAGAACCGCGATCTGCACGTCCCCTGCAGCTAAATCCAAACCTTCTTGCGGGGTCCCTGGTGAAGACCACGGGCGTGTTAGACTCCGTGCCTCCAGTTTCAGCAGTGCAATTACCAGCAGGTAGCATCACACCCCAGTGTGACACTCTTCTGTGGAATTGGACCAGATGGGCCAGCCTTCACTCCCCACATGTATCATTGAGCTTCGGGTGCCCATCACCCTTTTGCTGGTTCGCCGGTTGTGCTTCCTTGGACCACTTTTGGTAGTTACTAACCACTGCATACTGGGGACATGCCACAAGTCCTGCTGTTTTGAAGATGCTCTTACCCAGTTGTTTAGCCATCACAATTTGGCCCTTTTCAAAATTGCTAAGATCCTTTCACTTGCTTGTTTTTTCCTGCTTCGAACACATCAACTTCAAAAACCGACTGTTCACTTGCTGATTAATATATCCTACCACATGACAGGTGCCATTGTAACAAGATAATCAATGTTTATTCACTTCACTTGTCAATGGTTTTAATGTTGTGGTTGATCTGTGTATATATATATATATATATATATATATATATATATTATGGGAAATGTGCTACTTAGGTTGTTTGTTTTGCTTATTGTATTTCTGGAGTATTGAACTGTACATGATATGGTATTAGATATTTTAAAAGAACACTTACTATTAATAATCCAGACCCTACTATCTGGGTCCACAAAAATACAACACAAAATCCTAGATTTCAACAGGTACCCTAAACACTGGTCCTTTAAACTAGAGACTTACAATGACAATAATCCTGCAGTGCTATTACACAGCCTATATATACTATACAGCATTTTAACTAACTGCAGGAGAACATTCAATACTGCAAGCTGCTAATAACAGTTTCTTCTAAGGTCTCTGTTTATTTCATTTTAAGCATCCAGGAGAGAAACAAGTTAAGTCACACGGAAGAGAAATTTGCCCACCTCATGGAAAAGTAGGAATTCAGTGAGTTAAGGTAAAAAGGCAAATTACACAATAATTACCTAGTTCCTGCGGCTCTTTGGTATTACTACAACAATGTACAGAATTAACAGAGCCAAACACTGAAAATAGGCTGTAATGAGTCGTGCAATTTTAGATTTTAATCAGATATAGAAGCATTTAAGGACTGAAGGTTGTGAAGCTGATAGCTGCAGTGTTTTATGGGAGCAGTGGTTATAGGGATGGAGGGTTTATTGCAAAGATGGCCCAACAAATGTGTGCCGTTGTACCCTGAAACCATCATGAATTTTAATTTTCTGCATCTATTTAATGTAGCAGGCACAACAATTAAAGATGTATGAGGTGGTAACTAACACCTTCTACGCGACGATTAACCCCGGAATGGAGAATTAAATGATCTCGTCAGCTGCTTGGAAATATGCTCTGCCAGTCTACATTTATCCTGACTATCACCGGATCTATAGAAGAACGCTCTGCGTTATTTTTGTTGCATAAGAACACACCATAATTGTATAGGACACTGCATATTTCCATCTGCTAGCACACCCACTTCTCTTTTTCTAACTCTTTTGGAGCACAATATAGGATAAGCCACTGTTAAACATATATGATGCCATGGCTGGATATCCATTTATGCAGCGATGAATCAACATCACATAAATTATACCCTTACATCCATCACTATACTCAACTTATGCACAGCACTGGAGAGTTCTCTGACTAGTATTTAAAGGAAAACTAAATGGGGAAAGAAAGTCCTTTCATACAATGGCTGATGAATATAGAAAACATGTCAGAACTGAAGGTATTGTACATAATGGGCCTTTAACGAGTCATTAAGGGGAGCAAAGAATAAAAAGGAGTAACTTTGCACCTTGGCAAAACCATGTTACATTGAAGGGGGAGGTAAATTTAGTATGTGGGGACAGATTTATAGTTGCGGTAGGGCATGTCCTAGATCAGTGTTGGCTAACCTTTGACACTCCAGGTCCCAGCATGCTTTGCCAATACATAGCAGCTTATTGCTGGAAGGGTATGCTGGGACTTGTAGTTTCACAACACCTGGAGTGCCACAGGTTAGCCAGCACTGTCCTAGATCAACTTTACATTTCAGTATAACACTAAAGCTATCAAGTATTTGTGTGCTACATGAAAAACATTGATGGTAGTCATTATTCCGAACAATGGAATTTCGACACTAGGTATATTAACAAAAAATGCAAATTACAATAAACCAGACATGGAGCAAATACAAATTTACCATAAAATACACACACAACATGTCTGACACGTCTGATATAAATTGAATTGCAAAAAATTCAAACAGGATTCTCACTTAAAATGGCCACAGTCAGAGTGCCGGTTTATACAGGGGGCAGTGCCAGGACCTGCCACCTGTATACTCTAATTTAAAGGTTAGGGTTAGGATTAGGATTAGCCTTAAAATTAGGGTTAGAATTAGAATTAGGGTTACAATTAGCAGTTCCAGATTATACAGGCAGGTGGTCCTGGCATTGCCCCCTTAAGACCAGCTGTTGCCATTTTAAGTGATGAGAATCCTACTGTCGCCAGTTTCTGCAGTCGCAATTTATGTCGGGCGTGTCGGACATGTTCTGAGTGTCTTTTATGTTAAGTCTGTATTTCCATGTCTGGCTTATAGCAATCGGAATTTTTTTTGTCGCTATACCTAATGTCGCAATTCTCCTCTTTAGAAAAACGTACCCCACCCAAAAAACAGGCACAAATTTCCTTATGTGCAAAATAAACTAATTTGCACCCAGGGCCGGATTAAGGGAATGGAGGCCCCTGGGCCCCCATGAGGCCCCCAATGTGAGCCGCCCGCAGCCCCCCGTGAGGCGCCTCCCAAGCGCTTACCTGTTAGTGTAGTCCTCCTTCCGCGGCGCGCTGTAAGCTCCTCAGTAAGCAGATTACTGAGCGCCGGGAACGGAGGGCTGCACGGACAGTGCTCAGCAGCATTGATTGAGCTGGGGGCGCCCCCGCCCCCGGACCGATCAATAATGCTGCTGAGGACTTTGAAGGGCCCACTGGATGCCCAAGGACCCTGGGCTATAGCCCAGTTAGACCTCGGGTTAATCCGGCCCTGTTTGCACCCTTTGTATTGTAGCATGGTTTGTCCAGCATCAAACTTACTTTTTGTTGCCATGCTCTCCTTAATGACTCAGGCCCAACAAGGTTCTGTAAGGAAGAAACTGCTTGAAGGCATACCAAATTGGAATACAGGGGGTCCTAGGACAGCTACACATGGGCGCTTGTCTCGGTTTGTTCAGCTCAGTCTGCTACAGCTTAAACATTGTGAAAATGGAGATAATTGATCACTATAGCAAATGGGTTGTTAGGACACACAATTGCCCAAAGCTTGACAGACCATGCGCACGGCTTTTGGAGTTTATGGTTCTTCCAGCGATTGGGATGTGGTCAGTATGTTCTGATGACAACCCCTCCTTGTTAGAGATGAATGAGAGCTATGGTCCTCGCTTGATGTGAATGTACCACAGGCAACAAACAAGTGTCTCTGTGTAGCTGCCTAAGGCTTTCTGGTATTTGCTTCCACTCAGGCAGTTAACAAGAGTACATGAAATTCAAAATAGCTTTCAAGATGTAACAACACTAACAGTATCTAGAGGTCTCTTAACAGAACTTTAAAGAGAATATAAATATAATATAAAATATTGATGAAATAAGTGGCTTCATACATTCTTTCCCATATATAAGGTTCAGGAAGTTGTCATATTACTGAAGTAATGTTTCAGTGTATATCACACTTCCAGTTCTGCGATACATAAAGTCCAGTTCTAAGGCTACTGGATGGCACGCTGAAAAGCTACTGAGAGTCAATCAAAGCAGTTCAAAAGGTATTGAGGAGTGTTTACCCACAATTCAGCTGGCTACTCTGCCAACAGGGATCTACCATGTTGCACCCACTGCAGATGTCACTACCTTGGCACACAAATCCATATTTGCACAAACATATGTACAAGATGCAACAAAATGGCATGTTTTCACATTTATAAATGACCCCTAATTACCTCTGCTCAGATGTTAGCAAGTGCATGAATTGTAAAATAAGTTGAAAGGTAAGTCCACTTAGAAATGATTTTGTCCAAATAAAGTCATGCAATAACTACTGAAATATGACTTTTGCCTGAAATTGCCTGATAAAAACTCAGAAACATACTCATGCTGCCATTTGTCTAATAGATTGTTAAAGTCCGACATTTGTTTGCAAATGGTGTTACCTATCAAGTTCTGTCCGGCGACATATGTTTCAGTGTCCTTTTTAGTATTTTCTTCAGCTGGCCAATACTCAAACTATAAGTCATCTTTCTTTGTTAAAATATGGATTCAATATGGATTTTAAAAAGCCCCAAAACATAAACTTTCAGACTAGGTTGCTTCATTGAGCAAGTATCCAGTACTGCGCATTCATTGAACCCGTTCACATACAGGTAGGTAAAAGTGTTCTCAATGATCCCAAAGCTGTGGACCTGCTGCCTGCACAATGGAAGCAGCTATTTTGTATGTTGAACCAATATCTGAGAAAGGTGAAATGTGAATAAGCAATCTGGGTTACAGAATTGAGTCAAGCAGCTTAATGTACTTATATGATTCTGCTTTTTACAAAATAGATTTTGCAAGAGATGAAACTGTTTATATTCTTCATGTTTAATGCTTCTTGGAATGTGCTTATGGAAGGCCATACTGTCTTCTACTAGTGATTATTTAGAAACATTGATAACAGAATAATTGACTCCGTACCTCAGAGGTAGGGCCTCATTTTAACATGTTGTAGTCAGGGAGGTACATTCTTTGAGTAGAGGTGCACGTAATTAATAGCTATTCAATCAGTGTAAATGACAAGCTGAATGCCTCTCTGCTTAAAGGGAAAATTTGTTTGCGCACCTCAGGCACTGGTAATAATCATATTATATGATGTATAATTTGAGTTTTGTAAATTTAAAATAAACAGTCAGAATTTAAATTATTCAGTTCTCCTTGTACTGATATACTGTATATCCTATATTGTTGTATGCTAAACATTGTTATAACTCATATAACAATACAAAACAGATGTATCTTTGTCCCACATGGTGTAAAAGCTATGTAAGCAATAGTTATTTTATAGCCACAAACATTGACTTACTACTATGTTTTCCCCATCTTTTTGCTATTCCTTGTTTTAATTTGTCCTATGATGACTGAGTGGACTAATTTGCTGTTAACTTGTTGTTTAATATGAGGCTCCAAATTCACATTACACTCAGAAACTGAGGATAATGAGGGCATTAGGAGGGCATTAGGAGGGCATACTTACCCACTCTTTGGTCTTACCCTCTAGGAGATCTCGGAGGGGAAGTAAAGTGGGAGGACGGAAGGAGGCGGAGCGTGGCAAAACATGTAAATTTGGTCCCAGCTCCACTACGCAATCATGGGGGAGGGGGCAAAATGACACGATTCAGCGCATATTGTGCCATGGAGGCTCCCATCCTGCCCACTTCGCATGGAAGTGACCAGGATACGGGAGAATTGTCTGCTGTTCCGGGAGTCCAGGAGGCCTACCCAGAACTCAGGAGTGGGCAAGTACGAATGAAAGGCCTATGTTAGTAACCATTCAAAATAACAAAAATATGTTTCGAAAATAAATGGCAAAAGGTTGAAGATATTAAAATGCTGTACAATTCTAATATTGATTATTTTTTTTCCTACCTAAAGCATTTACTATAGCTCATTTGTTGTTGTTGTTGTACTAAACTCTACAAGTATAAAATTCAAGATCTAACAGGAGCATCAGATAGGCCTATTTGAGTGATGGGCCTAGAGTTAAATCTCAGCAATACCTTACATTCATAATTTATCCCTCTTTATCAACTACAACTACAATCTATATGTCAGGATTGGCCACTAGTTGATTTGGTGATTTTATTCTATTTAAAAAACAAAAACATGATGATATACAGGGCTGGAGTGAATAAAAGATTACTGATGTAGCTGACCTTAACTAATCATCGGAAACAAGTTAGGCTTCATAAAATGAAACATTTTACAGACAGTGACCATCTAGGTATAAGTATGCATTGGCTATACCTTGATTGTCGTTTATAGACGCACAGAATAGACTCTTAATACTATAATCATTAAATAAAATATAGTTTGAAAAAAAAAAAAATTTGTATTGTTTTACATGAAATACAGAAATTAGGGTATGCATACTATACATAAAATGCATTTTTCTAGTCTATCTTACTTGCAAGCACTTGTTCTGGCACACATATGTGTAGTCATCACTATCAGTCGGCACTTACACCTGCCAGGTAGCTGGTGCAAGTGATACGGCTAAAAACACGTACTTAAGATGCCATAAACTTGAACAGCCGCATCTGCATAGGCATCCTCTCGCCATGCCCTTACTGTTCATTGCCTATATTCGTCCAAGGCTTCCCACCCCTGTTCCCCCCTTTAATTCTTAGGCAGATGTAAGTGTCAGTTGCTTTCGGACATGAATTGCATGCAATTGCGTTCATTGGCGTAAAGTTTGCTTCTGACCATGTGCAAAGCAGTATCACGCTAGATATGGAAAGCAAAGGGACTTACGTACAAAGATAATTCAGGCCCAATATCGTTACAGCAGAAATCCCATTAAAAATTAGGCTGTGTTTGGTTAAAATAAATCAATGTGGCAGGCTGCAAGACACTTGTTAATGACCATTTTTACTTGATTTGTTTATTTAGGCTGCTAATAATGATTTATAGTTCAGCACAGTGTCATGTGATTACCATGGGAACCATAGTCACATGGCATATGATGTGGTGAGCAGATTTGGAACTTCTACTCTGTGCACTGTAAAATCCTTCCCCCCTCCATCATTACATCACATGCTGAGTGTCTGACTGGCAGCCATACTTGTCTACCCTCCTGAGAGATTTTGAAAAGGAGATCATGAATTTTATGAGGACAGCTAAGAACAATGATCATTATACTTTATTTATATATATCGTCACTATTTCCACAGCGCTGTATAAAGAACGCATTCACATCAGTCCCTGCCCCATAGGAGCTTGCAGTCTAAATTCCCTAACATACACACACACACACACACACACAGACTAGGTTTAATTTGATAGCAGTCAATTAACCTACTAGTATGTTCTTGGATTGTGGGAGGAAACTGGAGGTAACCCGAAGGAAACCCACCCAAACATGGGGAGAACAAACAAACTCCACACAGATAAGGCCATGGTTGGGAATCGAACTCATGAACCCAGTGCTGTGAGGCAGAAGTGCTAACCACTAAGCCAGCATGTTGCTTATAAGATGCTTACATTTAAGTTTAAATTAAAGTTCATACTGTATCTGTAACAAAAAATTACTCACCAGAATTTTGGACACACTAAAACTGAGAACAATGGCAAGTGCAATTACCGCAATGTATGTAACACATCGAAGATTAACAAACTTCATAAGCAGGCCCTGGAAATGAGCAAAGTTGAATGTTACAGGAACTGAAGCTCCTCGCTGAAGGTGTGACAATGTCTTTGAGTTCTGTTTTAGCTTCACCATTCAGTATTCTACATTATACATTTTTCAGAATTTATAATCTATAAATAGACCTGGGACAACTATAGTGTCATTCTTATTTATGCTGCTGTGACTTGGGTATAATAAAGGCATGGCCTATGTGCAACAAAATAATAATGGAATTCTGGATGAAACAACAATTCAAATTCTGGGTCCAAATAAGAAGAATGCAAAAACTGCTTTGAAAATGTTGCTGATCTCAACAGATGCCTACACGTCTCTCTTGTAACCCTGCTCCTGGTTTTTCTGGCAGTGAAGTGGTCAGACTGGACAAGTGGTGACTTATTTCTAGCGGCATGTTTTAATCAGTGTCACTTAATAAATAATTCAGATCTCTGTTTACTCCTGCGATCATCACTGTAAACTCATCGGGTAATGATGTGAATGATCAAATCCTTCTCTGTAGATAGATGCTGAGTGGTAAATTTATCCTAACTCAGCAAAGCGATAATTCTCACTAAGAGAAGACGCCAGAAGCTTTTTTTTCCTGCAAAATTCATGCTTTGAACACCATTTTGGTCTATTTAGATTAAAAGTGACTCTTCCATCGATTTTTGTTTCTGAACAATCCTGACTGTATACAGTCACCTGATTTATATAGAGACATGAAAGTTGATTTTGTTAGATTGTTAAGGTGTAATTGACTCCCAGGGTGGGATGTCAGGGTATCCAGATTATGAATTCAGTTAACAAGATGACAGCTGAGTTTGTGACCATCAAGTGTGTTAGTATCTCCTTCTGCCACAGTGACATAAAAAAAAAAAAAATACTCTGAGTTACAGGGTTCACATCACAAATGTTAGCCTGAAAAACTTTGACCTGTATCTGCATTATTTTAGAGGGATTTTGTGCATTGAAAGGGTTCAATGCCCTATCGGTGGCAGTTGGTGGTAATGTTTGAAAGCTAAAGTATTAACAATGTGTTTGACAGTTTGGGCTATTTCCAGGTGTGTGTATTGAATCACTGAATCTGTTAAACTTTAACAAAAATTGAATGTATTTGTTTTGTCTCATATGTATTACATTATGTTGAGTCTTGTGGCAAGTGTCAGTAATGATGCACACTCTAAAAGCAATGGTCAGGGGCGCATGCAGGGGGGGGGGGGGGGTTATGGTTCCCCAGAAACCCCTCTCCTCCGCGAAGATCGGGGGCTAAACAGTGCCCCTACATAGCGGCAAGGTACTGTACAGCAGCTGCGGCGCTGTCAAAGAAGCGTCCGCGGTGGTGCTGTATTGTAGTACAATATTTTTTTTTTCTGGGGGGGGGGGACGGGGGGAATCCTGCGTGCGCCCCTGATGGTCAATATCTTGATTGAGTGGAATGTAGCTAAAATTAAAGGCATCTACATGTTTCTAGCCCAAAGCTGGACAATGGTAACACATGTGACTTGTTCTAGTGAGAGTAGAATTTGAAGATGAGCACAAATTTGGTACGAAATTTGGGGGCAAATCTATTCAAGTTCAAGTCCAAATAATACTGTAATACATAAAAATATGGCCACCCTTTGAACAGGTACAAATCACGCTTATGTCAACTGCTTTGTGTCCAGTAAACATGCTGCACGCTGTATACCGTACGATTCAGGTGCCTGGTATTAACTGTGAATCTCTGCTGCTGTTACCTCTCACATGGATCCATTCAGAACTGTAATGAAGCTGAATAGCATAGATTTGTTCAATCTGTGATTTGGCACAGGGCACCGTGCAGTACAGGTGTTGCCCTGTGTCCTTGCTCACAGGCTTTTGCATCCCCTTTATAGAACAGCAAAAAAAGCAACGGGTGAAGGGGAAGCAGGGCCGCACTTTAATCTATTATGAAACACACAGTGCTCTTTCATTTAATAATGCACAACCCGTTCTTATTAAGTATTAACAGTGTATCATGTGTGCAGCAAGTAGGCTGCGAACTGGGCAGCTGATGCTCTGAAGAGATGAGGCTGCAGTATGAGCCAAATTGTTAGAATGAAGAGGAGGGGGTGAAATAAACAGATATGACAGAGTACATGAAGAGGAACATTGGATTCGTTCCTCATTCGAAAATGTGTTTGTAGTACAGAATTCAAAATTGTTTCTTGTAATGATAACTCCAGTTTAAAAAAGGTGTTATTTAGGATGATGTTGTGAAGGGGTTTATGTAGCTTGCACCCAGCCTCTCCAAAAGAAGGGGGACTTAAACACGCAGCAAATGTAGCACCAGTGGCAAACCTGGTTTGGTATGCACCTAAAATACCCTCTGAAGTTTGGGTACTTTGCTATAATCTAGCTCTAATTCATCAACACCTGAGATAAAGCTACCGTACATTCGTCAGTGGGGAAAGGATACATGGAGACCAGGGGGTAAATGTATCAATCTGAGAGTTTTCCGGAGAGTTTGAAAAGTGTAGATGTTGCCTATAGCAACCAATCAGATTCTTGCTGTCATTTTGTAGAATGTACTAAATAAATGATAGCTAGAATCTGATTGGTTTTTCAAAACTGCTGGAAAACTCTCTGCTTGATACATTTACCCCCAGATGATAGTTCAGGGTTAGGAAAGATTTGGCAAAGTGTGGTCCGAGAGTTCTCTCGTTACAGTTATGTAGAGCTCTTAAAACATATAGATGGTTTTTAAGTCCAACGACTACAATGTTAAATGCAATACTATTTTAAATACTTTTCCTGCATTATATTTGAAAGGTTTCCCAAAAGTGCATGTGCTTTTACATGTAGTGGACTTGCCCACTGGAACAGTACAATTAAGTTTAAGAGGTATATTTATCAAACCTTCTAAAAATCAAGGTGTTGCCCATAGCAGCCAATCAGATTCTATCTATCATTTTCTAGAATATGCTAGGAAAATGATAGCTAGAATCTGATTAGTTGTTATGGTTAACACCTTGACTTTCCTTTTTTTAGAATGTTTGATAAATCTACCCCTAGGTGTGGTTGTCGATTGATGTTGTATCAGTTTAGATTCAGTCAGAACCTTTAGTATTTCTTTTTTTTGGAATACCATATACAGACATTGTCAAAATGCTCGTGGGACTCATTGGGGGGTATTCAGTTGTTAGCGGGTTTTTTTTTTCCCCCGCTGGGTAAAAATAAATAAATCTAAAGCGGGTTTTTGACGGCAATAGCGACCGTTTTGACTCGTGCAATTCAATTGAAAAAGAGGTAACGCTGCCCCCGCGCATTAAAATTTGTGTTTGCATGATTCAACGCGGTCATGTATAGCACCAAAAAAAGGTTTTGTAAACATTTCCATACATTAGATTGCATTACACATTAATAATATCCACATTACAGTACTTTCTTTAGCATATTTTTAATTTAACTATTTTTTTTACCATACAATCATCTATACCAGTGGTCAGGGAACAGGGGTAAATTACCCCAAATGGGGTAGAAATGAAATTCCTGGGGGTAATGCTGCCGATTCACATGCTGTCAGTTGTATTGTAGACCCTTTAAATGTGAAATTGCTGTTGTACCAGAAGAGCCTCAAGGGTTGGCAGAGGCACTTCTTGAGTTTCGATGCAATAATGAAGCACGTATTGCATTTGAAAACAAAGCAGATCTGTCATATTTTTGGATCTCAACAGCTGTAAAGGCATTCAAAATCGCACATGAGGAGGCAGTCAAAAAATTGCTGCTTTTTGCAACAACCTACCTTTGCGAACAAGGATTTTCCACTTTATTGAACATAAAAGCAAAGCAGAGAAATCGATTGGATGCTGAAGACTGTATTCAAATTGCTCTCACATCAAAATGCCCCAATATTGATGCTCTCGTATCAAAAATGAAGCAACATCATTTCTCCAAAACCTGAAGTTTTGAAGTTGAAGCTTTCAAAGAAGTTTTTAATAGATACAATAACATTTTGAATTCCAATAATTAATAATATATGATTTCCTTCCTTTCAAATCAAAGGGGTAATGTTGGAGTATCTAAATATATTTTGGGGTAAAAGGTAAAAAAGTTCCCTGATCTATACCATGTCAAAACACATTACTACATTAATATTTGTACCAAAAACATACATAAATATAATAATTAGTGATTTATTTATTTATTTTTATTTCATCATTTTTTCACAAAAAAAAATCAACTTACACAAGTTAGGCATTAATGATAAACATAGGTTTAACTTTTTTCAACATTTTTACATATTTTTGTATTTTTAACACACTCCAAGGAGGTGCGAGATAAAACATCATATTTTCCTGTCTTACCCGCCGCGTTAAAAAATCATTGAATAGCTTTTAATGCGGCTGTCTCTCGCACACCCTATACTTTCAATAGACCTTCTACTGGAGCGCGAGAGCACCGTTTCATGAAAAAAACAAAACGTAGCGTTAAAAATGGACTTGAATTGCGGGTAAAGTTAACCTGCTCGAAAATGATAAAAAACTGCGTTAAAATTACTTAACACGGTTAAAAAAAAACAACTCGCTGTCAATTGAATAGCCACCATTAAATAGCTTTCATGTATACAATAAGTAAGGACTTGGCGGATACACTAACCAGGTTTTTGTAAGAGTTTTCCTTATGAGTCATGTGCTCCGGCCGTCGATAACCTGAGTTTATCTCTTAGGTTTCCAGTAACTTAAGTGTCAGCAGCAATAAATGTATTTGTAGTGGATAGTTAAAGAGACGTCTGTCTATAAAAGTGATTTTATTCTTTTTTTATTGTTATCATATTTTCATATTATAATTGTTCCTTACTTTACTCATTTGATAAAAATGGAAAAACCTTAATGAACTTACCAGTTAAAAAAAAATGCAAAAACAAAAAGAAAGTGAGAAAAGATACTTGTGCCAAGTGTTTGAAACCCCCAGAGTCAAATAGTTTCCTATGAGATGTGAAGAAGCCATTTGATACATTGTAACACAGTGTGTATCTAAACAATGATTGACCCTTTCAGTGCCATCCCCTTTTGATTTATGCCACACTCTTAAAAAATGTAGGAAGTAGTAGGATTAAAAGCTTGATAAGTCATATGGAAACAGATCGAAGCACATTCTATTAGTCGTAACAGGAACCACTAGATGTATCTTTCAACATGAACTAATACTAATGCTTCACAAGCTGCAGGAGATAGCATGTACATGTAGGACCTTGGAATGGGTTACCTTGTACATAATCTATGACCAGATAGATGCTATCTTTATGGTATATAAGAGCAGGGCTGCCAAGAGGAATTCAGGGCCCCGGTACAACAAATTCATGGGGCCCCCTTCATAGTCGAACAAGCTTAAAAAAAACATCGGGGTGTGGTCATACATTTGGGGGCGTGTCAATGCGCCGTGGGGGCATGGCTAGCACATTAAAATCACTAGGTCCTGAATTCACCAGAGCGTGACATATGTCCCAGCACTCCTGACTATCAGGACATCTAGCACCACACTGCAGTATAGAAAGAATGCGGTGTGTACATAAAGAGTTCAGTCTTGGCCTGCACCTTACATTGGGCACAACACTCACCAAAAATTGCCATTGTCCCTACTAGAATCACAACATTTAACACAATCTGCTGCTCTCTCCTACCTGTTCTTCTCACTTTCACCACCTGTGACTGCTGGTTTCTTTGGTTGTGGCTTGTCTAGATCCTGGAATGTTGGAGGACCTATTTGGGAAAAAAAATGGCTACATTTAGAAAACGCAGCGTTAAATCAATAGCACCCACGATTAATAATTAGGCCTTCCTCCAGCCCCAACATTAAAATAATAGTATTCACATTTAATAAATAAACCTATTTCCCTTCATGCGAACAGCCTAGCAATACCTATTTCCCGCAACCATCACTGCCATTAAATAATTCATAGTCTCATTTAATAAATAGACCTCATTCTCCCCAAACTCACCCCCACATTCAATAGCCCCCAAACCACCCCATCTTAAATTAATAATCCCCACTATTAAATTGCCTCACCATCACCCTACAAACAAAATAGCACCCATTAATTAGCCACCACCTACCGCACACACACTACATTGCAACAAGACCCCTGTGCCATCACACACACATTACTGTGCCCCTTCATCACAACTACACTGTGCCCCCTTATGCTCACACTGCGCCCTCCATGCTGCTTTCCCCCCTTTTTATTCACTCTGTGCCTCTCTGCCCCTTTTTTTTTCTTCTGTGCCTCTTAGCCCCTTTTTTTTCCCTCTGTGCCTCTCAGCCCCTTTTTTTCCCTCTGTGCCTCTTTGCCCCCTTTTTTCCTCTGTGCCTCTCTGCCCCTTTTTTTCCTCTGTGCCTCTCTGCCCCTTTTTTTCCTCTGTGCCTCTCTGCCCCTTTTTTTCCTCTGTGCCTCTCTGCCCCTTTTTTTCCTCTGTGCCTCTCTGCCCCTTTTTTCCCTCTGTGCCTCTTTACCCCTTTTTTCCTCTTTGCTTTTCTGCCCCTTCTTTATAGCACTGTCCCTTTCTGTTTTCCTCCCCTTGACTCTCCATTTCTTTACTTACCTTTTGTTAGCTTCTTCCTTTTCTTTTCTCTTCTTCTCTTCTGTCTTCTCTTCTTTCTTCCTGCTTCGACCTGGCTGCGGCGCTCCTCACTGACTGACTGACAGGCGTAACTTGATGACGTCACGCCCGACAGTCAGTGTGAATGGAGAAGAGAGGAGAGGAGGGATGCAGCGCCGCGATCACGTGAGTATTGACTTTTTTTTTTCTTTTTTTATTTCTTACAGCTCCCCCTGCCAACGGACACCCCCCCCTTCCCTAAAAAAATAAAAAATAAAAAATAAAAATATAAAAAACGCAAGATAAGAAAAATAAACAATATAACATAACAAAATTAAAAAAATAGCAGCGAGGGCCCGGCCCAGGCCTCCTGACATGGCCGGGCCCGGGTAAAATGTACCCGCCCCCCCCCCCCTCTCGGCAGCCCTGTATAAGAGTAGACCAGACCTATTTAAAGAATTCAAACCAAAGATTAAAATGTAGTTTTGGTAGGAGTTCTCTAATGTATGATATATGAACAAGTTTTTCTTAACTAGTGGGGTGTTCCTCCAATCCCTGCTCCTCAAAAGCTCCAACGGATCAGCATTCTGTTACTTTTGTTGGGGTTACCCTTCATGTAATCTTTCCCTTGATCCTGTCTGCATGTGCAAAATGGTTCTGTATATGGTTCTGTATGTCCTATACCCACCAGGACATAACAAATAAAATTTTTGGTGTTTGTAAAATTGCGCAAACACAGTACATGAACGTCTATGGTGCTAATGGCGCGTTGCACTATAAGTAGGAGCGTTCGTCAGACTATTTATTTATGTTATCCTGATTAAGTCTTTTTTTAATGTAAGACAAAACGCGTTGAGTTTGCTGCTATTTACATTTTTACTAGTTGTATCAGCTGGAATCCTGGAGTCTTTTTGGACTTGCTGTTACTTGATGTGGATATAAGAACGGACATAGCGCATTTATTTATGTGTTTATTAAAGTTTTGCTGACTGAGAAACACTACTATATTCTCTTGACTTGAGGTACTAAGGAACACCAACAGACTCAGTGCAATCAAGGAAACAAGACAGATAAGCTCAATATATTCTATATTTGATCTTTCCTCGACATATGATTTTGGGATCCTGGATCCAAAAAACTTTCAGATATGCCTGATAACAAGAAATTGTCTAGTACGCACAATAACTACCATTCTAATTATATGTTATTTGCCTATAATACTCCACTATGAGGTGCCCTGCCTTTTCTTCTTTTTAGATTTGTTCCCCGGACTTACCAACCAGTTATATCGCTTGAAAATAAAAAAGTGATTATGAGAATTTAAATATTGCAATTGGACTTGATCTCGAATAAGCGCCACTTTATGTCATTATTCTTTTGTGTATTACTGGTTCTTAACCTAAGTGAGTAAACTGTGTACAAAATAAAATTTATTTTGTGTGGAGTTCCTCTTTAATAAAACAAAGCAAGTAGAACAAATTTTGTGATCCTTAGCAACCAATCAGATACTAGCTTTCATTACTGTGACTACACTAGACTACTGCACGTTTGATGTCTGATCTTTTGATAGGGATAACAAAGTATGCTAACTCTTCGCACAAAGATATTAAATAAGTCCGATTTGTACATTCAGTTGCTTACAGACATGACCGACATGAACTAATTTACAGAATTGTAGATCAATTATTTAAGTGAAGAAACAACAAGCAGTTAGTTACAAACAAAATGATGGGTCAATGTTTACACAATATTACAGACACATAAAAGATATCACAGCAAATACATATAAACGCTGCACAAATATTCCCTCTAGCCAATCACAGGTTCTCCCTTATGGCCCAACATCGTCAACCCTCTACTCACCATTAAGACATTTATACCTCTTGGGCATTTCATTAATAATCCCACCAGACAGAACCAGACACTTCAAATCTACAAAACATCTGCGCACATCCTTATAGACTGAAACGCGCTCACCCTAGTCTACCCAAACAGCTCACTTCTTGCATCTTGGCCTGGCCCTGACAGGTGATTGATGAATCATGCTCTAGACAGACATGAAAAGACCAGGGGACATAACATCATTGCATAGCATTTGATGCTCAATCAGAGCTTTTCCCAGGCTGGTTAAACTCCAAAACCCATATAAAGCGAGAATCAAGTAATTGCCCTGGTACTAAAGAAAGGCCAAAACAAAATTGAACATTGCTGAATCATGGCTGTGCTTTTATGAATCCTCAGCACTAAACTACATTGCTAAAATTTATAGACAACACATTTAGCGTTTATGAAATTTCCTGTATGTCAATGTAATTGCTAGTGTTATCATTTAGAATGGTGTCTTTGATTTTTATGTTTAGTGAACATTTTTATTTAATTGTGCTACTTCCATTCTGCTTCATCACTAAAATGAAGCAATAGTATGATGCAGGAGGTACGGTGAGGAAGGGTGATTTCAACTTTCTGTAGTGCCCCCGTTCTCTAAATTCATCATTGAAATCCCTATCAACGTGACAAGTCTTATTTGTTTATCATGCAATTTAACCCCAAAAACCCTGTACAGGTGCATGGAAGAGCTGGCTTTTTGGCTTCTACTTGACCAGTGTAAATGACTTAGGCTTTTAGTTCCTCTAATGTGGAAAAGAAATGATGGGGCCAATTCAATTCGGCCGCGTTATCGCGGCCTGCGCAGTATTACCGTTAAAATTACCGTACTAACACTGCTTTTTGCTTGCATCTCTTGTGGCCGGAGTAAAAATACGTGTTAAAGCGTATTAAAAGGTATACTACTTACGCCGCCTTAGTCCTAGACTAACGTGGCCGAATTGAATCTTCCCCAATAAGTTAAAAATAGATTTTATTTATTTTAAAATAAAACCGTAAAACATGGATGAATAACAAAATGCTTTCTTTTGAGAATAAACCATTTTTTTAATGCTTTTGTTAAGTTAGTGACAACAGAACAGGAATCGCGGTGGCACAAGTACCGCCGTATACTTGTTAAATAGGCTTCATCATGTAACGGCATGAGGAAGCCTTCACCAGCGAAATATAGTGAAACTTACCGCTAGCAAGGTCATCAACAGCTATAACACTGCTATACGTTAGAAAAATAGCAAATCAGCAAGTGCATTACAAGGTCAGAAGGATTTTGTTTGCAAAATTGGGAGCTAGATGGAAAGGAGGAAACTATTACCATAAAGCTGTAATATGTCCCCCCCCCCCCCCCCCCATGTAATAGGCCCTCACTTTTCTGGGACTTCCCAAAAGTTAAAACCCTTATAATTGTAATTATTCTTACACCAGTATTATTAAAATGCACAATCGCTTGCCTGTGCCCTTCAGCATCGTGTACCGTGCTAATAGTTCACTGTCTATCATTGAGATATGCAAAAGCTAAAGTAGTTGACTGAAAAAACTAATTTTCATTGCAAATTAACTTTGCTTTTTCGCTGTTTAAATATACCATTACGGAATCCTTTGGAGGTTTTCTATTAAGGATGAATTTTGTAAAGTAAAACACTGTGGTTCAGAATGGCCTGACCACCCTTGGTGAGTTTTTTTCCCCCATCTGTTGAATATTTCAAAGCTCATGAATACATAAAATGTCAATGTTAAGAAATGGCCTGCTAATTACAGACGTGCTCCCCCAGAAAGGAAGCTTAATAAGACCAATATTAAAAATTACTTAAAATGTGTTACATCCAATTCTTGGGCAGGCTCACCGCTCGTAGGTTTTAACACCCCTTGAGATGTCCATGTATTAACAGCATAGTGCCAGTCCTGCTGATTAAATCAAAAGGTTTCAGTGTATAGCTCTCTCCTGCACTGGTTATTCCCAGATAACAGTATTTTTAGAAGTATTTTATCAAAGGCCTGTTATATCTGGTGCAGTCGGTCTGATATTTCCTTTTCAATAGCAAATTTCACATCTCTGAAGTTACTATATAAATGATAGCAAATAGGACTTAGATATAAAGACTGTCTCTTATTAGCAACACCCGTGTTGTAAGCATGGTAACTGTTACGGCAACCAGTCCGGCATAAACTCATAGAACAGTAGAAGAGGTCTTCACCTTTAGCAGCCGCCTTTCCCGTAGAGACTGGTTATGCTCACAGGTACTCAGATCCCCCAGGACTTAAGCTCAAAGTAGTATAAGTTTATACTCACACGGCCGCGCACGGGTACAGGAGGTAGCACACGGAGCAAAGATCTGCGGACTGGACGGAGCACCGGAGGAGATGTTATGTATCAGCAGGGTCAGGGTCATCAGCTGCTAATTAGCTCGCAGGCTGTAGTGCGCGCGCCCGGCTGTACTGAGTGGCCGGGGTGCGGTAGCAGTGATTTCGGTGTCCAGCCGGGACACCAGGAACCAGGGGCATTGAGTCACGGCGGTACTCACGGCCGCCGCGGCTCCTGACACTAACATTCTGTATTACTGTTGAGAGGAATACAGGGAAAGGGGTTTACATTTCCATGACTGTCCCAATTTATTATACTAGACACTCTCTAGACTTTTGTCATTGGGAGGTGTGCTGGCAGCAATGCAGAGGTGTCTATAGTGATAGGGAAGGTTATCGGGACAGTCCAAGAGGTGCTAAAAACACCCCAAGTGATCCCAAAGTGTAGAATGTTGGAAGGCATGCATTTTTCCCCAGATTATTCTGTTATTGTTGACATTTTTATTCTGCTTGACTTCTGTAATAGCTGGAAATGCAGTCCTGGCGTAAGTGGCTGTGTGATAGGTGGACAGCCAACCAGTGTGATGCAGAACGTTACAAACAGAGATAAGACCACTATAACAGGCTACACGTGACTTTCACCTTTAGCAGCTTGTCTTCAACAAGAACATGATAGGCTCAACGGTACTGAGTTGCCTCAAAGGCTTAACACATGATAGTAGGTGCTTATACCTGTTCTGACATTGTGGTGTGGTTGGTAATAAAAATCAGGACTCAACAGTGTACTCAGATGGATAAATGTATCACCAAACACTGAGCTCCCCCAAATGTGGGCAGCGGAACCTGGTAGCAGGACAGGCAGGCAGGCAACAATATCCAGATTGAGATCAAGGCAGGAGGCACAGACAAGGACAGTAACCAGGCAGAGGTCAGAGAAGGTGGCTATCAGACAAGGACAGTATCCAGGCAGAGGTCAGAGAAGTGGCTATCAGACAAGGACAGTATCAAAGCAGAGGTCAGAGAAGGTGGCTATCAGACAAGGACAGTATCAAAGCAGAGGTCAGAGAAGATGGCTATCCGACAAGGACAGTATCCAAGCAGAGGTTAGGGCAAGTGGCTAACAGGCAAGATCAATTTCCAGAGAGAGGTCAAGGCAGGAGGCTAACAGATAGGCTCAGTATACAGGCAAATGTCAGGGCTTCAGCAAATAAGGACAATATCCAGGCAGGGTCACACCAGATAGCAATCAGAGCAAGAAACCAGGCTCTAGGGGCATGAGATACATGGGCTCCATGTACTATAAGGAGCAGCTGCAGAAAGAGCTGAGGATGGCGGTTTGCGCTCTCCGATCCTGACACACGTTAGACCAAAACCTGGCATGACCTATCAAGCCAATTAACTTCCTGCAGACGCGAGGTCCTTATAAAGATTGAGGCTGTCAGCACACACTTTGCTCACTGCCTGGTGAAAAAGGAGAGTTATATTGACAAAACTACAAGGTGCATAAAGGTGTCTGGTGTGTGACCTGATCACAAAACCCACTCACTGTTAGTTAGAAAACTGTTTGTTTTTTAAGAGCCAGACTAAAATAATTTTTACTTCACAAATGGTAGAGATGCTCTGTCACAAAACATCAGAAAGTGAAATACTGTGAAAAAACTTAAAGGGCCAGACACCTAATTTACTGTTTCCTTAAAAAAACTGCTTTCCTTCAATTACGAAGGACGGTATAAAAAAATTTGTACAGGCGAATGTCCACCTGCAGCAGACTTATGTCACTTAGTAACCGATTTATGTCAGCCTGCAGCAAGTGAATGGTAAACACAAAACTAATCATATGTTAGCAGAGACAAGTAAAGTTGCTCTAAAGGAGCCACAAGAAGTAAACAGATGGCTGCAGGAACAAATAAAGACATTGGCAGAAAGGCCATGTATTCCCCAGAGAGTGTGTGTGCTTCCTTATATAGAAGGGTTCAAGCTTTGCTTCAAAAGAAGACAACTGATGTGAAAGTGGTTCTTACCATCTTTAAAAGAGTTGCTGAATATGACAAACTCCCATCATTGGGAAAAAATTATTGCACCACTATTGACTAGCGGACCTCAGAAAGCTTACTTTGATTTTAGTGAGCTGGATGCTGTCAAAGTCGTATAATTGGATGAACGAAAAGTATATTGGTTAATATTGTTTTATCGTGCGATTGCACTCAGCATGCCACGCTACACGGTAAAATACGCACACACTCGCACTACAACATTTGGTTATTTATATATTTCATATTTATTAAAGGTTCCAATCCAGATTCATTTATTAGTAAAATGTATTAGATTGTATATTTATTTATATATAATACTGTAGTAAAGGTTTTTATGGTTCAGGTGTTTTAAAAGATAAAGAGTTTGGTCTCATATTAAAGCTTATTTCACCAGCATTAACCCAGTGTGGACGGAATGGCGATCGCATCTAGCGATCGCAACATACAAGCAATATGAGATTAATGCTCTTAAATACTTTTATGTGGGTCAGTTTGAACTGGTCATTCAGAGTCAAATCATGGGAACAATAGGGTGGGGGATGTTCCCCTCACCCTTTGTAAGGATCAAATGAACTGACCTATAACTTGCAAGAAACTGGAATGCCATCAAGCCTGGACCAATGAAGACCTCACTAAGAGTTGTAATCTGTACAAGTATATACAAGCATGTTGGCTTTTGTTAGCTTCTTTTGGAAACTGGAAATGTGACCGCATGGCTGCAGTCATTGAACCTGAATGAAACCTATAAGGAAGATGTAATGTATTCGGTGTTTTCATACTTTCCTGTTTTAATGTAACATCTTTAATAGGTATCATGTATCTGCTATATTGTACTGTATTGTACTTATTTATTGAACTGCTAAACAAATTGGTTTTGCTAAATAAATTGCTTGTGCTTCGGAAACACAATACAATCGCTTGGGCAATGCTTATTTGAAACGATAGAATTACTTTAATAATGCTTAGCAATATGCAAAACTAAAAGTGGAGATTCAGGTTCAGCTGGGTGCAAACATGGTGTCACGGGCACTAGGAGTCTTTGCCCAGGATATCACCAGATGATGGACTTACCAGAGTAATATACCTGGTACTATGGTTCTCTGGTAGCAGGGTGACAACGGAACAGGAGAAACAGCAGATGGTGAGAGAATGCTCAAGGAAAGTCTATGACTAGCAGCAACTGGTAATGAGTAGATGAATGTACACGAGGAACCAGATGGACAAGGAAACGTGAGGAGAGTGAGTGGTCTGCGTATAGCAAGTTGTACCACTGCTATAGTGAGGAGGAATGTCCAGGGGTAGCGAGGAGGTAGTGAGAGTCAGCGGTCTGTGTATAGCAAGTTGTACCGCTGTCTATAGTGAAGGAATGGAATCCAGGTGAAGGTAGGTAACGGGGAAGTCAGTGGTCTGCGTGTAGCAAGTTGTACCACTGCTTATGTGAGAGGATACTTGAAACTGGTGTCACAGGGAACAGGAGTCAGTGGTCTGCGTCAGCAAGTTGTACCACTGATATATATATATATGTGAGGAGGGGCACGAGGAGATAAATGTAAAGCAGAGTATACACGGGGCACACAGAACTTGATCCCACGGTGATATCCACAATACAACGATAACTGACAAGCACTGCTTGAAGAATACAAAGTCACAATAGCTATCCAGGCAATAGGAAACAAAGTCAATGGTAACAATATCTTCAGTGGATAGGAGGCTCCGGTGGAGAACACAACTCAGTCCAGATGGATATGCAATACAAAAGCAAAGTCAATGGAAAGTATGCATACCGCGGTTCAGGAGAGCAGGCCGTCAGAGAGACGTGCAGGGATACCTGAACGGCTGAAGGCCGGCAGGAGGAGAGACCACTGGAGGGTGGAAGCGGTAATCAGGTTGGTGCAGCGCACGGCAGGTAATCCAGAATCAACAAAGCAATACTCAGGAAGCAGTAGTAAGTGAAACTGGAAACATGATGAACACGGGAGAGTTGAGGCTGTCTGGTATCCAGTAGTAGTAACGGAGGCAGCGGAGAGCTGACACGATAAACACAGGAGAGTTGAAACGAACAGGAACTCTGTAGTAGTAACGGAGGCAGCCGATAGGAATCAGCTGAGTGCAGACACGATGAACACAGGAGAGTTGAAGTGGTCTGGAAACCACAATAGCAGTAAACAGGAATCAGCAGAAGCTGAATACACGAGGAACACAGGAACACCTTCAGAGGCTCATGGGGAATGAGACTCCAAGATCAGGCAACCAGGTAATGATCACAGGTGGTTTAAATAATGAGGGTTGCCTGATCATCCAATCAATTAAAAGCAACAGGTATTGAAGGCTTGATAAGGGCTGCACATGCGCAGACCCTCAGGATGACGGACGGCCACGGTTCCTGAACACACGGGAAATGGCACTCACAGTCCGGTGAGTGACACATGGTAGTCTGGGTTTAACAGGTGCCTACATGGAAATTGTTACAGACATTGTGGGTCACAGATGTTTGACCTGACCAACCTTTCCAGGAAATGGTTACAGACAGATATTTCAGTCTTTGGTTGTGGAACAGGTGTTAACCAACAGTTTTGTGAGCCTTGCTGACCCGGGTGCAGCATACCGCATACTAAGTGAAACTAAGAGGATGCAGGTCAGATGATCTCCCTTTTAGAGTGACTCTTCGCCATCAAGGACTTACTACCAGAAGCAGAAGATGGAACCACTCCTACTTTTAAAGGTTAAGGAAGACTATAGTGAGGTTCTGTGCCTGAACTGTAGGCACATGGCTGGCGCTACCATTAGGTCAACTAACATGGTTACCTCTAACATTTTGGGAGCACCTAAACACTGAATGAGTGATATCATCAGTTTTAAGTTAGAAGGGAGATAGTTCTTGAGGTTCTTTATAAGTTGAACACTGACATAGTTGTCAGATAATTGAGCTCATGTCCTTAATCCAATGTATCCTTCTGTTCCTGATTTGTATTCCAGGATTGACCTTGCTTTGTTCTCTGACCTCATTCCTGATCCCTGTTTCCTACTCTGATTTCTGTAAATTGACTTTGGACTGTTGCTTGACCCTTCTTCTGTCTGCTCATTTGGTTGCTGATAATCACTTCTAGTACTGAGTTTAGGTCTTCTAATAACGTTCCTGATTTCTGGAAGTACAAACTGCATTGCTGCTTTAGCAGCATTCCAGTTATTGCACTCCTTTCCTGCACATAGATTAGTGCAGCCAATAATCTCTGGGCCGTGGTCCCAGTTACTGAAGCTTGTCCTGGGCGTACTTGTTCTGGATGTACTGTTTGTGGGCTATGTGTGTTTCACTCGCTAGGCCTGGTGGGGCTATTGAAAAGAATCCCAGTAAAGGGGCAGATGGGGTGTATATTTCTCTGATTCCCTTGTTAATTATAGAATTCCAGGACATATGCTTTATGATGGCACCAAAAGGGTGTTTGTTGCTGGATCACTTATAACTTATTTGTGGCTGGATCCTGTAGAAATAATTTATTGTAGAAATGCATTTCAATTATTGGTGCAGGCACCAATGTATAATTGCAAATGCACTCATCATGTTACATTGGGATGTGTTATGTATGGAAATGTGTTGTTTGGGGTTTTGTAACTTTGCTAGAGGAAATCTCCAATTAGGCATATGTGGGCAGGGAGTCTGTTTTGCTGATAGCAGGAAATGCTAACTGAGTCTTTTGATGTAAAGTGTCAAATGCCTGCTCTGGCTAGAAGGCCCAGCAGGGAGTCGTACCTATATCCTGGTTAAAGTTAAAGGAAATCTCTGATCAATGTGATTTAGACTATCACAGATTGTTAGGAACCCCTCCAGCCGGCACAACACAACCCGGGGTCTACTCTGCCAGTCAGGATGTTCACATGAGCCCCTGATGGTGGGGACAGGCTGGGCTGCAGACTGACAGAGGGTCGTGAAGTGTGTACCGGCTGGGGAGAACCCAGGCAAGCGGAGTGGAGTCCAAGCAGAGGTCAAGGGCCGGCTGCAGATAGCAGATCCGATAAACAAGCCGAGGTCAGGGGTCACGAGCAGACAGGGAGGTCGGTATTCAAGTCAGAGGTCAAGGTCAGGAGAAACACAGGCAGGGTCCAAATCCAGGCAAGGGGTCATACACGGGTAATCAGTAGAATTTCCAACAGACAGGAACAAGGCACAGAGCAGGTCAGCAGACTGGCAAATAGAAGCTATAATCGGCAGTGAGGCTGCAGACCTCACTGCCTTAAATATCAGCATCAGCCACTCAGAGCCTGGCTCTGAAATCACATGAGCAGAGGCCTCTAATTACTAATTGACTATTTAATTAGCCCACAGGTTTGATTACTCCTGCGCACGCGCCCGGCTGTCCCCAGCCGCTACTGCTGCCGACGTCCGACCGTTGCCTTGGCAACGGTCATGTAGATTCCGGAAATGCCTGCAGGAAGGAGGTGAGAGTCGCGGCGGGTATAAAATGAATTTAAAATCCATGTTTAAAGAACATCTCACATCCTGATGTTAATCTTTGAATGAAATATTGCAGTCTGTGCAGAGCCATCTGATCAGGGGGCTGGCTTACCCCCTGCCAAGACTAGTCTCAAAAACTGTTTCTTCGGACCTCTTGGTCACTAGTACCTTAAACCAGTGTAAACTGTCCTTGTTAGGACTACTGGAGCTAAATAAACATCACTTGCTTTAAAGACCTGCTGTCAGACGCGGTCCCTGCGCCTCCTCGTTAGGCAGGGACGGACGTCTGTCTCCTGAGCGCCCCGTTGCCAAGCAACGGGGACGCGTCTTCCGGCGGCGAGGTGCGCAGGCGCGCCCGTCACTATAGCAACGGGACGCGCTTCTGGATTTCCTGTCGGCGGTCAGAGCAGCTGACCGCCGATCCGCTGCCCACCAATGAGGACGGACCACTTCCTATTTATACTTTGCTCTGACACCATTAGGGAGCCAGAGCAACTGGTTTACCTAGGCTCCAGCGTTCCTGTATTAGTGTTATCTTGTCTCCTGTGTTTGACCCGGCTTCCTGACCTCGCCTTCGGATTCTCCATTTGTTCCATCCTTATATTCTGGTTTTGACCTCGGCCTGCTGACCCTTCTCTGTCTCCTGATTCGGTACCTCATCTGCCCGGTTGGTTCCTGACTCTGCCTGTTGACTGCGCGTTTCTCCGTATCTCGCAAGTAGCTACCTGGGAGGGCCGCGACCTGCACGTCTTTGCCGCTAAGTCCAATCTTCCTTGCGGGGGTCCCTGGTGAATACCAGCGGCGTGTTAGACTCCGCGCCTCCTGGTGTAGTAGTGCCTATACTTGCAGGTACTAAGTCACGTCTGTGACACCTGCTTGACATCTTCTTCTATGCTGAAATTCCTGTGACCTACAGATTAGACTTAACTCTAATCCATTCCTGGATGTACTTAGGTTTGGAGCCAGCTTTCCGGTACCACCACTCTGCCCGCTACCCAGAAGCTCTGGCCAGTGTGATAGGCCAAGGGGGATCCATCCACAGCAACCCTGATCTATAGTAAGATGTCAGGAGTACCAGCCCAGGTGCACCAGCAAGGGGATACACTAGCAGCGACAGTTACCCAGAAAGAACCCGGTTCTGGATGCCGGTAAGGAGTCCAGTGGTGGCAGCCGCTTAAGCCCCTCCTATTGCAGTTAGAGAGCACATTTGGGATAAAGATAGGGAACGGTGGCCCAGTAAGCCCAGCAGGCTCCCAAGAACAACAGACATGGTGGCATAAACGATGCATCCTATCACAGTGTTTTTGTTCATTTTCGCTCAATAGCTTGAAAAGGAATCCTGGAGAGACTGGTGGCGTGTTGGATAGGACAGCTCAGTAGGATACTTCAGGTTTTGGCCTACCAAACCAATTAATTGCCTACAGTTGTCAGTTGTCAGGTCTTTATAAATATCAAGTCTATCGGTACACGGTTTGCACTGAGCTTAGACAACAGAACTTATAAGCGAGAGAGAGAACAATCCTGACAAAACAACTTAAAGAGGTATTTGTTTTGTAAACTAGGCTCTAGATCTGCTCACTATTATAGAACTTGTTCAGTAAGAGCACAGGCATTGGTTTTGTTTTGCTCCCCTAAAGGGGATTATTCCCTCTCACTGTATCCTATAATATTTTTGGTAGATTACATATGGCACCCAGAACATTTAGCCATTTACTGTGTTAATGTGGTCATGCCTCCATAGTAAAACACGGACTTTACGTTGATGTCACTCATTTGCTGCCACATGAATTTCAGAATAAGCTGGTTCCCTATATACTTGTCAATAAAAAATACAGATCAAAATAATTATAACAATATGATGAATAGAAAGGACGATACAAAGATGAAATACAGAGTTTGCATTTGAAATTAAAATCATTACCTCCCTTTTAGATGCAGGTAAAATAGAGCTGTGCCAGTTGTTTAGGCTGCTGAAAATAAGCACATATGTGCCTCAGTGAAGTGAAAACCTATTGGTATTATTATTATAGATAATAATATATAATATAGTATATTATATAGATGGTAAGTAATTGGTATTAACTCCATCATTCCCACTTTACTGTTCATTTGATTGATGTACTATCTTGTCTCAAAGCATGTCTATATCATTGGGACGGGTCAGAGTGTAATTAATCCCCTCACTGCCCAAGAGAGCATTCGGTTGGATGTAATTAACCTCCTGACTGCCCCACTGCTGCTGATGGACCATGCTCAGTAGATAATTAACCCCTACTCTGGGGTCATAACAGTCTTGCATAAATTCATATTGAAAGTCTCAGCTCATTTCTTAAATTGTTGCACTCTCCGCCTTGGCTCACCTCTATTGTCTTGTGCGAGTCAGAGCCATTTCACATCATCAGACTTCCCAAGGTCTCACTTGTATCCAAATATGGTCAGAACACAGGGGAAACAATGTGTGTGGCGGATCTTAGTGCATTTTACATGAACTAGTTTAGGCATTCCATCACAGTTGTTATGTTATGGAATTAGGTTGGGTCTGTTTATTGAATACATGAAGACAAACAGATGGATTAGGCACGTTCAATAAACAACAACAATCTTCATTTTAAATACGCAGATATTACACTTTCCCTAATGTATTTCAATGGGCCCAGCACCGGTGCTAGGGTCCTCGGCGCCCTAGGCAAAATTTCGCCGCCCCGCCGTGAACACACTAAAAAAATAAGTAGATTTTACTTACCTTTTCTTTCTTTTCTCTAGCTGATCCGCGCCTTCTTCACACAGAGGCGGAGTGATGCATGCTGGAAGGGGAGGGGGTCATCGGGACAGAACTTTATTCACACTGTCTGTCAGTGACAGACAGTGTGATACTTCACTGATGCGCCGCGGACACTGAAAAACAGCGGCGGCGGGGTTCTCCCGAGCCGCTGACTAGATTAGAAAATCCAGTCAGCGGCGCCCTGCAGGTCCCGGCGCCCTAGGCAACTGCCTAAGGTTGCCTAATGGGAGCGCCGGGCCTGAATGGGCCTATTTCCTTGATATTACACTACTTGTTAACATCTTTTAGAACATTAATTTTCACAAATACAGAAATTTAAACTGTTATAATGCTGTACAATTGTTTTTTTGGTTTGTTCTTGTTTTGTTCCATGTTTTAGTAATGGGATATTTCCAAAATACTGTACATATTGGACCTGATTCATTAAGGAAAGTAAAGCAAAAAAATGAGTAACTCTGAACATTGACAAAACCATGTTGGAAAGCAAGGGGTGCAAATGAGTTTTAGTTTGCACATAAGGAAAGTAGTGGCTGTTTTTTCATGTAGGACGAAAATACGTGATAGCTTTATTTTACACGGACTTTAAAAGTTGATCTAGGACATGCTTTACCTCAATTATAAATCTATACTCATATTTTAAATCTACCTCCCCCTCCAATGCAACATGGTTTTGCCAAGGTGCAAAGTTGTTTTTTTCCATCTTTTTTGTTTTACTTTCCTTAATGAATCAGGCCCATTGTGTACTGGATACGTTAGCTCCGAGAGAAGTATAATTTTTTCTATAGTTACTTTTACAGATGTGTTTTTTTGCATAGAAACTTTTATCACAGTAAAACCATGGGGTCAATATATAGTTCATTTGATAGAATAACCTCTGCCTGTATTTTTACTGAACATCCATGAACTCAGGAAAATAGTAAAAATGAAGCAAAATGATTAATCAGGCCCAGGTCTATGGAAAGTTCCCATTGGCCCAAACCTAGGGGGCAGAATTACAGCGGCGGAACTCTGGTTACTTAGAATATCATTGTTTTTACATTTTGTTATATTTTTATTAACTTATTTACATAACATAAAAATGTATTCATGGTCTTTATGCAGATGGAATACAGTGGTATTGGGACCAGGGAGTGCTCCGGTGGTGAAGGGGGTGGGTTATATGATGTGCTGCAGATGATGTGGTTTAGGTAGGCAAATTATAAAAATCCAGTCCGATGATCAATAGGTTCTATTTTACCTGTGAGGATATTTCCTTTTCACAACAACCTATATAGTAGGTCATCTTCTGTGATAGTGCATCTGCCAATGCAGGTTTTCATAGATGAATTCAAACAATAAATGGCACATTGCATAGATAATATATCAATGGCAAGGGGTGGAGACACTATGGGTCCCCAGAGGTGAAGGGGGCCTAACTGTGCTGGGTTTTCATCCCATCCAAGGCCCCTGCATCTCGTCCCCAGGTCACCGAACGCATAGTTGGCCCCTCTCCCAGAATGTCCGGGAAACTCCTGAATTCCTAGTAGGTCTTCTGGATTCATGGGAGAGCAGACCATTCTCCCACATTCTTCAGACTTCCTAGTGAAGTGGGCTGGATGCGGGCCTCCACGTTACAATTCATATTAGCCCCCACAGCAAAATGTCCCAATCGCCTCACTTGTTCTTCAACTTTATCAAGATTTCCTGGAGGGGGTGAATTTTTTTTTCTTATGACCCTTATGCCCCCTCCCTGATCTGAAAGGAACAGAGTGGAGTCTGCTTCTCAACGACACAGACCTCGCATGCTCAAAAGAGGCCCCTGTCTGCTCATATTCTACCATTGGTCCTGGCGACACTGTTATACAGACAAACATATATATCAAAAACACATAGTCAGCTTTATTAATATTCATTTTGCCTTTAAATGAAACTTCACTAGAAATATTTGCAAAAGTCTAAATAAAGCAGTGGTTTCTTGTCAAATCTTAAATACCGAAGCAGTATTTTTTTTCTTCTTTGGTTTCTTATGCCCTAAAGTTGCTTATAATCACATACAGATTGTAAATTCTCAGGAATGGGTCTTTTTATAGAATTTTTAAATTTTGTACAAATACCTTCCTTCTTTAATAGTGTTACTTTCTTGTTAAATTGTTAGTTCTTTATATATACACACACTAAAAAACATAATTATTAACAACAATAATAAAAAATATTGTTACATTTGCCCTACTCTGGGTGTTCAGTTACTGATACATTTTCTTTATTAGTTCATTGCTGTACATATTGACTGTATATAGTTATCAAGTTAAAGTTTTAGGGGCATATTCAATTGTCCCAAAGTTCGAGCGCTCAAAAAATATTACCGTTAATACGGTAATCTCTCGCTGGATTTCAGCTCGCAGCTCCCTAACAATTTATTACGGTAATCCTGCACGGTCCCCAAGATTTTTGGCAATCCCGTGGACAATTGAATATGCCCCTTAGTGTTATTTGTGTGATTAATTGAGCAACAGAAAACTATGTGACATTTTCTATATATTGTTGGATTATATTGTATTATATGACAACCTTTGCATAAGTAAGTATATCTTCTATACCAGCAACATAAGAGCACGTAGGATTATTGTATTGTTCACACACTAACTGCCTACACACGATGTACTGTCATCAACTATTTATCCACATACATAAACAATCACAAGTATCCTTATTATTTCCATAGATCCTGACATAGGATGTTTGTTTACGCAGCTCTTTGCACTGTATAATACACTGGGGCTTACCACTGTATAAATATCTCTACTATTATAACATTATTCCATAAGATTGTCATTTTTTTTTCAAACATTGTGGAATTCACCAAAGTACTGTTCATACTTTTTAGAAGAATTACAGTCACCTTATTACACCTTCCTTTCTCCCTGACTTAAATGCTGGATTTCTTTCTATGGTACAACTGCAGGTAAGCTGCTACTAACATCTATCAGACACACCACACAATCTGATGTCCAGGCATCAGTGCCTGGAGAAGGTTTAAAGCTAGCAAGGCTTGGGCAGAATGCCAAGAAGCTTGTGATTGGACAAAACATGAAAGCTTCACTAATTAGGCAGCTTAACAACAACTTGCACAAAATTTGTACACTTTCAAAATCCTCCAGGCACTGTGATCTGGGGTGTTGATTATTGTGCAAGTAGTATTATTAGGTGTGACAGGTTGAAGGAAACACAAATTTAGAGAAATATGTTTTATAGCTTTAGATAGACATATATGAATCTTTCTAACGGGAAAGTACTTGATGGACCTAAAACTTTTTAGCATTCAGAACTTTATGGTTCCTCTTTTGCTAGGAATCCAAACTTATTTTTGGATAATGACACATTAAAAAAAAATGTTGTTAACAAAAGTACCGACCAACCACCCTCTCCAGTTTGGTGAGGGTTATGCCCCTGGGACCCTCTTTCTCAATCGCCTGCATAAGCTGCTGCCTGGCTTATTTTGTTTGCCCCTGAGCTACTTCAGGTGCTTATGTCTGCTAATGTTTATATGTGAATTATCCAGGACTAATAGTAACAACACTGGGAAGTACACAGGTATTAGTGGCCCTATATAAATAGCTGATGATGGTATGTCATAATATCAGTGTGTAGAAGTTGCACATTTATGTAGTAGTAAGCGGTGATCACAAATCTGCATGCAGCCTATGCAGCAGATGTGGCCCTCCTATGTTCAACTTAATTTCACAGAATCCCTCCAAAGAGAGGGTAGAATTAAATGAATACGGTCAGTATCCTGACTCCTTAATTATTGACACATTGGGGTTCTGGCATTGCCGATTTAAATACCGAGATATCTCTGTGGCTATGGAGAGTGCCGCAGTTTCAAAGTGCCGGCATTCAGAGGAATTGGTATGTAGCGTAAGCACGCCGAGGATGTCCACTGTCATTTTTATTGTAAGTCATTATTTTACTTTTGTTGGCATTCTTTAAAACGCAGTTTTTTGTGGATTTAACCAATGTCGTTATAGTGGATATGTATGTGTGTGTGTATATATATATATATATAACACATAGTACATAGTAACATAGTTGATGAGGTTGAAAAAAGACACCAGTCCATCAAGTTCAACCTATTTTGGATCTCCTGCGATCCTGCACTTCTATTTGAAATTAATCCAGAGTAAGCAACCGCCAATCTGTTTCAATTGTGAAAATCCCCCCAGACTCAATATTGCAGGCCTATTTTTATCCTATATCCACTACTATCCTTCATTTTAATTAACGGTCGTATCCCTGGATACACCTTTCCGCTAAAAATTTGTCTAACCCTTTCTTAAACATATCTATTGAATCTGCCATCACAACCTTCCCTGGCAATGAATTCCATATCTTGACTGCCCTTACTGTAAAGAACCCCTTCCTTTGCTGGTTGTGAAATTTCCTCTCCTCTAACCTTAGGGGATGACCACGTGTCCTGTGTATGGTCCTTGGGGTAAAAAGTTCCCATGAAAGCTCTCTGTATTGACCCCTAATGTATTTGTACATAGTAATCATATCTCTCCTTAGACGCCTCTTTTCTAAAGTAAACATGCCTAAACTGGCTAACCTTTCCTCATAACTTAATGACTCCATACCCTTTATCAATTTTGTCGCCCCTCTCTGAACCCTTTCTAGTTCCAAATTATCTTTTTTTATAGAGTGGTGCCCAGAACTGTACTGCTTATTCAAGATGAGGTCTTACCAACGATTTATACAGTGTCAAAATTACACTGTCTTCCCTTGCATCTATGCCCCTTTTTATGAATGCCAATACTTTGTTTGCCCTTGCAGCTGCTGCTTGACATTGAGCACTATTGCTAAGTCTACTGTCTACGAGCACTCCTAAATCCTTTTCCATTATAGATTCTCCTAAATTAATTCCATTTAATTTATAGATTGCGTTCTTGTTTTTGATCCCTGAATGCATAACCTTACATTTATCTATGTTAAACCTCATATTCCATTTGGCCGCCCAATCCTCCAGTTTATTTAAGTCCCTCTGTAGAGAAGCTACATCTTGCTCTGATTTTATTACCTTACAGAGTTTAGTGTCATCTGCAAAAATAGAAACTTTATTCTCTAAACCATCACCAAGGTCATTAATAAATATATTAAAAAGGAGTGGTCCCAGCACGGAACCTTGAGGTACTCCACTTAAGACTTTTGACCAATTAGAAAATGTTCCATTTATCACAACTCTCTGTTTCCTATTCTCAGTTTTCGATCCAAGTACAAATTTTGATTCCTAGACCCAGTTCCCTTATTTTGTAAACCAACCTTTTGTGTGGCACTATATCAAAGGCCTTTGCAAAATCTAAGTAGACCACATCTACTGTCCTGCAATGGTCTAAGTTCCCACTAACTTCCTCGTAGAAACTAATTAGATTAGTTTGACATGACCTATCCCTCCCAAATCCATGTTGATTCCCACTAATAATTTTATTGCATACCAAGTAATCCTGAATACTGTCCCTTAAAATACCTTCCAGTAGTTTTCCCACTATTGATGTCAGGCTTACAGGTCTATAATTCTCTGGTTGTGATCTCGTCCCCTTTTTAAACAACGGCACCACATCTACTATTCGCCAATCCCTTGGTACTGAGCCTGATGAGATTGAATCTCTGAAAATTAAGAATAGAGGTCTAGCTATTTCCGAGTTTAACTCCATAAGGACCCTTGGGTGTATGCCATCTGGACCTGGAGCTTTATTTATCTTAATATTCTTCAGTCGCCTTTGGACTTCTTCCTCTGACAACCAAGTATTAATTAATGGCATGGTTTCATTTCCATTTTTATGTATTACTCCTGCCATTTGATCCTCTCTGGTAAATACTGAAGAAAAGAACGTGTTTAATACCTCTGCTTTTTCCTTAGTATCATTTATCAACTCACCCATCTCACTTCTTAGGGGTCCTATATTATCTTTTTTAATCCTTTTGCCATTTATATACTTAAAAAACTTTTTGGGGTTAGTCTTACTTTCTTTTGCAACGTGCCTTTCATTTTCTAATTTAGCCTATCTAATTTCCTTTTTGCATGTTTTATTACATTCCTTGTACCTACGGAAGGACTCCTCTGGCCCTTCAGACTTAAACAATTTAAATGCACACTTCTTCCTTTGCATTTCTTCCCTTACCTTTTTATTTAGCCACATTAGTTTCGACTTAATTCTTTTACATTTATTTCCCATAGGAATGAACTTTTACGTGTATGTTTCCAACAACATTTTAAAGACAGCCCACTTTTCTTCCGTATTTTTTTCCTTCAAAGGCTTTGTCCCAGTCTATGCTCTTTATAGACTCCTTTAGCATATTAAAATTTGCATTTCTAAAGTTTAAAGTCCTAGTTGATCCCTTATACCGTTGCTACTGGAAAGATTTTCAAATGAGACCATATTATGATCACTGTTTCCCAAGTGCTCCTTTACTTGAATATTTGTTTGTTATTACTAGGTCCAGTATAGTCCGGTTCCTAGTTGGTTCCTCTACTAATTGGGACATGTAATGGTCTTTTAGTGTGCTCAGCAACCTATTTCCCCTAGCTGTACCGCAGGTCTCAGTACTCCAATCAATGTCCGGATAATTAAAATCCCCCATAATTAAAATTTGACCTAGTTGTGTAGCCTTTTCAATTTGCTGTAGAAGTTGGGCTTCCTCAATCAAACTAATATCTGGCGGCTTATAGCATATCCCTATCAGCAACTTCTCTGAACTTTTTCCTCCGCTGGATCTTTCCACCCACAATGCCTCTATATTATCACCAATATTCTCGTATATAACTTCCTGAATACTTGGTTTTAATTCTGGTTTAATATAAAGACATACTCCTCCTCCCCTTTTATTTACCCTATCCCTCCTGAAGAGAGAATAGCCTTCCAAGTTGACTGCCCAGTCATGTGTATCATCCCACCAGGTCTCCGTAATACCTATAATATCATACTGCTCATTCATTGCTACTAGTTCTAACTCCCCCATTTTACCTGTCAGGCTCCTTGCATTTGCAAGCATACACTTAAGTCTATTGCTTCCCTTAGGTATTTATTTTTGCTTTAAAAAGGGCCTCTCCTTATTGGCTGTGCTTCCCTTTCCTCCTCTTCACCCCCTTGACTCTTGTTAAATTCCTCCTTACTACTCTCAATGTCTATCCCATAAATACTTGCTTGCCTCTCCCCCGCGGAGCCTTGTTTAAAATCTCCTCCAACCTTCTAACCATCCTCTCCCCTAGCACTGCAGCCCCCTCCTCATTCAGGTGCAATCCATCACGATAATAAAGATGTCAACTGACCGATAAATCAGCCCAGTGCTCTAAGAATCCAAAACCCTCCTTCCTACACCAATCTTTTAGCCACTTATTAACCTCCCTTATCTCCCGCTGCCTCCCTGGACTAGCGCGTGGCACAGATAGAATTTCCGAAAATACTACCTTCAATGTCCTTGCCTTAAGTTTGCGACCTATGTCCCTGAAATCATTCTTTAGGACACCGCTTCTTCCTCTAACTCGGTCATTGGTGCCAACATGCACCAAAACCACTGGGTCATTCCCAGCCCCTCCCAACAATCTGTCCACCCGATCCACAATCCGTGTATACACACACACACACACATATACACTAATATATCTATATATATGTATATATATGTATATCTATATATATATCTATATATATATATATATATATATACACACACATGTATATATACACACACACACACACACACACACACATATACACACACACACACACACACACACAAGAAATGCTATCTTCATTTAGCAGAAATAACAGTGTGATCCATAAAATAGAATATGCTTTGTAAGATTTGAGATTTTTTTTTTTTAAGAACCAACACCTATTTTAAGACTCTCAGTCATAATCATTAACAGCAACAGAAATGGGCTAAAGTGGCCAGAGGAAAAGTCGTTTTATCTCTGTGACACAGGTACCAAATTAAACAAGAAGCCCTTTGAAACATTCTCCCCTCCATTGTTCTACCTAGTACAATGCTGACTAATAATATTCATGACATTTTTCAGAACATGCTCCACTGACTCTTAGAGCCTTGCGTTCTTAGAAAGTGCAGGCAGCAAGTGAAGACTTGTGGGCATATTACATACAGCTTGCCTACACATAACTGCAGCCCTCCCCTTCCCTAGCACCGCCAGAGAGACGGAGAAAGGTCTTTGTGTTAAGCGTTTCCTTTTTGAATAATACAGGGGACATCAGTGTCAGTAGTGTGGGCACAAATGGTATTACTGAGAGAGAGCACATGACAGAAGTGGAGTACATTGGGTCAGGAGAGCATATCAAATAGAGAAGAAAAGTGAAAACGGCGAGGACGTTGTAAACGAGTTGAAATATTAGCAGACGCAAAGAGATTATACAGAAATGCACTCAGCAGCCGTGTTTAATTTTAATAAAAAAAAGTTTCAAAGACTGTGATCGTTTCTTTTTGTAAGAAGCACCCGGACGCTTTCTACAGAAACAAGTGTTAAAGCGGCTCTAGTTATTTAAGTGCCCAATAAGCTCTTGGAATTTGGGAAACATCTCTCATCACCTACAGTTAAACACTGCAGCAACTGGTATGATGCAGCACTAATGAGAAATTTTAATGGTTTTAGGACTTTTCGAAATTTTTTAAACTGTCTCTGGAATAACTAACTTGCCCAAAACATATGGCATATTATTATAATCCTTAAATTATATATTTTCCCCAGGAAGATTTTTTTTTTGGGTAATAATTTGTTCTGCAATTCATGCTTCACTGAAATGAATCTCGGGAGTGCGAATAAAAGAAAATAGACAGTAAAAGAAAAATTAAAGCAAACCTGTATATATTTACTTAGGTAAATGCTATTTTTTAAAGAATGACACATTAAACATGTTTTATATTATTGCAGCTTCATAAAAGTTGCAGTGGTTTTTCTTAAATATGTATGTACATTGAGTGGTAGGGGTAGAAAGTGATGCCCCAGTGAAATTGCTTTTAATGTTAAGCTTATTGATTATTATAGCACTTTTTCTAGCAATGGTATTGCTACTGCTCTTATTAGAGTGTACAACTTTTCATTTGTCGCTTTTTAGCTCTAATTATTGGTCTCTCACCTCTAAAAATGTGCCTCAAATGTGAGCAAGAACCAATTGGACATTCACCTAGTCCTGAGGAGAGTTTAAGGGTATCCACGACTTGTACATCTGACATTGAAGAGTCTGACACTGTAGAGCAGCTTGCACTCCTTCCCCAATTTCCCAACTAGTTGAAAATGGAAGGATTACTAGTAGTAACGATGATGATTTGGAAATTGAGATGCTTCTTTAAAAGTTTCAGTGCTAGATATTGAGAAGAACGATGGTGGACATGATAATGACAAGATGATACATGTGTCGAACTTAAACAAGTTGAAGAGGATGATATTGCTTGTATTGAAGTAAGGCAGCAACCGGTACTACCACATGCCCTAGATAAGCACATTGCCACCTATTTATAAGACAAATTCACCTCTTGTGTTCTCGGAAATATATCCACCTTTTGCATTCTTGAAAATATTTATATCCCACCGCAAACAACATATATCAAGGCATCTGTAGCTGTTTTCAGGCCATAGTAAGTAGAGGTATAATCTCAGACCATCTAGACACCTCCTCCCCTGTTACGTCACTTGCAGAGAGTTCATTCCGCAGAAAGATCAGAAACAGTAATAGTAAGTCCAACATCAGCTAACCACATCATTGATAGATCTGTTGTCTTCACCAGCAACACTCTCATCATCACGTCCTACACCAAATGTGCAATTGCAAAATAGACTCCCTTAACACAATCATGCCTTCCAAGAAGAATACTTTAACACTAGCGCTGCTGTTGCTGAATCGTTGTTAGAGAGAGGAACATCTACAAAGAATTAACAAATGATAAACAACAATTGACTGTGAAACAATCCTATGCAAAAGGAAATACAAAAGCCACGACTACTGTGTTCTACACTGACTGTGTGCCATCAATTCATCAGGTTCTCAGAGATAAGTTAAGGTCATTTGTCCACACCACCAAATTCCATCTTGATTTGATTTCCCTATAATAAGTCATGTCTCAGCTGAACAGGGAGGTTAAAGACAAAAAGACCTCATTTACAGGAGTAAATCCATCTAGAAGTGCAATTTGGCTACTTGGCAAAACCATGTTGGATTTTTTGGGGGTCACATACAAAATGAGCTGCGTTGAAGCATCCTAGCTCTACTTTAGATTTCAATGTTAAAATAAAGCTGTCCCGTATTAATGTTCTACATTCAAAAGCAGGCAGTAGTTTCCCTGTTGAGCCAAACAAACCAGGCACTTTGTACACAAATGAGACATACCTGTGGCCAAATTGCCTGCTTGGTTTTACTAGGCATGTCCTGTTTAATCTACAAGATAAGGGTGGATGGGAGGGACAACTGAACCAGTTACTTAATTGGTGTAGACATTGGTACAAGTAGATTTCAATTCTTAGCACTGTAGTTTGGGAAGTAGCCTATACTTATGTCAAACATTAGAGAAACGCTTTGAAGTATTAGAACCTTACTTCACTGCAAAGTGATTTCCACTGAAACTTTTGTGAGGTCTGGTGATTGTAACTACATCCAGTGGCATGGGTACAACTTTTACTGGGAACAATCCTAAAGGACAGGAGGTATCTGCAGGATCCTATGGGCCCAGCATACCTAATAATGACTGACAGATAAGAGTACATAGTGTTTTTAAATCTTGTACGTGCTGTTATTGAGAACTTGATACAGAAATACATGTCAAGCACTACACTGTTATGAATAAGTGGTGTAGCGTGCTTAAAATGCAGACAATAAACTATACATCAGAGCAATAATACTATAACATGTAAGAGTGAGGTTGACTATGGTAGGTATATCAGCTGCTGAGTGCATTGATCTGTAATCTCCTTCGAGAATTGTAGTGGGGGGATGGGTCACATATTTATGGTGTTGAAAGAGCCAGTTAAACATTAGTACTAATTTCTTATAATGTGGGAGCGGGCAGAGGGAGCACACAATCAGGTCTTTAATATGTCTCTGCCAAGCAAACACATAAGCTACATAAACAGTTGCAAGTTTCTGATCTGACAGCCTGTCATCAATGACCTTATAGTGTATACCTAATAGAATTCACATTTAATAAATAGATCTATTTCACCCCAACCAGCCCCAATGTTAAAGTAATAGTTTCCCATTTAATAAACAGCTGCCCTCAACTAAGCGCCTTACAGTAGGCACTTAGTTGAGGCCTTATTTGCCCCAAATTGGCTCCACATTAAATTAATAGCCCCCAAATCACAACAGCAATAAATTAATAGTCGCATCACCCCACCTTACATTAATAGTCCAACCACTTCTATCACCTCACTGTTAAATGAATAGCCGTCACCAGAACCTCACCATTAAGTAAATAGCTGTCATCATCACACAGCAATAAATTAGTAGCTGTCACCATCACAGAGCAATAAATTAGTAGCATACACTCTCAACCCAGATTTAGATGAGTAGCACATGCCCCCAACCATCAATACCAGCCACATGTCATTGAAATAACCCCCACACTTACTTACAATACCAATCCCCAGTCTTGATTGCTCCACTCCATATGACAGTCTAGGCTGCTCCACTCCATATGTCAGTCTAGGCTGGGAGCTGAGCCAGTTAGGGAGCAGGGGACAGGTCTACTTTGGGTAGCAGAAAACAGAACACAGTGGCAGGTCCTTGAGGATGGCCAGCCACCAAAAATGGCACCATAAGCTAGAACAAACAGCCACAAAAAAGAGCCTTCAATGCCCTTAGGAAATCTGTGTGGCCAATCTGCTTCTGGGTATAGCACCTGCAATTAATTATTATTATTTTTTTCTATATCATCTGTATTAGAAGCATAATGTGAAAAAAAGAAGTGGAAGAATAACAACAAAATCGTGTGATAAATATACGGTCATGAGGTTAAACATATCAGCATGCACAGTGTGCAAATGTAATAGTATAAACCTGAAAAGGTATATACAAAGACTGAGCAGAATTTGTATGATATAAGTATGTAAATGTCAATGAGAACTCTGAGAACTGCAATTGCCATGTGTGATCCAAAAACTGTTGTGATCATTGATAAAGATCCCATCAACAAAGCAGTTGCATGATGTGCATGGTCATCTTCCTACCACACTAATAGTTTGCAGTATAGCAGGAAGTGATCTAGTATCTCAATCCAAGAGATAATCTGTGAGATCCCATCTAGATTGTAAGCTTGTGAGCAGGGCCCTCTTACCTATCTGTCTGTCTGTATTACCCAGTATTGTTTAATTACTGTGTTTGCTCCCAGTTATAAAGTGCTACGAAATTTGCTGGCGCTATATAAATAAATGTTGATGATGGTTATGATCTATACAATCCTGATTGAATGATGATGCCGTTGCTTAAATTGGCCTCTTACCAATAAGGCATATTTTTTTCACTTGATTCTCAGCCAAGATGAACCACATACTGCAATAAATTCTACTCCATCTGTGACATATTAGTAGATGAGGCAATTAGAGATGTAATGACATGCGAGATGCATTGTTAACAAAGCCAGCCTTGCGTTTGACCTCTGGAAATCTTACAACATAAAAAAAAAAAAAAAAAGCTCTTTTTACTTAATTACACTAGACACACCGCATACTACATTGTGTATGATAATTAAAATATATTTTATTAGCAACTTCAGATGCTGTTGCATAAACAGTTTTAACAGAAGCTTGTTTGGACCATTAGCTTGGTCATCTGGGAGATGGCTTATGAAGTTGAAAAAGAACAGTAATTTCATCTAATTCAAACTGGTCTTCTTAATAACAAGAACTGCTACAACTTCACTGAGCCAGTTACACTTTCACAGTGGAAAATGCATGAACCAAGCAGACAATTGTAAGACAAGAGACGTTGTTAGCGTCTGGCAGCAAAAGCCCATGCCCCAAGTGTCATGTTGCCCTGAGCTATAATTAACAGAAATGTCCGTTACTAGCATCACTTACTTTATACTGTGTATGCATTGTGGGGAATACTGCAATGTGACAAGCTTGGTTGTCAAGCCAAGCCCTGGGTCTTTCAAGAAGCCAGCAGTTTTCCCGTGGAAGACGCAATACATTATATATTTTTTTTTTGCTTTAGCTTTTAGTTTCCAAGAGCTTTATTATGAACCGTAAAGTAGAATTAAGAAATTCAAATTGTGCCAAATTTGCAAATAAACAAATAAATTTGGCAATCTGCCAGTTAAAGCATCAGTAAGTCCCATCCAGCTAGGATCATCCATCCACTTTTTGATTTCTCTCGCTCTCTGGTGGGACTTATGTAGATATAGGAGAGAGGAGGATTTTTGCCAGTATTAGTTTTCAGCTTCTTTTGTTTAAATTTGATTTTCTTTTAGTTTTACAAATTATTAGATAGATATCTAATTTAAAAAAGACAAATTTGATTATATAGAATATATTGATTATATAACTAGGCCTAATGCCTAGTAGTGAAGCTTACAATCTATATATCCTACAGTAGGGTTAATTTTAACAGAAGCCAGCTAAACTACTACCGGTATGTCTTTTGGAGTGTTGGAGGAATACGCAGCACCCATAGGAAATCAACGCAACCATCGCAACCACAGGAAGAACATACAAACTCCACATATAGGGCTTTGGTTGCATTCTAACCTATTCCCCTAGGGCTGTGAGTCACCAATTCTAACCACTGTGCCACCATGATGACTATATACCCATTGCCATAGGTGAAACATATATTGCCATTTTATAATGAAATATGGATTTTATAGATTCCTTAACAGAGAAGATTTTTCAGCTCCAAAAGATAAAAGTATATTCCATTAATCTGAAGCCATACCTAATGCAGTAATTATTTTTGTGAAAAAGCTGTTTATAGAATCAGAAAATTGTTTGTTTCAGAAGGAACGTACAGAATAAATGTCTCTACCCCAATTTCTTAAATAAGGATTAAAACCACCCTTTTTCAGTTTTATGAAACAATGCAATTATATAGTAAAGATATACCAATATGTCCTGATTTCATTTATATTAATACAGTGGGGGTCTTTTTTCAATTTCTTTTAGCTTAACGTAGACCATTTTGAGTAGCGCAGATTGCGCAAATTTGCTCTGCGAAAAGAGAACGGATGCATATGCATCATTGTATATTTGCCAGTTGCACCTCCTTACAACTGGAAAGGTGGACTAGGAGAGGCGTGTTCTTACAAATCAGGCTCATGCAGACCTGCAGAAACATACATATATATGTTTGTTAGAAGGACAGGTGCAAATAGATGCTGATGATGAGGACTTGGCATAAACTAGGCGCATGTGATGAGGACGCAGGACGCAGAGCCGGATGCATCTGGAGAGGTGTACATCTCCGCATATGGGTGGAAATGAGCTATGTTTTGGGTATGCTTTTTGTAAGAGTGATTTCTGCCCATTATGCCACCAGCTCTGCATCAGGCTCAAAGTGTATTCCGATAATCTGCAACCACATGCACTGTGGTAATAATTTCTGTGTAAAATAAGTGACAAAGGTAATTTTATTCTTCTGCTAGGACAGATTGTATTCCCATAATCTAATGATGCCTAGTGCAGACATTGCAGTGAAAGAACGTATATTCTGTGTGAGCTGAAATACTAATTTCAGTTACATAATAAAAACCTGTGCCTATCTGCATAATGTTTATTACATTTACAAAGTTACACCCAATCTACACCCACAGCACCGTCCTCATCAATATCCTCAGTAGTGATCGGAGTTAGTCCTGCATCCAATTTGCTAAGGTTAGATGACTCCTGCACTATCCTGGATTCCTCAGAAGAATTCTTGAGCGTTCGTCCCATTGCTGCTGATGCTGCTGCTGCTGCTGGGGGTGAATCTTCATCCCAGAAGCAGACCAAGAAGAATACTACTAGTAGCTTACAACAATTGACTGTTAAACAATCCTTTGCAAGAGGAAGCAAGTATGAAAGCTGTCACCCAGTCGCAAAGCGGATCACAGACGCCATAAGGACTATGCTAGTATTAGATCTGCATCCAATATTCACTAGTAATGCAGCTAGTTTTAGACAATTACTTGAGGTCTTCTGTCCCAGTTACCAATTCCATCACGACACCATTTTACTAGAAAAGCTATTCCTCACCTCTAACAGAAATGTAATTATTGGGCTACAAAATGCCATTCTACCCACTGTACACTAAACCACAGATATGTGGACAAGCGCAACTGGGCAAACTAAAGATTATATGACTGTGACAGTCCACTGGGTTGGTGATTCGCTTTCACCAGCAGGAACAGCAGCAGCATGAACCCAAGTACGTCACATTTTTTAGAGGCAGGCTACTCTGTGTATCATCAGCTTCACTAAGAGGCATACAGCTGACCATCTGTTACAAAAACTAAGGGATGTCAATGCAACATGGCTTATCCCGCTTGGACTCTCCTCAGAATATATCATTTCTGATAACGCCACCAATATTGTGAGAGCATTACAGCTGGAGGAATTCCATCACATTCCCTGTTTTGCTCACACAATAAACTTGGTGGTGCAGAGCTTTTTAAAAAATGACAGGGACATGCAGGAGATGCTGTCTGTGGCCCGAAAAATATCTGGACATTTCCAGCATTCGGCAACAGCATGTAGGAGATTGCAACAGCTACAAGAGCAATTTAATTTGCCCTGCCACCAACTGAAGCAAGAGGTGGTGACAAGGTGGAATTCCATCCTATATATGCTTCTGCCGATGGAGAAACAGCGAAAAGCCATCCACGCTTACTCCTCAAGCCATGACATTGGGAAAGGAGGGGAGATATATTTTACTCAAGCGCAGTGGAGAATACTTTCTGTGTTGTGTAAGGTGCTGAAACGATTCGAAGTAGTCAACTGTGAAGTGAGTTCAGACACTGTTAGCTTCAGCCAAGTGATTCCCTTAATTAGAGTTTTGGAAAAGCAGCTTGAGAAACTGAAGGAGGAGATTAAACAAAGCAATTACGCTAAGTATGTCGGACTTGGGCAGCACAGTGGCCTAGTGGTTAGCACTTCTGCCTCGCAGCACTGGGGTCATGAGTTTGATTCCCGACCATGGCCTTATCTGTGTGGAGTTTGTATGTTCTCCCTGTGTTTGCGTGGGTTTCCTCCGGGTGCTCCGGTTTCCTCCCACACTCCAAAAACATACTGGTAGGTTTATTGGCTGCTATCAAAACTGACTCTAGTCTCTCCCTCTCTGTCTGTCACCCTCTCATTCTGTCTCCCTCTCTGCCTGTTTGTCTCCCTCTCTGTCTGTCTGTCTCGGTGTGTGAGTGTGTGTCTATAATAGGGAATTTAGACTGTAAGCTCCAATGGGGCAGGGACTGATGTGAATGAGTTCTCTGTACAGCGCTGCGGAATTCGTGGCGCTATATAAATAAATAAATGATGATGATGATGACTTGTAGATCAAGTACTTTATTCGCACTGAACCTAAGCCAAGTCTTCGAAGTGAACGAGTTCCAAGTGCCTCACTACCATCAATGTGCACTTCACTAACCTTGCTTACCCTGTTCAGTGTTCTCCTGTTAGGCTAAAGGCTGCACCAACTACAGAACCCAACATTTGAACCCACGCACCAAGTAACCCATCATACCTCCAGTGCTGAACCAGCACCTGCACCATACCATGACCCACACACCATGTAGCCCATTATACCTCCGGGGCTGAACCAGCACACTGATACAATACCAGGACCTGCACACCAAGTGGCCCAACATACCTCCGTACGTGTACAGTACCCATACCATTCCACTGCCTGCACACCAGGTGGCCCAAAATAGTTCCAAGCCTGAACCAGTATCCGCACCATACCGGGGCCTCCACACCAGATGGCCCAACATTCCTCCTGGGCTGTACCAGCACTCCTGTACTCTACCGCAATCCTGCGCACCAAGTGGCCTGCCATACCTCCGGGCCTGTACCAGTACCCGTACCACACCACGACCGGCGCACCAGGTGGTCTAACATACCTCGGAGACTGTACCACGATGACACATGGATCGCGTCGCTAAGTCTAGACCCCACCCACCTCACTAACGAAGTGAGCAGGTTCCGGGAGGATGCCCTGCTCTCTCGGGAGTCCAGGAGAGCTCCCATAATTTTTGGGAGTCTCCCAGTACATTTCAGGAGAGTAGGCAACTATGGAATAGTTGACCTGATTTCTGTCTATTTAATAGTCGAAGCCTGTAACATGACACTATTTTACACTGTAAGCAGGACTATTTTATAGGGTCACTAATCTTAAAAACGCCCTGTGCCCAATTGTGGGAAGCACAGGGGAAGGTATATGCTAGACAGTGTTGCACACAGGCTATGAGTAAGCTCAGTGAGTTATGGTTTTTGCCTGCTCTCTGTACATTTTTGGACCTTTCGTGATCTGGCCACGACCCCATTGATGTGGCACATTAGGCCAGACCTTCATGCTATTGTATTGTGAAACGATTTTTCACACCTCAATTAGATTAACAGAAGAGCATTAGTATGATAAACCAGTTTATTAGAAGCAACCTGCTTAGTTATTGGTTTCCAGATCAATCTTTTTTGTGATGAAGGCACAACGATCTACGATCTACACATATTTGAACAGAGCTGGGTGCCAGTTATAGTAACCTGCAATATTAATACATTCCTGAGCAGGCTGCTTGCTGTAAGTATTGGTAGATTATTATACAGCACTACAGTCTACACATAAATGATCAGTGCCGTTCATAGTAACCTACAGCAAGCAGCCTGCTCATCCATTAATTACTAGTACAGGCTGCTTGTTATGAACTACATCTAGCTCTAATTGTGGCGCCCAAGAGACTGCATGAAGGATTTGCAGGAAAGGAGAGGTGAGGTGGTATCAATAATGGTCAGGGTACAAGAGTATAAGAATGGATTTATTTTGAGCTTTGGGTATAGACAAATATTGTCTACCGTAATAAAAAAACACTGCTTTTTTCACAAACAATCCTGCCAAAAACACGACAAAAGAAAAAATGTTTAGGGCATATCTTCCAACTTTTCAGCTTTGCTTATACTGTGCATGTTGCCACAAATGGCAATGAGGGTTTGGCCACACATGGGACAGTGCATAGCGCTTCTGAAGCGTTAGCTAAACAGCCTATGCTCCCCTACAATTTTACATACATTGCCACATGAATAAGTGGTAGGATCACGCCGTACTCTTTCACTGCTGCTCTGCTGAATAGGTCATACACATACCTCTCAACCGTCCTGATTACAGCAGGACTATCCTGAATTTAGGACTCTTTCCTGCTGACCCATCTGAGGACATGTTTGTCCCACGGGTGGGAATTTGAGGGAAGGGAGATACAATTATGGGCAGCCTAGCACTTTACAGGTCACGCCCCCATCATGACATGACCACTCCCCTATCATGACATGGGCACACCCCCGATGTGGTCACACTCCCTGTCCCGCTGCTGGGAACTTGCAAATTGAGAGGTATGCATACAGCCCAACATAGTGACAGCTGGGACAAAAGTGCCGATGGACGGGACGGTGGAGCAGATCCTCCAAATCGGCACTGGAATAGTTGGGAGGTATGGGTTAGGGTCTTTTCTAAATCATAAATACCAATCTCAGTGTTGATATAACCCTCTCATAGGTTTTACATCAGCCCAAATCCTAGACCTGAATCAACATCAAGCTTTAATCCTGGTTAATCCTTAACCAAATTTTACCATATGGCTTAATCTAAGGCAGCAGTCGGACCATAAAGTTTGTATCCCAAACCCTAATAGAACTCTAATCTTACCTCCCTAAATGTAAAGAAACTCTCTAGCAGTATATCTTTCATGCCATTTTTGTTATGTACTGATCCTAAAAGAAAATGTTATAAAGTATTTTTTAGGATGCCCCTTGTTTTTCTCCTTAGTTGTGGATGACACCATGATTTAAAAAGGGAATGGCTTACATTTTGCATACATATCATTATTTGCTGCTTACAACTGGAAAAATAAGCATTTATTAGTACTTCTTCTATGTCACCTACTTTTGAGCCAGATAATTCAGCTGATAGTTACCAAGAGAGTTTGAAAAGATAGTGGACTTGGCTGTCACATACCCTAATTACTAGATAGATCTTGGCAGTCAGCCACAACTATTATTTTTGCTTTGTTAAAACAATAGAGCTATACTCTGCAAAACTGTTAACCCCTATTGCTTCAAAGAAGTCCATATGTTTATAGTATGTATTTCATCCATAAGGCAGCAGAAAGAATGGATTTGCAATGATTTCACTACCTTTAGAGTGTCTCAGACTGTAAGTGGCAGTTGAATGTTTGTTGGGTACATAAATGATTCTGCCATGCACAATTCATCTCACTTGCCTTTCACAAAACATGTCTAAAAACTCCCAATCCATCAGAGTAATAGAGGGTCAAATAAATCTTGTGTTTGATGGCCAACTATTTCCATGTTTTTTAGCAAATATTTATTTCAGCTCTGTCAATAACTGAAAAGGCCCCTCAACTTTGGCTTTTTTTTTTGTAACCCCAAAACTATTTTTAATAGCATATCAATGTATTGGAAGTATCACATTTGTCAGGGCAATTTTCCCTTCACAGAAAGATAAACACAGCTGGTGGTTCAGCAGGAGTGGACAGGACTCCCTGCTGTGAGCAGAGGCTGGTTTCTGCCTACAGCTACAGCAAAATGTGTTTTGTTTCCTACTGCAGCATTGTTTAATGCAAGGCAGACCAGATATCTGCCCAGAACAATGCGCATTCTAAAAAAGAAACACTATATATATATATATATATATATATATATATATATATATATATATATATATATATATATATATATATATGGAGAAGATCATCTTCTTTATACTTCGAGGATGTCACATTTATACTTAGAGGATGTCCTCAACATACTGTTCAAAATTATTACTAGGGGGACCTAACACTTTGGGTAATCAATAGTCGCCTAAGAAGGTATGCCGTATCCCTATTAGTGATTAGATTGAAAATAAGCTTTCTGTTTAAGCAATATTGATGACTTGTCCCAAACTGATTTTTTTTCCTTTGCACAAGTGACCAGCAATCTGTCCACGTTCTGTTGTCATCATCATCATTATCACCATTTATTTATATAGCGCCACTAATTCCGCAGCGCTGTACAGAGAACTCACTCACATCAGTCCCTGCTTAATTGGAGCTTACAGTCTAAATTCCCTAATATACACACACAGACGACAGAGAGACACTAGGGTCAATTTTGATAGCAGCCAATTAACCTACTAGTATTTTTTTTTTGGTGTATATAAATAGATGATGATGATGATGATGGGTCGGCCCATGGCTTCATACTCCGTTAATGTTGATGGATCAGTTCTGGTCTTGCTGATCGTATTTATGTCTGTTAGGGGGGAGCCAGTGTAATAATTGACCAGTTTGGTAATTTGTGTGTGGCTGACATTAGATACTGCGCAAAGTGATTTTCTAAGGGTACTACTTCTTGGTTCATGATAAATCCAAAACAGTGGGTAAAATAACAGATAAATGTAAAATGTAAAACGTGGCAGGTTTGTGTAGGTCTGCTGAAAAGTATTTAGGCCAAGTATTCTCATAGGCCAAAATTGCCCTATGAAAATTTCATGAACTATCCCAGAAATGTATTTCCTCATTGGGGAAGTGCTGAAAAATGCCAATTACCCCCTTAGATGGCTTTGTTTCTAGTAGAAAAACTCCATGTTGGCCCTATCAATGCATGTTCCATTCAATGAAAGGTGATCTAATATAATAAAATCATAAAGTATATGTATTTACAATTGAGCTATGCCAAGCAGATTTTGTGTATTTGGGCAGTCCCCTCGCCTTTTTTAAGTGTTTATCCCCCTGTCCTGGTTAAAGTATAGTTGGCAACATTTTTCCATATCATTGCACAGTATTACAGTGCCCTCACCCGGCTACTTCTTAATGCCACTCGGCTGTCAAAATTTTCTGGGGAGAACACTGAGATCATATGAGGACCTGCTAATGTGTTTGGCAGATGATAGCACACACAGACAGATTGCAAAAATGTGCCAAATGAATTTATAAAAATGCCCAAAAATAATCAGTTTTAATTTGGATTATTTTCTTGCACTGCGCTCACCAATTTGCTTATATTATTAACAATATAGTATTAGCCGTTTATCAGCCCAATTGTCAACACACGGAAGAGTAAAGGTGGAAAGAGAATAGTGGAAGAGTGCAAAAGATTAAAATAAATGTTTTTCTCCATTGATATTTTATAATAATGTAACACCCCCTTGTGTATTAAGCGTTGTGAGGGTATATATATATATATTGAACCACGCAGATGCTTCTCACCTTGGTACTTGGTTTTCAGTGCCTCCACCCGAATCTCTGCTTTCTCTTCTGGGGGGTGTTCAAAAGATACACCAGGGGGAGATTCGGGAAACCCCCTGCCCAGTATTAACACTCTGTGACAAAATTTGTGCTGCAAAAGCCAGCCAGGCACATTTATTTAAATGGAAATCCTAAATGCAGCTTTGTAATTTTATAGAAAAATATACTTTGGTATAATTTGAAATAATAGTGCAAACAATACAATACAGTAATAAAACAAGTGTGGATGAAAGTGGCGCACCACTTCTTACTATGCACACCAAGTTAACACAAAAACTCGCAATAAATCAATAACAGCATACAATATAATATAATATATAACAATATAACCATTAACTATCACAGCTTTATACACATGAAAAAATATATCAGATATCTTACTTGCTCCTGATACTGTGAATATCTTGCAGGGTGAAGTTATATATTTTCCCTTATAGCCCTACAATGTACTGCCAAACACACACAGCAGTATTCAAACACACCACACAAATAGAGCAGTGCACTGCAAGTTGGGGCCCTTCTGTATGTATGCAGCATGGCATGGAAACATCATGTGTCCAGTTTGCAGATTTTGGAGATCTTTAAATCACTTGCAGTGAGGTACAGCAGTCACAGTATGCAGACCCTCCTCTAGCAACAACTGTAAAATCCTTTCTAATTTGTATCCTGGGACTTGTAGTTCCACAAGTGCTGATTAGACACACACTTGGTGCATATTTACCTGCCCACCCATCTATCCCTAACTCTTCAGCCCTTGTGGCCAGATATAGTCCAAACCCCACTTGAACAACAACAGATAGATAAAAATAACCAGTAACTTATCTGCACCAGTGTGTCACAGGTCTGAACATGATTATCTCCAAAATGGCTGACTTGTAAAATGTCCTTCTTCAGAGATGCATGCAAACCTCCTCCTACAGCTTCAAACTGTGGCTTCCAGCAGGTTCTGTTCAGAACTGCACCGAGCTTTGATATCTCTGCAGACTGCTCTCTCTGCTCAGATCACTCATCCAGTGCCCTTCTGCCTAGGGTCACCTATCTGAACTGGTCACACAGCTCAGTCTCTCCCAGGATGCTCCTCTCTTCCTCTCTCTCTCCGCCCTCTGGTTTCTCAGTCTTCTTAGGCTCCGCCCCCTCCTCATAACAGCTTTCTGGGAGATGTAGTTCCTTCTCCTTGACTGGTAAATAGCTATATGCATCTCTTTTCTTACTGATGCAATTGTGATTATTAGCCCCTGGGTGCTCAAGTCCAACTGCAGCATCCCCAGGGGTTACACACTCCCCCTGTGGGGCAAGTCCACAATGAACAAATGATGAGGCTTGTCCCACATCCTGCAAATTTAAAGGGGTTAAGACATCCTGTCTAAATACACTTTCACATCCATACACAACAGGCCCTGGCATAACAGATATGGGAGTCAGATATGGCCACTGATAGACCCAGCTAGGATGAATCACCTTAGGAATCTCAGTCATATGACCTAGACTATCATAAGTCAGCATCATTGGGGCTCTAGGGCTCCTTTTAGGCCGACCCTGGACTGGTGGGTTCCCTTCCTCTCCCCCCAACACCCTGTTGGGGCGTTCAGTGCATCCTCCATCTGGATCAACGACGTCCCCATCCATGTCAACTTCCTGGTTAGAGCCTTCCTCTACTGAACACTGAGAATCCAACCGTCCAGCTACTCTTGGGTTGACACTTTCATTTGAAATGGCAGGCATAGTTCTCCTTTCTTCTACTTGTGGAGGTCTTACAGCGGCCCCCTCGGTAGACCTAGTGAGCCTTCTGATATCTTGTCTCCAATCTATTTCTCCCAATTTACCTGGAGCATCATACCCCCAATCATCTCCATCATCTTCTTCTGTGGTCGGTTCTCTGATTCGCCGTGATCTTCTGGGTGTGGACACTTTTGGCTCATCTGTTTCAGGCTCCTCCCAAAACCGGACACCATCTCTGATGGGAAGCAAATGTTGTCGATGGTATGTCTTTATAGGGCCTGTTAGCCCCTCGGGCCTAATTCGATAGGCTGGGATGTCTGGCAATTTTGCAACCACAACATGAGGATCCTTTCGCCAACGATTGGCTAACTTGTGTTTCCCCGGGAGGCCCAAGTGTCTAAGTAAAACCCTGTCACCTGGCTCCAGAATATGCTCCTTGACCTGTAGATCATAACGACCCTTGTTTCGTTGTCCAGCTTTTGATGCAGCTGCTTCCGCTAGTCTGTAGGCCTCCTTTAGTTCTTGTTTCAGCTGCTCCACATATTTCAAATGGGGCTTTTCTTGGGGATCAGCAGTGTCCATTCCAAAACAGATATCGATTGGTAATCTAGCCTCCCTTCCAAACATTAAGAGATATGGGGAGTACCCCGTGGACTCGTTTTTCGTGCAATTGTAGGCGTGGACCAAATGGCTGATGTGCCTACTCCAATGTGCCTTTTTTTTAGTGTCCAAAGTGCCCATCATGCTGAGAAGGGTCCGATTAAATCTCTCCGGCTGCGGATCTCCTTGGGGATGGAAAGGAGTAGTCCTGGACTTCTTTATCCCGCAGACCTCGCACAGTTCTTTTATTAGCTTGCTCTCAAAATCCCGACCCTGATCTGAATGAATGCGGGCAGGCAGTCCATAGTGGACAAAGAACTTTTCCCATAGGATTTTTGCCACGGTCACAGCTCTCTGGTCTTTTGTCTGGTAGGCTTGAGCATAACGGGTGTAATGATCTGTCACCACTAGAATGTTACACTTGTTGCTTTCATCCGGTTCCACTGATAGAAAGTCAATACAGACTAACTCTAAAGGCCCATTGCTGGATATATTCTTTAAGGGGGCAGCCTTTTCTGGGAGGGATTTTCGAAGTATGCATGTCCCACAAGATTTACAATAACTCTCAATGTCTATCTCCATTTTCGGCCAGTAGAATCTATCTGAAATTAAACTCATGGTCTTCTCTATTCCCAGGTGGCCGTGTTTATCATGCAACGCACGGAGAACCATGGGACGGTGCTTCTTTGGCAATACTAGCTGTTTCCTCTCTCTGCCATCTTTGCGGCTGGTTTCTCTATACAGTAGCCCCTGCTTCACCACCAATGACTCTCTCTGTCTGCTTAGCAAAATAGCTTCCTCCGTTTTCAAACTACTCGGGTGGATTCTTTGTCTGTGTTTAACAGACCACCTAACTGCTGCTATAGAGGAGTCATTCTGCTGATCTTCTTTGACTTGGCTTGAACTCAACTTCTGAAGATCACTGAGCTCCATTTGACTCAGCCAGCAATATTGTCTTGGTAGTGCATCTGTCGTTGCCCCTAGAGCTGTTAAGCATTCTTTGACTGGAGGCACGACCACACGTCCCTCGTGACACATCCCCTTCACCTCTGGAGCTGGCAACTCTATCCATTCTTCTTCCTGAGATTCCACAAACCTTCCCGGTAATCTTGACAAAGCATCGGCATCTACATTTCTTCTCCCAGGCCTGTACTTTATTGTGAAATTGTAAATGGCCAGCGCCGCCAACCATCTGTGCCCAGTTGCATCTAGCTTTGCTGTGGTCTGCACATATGTGAGGGGATTGTTGTCTGTATGCACTTCGAATGGTACTCCATACAAGTAGTCGTGAAGTTTGTCAACAACTGCCCACTTAAGGGCCAGGAACTCCAACTTATGCACCGGGTAGTTCCGTTCACTGGGTGAGAGACCTCGACTGATGTAATAGACTGGTCTTAACCTTCCTTCTTGCACTTGGTATAGCACTCCCCCAAGTCCCTCAAAGGAGGCATCTACATGCAGAATGTATGGTAACTCTGGATCGGCATATGCCAGAACAGGCGCTTGAATCAGGCAGGTTTTCAATCCTTCAAAAGCTTGTTCGCAAGCCTCACTCCACCTTTCCCCGAACGCATCATTTACCCGGAACAATGGTTTCTCTTTCCGATGGGAACCTCTTGGAGCAGGATAACCTCGAGTTAGATCTGTAAGAGGCTTGACAAGTTTACTGTAGTTTGGGACAAACCTTCTGTAATAGCCACAGAACCCCCAAAAAAGACCTTAATTCCTTCAGTATTGTTGGTCGAGGCCATTCTTTCACCGCTTCTATCTTCGCTGAATCTGTAGAAATTCCTTCCCGATCCACAACATATCCCACATACTTGACCTGGGTTTTACAGAAGCTACACTTGTCAAGGGACAACTTCAACCCTTTCTTTATTAAGCGATCCAATACCTTGAGGAGTCTTTCGTTGTGCTCATTCAATGTTTGGCCAAATACTATCAAATCATCCAAGTATACCAGCACTTCCCTGAAATTCATGTCACCCACAACATCATCCATGCATCGTTGGAAAGTGGCTGGAGCCCCTGATAATCCTTGTGGCAATCTTTTGAACTGAAAGAATCCAACCGGGCAGATGAAGGCGGTTTTCTCAGCATCCTTCTGACTCATCAATATCTGATAGTACCCGCTGCGTAGATCTAGCACAGAAAACCACTTGCTTCCCTGAAGACAATCAAGGGCTTCGTCTATCCTAGGGACAGTGTACTGATCAGGAATCGTGCGCTTGTTTAATGTCCGGTAGTCCACGCACATCCGTATTTTTCCCGTCTTCTTTCTAGCCACCACAATAGGAGAAGCATAGGGACTCTCAGATCTCTCAATCACATCATTCTCTAGCATCTCCCTTAAATGTTCCCGAATATCATCCAAATCAGCAGGGGCTAGGCGTCTTGACCGTTCTCGGAAAGGTCTGTCGTCCGTTAGCCTTATGTGGTGCTCCACTCCTGTCGCTAGACCTAAATCCCAGTCCCCCGAAGAGAAGGCAGCCTCTCTTTGTAGCATTTGCATAACTAGCCAGTGTCGGTCTTCTTGACTAGCATCACTACCATTAAAGCATTGATCAAAACTTCCTATTTGTAATGTGGTTTCTTTCTGAGATTTATTTTTCTCTTTCTTCTTATAAGCAGCAAGGCACATAGGATGAATCTTAAGTGTTTTACTATAACTTGCTCCTCCCACCTCTTGGCACCAGTTGGCCAGTATCTCGAACAAATGGGAGTTAGTTCCAATAATCACTGAGACATCTCGAGGTTCTCCTTCGGCCTCAGGACAGACAAGTGCAAGCACGTTCACCTCTTCTTCTATTCCAGCTACTTCCCGTGGGAACTTCAAAGGTACAGTGATGTACCCAAGGTAGGGATAATTCTTGTCACTCAGACCCCAGATGGTCAGTCCACACAATGGCTTTATGGGCAAGTCAGATAGATTATCTCGGTACCACTTCTCGAACACAATGGACACCTGTGAACCACTATCTAGCAAGGCCATACAAGGTCTCCCATTTAGACATGCCGGCACGTGAGGAGAGGGTCCCAGCAATCCTTTGGGCAAAAGACCCCATTCCAGGTGAGAGTTCCCCACAGTGTTAATGTCAGCTTTCTTTAGAGGGCCAGTGTGGGGGTTCCTGGTCCTCCCTTTGTTTTCCGAAAGCTTCCTATCCCGGTGGGATGGTGAGGGTGACCACCTTCCTCCCTTCCTCTGAGGACATTGTCTAGCGAGATGCCCAACTTCTCCACAAGTGAAACAATTGTTCTGTTTCCGAGTAGTGTTAGCTTCGAGAACTTGCCGGGGGTGGATGTTCGGGTGCAGTTGCTCGGTAGTGTGGTATTTCAGCATCTGTGCTTGAATCTGCTTCTGCATCTCCAACAACTGAGCAATCTGCTCACCTTGTTTCTCCACAATCTTCATTAACTCAGTGCTGGGAAGGTCAGCCTCGGGCTTTGACTGTACGACCTTGACTTTCTTGGTCACCCTCTCTCGGGATTTAACTATAGCTTCCTCTTGTTTAACATCTTGTATCAACTGAAGAAAAGTAGGTGATGGTTGTCCCAGTTGAGCATTTCTTATCTTCATCGCTACTGGGTCATGGGACAGAGCACCCCGTAACAACTGTTGCATACGCCTGTCGTCTACTTCTGCTAGGGGTATTCCTTTCTTTGACACAATAAGGTGGATCAGCTTGTCCAGCCGATAGATATAATTGGACAATGTCTCCCCTGACTCCTGATAGGTGTGGCGTAGCTGATAGAGCAGATCTGTTGCATCCTCTGCCATTCCATATTCCTGATCTAGAGTCGCTAAGTAGTGTCGTGCAGTGGCTTGGGGGTCACTTCTCCGTACAGCTTGGATTAGTTCTCCAGCGGGACCTCGCAGACTTTCAACGATCCGCTGTCTCTTATAGGGTTCGGAGCAATGCCATTCCTCCAGGTATTGGGAAGCCATCTCTTTCCATGCCTCGTAAGTTTCTTCCCCAGTAGGGACTGGTTTTATTCCTGAGAAGAGCCGGAGCCTTCTGTAGCCCCCTTCATGCTGTGACTTTCCTAACTGGTCTACCAGTTTCTGTACAGCAGTGAGGAACAGTTCGCTTTGATCCTCATCAGTTTTCCTAGTACTGGAGGGTGACTGAGAATTCTCTTCCCTGGCCTGAGGGAATACTTGTCGGTTAATATCTCCATCTGGAAGTTCAGCATTAAGAGGTGCTGCGACTAGCTGTTTTGGCTTTAACGGTATCACAATATGCCATTGTTGTTTTTGTGGCCCAGAAACGAGGGAGGGAAGAAAATCTTTATCCAATTCTGCTTGCGTCTCACAGAGGATCAGACTGGTCTTATGCTGATCTCTACCTTTCCATCCAAGGATTTTAGGATGTTCTACCCCATAAATCCTGTGGAGCACATGCAGGACTTCCTCATCTGTCACTCCCTGAGAGTCACCATAGATCCCTAAACATCGAGTTGGGGCCACAGTCTGTTGTTCACACCACAGAAACACTTCTTCTCTTATACTATCCATGACGTCTGTGCTGATGGGTTTCACTGAGTGTGTCTTCAGTATCTCAGCAGTGCCTCCACTGTAACACCCCCTTGTGTATTAAGCGTTGTGAGGGTATATATATATATATATTGAACCACGCAGATGCTTCTCACCTTGGTACTTGGTTTTCAGTGCCTCCACCCGAATCTCTGCTTTCTCTTCTGGGGGGTGTTCAAAAGATACACCAGGGGGAGATTCGGGAAACCCCCTGCCCAGTATTAACACTCTGTGACAAAATTTGTGCTGCAAAAGCCAGCCAGGCACATTTATTTAAATGGAAATCCTAAATGCAGCTTTGTAATTTTATAGAAAAATATACTTTGGTATAATTTGAAATAATAGTGCAAACAATACAATACAGTAATAAAACAAGTGTGGATGAAAGTGGCGCACCACTTCTTACTATGCACACCAAGTTAACACAAAAACTCGCAATAAATCAATAACAGCATACAATATAATATAATATATAACAATATAACCATTAACTATCACAGCTTTATACACATGAAAAAATATATCAGATATCTTACTTGCTCCTGATACTGTGAATATCTTGCAGGGTGAAGTTATATATTTTCCCTTATAGCCCTACAATGTACTGCCAAACACACACAGCAGTATTCAAACACACCACACAAATAGAGCAGTGCACTGCAAGTTGGGGCCCTTCTGTATGTATGCAGCATGGCATGGAAACATCATGTGTCCAGTTTGCAGATTTTGGAGATCTTTAAATCACTTGCAGTGAGGTACAGCAGTCACAGTATGCAGACCCTCCTCTAGCAACAACTGTAAAATCCTTTCTAATTTGTATCCTGGGACTTGTAGTTCCACAAGTGCTGATTAGACACACACTTGGTGCATATTTACCTGCCCACCCATCTATCCCTAACTCTTCAGCCCTTGTGGCCAGATATAGTCCAAACCCCACTTGAACAACAACAGATAGATAAAAATAACCAGTAACTTATCTGCACCAGTGTGTCACAGGTCTGAACATGATTATCTCCAAAATGGCTGACTTGTAAAATGTCCTTCTTCAGAGATGCATGCAAACCTCCTCCTACAGCTTCAAACTGTGGCTTCCAGCAGGTTCTGTTCAGAACTGCACCGAGCTTTGATATCTCTGCAGACTGCTCTCTCTGCTCAGATCACTCATCCAGTGCCCTTCTGCCTAGGGTCACCTATCTGAACTGGTCACACAGCTCAGTCTCTCCCAGGATGCTCCTCTCTTCCTCTCTCTCTCCGCCCTCTGGTTTCTCAGTCTTCTTAGGCTCCGCCCCCTCCTCATAACAGCTTTCTGGGAGATGTAGTTCCTTCTCCTTGACTGGTAAATAGCTATATGCATCTCTTTTCTTACTGATGCAATTGTGATTATTAGCCCCTGGGTGCTCAAGTCCAACTGCAGCATCCCCAGGGGTTACAATAATGTAATGAAACAAGCCATCTAATAACATGTCCAGCTTGACAATAACAGTTAATATTTTAATAGTAGTGTATTTAAAGTTTCAGGATTGCCCTGGACAGTTCTAACTTCACGTTGAATGACTTTGAAGTATTAAATAATTCCACTCGTTAAAATTGCAATTTCCAGATCACTTAGAACAGAGGGAACATGAATGGAGTACTTTATTTTCCATACTACTTCCCCCAACAACCTCCCTAGTTCAAATGAGAACCAGTTGGTATGATCTTATTTTCATACATCACATGCACCAGTTTAATAGGAAGCTCACATCACAACTATGTGCTGTTAGGGGACCTTGCTCCTTCTACTATTTAACTTTGAGTCTGGCTTCCTACATATCTCCATTCCCATCCACACATTGCAACACTGCCCCAGTTGCATGCAGCCTTGCCCTGACTAACAAAACTACAGGAGTCTACAGGGTGCCTCTTAAGCTAGGTACACACTACAGGGTTTTTGTCCAATAATCGGCTTAACCAGCCGACATAAGACCGTTTGTTCAAAAGTCGGGTCAGTGTGTGTAGTGACACGATGGGCGAAAGTCTGCCCAAATGGACGATTGTCGCCTCATTTGGTTGATCGTACCGTTAAATATTTTCGTTCCAATCTCGTTTCCATTGTGTAGTGTGTATAAACTACCGACCTATCCACGACAATCCTCCGATACTTCCTCATATACTTCCGAAATTGCAATCATTGCTCACGACAACATGGCTGTAAAAAGTCGCTAAAGGGACGTCCGCTCTTCCCTTTATCGTCTAAAACAAGGCTAGAGTGTATGCAGTCCATGGACCGAGCGATCGGACCATCGATCGGATGTAAAACCAATCGGCATAAAAAGTTGGTGGAAAATTCTGTAGTGTGTACCCAGCTTTACAAGTTGAGCTCACTCATAACCTGAAATAATCTCTGCTCCTGTGAAATTTGCAAGGATCTGAATTGCTTCAAGTTGTTATATACCTACCACTTAAACCTAGGGAGGTATTTGACGAGAAGCAAATAAAGGTTGATGACAATAAGGTGCTTAGATCATAATCAAACTCACGTAAGTGGAACGATCCCTTTGTTTCCCTAGAACAAGATACTCCTAAGAACTTTCAGTGCCTCGATCACCTGCACACACCATGTTTTCTTTTTTAAAATTCTCCAATATCTGTCATCTAGAGAATAGTTTAAGAAGGCTGGGGTTTGAGGTAGGGTGTTGTTAACACACTATGAGGCCTATTTATCAATAGTACCCCCTGATTGCAGCGATAAGGCTGATATTGTAATGCCAGTAATTGCTACTATAAATAAATGACAACTCCGCGGTTTGAAAAAAAAAAAGCTATATAGCTCAGGTAGCGATGCTCAGTTCCTCTAGCAATACTGGCCTGGAATAGCAAGGGTTAACTTATTGTTTATCCGGTTCAGATTTTGGGGATGTGCGTATGCGTGAGCCAGATTTGGATAAATAAGTAGTTTAAAAATAGATTACATTTATTTATATATTTTTAAAAATCATCATCACCAATGTTTATTTATAAGGGACCACAGATTCCACAGCACCAGTCAGTCGGCATACACATACATCAATACAACATAACACATTCATGAATACACATAAATAAAATAATAACTCCAATGAAGCATAATAGCAGACGTAGTAATATTTTATAAAATACAGAGAGCGCAAAAACAAGTACGAATTCCTTGTGTATGAGTAAATAATCAGCATAACAGTCACAAAGTATTCAGCATAGTATATCACAAGGGCAAACGAGATACAGACATTAGACATGCGGTAGAGAGGAAAAATATTTCTACATATTATATATTTAAATAATGTATTCAATAAAAAACAAACATTTTTTAAAATAAGTTTAATCTGTTACTGCCATCCTGATAACAGAACAGGAATTGCAGCTGTACAAGTACCACTGCCGTACATGTTTAATAGGTTTCCCATGGGAAAGCCTTCGCTGGTGAAACTTACTGCTAGCAGGGAATATCATTGTAAGAGGCGGAATTACCATTGGTGCAGCAGGTGAGGTGCACAGGGGCCCATAGAGATGGGCCTACTACAATCGGCAGCACGGTGGCTCAGTGGTTAGCACTTCTGCCTCACAGCACTGGGGTCATGAGTTCAATTCCTGACCATGTCCTTATCTGTGTAGAGTTTGTATGTTCTCCCCGTGTTTGTGTGGGTTTCCTCTAGGGATGAGCGCACTCGGATTTATGAAATCCGAGCCCACCCGAACGTTGCCGATCCGAGTCGGATCCGAGACAGATCCAGGTATTGGCGCCAAATTCAAATCTGAAACTGAGGCTCTGACTCATAATCCCGTTGTCGGATCTCGCGATACTCGGATCCTATAAATTCCCCGCTAATCGCCGCCATCTTCACTCGGGCATTGATCAGGGTAGAGGGAGGGTGTGTTAGGTGGTCCTCTGTCCTGGTAGATCTCGTGCTGTGCTGTTTAGTTCTGTGCTGTGCTGTGCTGTGTTCTGCAGTATCAGTCCAGTGGTGCTGTGTCCTGTGCTCTGTCCTGCTGAGTTCCGTAGTGCTGCTGGGTCCTGTGCCGTGTCCTGTTCAGTCCAGTGGTGCTGTGTCCTGTGCTTCTAAGGGCATAGTTATTTCCCCATTATTCCCAAGTTTTTAAAAAATAAAAAAAAAAAAAAAAGTAAAAAAAAATATATATAATTATAACCAAATTTGCAAAACCAATCCAGCAGTATAAGTCCATTGGTACTGCAATATTACCAAGTTCACACATTCTGCAGTATCTTGTGCTACATATAATGGAGACCAAAAATTTGAAGGATAAAGTAGGGAAAGATCAAGACCCACTTCCTTCTAATGCTGAAGCTGCTGCCACTAGTCATGACATAGACGATGAAATGCCATCAACGTCGTCTTCCAAGCCCGATGCCCAATCTCGTAGTACCGGGCATGTAAAATCCAAAAAGCCCAAGTTAAGAAAAAGTAGCAAAAAGAGAAACTTAAAATCATCTGAGGAGAAACGTAAAGTTGCCAATATGCCATTTACGACACGGAGTGGCAAGGAACGGCTTAGGCCCTGGCCCGTGTTCATGACTAGTGGTTCAGCTTCACCCACGGATCTTAGCCCTCCTCCTCCTCCCCCCCCCTACAAAAAATTGAAGAGAGTTATGCTGTCAGCAACAAAACAGCAAACAACTCTGCCTTCTAAAGAGAAATTATCACAAATCCACAAGGCGAGTCCAAGGATGTTGGTGGTTGTCAAGCCTGACCTTCCCATCACTGTACGGGAAGAGGTGGCTCGGGAGGAGGCTATTGATGATGTAGCTGGCGCTGTGGAGGAACTTGATGATGAGGATGGTGATGTGGTTATTGTAAATGAGGCACCAGGGGGGGAAACAGCTGATGTCCATGGGATGAAAAAGCCCATCGTCATGCCTGGTCAGAAGACCAAAAAATGCACCTCTTCGGTCTGGAGTTATTTTTATCCAAATCCAGACAACCAATGTATGGCCATATGTAGCTTATGTAAAGCTCAAATAAGCAGGGGTAAGGATCTTGCCCACCTAGGAACATCCTCCCTTATACGTCACCTGAATAACCTTCATAGTTCAGTGGTTAGTTCAGGAACTGGGGCTAGGACCCTCATCGGTACAGGGACACCTAAATCCCGTGGTCCAGTTGGATACACACCAGCAACACCCTCCTCGTCAACTTCCTCCACAATCTCCATCAGATTCAGTCCTGCAGCTCAAGTCAGCAGCCAGACTGAGTCCTCCTCAATACGGGATTCATCCGAGGAATCCTGCAGCGGTACGCCTACTACTGCCACTGCTGCTGTTAGTCGGTCATCTTCCCAGAGGGGAAGTCGTAAGACCACTAAGTCTTTCACAAAACAATTGACCGTCCAACAGTCGTTTGCCATGACCACAAAATACGATAGTAGTCACCCTATTGCAAAGCGTATAACTACGGCTGTAACTGCAATGTTGGTGTTAGACGTGCGCCCGGTGTCCGCCATCAGTGGAGTGGGATTTAGAGGGTTGATGGAGGTATTGTGTCCCCGGTACCAAATCCCGGCGAGATTCCACTTCACTAGGCAGGCGATACCAAAAATGTACAGAGAAGTACGATCAAGTGTCCTCAGTGCTCTTAAAAATGCGGTTGTACCCACTGTCCACTTAACCACGGACATGTGGACAAATGGTTCTGGGCAAACGAAGGACTATATGACTGTGACAGCCCACTGGGTAGATGCATCCCCTTCCGCAGCAACAGCAACAGCTGCATCAGTAGCAGCAACTACAAAATGGCTGCTCGTGCAAAGGCAGGCAACATTGTGTATTACAGGCTTTAATAAGAGGCACAACGCTGACAACATATTAGAGAAAATGAGGGAAATTATCTCCCAGTGGCTTACCCCACTTAGACTCTCATGGGGATTTGTGGTGTCAGACAATGCCAGTAACATTGTGCGGGCATTAAATATGGGCAATTTCCAGCACGTCCCATGTTTTGCCCACACCATTAATTTGGTGGTGCAGCATTACCTCAAGAGTGACAGGGGTGTGCAGGAGATGCTTGCGGTGGCGCGCAAAATTGCTGGACACTTTCGGCATTCAGTCAGTGCCTACCGCAGACTAGAGGCACATCAAAAAAGCATGAACCTGCCCTGCCATCACCTCAAACAAGAGGTTGTGACGCGCTGGAACTCCACCCTCTATATGCTGCAGAGGATGGAGGAGCAGCAAAAGGCCATTCAGGCCTACACAGCCACCTACGACATAGGCAAAGGAGTGGGGATGCGCCTCAGTCAAGCGCAGTGGAGACTGATTTCCGTGTTGTGCAAGGTTCTGCAGCCATTTGAACTTGCCACACGAGAAGTCAGTTCCGACACTGCTAGCTTGAGTCAGGTCATTCCCCTGATCAGGCTGTTGCAGAAGCAGCTGGAGAAAGTGAGGGAGGAGCTGGTAAGCCATTGCGATTACACCAAGCATGTAGCTCTTGTGGATGTAGCCCTTCGTACGCTTTGCCAGGATCCGAGGGTGGTCACTCTTTTAAAGTCAGAGGAATACATTCTGGCCACCGTGCTCGATCCTCGGTTTAAAGCGTATGTTGTGTCTCTGTTTCCGGCGGACACAAGTCTACAGCGGTGCAAAGACCTGCTGGTCAGGAGATTGTCCTCTGAAGAGGACCGTGACATGCCAACAGCTCCACCCTCATTTTCTTCCACATCTATGGCTGCGAGGAAAAAGCTCAGTTTTCCCAAAAGAGGCACTGGCGGGGATGCTGATAACATCTGGTCCGGACTGAAGGACCTGCCAACCATTGCAGACATGTCTACTCTCGCTGCATTGGATGCTGTCACAATAGAAAAAATTGTGGATGATTACTTTGCTGACACCATCCAAGTAGACATGTCAGACAGTCCATATTGTCACTGGCAGGAAAAAAAAGGCAGTTTGGAAGCCCCTGTACAAACTGGCTCTATTTTACCTGAGTTGTCCCCCCTCCAGTGTGTACTCAGAAAGAGTTTTTAGTGTAGCGGGGAACCTGGTCAGTGAGCGGCGAAGGAGGTTGCTTCCTCACAACGTTGAAAAAATGATGTTTATAAAAATGAATAATCAATTCCTCAATGAAGTACAGCACTGCCCTCCAGATACTACAGAGGGACCTGTGGTTGTGGAGTCCAGCGGGGACGAATTGATAATGTGTGATGAGGAGGAAGTACACACTGTAGGGGGAGAGGAATCAGAGGTTGAGGATGAGGACGACATCTTGCCTCAGTAGAGCCTGTTTAGTCTGTACAGGGAGAGATGAATAGCTTTTTTGGTGTGGGGGCCCAAACAAACCAATCATTTCAGCCAAAGTTGTTTGGTAGGCCCTGTCGCTGAAATGATTGGTTTGTTAAAGTGTGCATGTCCTATTTCAACAACATAAGGGTGGGTGTGAGGGCCCAAGGAAAATTCCATCTTGGAACTTTTTTTTTTGCATTATATGACCAATCAACAGTCGTTTGCCATGTTCAAAAAGTAAAACCAAATTTAAAAAAATACAAGAAATTAAACCAAAAAGTAAAATGCCCTGTCATAATTTAAAACAAGAGGTATTGACGTGCTCTAAAACTACTGTATTGTTGTTTATATTTTATAAACACTACACTTGAAAGCTTGAGTCTTTCAATAAAAAAGTAACTGTCCATTGCACGAATATTTGCAACAGGGACAATTTTAGGGTTAAGAAAGTCAACTAATAACACTTCGACGCTGTCTGTCTTTATAAACACTACACTTGGAAGTTGGAGGAGGTATTGTGGCCCCGGCACCAAATTTACTACCCGGGCCACTCCACTGTGCAGTCCATATTTAGGTGTATCAGATATTAAACAACGGTGACAGTTGATGCCCAATTTTTTAATTATATTGTGGCCTCGGTACCAAATTGTGTACCGGGGCCACCACACTACGCAGTCCATACCCTTTTTTGGTGGAATTCTGACACGTGGAGGGTTTTTTAATTATATTGTGGCCTCGGTACCAAATTGTGTACCGGGGCCACCACACTACGCAGTCCATACCCTTTTTTGGTGGAATTCTGACACGTGGAGGGTTTTTTAATTATATTGTGGCCTCGGTACCAAATTGTGTACCGGGGCCACCACACTACGCAGTCAAGATAGATAGATGCGTATCATAGATAAAGTACATTCAGTGGTTTGGGGCAAATTGAAAAATATTCAAAATGCACTGACATTATCAAAAACAAGAGGTTGTCACACGCTAAAACTCCAACATGTATATGATGGAGAGGATGGAGGAGCAGCCGTATGTGTAGTGTAATGCAGACCTGTTGAAGGTTTTTTATATATTTTATTGTGGTGCCCAGTGCCCACTCCTCTACGCAGTCCAGGTACATTTATTGGTGCGATTCATAAAAGTTCAGGGTTTTTAATATATATTGTGGTGACCCACTCCTCTACGCAGTCCAGGTACATTTATTGGTGCGATTCATAAAAGTTCAGGGTTTTTAATATATATTGTGGTGACCCACTCCTCTACGCAGTCCAGGTACATTTATTGGTGCGAATCATAAAAGTTCAGGGTTTTTAATATATATTGTGGTGACCCACTCCTCTACGCAGTCCAGGTACATTTATTGGTGCGAATCATAAAAGTTCAGGGTTTTTAATATATATTGTGGTGACCCACTCCTCTACGCAGTCCAGGTACATTTATTGGTGCGATTCATAAAAGTTCAGGGTTTTTAATATATATTGTGGTGACCCACTCCTCTACGCAGTCCAGGTACATTTATTGGTGCGATTCATAAAAGTTCAGGGTTTTTAATATATATTGTGGTGACCCACTCCTCTACGCAGTCCAGGTACATTTATTGGTGCGAATCATACAAGTTGATGGTTTTCTTATTATATATATTGTGGTGACCCACTCCTCTACGCAGTCCAGATACATTTATTGGTGCGAATCATACAAGTTCAGGGTTTTTAATATATATTGTGGTGACCCACTCCTCTACGCAGTCCAGAAAGATACCTTGTTGCAACGTTTTGGACTAATAACTATATTGTGAGGTGTTCAGAATACACTGTAAATTAGTGGAAATGCTTGTTATTGAATGTTATTGAGGTTACTAATAGCATAGGAGTGAAAATAAGCCCAAAAACTTGATTTTTAAACTTTTTATGTTTTTTCCAAAAAAAATCCGAATCCAAAACCTTAAATCCGAACCGAGACCTTTCGTCAAGTGTTTTGCGAGACAAATCCGAACCCCAAAAATAATGAAAATCCGGATCCAAAACACGAGACCTCAAAAGTCAACGGTGCACATCCCTAGTTTCCTCCCACACTCCAAAAAAATACTAGTAGGTTAATTGGCTGCTTACAAATTGACCCTAGTCACTCTCTCTGTGTGTGTGTGGGGTAGGTACTGATGTGAGCGAGTTCTCTGTACAGTGCTGCGGAATCAGTGGCGCTATATAAATAAATGATGATGATGATGGGAACTAGTGAGCTGTGGGCCCCTGTTCCCTCCTGCCTGCTTCCCTGCACCAGGGCCCACAGCTCACTAGTTCCGCCTCTGGTTAGAGGTAACCATTCGTAACTCCTATTTTTGCTGGCAATAAGTTTTTTCACCCTTTGATAAATCAGCCCCTAAATGTGTTTTTTCTTGAGAAGAGGGTATTCCTGTAGAGTGGTAAATACATTCGATCTATACTTTAACCCTAACTCAACAAGCCCATCGAGAACAGACTGGTTCATTAGTCAGTTATTTATGCTTTTCAATACTGGATATCAAACTAACACCTTCCAGCATAGCCTAAGATTCTAGTTCCCCAATTCTTCAATTTATTCTTCTCCCCACCCAAAGTGCATGTACAGTGGCCCCAGCAGAGTAAAACTGACAAGATGCAGCATTATGTAGAGAAGAGTTTAAAATGTCACAGGACTTCACAAGACAGCATAACATCATAAAGCCACACATGATGATTTAAGCTATGAGGTAGCTGCATGTTACCCCTCATAGTAGTGCTGAGCCCAGCAGCAGTCACTTCTCCAGAATCCCTGATTTTTATGCCCTGACATTAGTCAGATAAAGTAGCAGGAACATGTACCATTCTGTGTGCACTGACTGCTATGCAAACACAGATGAAAAAAGAGAGTATTATGTCCCACTGCACAGCGGCTCACAATCAAACTAACATTTTAACAAGCACTTTTAGTGAAATAAGTCTTACTAAATGGAAATATGCTTTGTATCTGCTGAATCAGGCAGCATAGTTACTAAATATGAATTACATTTCCTGGCACAATTTACTGCTGGGCAGATGCTTCTAATAATTCCCCATTCATACTGCATGAAAAACCCAGGTTTTAGCCGGGGCAAGCCCAGACGACCCGGATTTAGGCGCAGTATGAATGGTGTCAGTGAAAAATCCCAGGTCTGAATGTTAGGGTTCTGTTCACAACCACTTCCTTAATTACAGCCATGGAGCCAGACACATGATATAAACGTTTAAACTGTTTATTGCAGTAAAGTAAAGTCCAGGTAAGGCAAAAATAAACAGTAACAGTTCAGGCTGAATGGAACAATGGATTTCCAGATCTTGGCAAACAAGCAGTAAATAATAAAGAAATGCAGCAGATGACTTAACTGAAACCAGTTTGTAGTAGCAGCCAGAAACATGCAGGTAATCCAGGAACAGAGAGACACATGAGCAGGCTAGGAACATCACATGAACAGGCAAGAAAACTTCAATGACCAGCAAAGGATACAGGAATCAGCAGGCACATATAGGCCACAGACAGGTGTGGAGTGATTAACTAGCAGTGCAAGTTAACCCCTGACCGGAAAGGCTGAACAGCAGTACCCTAGGAGAATCACAGGCACTGCAGGGTAATATGCACACAGGGAAACTAGGCAAATAATAACACAGGGCAAAATGCACACAACGATACAAGGCAGATCATAACAGCAGGGTAATATGCACACAGGAAAACAAGGCAAATAATAACACAGGGCAAAATGCACACAAAGAAACAGGGCAGATCATAACACTGAATACCCGGGATTTAGACCCGGGAGATTTGGTTGGGTAATTCCCTTGTCGGCCCTGGTTAGTCTGCAGTATGAATGGTGCGACCCGGGTTTTTCAACCTGGGTCTCACAGAAAGAAGCTGATTGGGTGTCTGGAACGCTTACGGATGACATCATCATTATGCTGCTGAAGAAGAGTCTAGAAGGAGAAGGAGAAGCATCGAGAAGCATTTAGAGAATGTCACATTGGATGGAAGAAGAGGTCAGAGAGTTGCTTTCTCCTTCTGAAATGACACTGTGCAAGGCAGCACAGTGTTAGTAGCTGCATCAAGCTCTCATATGCTGTATAAAACAGCAAATAAACGCAATAAAACATGAACTCTGGGCTACACAATAGTGACTCGTCGGCCATGATTAAAGCAATGCTGTGAACAGTCACCACCCATTTCGACCTCATCTTTGTGTGCAAGAAAAAAGTCCCCTTTTCCCGGGTCCAAGGTGCAGTGTGAACGGGGTCTCTGAACTGGGACGCTCTGTGCCTTGGCTTGAAAAACCCAGGAAATTGCAGAGGCGGCGGTGTGAACGCGGTATAACTCTCTGGTGCCCAGTACACTCTTGGAAGTTTGGGGAACTACACCTCCAAACATACCATTAGCACTGTAAGTTTACATAAGTTATAAAGATCATCTAGGATGAGATTGCCAACACTGTCCCGAATTTCCAGTTGTCTACCTCTTTCTTAACTGGAGATAATGAGTAAAAAACATGCTTTCATTGAAACATTTAGCTAACTGTGGTCATCAATAAGAATTAGTTACAAAGAAAGCTAGCACATCTGTGTTATTGTGCGTTACATTGCAAAACATGAACTACAGTCTACTGCAGCCGAATATTCAAAATACATCCCTTATATAGTAATAAATATCTTAACACAGAGAATGCAGATTAAGAACGGAATGGTGAACACAGGATTTTGACAGGGGTAGGAATTCCACCTCTATCTTATATAATTTATTATACTTCTATATTCCTCTCTGCGACTGTGGGTCTATAACCGATAAGGTTTATTACATTTAGAATGCACAACAAGAGAGGTGGTCAATAATCAATGACAAACAAAACAAGTGAGCAAAGGAAAAACTTTCACGTGCAAATTTAAGGAAAAAAATCAAAACACAAAGGGAATCTATGGTTTGGCAGTGTAATTAATGGAAGTTCTCCGGTAGTGGTGTCTCTACATACCGTAATTCCAGTGTTTATACATTATCTGCATTGCAGGTGTATGCAGGTGCAGAAGAGTTAACTCATGGCTCTTAAATCAGTCAAACTGTCTTCTGCAAGGAGCATGCTCAGAAACGATAGCAGAGAGAAACCAAAGCCAAGTCGACATAGAGAGAGAAATCAAGGGAGAGGGCGGAATGTGGGGAATGAAAGCACGCACTCTGAAAGAAGCCCCTTCCTTGTTCTTTCAATAATTAATCCCATTGGAATACAATTAATGAGCTTTTCTGCGGCAGACATCACTAAGGCAAACAGCTTAACTAGCCATGCATTGTTTGAGAGCGGAATATAAATATTTTAGCTCTCCCAGCGGTAACTGGGCTTTTCAAATCCCTGTTTCTAATTTCTCTATGAAATTTAAAAAAAAGAGAAGGAAGTAGCCACTCTACAGTGGGAACTGATGCTGTGTGCCCTTGGTCATCAGCCCACGGACTTTGTGCTTTTTCTTTAGTAAATTCCTTTTCATTAGATCTCACTACAGAGGGGAAAAAAAATCCTTTTGTGCCTGGAGGCCACAACACGTTCAATGCCAAGGGACCTTTGCAAGCCACAGAGAAATTCATAGGCTGGTGGACCGTGCTTAGAATTGAAAGGGGTTAAAATAATCCAAAAAGAATTTATTCTTGCTGTATGAAACACACAAGGAAACTACAATAAAGGGAATCACAGGCATGTAAAAGCTTCTTCTTAGAATCTGAGAAACTGTTTTTTTTTTTTGTAGTTTAGTCTGTGGAGTCCAAACTTTCTTACTAACTGCAAGTACTGAAGTGTGTACCACTGTTTTGGGAGTACTTTTTGTAAAATGAGTTATTATTATTAATAATAATAATAATAATAATAATAATAATAATAATAATAATAATGTTATCAGCAATCCTTGCACACAGTGAAGGTCTGACCTCTTAAAATGATCACAATCTTTAGTATGTTACATTATTGTATCATATATTGTATATAGAGAGAGACAAACACACACACCGTGATCGAAGCATCTTTCTTGGACAGCCGAGAAATTTGCCAGGCCGGACTTCAGGTTGAAACCAACACCAGAGGTTGGTACAGACGGCAAAGTGACCCAGGTGAAGTGCTTTGGGTGTGGCAAGCAGTAGTACTTCTGGAGGCATTGTCCAGAACCAATGGATTGTTCGGTGGTTCCAATAGACCCCAGGTTTCCTGCTTGTTTCACCATGTCATCGTCCATGGGGAATCCACTGCTGTCATGGGTGACCATCCTGATACGGCAACAAGCGGTATTAGCGTTGGTGGACTCAGGTTGTGAAATCACATTGGTATTCGGCAATGTGGTTCCAGAAGGCCTGTCAACCAAGCTACTGTCAGTGAAAGTCCTGTGTATTCACGGGGTCACCAAAGAATATGACAGTTTCAATCGTCCCAAAACTGTGAAGGGACAAACAGTGCAAGTGGTAGCAACAGTAGCCACAAGGCTGCCATACCTCCTAATTCTAGGACAAGACTTTCCCCTTTTCTGGGACATTATAGCTGACTAAATCGGTCAGGACCTGCCAGCCACTGAGACACTGACCTAGACCACCAACCCTACTTGCTCTTGTCTTTTATACACAAGAACTGGAGATAGAGAATGAGAAACTGCAGTACCTGGAGCCTGTATACTAGGTTTTGGCTGCAACTAGGCCGACGTCATGTTCCAAAAGACAGGAGAGAAAAACACGAGCTGTGACTCAGGATAAAAGAGATTGGGACACCCTGTTACCTATCTCATGTTTGCAATAAGGGAGGTGCCTCAGGCATCAACAGGGTTTAGTCCCTTTTAGCTTCTGTTTGGGAGACAACCCGTGGAATTCTGGATATCCTCAAAGAAGGGTTTAAAGAGCAGGGACTCAAGGAGCCAAATATAGTACAATTTGTGGCCCAATATTACAATCAACTACAACAGATCGGCCCGTTGGTAAAACAACATCTGAAGGAAGCACAGGGTCGGCAAAAGAAGTGTTATGATACCTTAGCCACCTTACACACCTTTAACCAAGGTGACATGGAGCTTGTCCTAGTACCAACTCAGGAAAGCAAGTTGTATGCACATTGGCAAGGCCTTTATGCGGTAATAGAGCCCATATTAATCACAGCAGTCCAGTTCTTTAGTTTAAGTAGTCTGTCCCCTCTCCACCGCCAAAAGCACCTACAATGGGCACGTCAGCGTCATAACTGGTCCATGGAGCAATGGAAGAAGGTGGCTCGGTCTGATTAATCAAGTTTTCATTTACATTATGTGAATGGCCAGATGCGTGTGCATCATTTACCTAGGAAAGAGATGGCAACATGATGCACTATGGGAAGAAGGCAAGCCGGCAGAGGCGTTGTGATGGTCTGGGAAATGTTCTGCTGAGTAACCTTGGGTGCTGGCATCCATGTGGATGTTACTTTAACACGTAGCACCTGCCTAAACATTGTTGCAGACCAACCCTTCATGGCAACATTATTCCCTGATGGCAGTGGCCATCACCCACAGCCCTGCCAATCATGCCCCAATCCACCCAACCATACTTTCATTCGGCCTAAATTAGATGCTGCCAGACAGGATATGACCCCTTTGTATATCTGGGTTATCCCTACAAAAATGGGTCAGTCCTAAGTAGTGGGTGGGTGAATAGGAGGAGACAGTGGGCCAGCAAGTGAGATAAGAACCTTCTCTCAGTCGCACTTACAATAATACTGCCTGAAGCAAGAGGGACAACCCTAGTCTGTTCGGATTATATTCCATAACATTCCACAGTACCATGGGTCAGTCACAAATTTCAACGGGATGCTGCACTAGCCATCTGACAGACTTGAGATTATGCCCAGAGGGGCATAGTATAGAAAGTGGCACCAGAGAGCTGTTTGGAGGCAGAAAATACACAGCAACACTTCATTGTCCATCCATATAATCAGCCATTTCTCCTTCCAACGTCAACCCTACACCCACAAAGCTAAAAGTTAGTATCCGATTGTCTGCTGTGCGTTACAGCACATCATTGTTCTCTGCCCCATGTCATTAAACATGCCCTTACATGTTGGATGGATAATACCCTGTCACAATGTGTATGATGCATAGCCTTATATTTTAAAGTACCGAAAATGTTTAGCATAGTAAGAAACTAGGGTTTTTCCTTTATTATTTGCCAATATCTGACTGTAAGCATGGCAATGCATATTATTGTACGGAATTGGCTTTAGTCACAGATGTCTATGCATGTTGATAACGAGCTGTAACAAAAAGTTGACGTTACAATAGATATTCTCATTGTATCATCTGCATTGTGAAGTCTGCAGTCCTGCCCTGAACTCCTGCTGCCAATACTGTTTCCACGGCAACCGTAACATCGCAGCTGTTCTGATGAATGAATGGTGGATAACCCTTTCATAACTGGGTAAGCTAAACACTCTAATATGTCAATACCAATGGGAAATTAAGCAGAAAATACAGGTACCTTAAGAAACAGATGCCTTCTGTGTTCCAGGTGTGCCTGGTGATAGCTGGATTTCTTGTATAGCTGCACAGTCGAGATGTATCATTAACATCTTTCACATACCTTAACAGGCATTTGTATGAATGAGCATGTTGATGCATAGCATCATTTAAAGCATACAGCTGTCTACACACTGGAGGCAGCCATTTTGTGGGCTGGACTAATATTCATGTGAATGCAGCCTATCAATTCAGTAGGAACCAGTGACATCACTGTAAAAATCTGTCGGATGAAATTCTTGACGAGCCTGTAGTATATTATCGTAAAGTGTGGTGAAAGATTCACACAAGGTTTATAGTTATCATTTGATCAAAAATGCCAGGGTTATTTTTAGAATCATTGATTATTAATGTCATCATGTACATCACTGCATTTGTAAAATCACTGTACAGTATTCATTAATAAATCTATTAGAATTTATCAAAAGGAATATCTTTATTATGTAAAGTACAGGGTTCTGTGCTAAGGTACCTGACTTGTTGCCTTATAACTAAAAGCGCAGAACTTTCTGTAATTCTTAAACTATAGGATGATATGTACACTAATGTACATTGTGTGGAAATTACAATGCAATTAGGAGTGCTGTGATGATCATAAGCTTTTTTCACCAAATACCATATAGAGATTGTTGTAGGAACTGGTCACATCTTATGCTTTCCACCTCTTGTTAAGACTTCAACCAACCTTACCTGGGGAAGTCTCTGTCCAGGGGTGAAACACATCATTGTGAAATTGAGGTAGAGCATGTCAAAACAGGTAGGTGGATGGGTATCGTCAAGCTCCCCATAACTCCTGGCACCGTATGGGCTTCACCCCCTCCCCCCCCCCCCACAGCAATAATTGTTGTTCCACCACTGACCCAGTCCCGGTTTTTATCACAACAGTGCCTAAATATATTATTCGGCACCCCCAGTTCTATATATAGGTAATGCTCAAAATAAAAATCTCACTAGCATCCTAGAAAAAAAGAACATATATCCGTATTAAGGGTCAGATTCAATTGACCGCGTTACTCGTGAGAGTAACACTGCCCACGCACTATTACCGTTGCTACGGTAATAGTGCACATTATTACTGCTGATTTTGCAGCTCTGAGAGCCGTGAGCAGAAATCCACGTTAAAATGGCCGTACTAACGGTAATAGTGCGCAGGCCGCGTTACTCTCACGAGTAACGCTGTCAATTGAATTCCCCCCTAAGAATATTTAGTAGGTTCCATACCTACAGGAGCAAATGCAGGATTTCTAGAGGGGGTTTTTCAAATGATTGATTACGGAAGGGGTGTGGCCATGCCATGGAGAGGACATGACCAACCAATGGAACGGGTGTGCTAACTAGCACTAGCCCCACCTCCAGCCCCTACATTTTCTTTTGTAATGTTGCGCACCAATGTTTATTGCTTGTGGCTTAGCCTTTGTGCTGTGCTGCATCACAGTCCAGTGCAATAGTGGACATACTTTATATGTTTTTTGCAATCTAATTATTTTTCTTTCTGACATAATAACCATAATACTCTCCTACGTACTGTAGGCATGTCTCTCATTCCCCGTATCATATCTGTCATTGTCATCCATTCTGCACCCTCACCCGTCTGATTACCATCCTCACTGCCCCCTCTTCTGTCTGATTGATATCTTTATTGCATTTTTACTTGCCCTCACTAAATACTTTATGGCCAACTCCCCTCCCCGGTAACATATTTTTAATATTGGGTTGAAACCACTGTTCCTTGACCATTAGTCTTCTGTGGTTTTCCCATATGTGATGAAATCTTCTTGTAGGTTCTGAATGTTCAAAACCCCATTATTAAATTAGAGTTTACTGATTCCATTATAGTACACTTGTGCAAAAGATTTTTTTTAGTCAACTAAGTTGGCTTTCTCTATATCTTGCTTCGTGGGGCATAATTCCCATGAGAAAAACCTATAAAATCTTACAGATGCACGCTCTATTAGATTGCAAAAGTGTTTTCGATATGGTGATATCTATTGTAAGCCTACCATTTTGAAGATATTCTTGACAACTATAATATTTGAGGATATACTATTTTGCAGACAGCATGCTATTACTAAATTGTAAAATGTGCACAAAATTAATTAAATCAGTCTGGCCTAGTTTCAAAAGCATGCTTGTGACTTGATATAAATATGCCATTGGTATGGATACTAGATACTAACTTGTATTTGATTTTATCTTATTGATGTTTGTCTCTAAGGTAAGGACATCTGTAGCTTTGCAGGAATCACATGAATGTGCAGGGGTAACTTTTCTAAAATGATGCTCCTGCTTGTTCCTTTCTGAGCATCCTAACAATTGGTGCTCTAGAATGCCTGCCCATGCGCATTGCATTCTGGGGCGACAATTTGGTCTAAGTATCGGTTCTGCAGCTACACTGACTGTACCATCTTGCTTTCATTACTCATTGCAGTAGAGTGAGATTAGAGCACAGAAGTGGGGGGGAGGGTGACCTATTAGTGTCTTAATTGGCTATTAATTATTGTCATTAGCAAATACAATGATAACATTTTTTAACATTTGCTTCACAACTTTGAATAAGCAAATAAAAGAGTTGTGTGCCCCCAGCAGTGGAAAAAAACCAAAAATGTCTAAGTTTTCTATTATCTTATTACATTTAAAGCTATTGACTAATACTGCTAGTCTCAGAGAAAAAAAAACTCTGTCAGCAAACAGAAATGTCCCTTTAATGCTTTAAATCGAAGGTATAACCATTACTTATGCTGACATTTAGCAGCTTGGACCATGTTTTAGACTCTTCTAAGACTGATCGAGTTAATATACAGTTTTTATCCAGCCTGACATCCAGGATTTATATATGAAGCAGGTGACATAGGGCTAAGCCAGCAGCCATTTTGTGTGGTTTTTTTTCCTACTGCCCTGTAAACACATCACATCATTGGTATAAAAAAAAAACAAATAAATGCAATTTCTTTTGTTTTCATTAAAGTCATTTTTCTCTTCATAACCCCCTTCTCCCTTCCCGGTTGTATTGGCTAAAAATCCTCCTTTTTCTCCTCAGTGAGTCATTTGCACTGCATTAACACATTCCCAAGGCTCCAGTAACATCTAAGGTTGGGAACACTGGCAAGTTATTGCCTCATAAACTGCAGCTGACTCGCCCAGGGCTGATTACTTAAGTTATTGGGAGGTGGGAGGTGGGTTGGGAGCTGAAAATCAGCTCATAAGTCAGGTGTAGTCCCATTTTGAAATCTATATTGGAGTTGTAATAAAGTCAATGCAGTTATTGCACACATTCTTATTTTTTAATATTTGTCCAAAGCCATTACATTTAGCCCTACAAACGCAGCCTATTTCTAAAAAAGATTTGCACAGTCATCATCTCTGTACTTGGAGGTAGCGTTTAAGTAAACTTTATTTAAAGAGTAAACAAAAACTGTTTCTAGATACTGTGGGCCTGATTCATTAAAGAAACTTAAGTAAAACACTGAGTAAGTTTTCTCCTGGACAAAACCATGTTACAATGCAAGGGGTGCAAATTAGTTTATTATTTTGCACATAAGATAAATACTGGCTGTTTTTTCATGTAGCACACAGATACTTGTTAGCTTTACTTGTACACTTAAATTTAAAGTTGATTTAGGACAGTGTTGGCTAACCTGCGACACTCCAGGTATTGTGAAACTACAAGTCCCAGCATACCCTTCCAGCAATAAACTGCTATATATTGGCAAAGCATGCTGGGACATGTAGTTTCACAACACCTGGAGTGTCACAGGTTAGCCAACACTGATCTAGGACATGCCCTACCCCAACTATAAATTTGCCATCCCAGTGTAAATTAACCTCCACCTCCAATGCAACATGGTTTTGCCAAGGGGTAAAGTTACTCATTTATTATGCCTTACTTTCCTTAATAAATCAGGCCCAGTGAGTCCAGATATTGTCTATATACTTATATTTACCTACATTTCCTGCCCATATCCGGGTCTGTTATTTAGGCAAACCATGACACTTGAATTACATTGATGTTCCTTCCAGCATTGATGGTAAAAATAGAAAAATTGGTTTATGGACAGCAAAGGAGGTATTAGGTCATTTAGGGAACAAAACAGCTGATTGCTTATTTGTATTTGCCTACTATCTCGAAATGTCCAGAAACGACTAAATTAGGAAAGGAATTTCCTGGACTCTCAAGAGAGCGAGCAATCGTCAGAGAGAAAGCTTACCTGTCACACGGTTATCAGTCAACATGACATAGATTGTTCTCTTCACCCTTTATTCTCATTTCGATGGTCTTACTCTACTCTGAAATCTTGTTTTGGACTGTTTCACAAAAATTATTTTGGGAGGGAATGACTTCACTCTGCCCAACTCCTCCACTCAGTCTGTACAAACTTCTGCTCATCCGGCAATTGCCGCTATCATACTCTGCAAACCCATGCATGTGGAAGTCTGGGAGCATTTGCGCAAATTGAGGAACACAGCAAAGCTATAGCTGATTTTGTATTGTGTCTCGACAATTTTATGCTTTGAAAATAATAGGTGGAAGCGGAACATGACTGTACTAGGAATAAGTGTGTAAAATGTTTAAGCAGCAAATGTAAAGTTCAAGGAGTAGGGTTTGGTTGAGGTGAGCAGGGGGAGGGCTTAGATTTATACTTGAACTATGTATAGGTGAAAGGGGAGGAGTGATCGCAGATGGTATTTTTGCACAGTGACAGCATTAACACGATGGCTCTACTGAGTACAATTGTGACAGCATGACAGGTATTGAGGAGCCTTTGGCACAACTGAGGGTTGTTGCTCTGGAAAGACAGATAAATACTGTAGCTGGGGACTGAGTGGCTTATTACTAAGCCGCTGAGTCCCCAGAGGTTTTCTACAGTCCTGCTGCAATTGCTGGTTGCAGCAAAGTGAGACGGCCACCAAATTTTTTCAATTGTTTGGCAGGGTGGCACTCATTCAGGCTTTTATGTCTGGTAAGGCCGTCTTGCCAGACAATTCAAACTTGCTAATTGACACCATTGATGGCAGCTTGACTGACAAGAAATTATGAAAGGACTCTCCTTCGCCAAAAGCCAATCACAAACGAATTACCAAGATGGCTGATTGTAATTGGCTGGTGGTGGATGAGAATCTCAGGGAATCCTTAGTCTCTTCATTTAGCTGCAGGCAGAATTATTCATTGTTTTTTTTCAGGGTTGTTCTTATTTCTTTTTCCCCTATTGGACTATGATGGATCAAGAATGAAGAATAGAAGATTGCATTTCTAATGAAGCATGGTAGATCAAGATCAAATAAAGAAGAAAAGAAAAATAGAATAATGTATTGCCCATTGGGCTATGATGGATCAAGAATAAATATTGAATTTTATATTTTATAATGTGCTAAACAGGGATATGGGGAGACTTTTATTAAACGTTATTTCAAAATTGTGTGTGCGTGTGTGTATGCTTATCATATTGTTTTTACTATTTTGGTATACTGAGACCACTGGGTAGCAAATGTGCCATTCCAAGTGTTTTAATCTTATATATTACGTTGGATTCCACAGCACAGGAAGTCAGGAAGAGTCCTAATACTTTTCAGTGCATGGCAGGTAGTCTCTGGGACGGCCCATCCTCCAGAGGTTACCATACTGTTTTGGAAAGCCCCCATCCAAACACCATAGAGGTACCATGATGTTCTGTCTCAGAAGTAGAAGAAACTTTGGAATAATAAGAATATATCTGTGTTGGAAATTTAATTATTTTCTATATACATGCTATATCAGATTGTATTTAGCACCTACCTTCTCTGTTATTTCTTCATTGTTTGGGGTGGGGGACTACCATACTGGGTCCTCTATGTATTGCTCCACCCATCCACCACCATTACTGCTTTGTTTTGCCAGTGTCAGTTTTCCTCTTTACTGAGTTTAAACTATACTATTAGGTTAATTGACTGCTTTCAAATTAACCCTAGTCTCTCTCTCTCTGTATGTTAGGGAATTTATACTGTAAGCTCCAATGGGGCAGGGACTGATGTGAATGAGTTCTCTGTACAGCGCTGCGGCATTAGTGGCACTATATAAATAGATGATGATGATGAGGAATGTACCTTAGTATATTTTATACATAGGTGCTCAACATTATGGAAAACCCCCCAGAAAACCTTAATTCCCAATAATTCCAGATAATGAATCATTACCCTTACTGTACCTATGTTATAGTGGTGAGTTATTTTGAACATGAGGGATTGTTAAGTTTTGATCCACATGTATGTCTTTGATTCTTTGATTATGAAGCTGCTCTTCTCCCTCCTGCCATGAAGCAGACCTAGCCCCCCCTTCCCCTGCTAGTGCTATTAGCGTCGGCAGCAGAGATAATATTAAAAGTCAGGATGCAGAGCAGCAAAATGTGAGCGAGAGTGAAAGCTAAAGCCCCCTAGGGCAGGAAACATGGACGTGAGGGCTCCCGGTAAATGGCAGAAGGGAAAAACAGCAACATAATAAATGGATTCCATTAAAAAGTCATCTGAACTTTAATAAAACTTGTGATTTGATTACATCCGAATAGAACCTGCAGTGTGAAGTGAGAGGGAATAAAGCAGATGGGGTTGTTATTGTTTCTGGTAGAATAAATGCAAGAAATAGGCAAATTAAGATGTAAAGAAAGTCAGAGTAGATGCAGATAGGAAACAATCAAATAAATTAGAAAGTTTACCAAAAAAAAAAACTGATGAACATTGATATGACAGGCATTAGTGTATGGATACATACATCAGGGAGAAATGTAGCAGATTGATTCTTTATAACTGCTATCACAATCATATGATTATCTATGGGGGTAGTTGTGGATGTGATGTTATAGAATCTATAAGTATGGATGCTTCCGCTAAGCAGATGACACTGACACTGCAAATAGCCTGTGAATAAAGTTCTGACAGTGCATGCATTAACCACTGGATGGTCCATGGGTGCAAGGCCATGATATTACTCAAAATGAACAGGAATGGGTGAATTGATTGAGTTGAGTCTGAAATGCGTTAGTTGGACCCCTGGGTGTAGGAAATGGGCCCAAAGATCTGAAGAGACACGCTGTGCAAATACATAAATGTCATATTAAATGTCCAACCTCCTAGCACTTTAGTTTGCTTCCCCAAAATACCTAATTTATAGCTTAAATTGATCATGAGAGTGAGGCGACATTGAGGATCTTTATCACCTCTCTCCACCCCTTTGTCTCATTTTCAATACTCCTGGGGGTAAATGTATCAAGCTGAGAGTTTTCCGGCGGGTTTGAAAAAAACAATCAGATTCTAGCTATCATTTATTTAGTGCATTCTACAAAATGAAAGTTAGAATCTGATTGGTTGCTATAGGCAACATCTCCAGTTTTCAAACTCTAAGCTTGATACATTTACCCCCTGCTCTGCAAGATGGAATCTCAATCTTTGTACTGTCCCGCAAAATTCCGTGCACCAGTGATCCTGCTCGTTACTCTGCATTGAATACCCTTACTTTTCCCAATTCCTCCTGTTGGCAGAGAAAACATTGTCTCCTCTCAAACACCACCCTCCGATATAAACCTTTGTCTTGTGGTGCAGAAATCAAGGCTCATGGTACTGCCAAAGTGGACTTTGTGCTGCACCTTGGCCATTTTGCAACCTTATATCACTGGGCATGTACATAATAATGAAACTCAGCAAGATTGTTTTCAAGGAATGATGGGAATGATGCTGAGTTTTTTTTGTAGTTTTTTTTAAAAAAAGGATAACGTGCCAACCAACTCTGCAACTAATTACAAATAATAGTGGTGAAGTATGTTGGAATGTTCACCGTAGTCTTGTATATTAGTATTGATTTTGATGTGCTGGACTGTTGTAAAAAGAGATGGACCAGTGTCCAGAAGGATCAAAATTTGCCATTGAAAATAATTCTTACCAATGTTTTAATGTATTGTCTGAAGGTGTAATCAGTGCTGAAAGTGGAATTGTAACTGTAACGCTGTTACTAATCCCCCAAGTGTATGGAAATACTAATGTTCATCACAATGAATCAACAATGGACAACTTCCAAACCCTCTTAAGCAAGATGTAGAAGACCAATAAGGCCTGATGTTGAGTTGGATTCATATGCTGAGTGGTAGGAATCCCAACAGGCGTTCTGCTCTGCACCTGTAGCGTGTACACCAGAATTACATCAGGCTTACGTCAGGCGTACATACACCCGAATCAAAGGAATTGTCACGGGCACTAGGAGTCTTTACCCAGGGATCACCAGGTGGTAGGCTTACCAGAGCAATGTAGATGGTAATAGGGTACTCTGGTAGCTGGGTGATCACGGAACAGGAAACAGCAGACGATGAGATGCTCAGGAAAGTCTATGACTAGCAGCACTGGTAATATGGAGGCAATAGTACACGAGGAACTGTAGGACAAGGTCACGTGAAGATAGTCAGTGGTCTGCGATAGCAAGTTGTACCACTTCTATAGTGAGGAGGAATGTCCAACAGAAACGAGGAGGTGATGAGAGTCAGCGGTCTGCGGATAGCAAGTTGTACCGCTGTCTGAGTGAAGGAATGGAATCCAAGTGGAGATATCCGGGGAGTCAGTGGTCTGCGATAGCAAGTTGTACCACTGCTATGTGACAGGATACTGGAACAGGTGATACTGGAAACAGGGATCAGTGGTCTGCTACTAGCAAGTTGTACCACTGAATATATATGTGAGGAGGTGCACGGGGAGAGACTGCAACACAGGATATACACAGGCACCTTATATACGATCCACAGTAACATGCACAATATATATATATATGACTGAACAGGTCTGCAAATATAGGAAGTCTCTTGAAGTAGTCCAGCACAAGTTAACACAGTCAATGATGGCAATAGACTCAGCGGATAGCAGACTCCAGAGGAGAACCAACACAGTCCAGCAAGATATGCAATACACAGCACAGTCAATGAGAAGTATGCATACCGTGGTTCAGAAGCAGGCAGTCAGATAGGAGTGCAGGGATACCTGAGCGGCAGGAGGCCGGCTGGATGAGAAGTCCCAGGATACCTGAGGCAGCGGTCAGTAGGTGCAGCGCACAGATAAGTAGACCAACAGGGACACGAATCCACAGGAATCAATAACACGTGGAACTGGACTCACGCAGGACCCAGGAGAGTGGAGATGATCCAGCAGAGGAGTAGTAGATGAGATATAAATCCAATGCAGACAGGAGGGTAGACCTGCGGGACACGTGAAGGCGTGGAGAGCGGATCAGCAGTAGATGGATGATAGCGCCGTCAGCAGCAGCAGGACTCTGCGGTACACGGAGGTAACCAGTAGCAACCAATAGTTGTCAGTAGCGATGGAACACGGGATAGCAGAGTAGACCAGGAGCTGTTGATCACGGAGAGTAGCAAATGGCAATGAGAGCAGCAGTCTCGAGGAAACACAGGAGAGCTGAGAAGAGACTGCAGTGCACAGGGGCAGCGGATAGGAGTCAGCTAACTTGTCACGATGATGAACACAGGCGAGTTGTAGGCTGGAGGCTGTAGTGCACGGAAGCAGCGGGTAGACATCAGCTAACAATCCCGATGATGAACACAGGCGAGTTGTAGGCTGGAGGCTGTAGTGCACGGAAGCAGCGGATAGACAACAGCTAACAGTCACGATAATGAACACAGGCGAGTTGCAGGCTGAAGGCTTGTAGTGCACGGAGGCAGCGGATAGGAATCAGCTCACGGACTTGATGAGGAACAGGTGAGTGGATGTAAAGTAACGGTTGGAGTGCACAGAGGCAGCGGGTAGGAACCAGCAAACAGTCACAGTGAAATATAATAGCGATGATGTGGATTAGAGGACTGAAGTGCACGGAGGCAGCGGATAGGAATCAGCAAACAGTCACAATAATAAATAATAGCGTTGAAGTGGTTTGGAAGACTGTAGTGCACGGAGGCAGCGGATAGGAATCAGCTAACAGTCACGATGATACAGTTGATGGTAGAAGTGGTATGGGAACCACAGTAGTAGAAGTGGTTTGGAAACCACAGAGGTAGAAGTGGTTTGGAAACCACAGGAATCAGCAGCGCTGAAAACACGAGGAATACAGGAACACCTTCAGAGACTCATAGGGAATGAGACTCCAAGATCAGGCCACGTGGTGTTGACCACAGGTGCTTAATATAGGGAGTGTTGCCTGATCTGCCAATTGAGTTAAAGGGACATACACAGAAGTATAGGAAAGGGCTGCGCATGCGCAGACCCTCAGAATGGAGGACGGCCACGGTTCCTAAATGTCCGGGAAGAGGCACTCACGGTACGGTGAGTGACAGTACCCCCCCTTTTAAAGGTGGGCACAGAACGCCTGGAACCGGGCTTGTCCGGATTTTTGGAGTAGAACTTCTTCAAAAGGGCAGGAGCATTAAGATCTTCAGCTTTGATCCAAGAGCGCTCCTCAGGACCAAAGCCCTTCCAATGAACGAGGAAACGGAGGACTCCTCGCGAAATTTTTGCATCCAATACCTCAGTAATCTCGAAATCCTCCTCCTGATGAACTTGAACTGGCTGCGGAGCTGAGGGAGGAGTTGAGAAACGGTTGATGATAAGAGGTTTGAGTAAAGACACATGGAAGGCATTGGAAATCCGAAGATTCTTAGGAAGAAGAAGTTTCACACATACTGGATTGATTACTTGAATGATCCTATATGGACCAATAAAACGAGGGGCGAATTTCATAGATGGAACCTTCAAACGAATGTTTTTAGTAGATAACCAGACACGATCTCCAATTTTTAGTGGTGGAATAGCCCGCCTCTTCTTATCTGCGAAAGATTTATATTTGATAGATGTCTTCTTTAAACAGGTTTTGACCTGAGACCAGATATTTTTAAAGGTCTGACAAGCAATCTCCACCGCAGGAACTTGGGTGGGCGGGAGGGCAGGAAATTCCGGAAAAGACGGATGGTGACCGTAGACCACAAAAAATGGAGTTTTGGATGATGACTCATGATACATGTTGTTATGGGCGAATTCAGCCCAAGGGAGCAACTCTACCCAGTTGTCTTGATTGGCTGATGAGAACATCCTTATAAAAGTCTCAAGATCTTGATTGACACGTTCAGTTTGTCCGTTAGATTGCGGATGGTAAGAAGATGAGAGTGCTAATCGTATGCCCAAGGTTTTACAAAGGGCTCGCCAGAATCTGGAAACGAATTGTACTCCTCTATCCGACACAATCTCAGACGGACATCCATGGATACGGAAGATCTCTTTAATGAAATGTTCAGCCAGAATGGACGAGGAAGGCAAACCAGCCAGAGGAATAAAATGAGCCATCTTCGAAAATCTGTCCACCACCACCCAAATAGTGTTATGATTCTTACTCGGTGGTAAGTCAGTAACGAAATCCATACTAATATGGGTCCACGGTTTGGACGGAATGGGTAGTGGTCGCAGCAACCCTGCTGGAGTTCTGCGGGAGGATTTAAACTGGGAACATAGCTCACAGGAAGCAATGAACTCTTTGACGTCTCTCCTCATTGAAGGCCACCAGTAACTTCGAGAGAGAATCTCAAAGGTCTTGTGTTCACCGGCGTGCCCAGAAAAACGAGAGGCATGGAACCACGAAAGGATTTTCCTCCTTAGAGTAGGAGGCACGAGGGTCTTCCCAAATGGTAGCGTTTTGGTGGATGAAGCAGCCAGTGAGATACATTTGGGGTCTAGAATGGTATGGTTGGAAACCTCTTCTATATCAGAGGACGACATAAAAGCTCTAGATAAAGCGTCAGCTTTTTTGTTCTTGGCAGCTGGTTTGAAGGTTATTATTAATTCAAAACGGGAAAAGAAAAGAGACCATCTTGCTTGACGAGGGTTCAAGCATTGGGCAGACTGGAGATATGACAAGTTCTTATGATCTGTGAAGATCGTCACCGGATGGCGAGCTCCTTCCAATAAGTATCTCCATTCCTCTAATGCAGCTTTGATAGCCAGTAACTCCTTGTCCCCGATAGTATAATTCTTCTCTGCGGGCAGGAGACCCCGAGAATAGAAGGCACAAGGATGAAATTTTTGCTGTTCCGAGCGTTGGGAGAGAATGGCTCCTAAGCCCACATTAGAGGCATCTACTTCCAGGAAGAAGGGGAGTGTCACATCAGGCTGTCGAAGGATTGGAGCCGAAGAGAAGGACTCTTTTAGTATTAGAAAGGCTTGAAGAGCCTCAGGTGACCATTGCTTAGGATTAGCCCCCTTCCTAGTCAAGGCCACAATAGGAGATGCAATGGAAGAAAAGTCCTGAATGAAGCGTCTATAGTAATTGGCAAAACCTAAAAAACGCTGGATGGCACGAAGAGTAGTTGGCTGGGGCCAATGTAGTACAGCATTCACCTTGTCGGGATCCATTTTCAGGCCAACTCCGGAAACTATATACCCCAAGAATGGAATCTGGGGTAATTCGAATGAACATTTTTCTAATTTACAGAACAATGAATTTTTCCGTAGCCTGGAAAGGACTTCTGCCACATGTTGGTGGTGAGAAGGCAGGTCCTGTGAAAAGATCAATATGTCGTCCAGGTAGACGACGACACATACATATAATAAGTCCCGGAAGATCTCATTAATGAAACCTTGAAAAACAGCGGGGGCATTACACAGCCCGAAAGGCATTACCAGATATTCGTAATGCCCGTCTCTGGTGTTAAACGCTGTCTTCCATTCGTCACCGGAACGGATTCTGATTAAATTGTAGGCACCACGAAGATCCAACTTAGTAAAGATACGGGCTCCCTTGATGCGATCGAATAGCTCAGTGATCAGCGGAATGGGGTACCGATTCTTGATAGTAATGGCATTGAGTCCACGAAAATCTATGCAAGGGCGTAAAGATCCATCCTTCTTTTTAACGAAGAAGAACCCAGCTCCAGCGGGAGAGGTGGAAGGTCGAATAAACCCACGCTGGAGGTTCTCCTGTATATACTCAGATGTAGCTTGAGTTTCAGGTAACGAGAGTGGATAGACCCGGCCCCTGGGGGGAGTCTTGCCAGGTAGAAGGTCGATCGGACAATCCCAAGAACGATGAGGAGGAAGACGTTCAGACTGAGCTTTATCAAAAACATCAGTAAATGAAGCATATTGAGGAGGGAGTCCCGGTGAGGTAGATGAGATGGAAGATTGCTGTACTTTGAGAGGAATGACTTGGGAAAGGCAACGATGGTGACATTCAGACCCCCAAGACGTGACTTGAGGGGTGCGCCAGTCAATCTGGGGAGAGTGACACTGAAGCCATGGAAGGCCTAAGACAATTGGACTTGTCGTAACAGGAAGGATTAAAAACGATATTTCTTCATGATGCAGGGCACCAATCTGAAGGGTTACTGGAGACGTACTCTGAGTGATGAGACCGTTGATGAGACGTGATCCATCTATAGCCGTCACAGTAATGGGTGTTTTTAAGGTAATCACAGGTAGAGACCATTGATTTACTAATGATTTGGAAATAAAATTTCCTGCTGCTCCGGAATCAATCAATGCCTGTGACTCAAAGGTCTTGGTAGCACAGGAAATCGTAACGTCAAAGGCACAGACTTTAGATTTCATGGAAGATGGAGAGGACTCCAGGGACCCTAACTTCACCTCTCCAGAACTAGTTAGGGCCTGGCATTTCCCGATCTCTTAGGGCAAGAGCTGAGCATATGAGTGGAATCAGCACAATAGATACAGAGTCTATTCTTTACTCTTCGTTTCCTCTCCTCTGAAGATAATTTGGAACGTCCTATCTCCATGGGAATCACAGAGGGTGAAACTGGACGAAATTGAGGGTTAGAACGAAGAGGTGCTTTAGCAGAAGTTGTTTTCTCAGCCTCTCTTTCACGAAATCTCATATCAACACGATGGCAAAGAGAGATCAGATCTTCAAGTGACGAAGGAAGCTCCTGGGTAGTCAGTGCATCTTTAATTTTATCGGAGAGCCCCTGCCAGAAGGCGGCAACTAGGGCTTCAGTGTTCCACTGAAGTTCAGAGGCTAAGATCCTAAATTGAATGACGTACTGTCCTACTGTATGAGATCCTTGTTGCAAACGGAGGATGCTGGAAGCAGCGGAGGTCACACGACCTGGTTCATCGAACACACTTCGAAATGTAGCAATGAATTTGGCTCTATCTTGCAATATTGGGTCGTTTCTTTCCCACAGGGGAGAGGCCCAAGCCAGGGCTTGTCCAGAAAACAAAGAGATAAGATAGGCCACTCTGGAACGATGGGTAGAAAAATTTTGAGGTTGGAGCTCAAAATGGACTGAACATTGGTTAAGGAAACCCCTACAAGTTTTGGGGTCCCCATCGTACTTTGACGGAGTAGGCAGGTGAAGCGTAGAAGCTGTAGACACCTGGGATGGCACTGGGGAAACGGAGGAAAGCACAGGAGCCTCAGTAGTAGCTGTCACTGTCTGTCCAGATGTTCCTTGGGAGGTTAACGATTGATAACACTGAAGTAACAGCTGTTGGCGGGCATCCTGTTGCTCTACCCGGCTGACCAGATGCTGCAGCATCTCTTTGGCTGTAGGTTCCGTATCTGGGTCTGTCATGGCCTGATCTTACTGTCACGGGCACTAGGAGTCTTTACCCAGGGATCACCAGGTGGTAGGCTTACCAGAGCAATGTAGATGGTAATAGGGTACTCTGGTAGCTGGGTGATCACGGAACAGGAAACAGCAGACGATGAGATGCTCAGGAAAGTCTATGACTAGCAGCACTGGTAATATGGAGGCAATAGTACACGAGGAACTGTAGGACAAGGACACGTGAAGATAGTCAGTGGTCTGCGATAGCAAGTTGTACCACTGCTATAGTGAGGAGGAATGTCCAACAGAAACGAGGAGGTGATGAGAGTCAGCGGTCTGCGGATAGCAAGTTGTACCGCTGTCTGAGTGAAGGAATGGAATCCAAGTGGAGATATCCGGGGAGTCAGTGGTCTGCGATAGCAAGTTGTACCACTGCTATGTGAGAGGATACTGGAACAGGTGATACTGGAAACAGGGATCAGTGGTCTGCTACTAGCAAGTTGTACCACTGAATATATATGTGAGGAGGTGCACGGGGAGAGACTGCAACACAGGATATACACAGGCACCTTATATACGATCCACAGTAACATGCACAATATATATATATATGACTGAACAGGTCTGCAAATATAGGAAGTCTCTTGAAGTAGTCCAGCACAAGTTAACACAGTCAATGATGGCAATAGACTCAGCGGATAGCAGACTCCAGAGGAGAACCAACACAGTCCAGCAAGATATGCAATACACAGCACAGTCAATGAGAAGTATGCATACCGTGGTTCAGAAGCAGGCAGTCAGATAGGAGTGCAGGGATACCTGAGCGGCAGGAGGCCGGCTGGATGAGAAGTCCCAGGATACCTGAGGCAGCGGTCAGTAGGTGCAGCGCACAGATAAGTAGACCAACAGGGACACGAATCCACAGGAATCAATAACACGTGGAACTGGACTCACGCAGGACCCAGGAGAGTGGAGATGATCCAGCAGAGAAGTAGTAGATGAGATATAAATCCAATGCAGACAGGAGGGTAGACCTGCGGGACACGTGAAGGCGTGGAGAGCGGATCAGCAGTAGATGGATGATAGCGCGGTCAGCAGCAGCAGGACTCTGCGGTACACGGAGGTAACCAGTAGCAACCAATAGTTGTCAGTAGCGATGGAACACGGGATAGCAGAGTAGACCAGGAGCTGTTGATCACGGAGAGTAGCAAATGGCAATGAGAGCAGCAGTCTCGAGGAAACACAGGAGAGCTGAGAAGAGACTGCAGTGCACAGGGGCAGCGGATAGGAGTCAGCTAACTTGTCACGATGATGAACACAGGCGAGTTGTAGGCTGGAGGCTGTAGTGCACGGAAGCAGCGGGTAGACATCAGCTAACAATCCCGATGATGAACACAGGCGAGTTGTAGGCTGGAGGCTGTAGTGCACGGAAGCAGCGGATAGACAACAGCTAACAGTCACGATAATGAACACAGGCGAGTTGCAGGCTGAAGGCTTGTAGTGCACGGAGGCAGCGGATAGGAATCAGCTCACGGACTTGATGAGGAACAGGTGAGTGGATGTAAAGTAACGGTTGGAGTGCACAGAGGCAGCGGGTAGGAACCAGCAAACAGTCACAGTGAAATATAATAGCGATGATGTGGATTAGAGGACTGAAGTGCACGGAGGCAGCGGATAGGAATCAGCAAACAGTCACAATAATAAATAATAGCGTTGAAGTGGTTTGGAAGACTGTAGTGCACGGAGGCAGCGGATAGGAATCAGCTAACAGTCACGATGATACAGTTGATGGTAGAAGTGGTATGGGAACCACAGTAGTAGAAGTGGTTTGGAAACCACAGAGGTAGAAGTGGTTTTGAAACCACAGGAATCAGCAGCGCTGAAAACACGAGGAATACAGGAACACCTTCAGAGACTCATAGGGAATGAGACTCCAAGATCAGGCCACGTGGTGTTGACCACAGGTGCTTAATATAGGGAGTGTTGCCTGATCTGCCAATTGAGTTAAAGGGACATACACAGAAGTATAGGAAAGGGCTGCGCATGCGCAGACCCTCAGAATGGAGGACGGCCACGGTTCCTAAATGTCCGGGAAGAGGCACTCACGGTACGGTGAGTGACAGGAATGGAGGCCCCTGGGCTAAGGGGCTCCCCTATGATCCGAGCCACTCCCCCCGGTCAGCCGAGCCGCCCCCACCCCCAAAGGCACTTACCTCCTACTCCTGGCATTGCGGTCCTTCCCTGGTGTGTTGTACACTCCTTACTGAGGAGATCCCGTGAGAGTAAGACTCGCAAGATCTCCTCAGTAAGGAGACTACATCGCGCTGGGGAAGGACCGCAGTGAAAATACTCAGCAGCATTGATAGGGCCGGGGGCGCCCCGCCCCCGACCGATCAATAATGCTGCTGAGCACTTTTAAGGGGCCCCTGGATGCCCGAGGCCACTGGGCTGTAGCCCAGTTAGACCTCGGGTAATCCGGCCCTGACCCACATACACACATAACCAAGTCATAAGCACAAGAATAATGTGTTAACATTTGATTTGGCAGTAAAAAACACATTTACTATTAGGCTTGATCTAATGCAGCTTATATAATACTCCTTTTGAATAAAAGTATGAAAATATATGATCACAAAATACTATAATATAGGCACGATCTATGATGAAAACACTTGTTATTTTCAGAGGTGAATTCCCGATCAGCCAGCAGCAAGCTAGCGTTAGCGACCATCCTTGCCAGCTTGTACGTGCACCTGCCCTCCAGCAGGTATGCTTCCTCACATGCTTGGTGACAGGTCTCAGTGCTGATCTGCCCGTATGCGCATTAACCATACTAGGCCTACATTACAGTCTCCCGGAGAGTCTGGGAGAGTAGGCAACAATACTATGAACTTAATATTTCTCGATATAGGTCATTGCTGATTGTCTTATTTACATTCCAATCAGTGTGATTAGCCTGATTCTTCAGGGGGAGAATTTTGGGACAATCTGGTCCAATTTTCTAATTAATTAATTGCGGATTGTTGAATTGATTTGCTCGTCTCCAGCCAGAACCTGAGCCTCTTACTGCTATGAGACTGCACACTCCCAGCAGCTGTATGAAGCACACCATCAGATGCTGCGCTATCACTGATGGACTCAGCAGAAGGTTCTGTCTAATCTGCATCTCTGCGGTCACTGCTTACAGGGGGTTTGAGAGCATAAAAAAAATAAACAAACTTTTACTTACTATCTAAAGACAAATGACAGAAAATAAACCAATCAATTAATTATTAGACAATACAAACGAAATCAATACACTTCTCTAAGTCGAAACAAAAGTCTAACCAATACAAATAGCAAACAAAAAGAAAAAATAATTTTGTACAGAGAATAGAATATAGCAGGCAGGAAGCAAGAGGGGGGAATCAATTTTGGGATTCATAAAATCTGAAAAATATGGCAGTTTGATAGGAAAATGCAACTTTTGCAGGATTACGACATTTTTAAAAATGAAGCTAGCATGTTGTGTTGCGCAGATGTGCTATGTCGCTAGTGATTGGCGCATGCTAAATATAGGGGTGGAGACTAATAAGAATTCTGGTTGTAGAACTAAGGCTAGCCTAACTAGGCAGCTGCTGACAGACAGGAGAATAATCATATACAGGGGTAGCACAGTGGTCTAGTGGTTAGCACTTCTGCCTTACAGCGCTGGGGTCATGAGTTCAATTCCCAACCATGGCCTTATCTGTGTGGAGTTTGTATGTTCTCCCCATGTTTGTGTGGGTTTCCTCCGGGTGCTCCTGTTTCCTCCCCACACTCCAAAAACATACTAGTAGGTTAATTGGCTTCTATCAAAATTGACCCTAGTCTCACTCTCCCCCTCTCTCTGTCTGTCAGTCAGTATGTGTGTATGTTAGGGAATTTAGACTGTAAGCCCCAATGGGGCAGGGGCGGATGTGAATGAGTTCTCTGTACAGCGCTGCGGAATCAGTGACACTATATAAATAAATGGTGGTGGTGATATACAGGCCACGATCAGTGGCACCTATTCGACTAAGCACCTAATGCACATATGGACATTTTACTTAACTATATATTGTCAATAAGTATTTTTAGGGCTAATAGATTTAATGGGAACAACTTGTTTGAAAGTGATAATGGGCCTTTAAAGTTCAGCCATCAGTATGGGGACAAAGGACAAGGATATTCACTTGTCTTGGCCTCCCCAGCAGCTAACATCAGGCCCATACAATTACATATAGTATAAGCAATGCAAAACTGATTCCCACTACTGGGTACCCGAAATGTTTGAAGATGGAGGAAGGTTTGCTGGCAGTTGATATGGACTTGTCCAATTTTTGTCAGACATGGCAGCTTTTTTTAATCACATTTCCTCTCCACTCCTATAAATGCTGATTCCAAGTTATGCTTGCTTCAGTGTCTGTATAATGAGATATGGAAGACTGAGCCATTGCAAAATGCTAATGGCCCCTGCTCCTACTTCTTTTCAGAAGCCTCCTTGATTTGAGGTTGGGCAGACAACTATTTCCACTCTGCAAAAATGCTTACGTTTTGCACCCATGAAGAGCTGCTGTTTATCAGGCCTCGTCCTATACTCTTAGCGGGGAGCGTTTTGCACTTTCCAGTTGAATGAGAAGAACATGTCTAGGCACACGTTGCCCAGCGTAAAAAAAAAAGAGCTTCAAACACATAAAGGTTCCACATGTAATAAAGACAGCCCCAAAATTGAGACTAAACTAAATATTTTAGCAGAAATTTTTTTTTATTTAGTAAAAGGGAGAGGAATTTAATGCAATGTAGGAGGTATAAAGTGGTAGGAGGCTCGCCTGTGACATCTACACTTATGCACAATGTACTCTGCAGTTGAGATGGGCTCACTAGTGCTAAGCCAAACCTCTTTATAGTGCCCTTGACAAATATTGCCCATTGTGTATAGACAACAAGTGCTCTTTAACGAAAAATGAAGGTGGGAGTTGATAGTATTTAGGATCCAAGTATAGTATCACAGGACTGTTAAAATATACATTATTTTTATGTTTAGTTCTTTTTTATAACATTAACCCTTTCTTCCGTTTGTGAACGCCCCAGTTTATTAAAGTCATTCCACGGCCAAATGTAAGTGAAGTAACAATATATGATATTTAACAGTCATATTATCTTCCACTTTATTATGTACAACCTCTCACATTGTATTAAATACCTATGTCATGAAAAGGTATACAATGTTAATCTTTAGTTTAGCTATTATTCTTTAATGTGGCTTATGACTTTTACAATGAAATGACGTGTGTGTTAGTGACGCTCGTCTTGAGCCCTTATTCAGCCCTGATGGTGAAGCCTTATAACCTTTCTGCCTTTGGGCAGCAAAATTAGATTGGACGAGTCCTTGGTCTGGGGCCTGTTATACCTACAAAGTTAAGTGCACAGAACTACAGCAACAAGTAAATAATGGATTGTAATCTGTTTAACTTGGCACTGATGGTAGCGCAGTGATTAATGTAGTAATAAAGTGGAGTCAGATACCGGTCCATGCTACATATAATGCAAAGCTCCTGTGGGACAGATTTTTTCGGTAAATACTCCAAGGTTTAATTTGTGCATATAAACTTGAAAGCAAAGGATTATGCAGTTTAATAAACATTGCAGGCCTGATTGATTAAGGAAAGTAAGCAAAAAATTGAGTAAATATTCTCATGGACAAACCATGTTACAATGCAAGGGGTGCAAATTAGTTTATTATCTTGCACATAAGATAAATGCTGGCTGTTTTTTCATGTAGCACACAAATACTTGATAGCTTTATTTGTACCCTGAAATTTAAAGTTGATCTAGGACATGCCTTACCCCAACTGTAAATTTGCCATCAGAGTTTAAATTTACCTCTCTCTCAACAATGCAACATGGTTTTGCCAAGGGGTAAAGTTACTCATTTTTTTTTGCTTTCCTTTCCTTAATGAATCAGGCCCAGGGCTAGATTTACTAAGCTGCGGGTTTGAAAAAGTGGGGATGTTGCCTATAGCAACCAATCAGATTCTAGCTGTCATTTTGTAGATAGTACTAAATAAATGAAAGCTGAGATCTGATTGGTTGCTATAGGCAACATCCCCACTTTTTCAAACCCGCAGCTTAGTAAATCTCTCCCCCAGTGTCTTTAAAATTGTAAATTTCTGAACAGACACTGTAGGTCAGTTATCCTGCAGAAATGTAGATGCACAGCGCATTTTGTTTTTACACAAATGTGCTCAGTCTGCATAAACCTACTATAGCCTTTGCATTGTGTTCCCTTGCAAATGTTGTGTGTGAACATTTAGGGATTGTGGACTCAAATGGAAATGCACATACATTTTTCCACTGGGCATCAGCTGACATGTGATGGACCTGAAGAATGAAGGCCAGGCACAATCCTTGAGAGCGACATGCTAGATGTCAGAATGGGCAACAGAGGCGTGAGGTCAGAAAACTAGATAAAATTCAGATAAAAAAATAAAATAAAAAATAAATAAAATAAAATAAAATTGTTTTCCATAAGATGTGATAAAGGGTTTCATTTGTAGATTTATGAACATGACTATTGTGTGCAAATTCTATCCAGGACAGTGTCCAAAGATCTGGTTTAGCCTCTCTGTCTGCCCATTTGAGTGAGGATGGCACATAGACAATCTGGCTAATAAAGAATTGCTTGCGAAAAAACTGTCCAAATCTCAAAAGATGTCACGACTATCAGTATTGGGCCTTCCTGGCTCGCTGCCTACCCTGACCTTTTGGCCTGACCTTGGTATTCCTGGTTGCTGCCTACCCTGACCATCTGGCCTGACCTTGGTATTCCTGGTTGCTGCCTACCCTGACCATCTGGCCTGACCTTGGTATTCCTGGTTGCTGCCTACCCTGACCATCTGGCCTGACCTTGGTATTCCTGGTTGCTGCCTACCCTGACCTTCTGGCCTGACCTTGGTATTCCTGGTTGCTGCCTACCCTGACCATCTGGCCTGACCTTGGTATTCCTGGTTGCTGCCTGCCCTTGACCATTTGGATCGGTACTGGTTATTCTGTGTATACTGCTCCCAGCATCCATATTCCATCACTGGTTTCTAAGATAAACTCTTACTACTCTGAGTACCTGGCGGCATGTGTGTACCTATGAGAATATTACTCTCTATGAGCAAAGCGGCTTGCTGTAGGTGAAAACCTCTCATGGCTTAGTTCTAGGAGCTTATCAAGTTTCAGTGGGAGCTGTAACACCAAGTGAGTAGATCGGTGGCAACAAAAGTTTTTCCAGGTGGAATCCAAGTGTTGATGGATGTAGCCGCTACTGTACTGTAAGGATTAATGATATTTTAAGGCTCTTAAGAATCTTTTATATCACAGGGATCAAAGATGGAGAGTAAGCATCAAAATTGACGGTCTTGGAACCAGGATAGTAAGTGAGAGTGAAAGTGATCCAGGAGAAGAAAAGTGCCCATCGGCTCTGATTTGTTAAGAGGGTGCAGTGCTCTTTTCAAAAGATACTTACATTCTTTCAAGGCTGGATTCACTGCTAACTGTTCTCCAACAGAGTAGCTTTTTTAAACAGGAAATCATTTCTGTTCAGACAGCTCAGTCCCTACTTCAAGAGGCAACAACTTCCAGAAAGAAAAAATGAAAATTATCTGGATGATTAAGCATCCTTAGTAACTGAGACATATTTACAAGTGTCCAAGTACAAGCATTTATCCCTTTTTTAGTAAGAGCCGTCATGAATGTTATGACTAAAGATTAATTTTTAATAAAGTAATGATAATAATTTTTCAGAAAAAAAAAAAAATTGTTGTTACATCTGTGTCTATTGTCACCAATAAATATTGTCCGATGCGATGAGTGTGGTTCCAATGCACAAAGGAGATTTAATAGCAATAAGCAGCAAAATACGATAAGAATGTTACAAACTATAACCAGTACATACGCAGCACACCCTGGATCCAGGAACAATCATGAAAGTTGAAGTCTGTGTTGACAAAGTGGATGTTTCAGTACCAGAGGCAAGTTTATATACAATTTGGTTTTAAAAAATACAGTGATGATGTAACAATTATAGATAACACCAAGAAAGTTCTTCATTAGTTCAGAGTTTATGATGTTCCAATAGAATGTTGGTCATAGGTCAGTTCAATCGATCCTTTTTTCGAAGGTTGGAGCAACTCACTCCAACTGTTGCATACGTTTATTCCCGCAAAAAAACTGGTTTAAACTGACGCATTAACAGAGTGCTTCTGAGAATTAATCTTATACTATTCATAACTAGCGATCGCTATGTGGGATCGCTCCTCTGATGATACCGGATTCCTGCTGGTAAAATGTGGATTAATATGAGTCCAACTCCATACATTTTTCAGGACCTGAACCATAAATATCTTTTATGTGGTTTTATCTTTTTATAATAAATTAATGTGGGTTGGAACTTTAATAAATGTGACCTATTTACAAATGTTGGTGTGAATGTAAATGTATATGCTGTTTACCTGTGCGATTGCGTAATTAACCCCGGAAGACGTAGCATACAAATCGCAATTGCACGGTAAACCAATATTAATGAATTTAGAATGACTCCATTCAATTATTCAATTTTGACACGGTTCAGTGGGTTGAGACCAGTTAATAATTGATTAATATTTCATGGGGTTAATTTTAAGCCCAGAGTCAAAGATTACCTATCCAAGGAATGGAATTGTTTGAAAATACATATATTGAACTTACCCTATGACCAACTCCCGCTGAGATACTGAAGGACAGACTTACAAAGGTTTGGTGAGTATATCAGAACATTGCGAAAAAATATTAAAAATTGATATTGTCTTGAAAATTTTTTTTTTACTGAAATGTTGGAATACTGGATGGACATTGCAAAGCTCAAAATGTATGACAATGTATTCACAATGACCATACCAGGGGTTAAATGTATTAACCTTCGATTCTAGCAAATCACCAGCACAATTTAAGACAGCAATGTGTTTAAAGCTAAACGAATATTGTCGATTTGGGCAGCACGGTGGCTTAGTGGTTAGCACTTCTGTCTCACAGCACTGGGGCCACAAGTTCAATTCCCAACCATGGCGTTATCTGTGCGGTGTTTGTATGTTCTCCCTGTGGTTACGTGGGTTCCTCCGGGTGCTCTGGTTTCCTCCCATACTCCAAAAAACATACTAGTAGATTAATTGGCTGCTATCAAATTAACCCTAGTCTCTCTCTCTCTATGTGTGTGTGTGCTAGGAAATTTATATTGTTAGCTCCAATGGGGCAGGGACTGATGTGAATGAGTTCTCTGTACAGCGCTGCGGAATTAGTGGCACTAGATAAATAAATGGTGATGATGATGATGATGATTTGCTAGAATCGGAGGTTAATACATTTTCCCTCAAGTATTAAAATTGGTCTTCCATGTGTCAGTTTACATTACCCAAATGAGGTTTTATGCTCCCTATAGTCTAGTTTTGAATAAATGGTAGCTCCTCAGGTGCGTCACTGGACCTCATCTAGGAAGTGCACTGTACATGCGGCACAAAGTGCATTAATTTTGCACCGATAAGTCTATGTGGTCCATCCAGTGCACATCAATGGGCATAACTACCGTCAGGAGATGCCTACATAAATTATAATTGCACCTATGATTGTGGAGAAGCAGTAAAATCTGCAGATGCACACTGTGCAAAAGTGCAAATATGTCACATTAAAAGTCCAACCACCTACCTTCGGAACCAACCATTTCATTAAAAAAAACATTTCCATGGCTGATCATCTTAATATTATTTATGTAGCATGACAAATTTTATGTGATGCACAAAAATCTAATGGGCAAATGCACTTGGGTTCAACTCTAAATCATCCGCTAAGTGTATATGTTAGCTTATAAATATCTCTTATAAATGTTATAAATAAATTGGATTTGTTTACTTGTCTCCATGTATCAAAACAGATTTTCTAAACATTGACTCATAAGGTTATATTTATAGAAAATAAAATACGCCATAACAAAGCAATGTTTAAAATGTATGTGTGAAGTTCAGACAGAATTATTCATATACCTCTGCAAAATGCAAATACCTGTATGGCAGGATGTGTTCCTTGTATTTACTCAAAACACCCACACATGCATAACAGATTAAAAAAAAAAAAAGCTGTTCTTGAAATAATACCAAACAATGATGCTACACTCATCTAATGCAATGAAAATTGTGTCAACAAATGAATTGTTACCAATTCACACATTGTGATTGTGAAAGGAACTCATAACCATTGTACTGTGTGAGAAATGAATGTCAAAGGGTAAAACTCAGCTGTTGCTGTTATATTTGACTGGGGTCAGAGCACTGATTGCTTTCATTTTTCAACGCAGGGACACACGGACATGCAACAGATTAGAATCCGAGACGTTAGACTATTACCTGCGGTAATACAGAGGAGATCATTTACGGAGCACACCTAAAATCACTTTAGCGTTGCACCACTGTGCCTTGATGGTCTGCCCATTGCACAAACACCTCCTGTCTGAACTCTATAACAGCCTCAGGATATTGAAAGTGACCCTCCATGTGTGGAGAGGTGGAAAGACCTTTAGGAAGTGCATTGAGCAGTGCTTTTGCACAAAAGTGACTATTTGCTCCGCACCACACAGGGGAGGGCTGGCACATCTCAGCCCGGGGGAAAACAAGACTCGACTCATCAGTCTATTATAAAGGGAAAAAATGCAGGTGGCCCAGTGACCCAGCCCAAGATAGTCCTCTATGGGACTGGTCCGGAGAGAAGATGCCCCCCTGCTGCCCTCCCAGCCCAGCCAGCCCCTGGCACCACACATATGGAGGTGGATGCCTGCTCTCCATTCTCTGGAGATGCCTTTGCAATACAGAAGTATGGCTAGGTGTCCAGACAGGCGTAACAATTTGAACAGACACAGGGCCTGATTCATGTTCATGCACATTGTTTTGTGTAGCGTGTGAAATAACTCAGCGTATGCCCAGAAACAAACATTACGCAAATAAACCCAATTGCATGCAATTCACCGCCACTGACACGACTGACTACCACTTGAGAGGCGAAAGGGTGAAGGAAAGGGGCAGACTAACGGAGGCCATGGACAGTAAGGATGCTCCAACACAGGTACAGCCCATTCAGGTCCTGTGTTTGTTGTAAGTTCTGTTTCACCTGTATCTTTTGCACTCTCTCGGTCAGGTGTAAATGCCGACTGATAGTGATGACTGACACAGCATAGTCTTTTAATCAAAGAGCAAATGTATGCGTGTCACTAATTATCACAGAACAACTGTGGGCAACTAAGATGTACTATAAAAACACATTGTGTATACTGTATGCGTTAAACTCTTCGTTATTTATGTAATTAATATAACAAGTATATTTGAAAATAATATAAATTGAAAATATTTAAAATATAATATTGTTAGTAGTTTTTATATTCATTTGTTATAAAATAAAAGTTTTATGTGTTCTGATGAGAACTGTTATTGTACTTAGAGTACCGATGTGCGCCTCTCGTTCTATTGGTACATGAGTTTGGTGGTGTCTTATGAAATTCATATTACAGACTTGTCTGAACTTTCAAAAGTTATTAACAAGTCACAAAACAAAAAATAGATAAGAAAATGATCCAAATACACAAAGTACAAAACAAGATAAAATGATAGCGGGAATAATCCTCTGCCTCCTTATGTAATAAGCCTAATAAGTCTCACATTAATGACACACATATACCAGCTTTGATAGCAAAACATTTTACATGAATACCTGTCATGTGGGATTGGATAAAAGCTATTCGACTCCTCCAGTCTTCAATACATTTTCACTCCCAAATGACAGATCAGACTGCCTGGTTTGTGGTTTTCTATAGTTAGCTATGTTTTATGCTAATTTGTGTTCGGAAGTCTGCCAAAGTATGAGCAGGTGTCTATGTGTATACTTAGAATACAAACAAAAGTGTAGTCGCTTACTGTAAACTTACTTGTTCCTTGTTTTGATGTTTGAATTGTGGGGAAACATCTAATAGGGATATTGACAGAGAATATGTGCGGTATTCTTTATTAACCTGCAAAACCCAGCTTAGCTATCCAGCCGGGGGAAGACAATAGGGATTCCTGACATATAAGAACAATCACTAAATAATGTGGACTTGCTACTCTAGCAGGGGAAACCACTGTATGGACTGAGCCAATTCACCATGAATTAGGGACACCCCTGAGTCAGGAGGTACTTCCTGCCTCATACCTCAATGATATCACTAGTTACTAGTATATTAGTAGGATGCATTCTCATTACAAGTGACACACCCTACAAAATGACTGGCTGACTGTAAGTGATTAGTTAACTTTAAAGTGTACATTTTACTTTCTACTGAACATGATATCAACATTGGTTGACAATAGAGCACATCACCTACCGATTGAATTGCTGGTTTCTGCATCCTTAGATAGCCCTCTGTTCTCTGATGGGTGGTGTAGGTGCATCTCCCTGGAACCTACCTCTGCAAAGTCTCAGGTGTCACCACCAAGATACTTCCACATCTCCCTCTCTCTCTCTCCTAAGGGCAGTGATGGCTAACCTGTGACACTCCAGGTGTTGTGAAACTACAAGCCCCAGCATGCTTTGCCAGCTATCAGCTAGTTATCTACTGGCAAAGCATGCTGGGGCTTGTAGTTTCACAACACCTGGAGTGTCACAGGTTAGCCATCACTGCCTTAGGGTATTGTGGGTGGATAAGTGAACAGCTGCCCCTGCACATGTAGGTTTAGTAACAAGAAAGGTGTTATACAGACACAAGCAGAATATAACAATACAGTCTCTCGATATTACAAGTAATGGGCGCCATAATTGGAGGCAATAAACAAAGAAAACTTTATTTAAACCTCACAACTTTTTACTCCAGCACAGTTCTTAGTTGCAAATAAATGGTTTCAGTGGTCAACTCATGAGATCAAAATCACATCTAGCCCCATAGCCTCACATGTACTCCTGCAGAGCATCGCTTCTCCTCGAATTCTTAGGCTCTCTGAATCTTCTCTGGGCAGTCTCTCTGTTGTCCAATGGCTGCAAACTGTCTTGTTCTCTTAGTTGACCCAAATTTTCACTATATTAAGGGAAACCCAAGCTCATGGTCTTCTTACTATAGAGGAAGCCAGCGCAGGTTGTATAGCAAAGGCTGTAATCTGCAATACAAAGATTTGTCTTTCAAAATCAAGTAATTTGTGGTGATTTTGATTGATTTTTAGCAACTGACAAAAAAAGGGGATTTATGCTCAACATATCGTAGCTTTTCTCATTCATTTCAACAGCACATTTATTTTAATGGTGTTGTGTGCTACATATAGAAATCCCATTGGAATGTATGGGTCATTTATATGAATGGGTCATTGAAAAGAATGAAGCACCAGATCATTCTTAACTATTTTGTTATAGACATATAATTTATTGTTATTGATGTGGGATCAAAGCAATAAGTCCAAGGGACTGCTCTCAATGCCAATGAATCACAAGACCAGAGTGGGAAACTGCTTGTGATTGGTTGGTGGAGAAGAGGAGGCCAAGAACTTCTGGCTTTGATCATTTAGCAGTGCTAGTGTACTATCATGTCTTTTTTTGTTTTAACTTTTTTTCTCTTCCCCTATTGGATTACAATGGATAAACAAAGAAGAGAAGAATTTTATTTCTCGGTGGCCTACGGAAGATCAAGAACAAAGAAAGAAGAGAAAAATTTTATTTCCCATTAGACATCCACAGATCAAGAGCAGAAGATTTATTTTATATTTAATAAAGTGGAAAATTAAGGTTTGGGGAGTGTTTTATTCAAATAAACTTTATCTGTGTGTGTTTATTTTTAATTCTTAAAAATCTAGTACAGCGTACAGTGGTCTTAAGGACCTTGGTATTCTCTGGGAGGAAGGGGGGAGCGATGTGCTTTTTTTGCAGGCCCCCATTCAGCATTGAGGCCCCAGCCTTGCTGTGACTAGTCTGGGGATTGTTTTCACTATGACAGTGGACTCCATGATCGTCAGCTTCCCTGTTTTAGTGTCCGCCGCTCGGGTTATTTAAGGAATTGTTGGGGGATAGCAAGCTGCCCTGTACAAGTTTTCCCCTTCAATGGCACATTCATTTCATTTGAGTTCCAGTGTGTGGTACATGTTGAAACTCAAATGAAAGTAATGGGAAAAGCTTTGCACTTGAAAAGTAATATTTTAATTTAGTTTGTTTCATGTTTGATTGGTGACTCCAGGAATCCCAGTGAAGCTTAAAGCTGCCTGGTTGAACATACACTTCAGGATCACTGTTCTGGAGCCGATAGAGAAAAAATTATTTTAACACAAGTATTTTATTCCGATTGTGGTAGACACATTCTCAGAAGTTTCAAACTTCATTATCAATATCACATTTGTAGCTCAAAGTAAAGACTCCAATTTACTACGGGCAGCACGGTGGCTAAGTGGCTAGCACTTCTGCCTCACAGCACTGGGCTCATGAGTTCAATTCCCGACCATGGACTTATCTGTGAGGAGTTTGTTTTTTCTCCCCGTGTTTGCATGGGTTTACTCCAGGTGCTCCGGTTTCCTCCCAAACTCCAAAAACATACTAGTAGGTTAATTGGCTGCTAACAAATTTACCCTAGTCTGTCTGTTTGTGTGTGTATGTTAGGAAATTTAGACTGTAAGCCCCAATGGGGGCAGTGACTGATGTGAGTGAGTTCTCTGTACAGTGCTGCGGAATTAGTGGCGCTATATAAATAAATGGTAATAATAATAATACTATGATTTTCAACTGACTAAAGGAAATATCTAATTAGCTATATGAGTTATACATGATGATTCATTTTGTGCTTTTTATTTGCACTGGGTTTGCACATTGTTTGTATCACAGCCTATGTGTGATGGCTGTTTTTAGAGCTGATTGAAACTGTTTCAAAATATTTTCATGAAATCAAATTTTGCAACAGAATAGGAAAATCTGGCAAGGACCAAAGTTCCAGCATTTCACAATGTATTTGTAAATTTGCATTTTGTGAAATTTATAGTCAATTAATAGTGCTGGGATGCCAACAATCAAGATATTTTTACATATGGTCTGGGTGGGGTATGACTGGGAAGGCCAAATTCGTATTGAGACGAATATCACATAGTAGAACAGTTTTAAAACTTTCACTGACCTCTAGCTGTTTACAACTAAGTTTTGTTTGTGCAATTACAAGCTTAATGTACTGGTGTTATGCCAACATGATGTGGACGATACCCAATGTTTTTAAATTGGACGCAGTTGTGCCCTGTAGAAGAGACACAGCATATACAGATTGTCAATACAGATGTTCTTAAATGCGATACATGCAAGCTCCCACGTTCCAGCACAAATGGATTGATATTGATACCCTCACGAAAACACCACTCAAGACAGCAAGCAGATGTAGTCAGACACCAAATTGATGCAAATATTGGTTTGATTCTTAAGTTAATGGTTAATGATTGGCAGATCCTTCAGATTGATCAATAGAAAGACTGAGAGGCAGACGCACACGGGAAGACATAGATATTGTGGAATGATTAATGTTTAGTTATTGTAGGTAGAAGGGAAGCAAAGGCAGACAGAGAGATCCTTAAAAATGATAAATAGGTAGCGTGAAAGAGATGGACAGATCCAGAAGCAGACAGACTGTGACAAAGAATGATATATTATTACTTAAACACATAATATATAGAAACATTATGGGAATTTTGTGGAAATCATCAATGCATTAACACTTCCAGGTAAAGACATCAGTCTGTTAGTTGGAGGGTTACAATCCCAAGGGCAGAACATGTTATACAGTAAATAAAACATAATAAATGTTATTCCTCAGCTGATGCATGGTAATGCTTACAGGGGACGTCTTTCTGGGGCTACAGGGAGGTCATGTTTAAACTTTGGAAATAATAAGCATAAATATGAGAAAAGCTTTGATGCATAACTCTTTATTTTAATAGCTGCAGTATTTTGTATATGGGATAATATACAACCTGTCCCGATACCGATTGTGCATGATAAGAATTTTAGAAGTCACCAACATTCTCTGTAACAAGTCCTGCATATCAGGGCCATCTTAACAACCTTATGGGCCCCCGGCAAAGCAGTGCACCCGGGCCCCTATATATGTAAAAAAAAAAGACCTTTTAATCGGCTTGTTCTCCGATCCTCTTCTCTTCTTTTTTCCGATTCACTACTGCTGCTAACTCTTGCGCACGCGGATGTGACTCCTCCGTGCTGTGTTCCGTAATGGAAATGTCGGGCGTGCGAGTGCAGCACGGAGGAGGAGACCAGGGAGGGAGCCAGAGCCGGAGCCGGATTGCCTGCTGACGTGACCGCGTGACTGCAAGGTAAGTATTTTTTTTTTTCAGGATTTTTTTTTCATTAAGAGCGCTGCCTCGGACGGGCCCCCGGGCACCTGCCCATCGTGCCCAGTCAAAGAGACGACCCTGCTGCATATGTAGAAAGGCCCAGACTTAGGGCACCATAATTGCAGAGACAGCACCTGCACCATGGTCAGCTGTGCTTGGGTTATGGCATGTCACAGAAAATGTTACCTAGGACAGCACAAATTTTCCAGCCTAGCCTAACCCTATGATATTAAACATTAAACAGAAATACCAGTGCTTTTCTACAGGACATTGCTCTCTTAACTGACTTGTAATAGACTTATAGCTTACAGTACATGGTATGTTATTTCTTATAATACATATATATTTCTAATGATAAATGATAAAATGATATCACTAATTACTTCACTGTGCATGCTTTACAATTATTGATAGTATTAAAATCTATTAGCATTAATAATATTAGTAATGTTGGGCCTGATTCATTAAGGAAGGTTAAGCAAAAGTAAGTAACTAAGGAAAAACCATACTGCATTGGAGGGGAGGTAAATTTAAAATGTGATGGCAGATTTATATTTGGTGTAGGCCATGTCCTAGATCAACTTTAAATTTCAGTTTACAAATAAGCTATCAAGTATTTGTGTGCTACATGAAAGAACAGCCAGTATTTTCCTTATGTGCAAAATAATAAGCTCATTTGCACCCCTTGCATTGCAACATGGCTTTCTCCAGAAAACTTGAGTAAGAAAACTTACTCAATTTTTTGCTTAACTTTCCTTAATGAATTAGGCTCATTACCATCTCAAAATTAAGTATTAGAAACAGTTGTAGAAGCACTGGAGCTAGCTTAAACCCAGGAAAAAATGGGACTCTACGTATAGTTTTATACATAAATACTCCTATTTTGTGGTACATATAGTGAAATGCGCAATGTGCTGGTTACTAACTCACCTTCCGGCTGAAGCCCTAATTCATTCTAACTATTCTCTTTACCTAATTGTCACATGTTTTTTTGGGCATAGTGATATATTTGTGTCATTTGTTATTAGAAATATTCATGCATTTTAGAAAAAAAACATACCCTGTATATTAGCGCGTTTCTCCTATGAAATGTATTCAATGTAAAAAAGGCGCCCTATCCAAAAAAGTGGCCAGGGTTCAATTATAGCCACCTGTGTGGCAATGTAATCTGGACACTGCAAATAACTCTACAAACCCCCTCCCCCTTCTATTTGAAGAAATGGGCTATATAAGAAATTCACATGTGCACAAATACCGTATATACTCGAGTATAAGCCGAGTTTTTCAGCACATTTTTTTGTGCTGAAAAAGCCCCCCTCGGCTTATACTCGAGTGAGGGTTGTCCCGCCCATTTAAAAAATGATTTTTGGTCTGAGAAAGCCGCCGTACAACTGTGATTGCTGTGGTGGGTTTCCGTGCGTCTAGTGGGCTACAGCATCGCTACATCACTGGCTGACCCTACCGCATGCCCACCACCACCGATAGCGAGATCATTACAGACATAGATTCCACTTACCTCAGGTAATTATACAACCACCGCTAGAAACACAGGAGTCACTCAGACTACAGTGCGCACTCCCCCAGTGCTTATCCGGTTACACCATCGCTACCAACAGAGTCCACATAACAGGCGTTATCTCTTCCCCACTCAGGTAATTATACAGCCTGCACAAAGAGGTACACAGGGGCAAGTCGCTGCGTTCCACCAGCTCCCAACTCATATCACACAACGATCACCATTAACTTTGGCACTTTTTATTCCTGGTCGTATTAATACAGGATTTCATGCAATCCACCATCAGGATCCACACACCACTGTATATATCTCCCCTCTCGGGGATTCAAGGTTCCAGCTCACTTACTGCAGACAGCCTATTATTTATAGTACAAAACCTGTTCAGCACATGGAAATAGCTGCTGCATTTCCCACCCTAGGCTTATAATCGAGTCAATAAGTTTTCCCATTTTTTTGGGGTAAAATTAGGTGCCTCGGCTTATATTCGGGTCGACTTATACTCGAGTATATACGGTAATAATAATAATAATAATTATTATTATTATTATGATTTCAGAGGGCGAGGGGGTTTGTAAAATTATTTGCAGTGTCCAGATTTACACTGCCACCCCTTTGAGTTTATTGATAAATTAAAAATGCATCCCGACACTTATAGACCATGACTGGCAAGACCTATTTGGGTCACCCTTATTATCCCCTTCAGTTAACAACAAATGTATCTAATTATTCCTCTTACATGCTTTTACCTTCCGCTGCTACATTACGTAAAACAAGTACTTCAGTACCATCCATAAGTGCAAAATGTTCTCAATCTGACTGTGTCACTAATTATTGGAACTGGTTTTAAGGCCACAAACAAGTATGTGGTACAATCCCCAAATGACCCTGATTAGAATTTGTGCATCAAAATTTGCAGCACATTTGCTATTAATGTTGGCTGTTTGCGTTCAAGGTCTACAGATTATGGTTTTGCATTAAAAATTGTGTTTTTTAATATTTTTAAACACAATTTAAATAACATTTTAAATAATAGAATTTCAACTTTGGCTTCCTATCCAAAAATGAAGGTCTAAAAAGTCATATATTAAATAGAATATTTGTTCACATATGCTAAGATGTACATATGTAGAGATACATGGTGCTCTGCCCAAGAAGAATATGTGCACAAGAAAAGTTTTTTAACATTTTAGTTGATAGGAAAAAACGTATTCGCTATTAGATTTTATTTAAATTTAATTTATTTATTTTATTTTATTTAAATAAAAAAATATATTTTTATATTTATATATATATTCCTTATCGCATATGAATGAAAGTAGAAAATAGTTTTTTAAAGTATATCCACAAAATCGGAATATATGCATGATCAATGAATGAATGAAGAAATCAACTATCAACGTCAGAGTTGAATTTTCAATCAGCCAATCAGAAGAGGCTAGATAGAGCTGGCTGCCATCATCAGCGGGTATTTGCTCCACCCCTCAGTTACTGATAATCCCAATTATGCAAACATACCCTGACTGTACTCAGCCTACATTAGATTGCTTCCTGTCCCACCTCTCCAATTGCAATCGGGTGCAGATGTCACAAATTTGGGGATTTCACATTACGGAAATAGGCGGTTATCTAACTCACCATCAGGCACTAATATGTTTGTAGTCCGCCCTCAAGGCTCACCATTAAAAACACTTAAAATGTATCAATACAAACGTAAACATGTTCCAGCTGGATTGAACATTTAGGGGTATATTTACTAAACTGCGGGTTCGAAAAAGTGGAGATGTTGCCTATTGCAACCAATCAGATTCTAGCTGTCATTTTGTAGAATGCACTAAATAAATGATAGCTAGAATCTGATTGGTTACTATAGGCAACATCTCCACTTTTTCAAACCCGCAGTTTAGTAAATATACCCCTTAATGTGTTATGCAGTCTTTTATGGTCATTAGCAACTTACAATAAACTTTTTCCTACAAGAAATGCTGTATCGAGTTATATTGGATGACATTATTGAAGAGATTGTTTGCTATTTTTGGGATCAGGAAGGATTTTTTTCACCCCCTGTTAGGATAAATTGACGGCTGCCCTGTTGGAAGTTTTGAAGATGACCTGTTGCTTTTCTTCAACTCCACTTTATGACTATAGAGCTTGTGTTTTATATATAGTGTACAATGTATCCCCATTGCTGTCTATGGCTATAAGTGATAACCATCAGAATTATCTTTAATATATTCATATTTGGGGAGCCGAAGTACCCACTTCTCAACCATGCTCTTCATCTTGCCCTTTACGCTATCTGTCAGACCACCCAACTTCTTTGGTTTGATGACTGTTTAAGATTTCCCTGTTGGGTTCCATTAGTTCTCTTGTACTACGGCCATCAAATGCCTTGTTAAAGCACTGTGAAATACTGTATTTCATATACAGTGTAAATAACGTATTGTATAATATCTTCTAATCTGCTCACCTGGGGTGTAACAACTGAATCGGCAGCAGACAAATTGGCCTTTCAACACAGGAGACACAGATCCATAGTTGACCTCATCACTGGTGACCTGACTGTGCAGCCTGCTGTAATAACATGCTGGTGGGAGCAGGTCGGCAATCTAGGGATTATGATGCAGTCCATGCTGAACAGGGGAGAGCAAAAGGAGCCGGGAGCAGATAAAAGCAATGAAGAAGAAAGAATGGCATTATTTTAATTTGTTTCTTCATCATCAACATCATCAGCTATTTATATAGCGCCACTAATTTCGCAGCGCTGTACAGAGAACTCACTCAGATCAGTCCCTGCCCAAATGGAGCTTACAGTCTAAATTCCCTAACATACAGAGAGAGAGACCAGGGTCAATTTGATTTTTTGTACCCAGGCACTACAAAGAACGTCATTGCCATTAAGCTCATGAGAAAAAAAAAGTGATTTGTAGTCTTCTAAAAAAAGCGTATTGTCATTGATAATACCTGAAGATGTTACAGTGATTATGGGGGATATTACTGTAAACTTACCTTATTTATCTCTGTCTTCCGGGTGTCTGTAAATGTGTTAAAAAGGATATACAGTTAATAATAAGCCTAGATTTGTCTGCAATAACGCAGCAGTAAAAGAGATTGTGCATTAAGGCAGGTGTTGTTTCCAGATACTCATTTGCTCTTTCCCTGCTTTTCTCCATGTTACTCCATGCAGTGACTAAGACAGGCAAAATTTATCGCCGTCGATTTTTTCACAGTGTAAGCGGCATTAATACACATTCTGGAAATGTAATAACTTCAATAATTGCAGCAATTACTAGTCCCTCCTATTGTTATCCATGTCTCATTCTCACATACTGGCTCAGCTCGTGCTCTAAATTGAAATACTTTTGTATAGGTTAAGCGGTAATGTTGAATTAACCCAATAGCCTCCTGGGTATTTTTTTTTTATTATGTATTTTCTTTGCTGAGTAGAAAAGTCTGCTTTTCTAGTGATCTTGTATAGCAAATTGCTTTTTTTAAATAAAGTTGGGGCTTGAATTGTATTTAAATAAAGTTGGGGGTTGAATAGTATTTGTTTTACATATATACAGCAAATATTAGGTGATAGAGATTTCACTATCAGAATATAAATGAAAGAAAAAAACTTTATTGTTAAACCTTCCACAAAATAAAAGTGTATAGAAACAGAGCAACATTTCAGATGCCCTATACAGTCCAGCCTTGGTTCTTGGAGGTGGTATTACCAAGTTTCCAATAGGCAGAAACCGTTACCATGGGCAACAATGATCCTTATGACAGCTACATTATCATTTTGTGGATTTGGAAACCATAAGGAACAGCTATGTTGTGTTCTACACAGTGATATCAACATAGCTTTAGACATATAGGAATAGAGAAAGTTAAAATGAACCTGCTAATGTATACATGGATCCTTCTTTATTCCCCACCTCCTCCATAATGATTTAATACTGCATTAACTAGTCCTCTGCACCACCAAGGCCAGAACCATCTAGTCCTCTGTTCTATCCAGTTGCCCCTGTACCACCTAGGCTAGAACCATCTAGGCCTCTGTTCCATCCAATTGTCCCTGTACCACCTAGGCTAGAACCATCTAGGCCGCTGTTCCATCTAATTGTCCCTGTACCACCTAGGCTAGAACCATCTAGTCCTCTGTTCCATCCAGTTGCCCCTGTACCACCTAGGCTAGAACCATCTAGGCCTCTGTTCCATCCAATTGTCCCTGTACCACCTAGGCTAGAACCATCTAGGCCACTGTTCCATCTAATTGCCCCTGTTCCACCTAGGCTAGAACCATCTAGGTCACTGTTCCATCTAATTGCCCCTGCACCACCTAGGCTAGAACCATCTAGGCCTCTGTTCCATCCAATTGCCCCTGTTCCACCTAGGCTAGAACCATCTAGGCCTAAGTCTCATCTAATTGCCCCTGTACCACATAGGCAAGAATCATCTAGGCCTCTGTTCCATCCAATTGCCCCTGCAGCTCCTCTTATTACCCCAGCTATCCAGACAATAACACCAAGGCACCATCCACCCCTTTGCTAATTAATCACGATATTCCTATGGACCCCTGCTCCTTCTGGGCTCCTACATTACTTGAACTACCTTTGCTAGATTTCTTTCATAGCCTCACACCCAGCCCTACAAGATACATAGGTGTGAACCCCCAGCCCCCTCTAGAGTGTAAGCAGACAATACCAGACTGTCATCCCTACTGATCAGGACTAGATACGGCAGAGAACCAAGTAACTTTGAGATGATCAGAGCTTGATTCGTACAGGGCTGCGTGTACTTGAGTATTGCACGCCCCTACTGTACATTGACTATGGCAAAACGCAGCCTGCTCCGTCTAGTTAACACCCCAAAATCACAACCCAAAAGTAAGTGTCCTTTGCACACAAACATGCAGCGGACAGGGCTGCATTCACGGACGTATCTCCCGATTCTGGTAATGTGCACAGTGATTTTGCGGACGATACGCTCAAATCGACAGATACTTGCCTTGATGAATCAGGCCCTAAATGTGTAATCTGAATTTTTATATGTTTCAACTGTGAAGCACTTTAAGTCCTAGTTAGAAGAAAGGTGTCTTGTAAATTAAATTTTTATTATTATTTAACATTCACAAGTCATGAGCATTTTTGGTCTGTGGTGCAGCTGCTTCTTGGTGTCCCTCGTAGGTTTTGTGCGCAGCCTAAGAGGGGCGCTTCCGAGCTGACCAATAGGAAACTATTGGACCATGCAGTTACATTCTCCCACTGAGATTGTGCCATGAATGGACAGACGGGGCCCAATCTATCCCACTATTACTGTCACTGCCATTGGACCAGGCCTGCGTACTTTCTACCCAAGCTTATCCCCTTCTTTGCACCCTTGTTCACATGACCAAGCTTAACTGGAAAAAGTCACAGTAAATGGTATCAGCCATTGTGTCAGCAAAGTTTGAGATCTAAGGCCCTCACTAAACTAGAGAGCATAAAAACTTACATATACAAAAAAGCTATTGCAATTCAGTTGCATATATATATATATATATATATATATATATATATATATATGTATATAGTCAAGTACGGCTTAATATATTTGTGCTTTTGAATCACTTTTTTAAGTTTAAAATACTGGTGACAATTCCTCCTTTTGCATTTCCTATTTCCTTTTCATTATCTACTTGACGACTCTAAATTGAAAGCACAGTTGCAACAGCCGGATTATGGGCTAGGCGACCTAGGCCTCTACCTAGCTTCTGGTGAGCCCACCTGTAGCCTGGCTTACCATAAGCCAGGTCCCTGGTCTTATTTATCAGAGCCAGTCCTGTCCTAAAGGGGGCTGACCTACCTGTTGTTTGGCTCTTTCCACGGGACTAGCCACCTATATGCCTTCCTGTGGATCAGTAGCCCCTTGCCTTTCCTCTCCACCCCTCTCCTCCTTTTTCCTCCACCTTCTCCTGCTCTCTCCTCCTCTCCCTCTCTACAGACTTGGGGCAGATGCAGAGTCCATATACAAGGCAGACAGAAGTAGATTTTTTTCCATAATTCTGACTACTTTTCCCTATAGTACATCCTAAATATAAAAGCCTAGCGGCGTGTGTTAGTCTGTGTGTGGGAAAAAAAAAGCTGCAGTGCCACCTGCTGGGCGGATTTATACATTGACCTACTAAATTCTTAGCATTATCTAATATATAAAAGTAAAAGCCTAGCGGTGTGTGTTAGTGTGTGTGTGTGTGTGTGTGTGTGTGTGTGTGTGTGTGTGTGTGTGTGTGTGTGTGTGTGGAAAAAACTATTTTCTCAGAAAGGGCTCATCCAATTGACCTGAAATTTGGTATACTGACATTATTTGACAAAAAAATTAGAATAGTGAAGTCAGTTAACTTCCATCATCCCCCCTTCCCCCCGTGGGAGGGGTAGTAAAGGCTAAATTTACGAGTTGAGGGGTCAAACTCATTTTCGTGAGGTAATTTTACCTCATGAACACACATGTGTAGCGGCGTGTGTTAGTGTGTGTGTGGAAAAAACTATTTTCTCAGAAAGGACTCATCCAATTGACCTGAAATTTGGTATACTGACATTATTTGACAAAAAAATTAGAATAGTGAAGTCAGTTAACTTCCATCATCCCCCTTCCCCCCGTGGGAGGGGTAGTAAAGGCTAAATTTATGAGTTGAGGGGTCAAACTCATTTTCGTGAGGTAATTTTACCTCATGAACACACATTAAAAAGGGCGCTTGCGTCGGGAAGTAACGCTCTTTCCCTGAGGAAGCCTGGGCTATGGCCCAAATGCATAACAAGAACCTTTTTAAGACCTTAAGTAGCTTGATTTGACTAGAATGCATGAGTATCATGCACGGGTTAACTTGTACTTAAAATAAAAATATATTTATTCCACTTTGTTGCCAGAAGAAAGCTCTATCATTCCTGAGGAAAAGAATATTCAAATCACATACAAAAAAAGAAAAGAAAAAAAAAGAAGCAAACTGGGTGTAGGGGAAGTTATGATCATGAAGTAAGTAATCATCTGATGCTGTGGGGGTTTTCCCGATTTCTTATTTATGCAATATTCTTTAATTATTTTATTGCTGGTAGGATATGTGTTATTGAATCAATGTTTATTTATTACATAGCACCTTTTCATAGAATTGGCTTATCCCTAGTTGACTTTTAATTTGTGAATTTATTTAAGACAAAACGTGTTTTGTGCCGCTGCATGAGTTGGTGGAGCCAATATAATTCAACACGGCACATCTTCTGCATGTAAACATGTACCTTGAGATATGAAGCTATGAGCCTGACTTATTGGAATTGGTGAACATTTTGGCCTTCTATGTTACTAGAATTGATGATCATTTTGGCCTTCCCTGTACTAGAATTGATGATCATTTTGGCCTTCTACGTTACTAGAATTGGTGAACATTTTGGCCTTCTACGTTACTAGAATTGGTGAACATTTTGGCCTTCTACGTTACTAAAATTGGTGAACATTTTGGCCTTCTACGTTACTAGAATTGATGAACAGTTTGGGCTTCTACGTTACTAGAATTGGTGAACATTTTGGCCTTCTACGTTAGTTTGTTGACTTATTTAAAAAGGGCTTCAGTTCTTTTCTCTATTTCTTCTTTGCTTAACTCAATGTATCCTGTGAATTTCAGACAAGACCAAATGGCAAATCATGCTATGGCTGGGTGGCTGTATGGTTTTACGGCTCTAATAACTCTAGTATTCTACATAAAATATACACTTTATATGCTGCAGCTAAGGTCAGGGCCGGTGTTGGAGTCTGTGCAGCTTCTTAGGTCGCCGCTTTCCCAAACACCTGCTCTTATTCCAATCCCTGCTCTGTTCAGAGCAGGACTCAGAGTATAAGGGGAACACGTCGCCCGTGATAAAAAAATGTTTTTCGGTGCAAGTGGACTGGCGGGACAGCCCGACGCCCTCCTCTCCTGCATACTGGACTTACCGCGTTCCGCCAGCCCTGGCTAAGGTACAAGAGTGGTACCTTAACCAGTTTCACATGGCACAGCCTCTGTAATTGGACTCTATTACATGTCCAGTAGGCATTGGACATGTCAATATAGGTATCCTAGAAGGCATACCTTAAGTCAAAATTGCACTCCTGTCTAAGGGCATGTTTGACTGCCATCCCCACTCCTAAACTCAACTTCAAAGTGAATGTCACTTACAAGCACAATAGGCCACAAGTCTAAGATGTGCTCAACTCTAAAAAAAGGCCACATTTTGTCATGTGAAAATGTGCATTGTTACGTGCAGCATATGGACTTTCATCCAACTTCAGATCAGTCCCATAATACACTAAACCTCTCATGGGCATAATAGAATTTGACTGTAAAGTATTAATAAATTCAAAATTTTTCCTTTGTTCTAACAATGTACTGAGCTGTCACCGGGTCACTTGGCATAGGTGGGTCGCACAAAGAAATGTCAATGTAAACAGAAACAGATAGTATAATTTGACATGGCCATGCGTATCTGCCTAGGCACTCATGATCCCATTTCCCTCATCCACAGCCTTGGCTGCCTTTTCCTAAATTTAAACAATTGGTAAATATCAGTTGAACGTTTCCAGAAATGAGTGAATCTTTTTTTCATTCGACATAATCACAAATGTGGTGGAAAGGTTAAGTCTGTCGTCCACTGTGATTTCTGAGCATTAGATCAACTGGAAAGACTAATAGCAGACTAATAGCAGTTAACTAGAAATTATATGGTGCTATTAGATGAGTATAATAATGTAATTTTCACCATCTGTGTCACCAATTATTCATGCTCCAAAGGTGAAGAGAACCAAACTCTTTCTCTTCTAATCCTGCAAAGAATTTATATACACTAATGGAAGATCAATTTCCTCACTGTAAGGGCTAATATGTTATGTGATAGGTAACATACACAAAGTATGTAAGAAAATGAAATGTATGTACATATGTATTATATTGAACATTGCTATAAAATCCACATACTGTAGCACTTACATATTCAGAGGTAACAAGCGTTCAATTGACACCTGGTGCGCCACAGTTTTACCCACATCACACCATTCACGAGTCTCTCTCGGGATAAAACGAGTGTGGTGTCCGCCTGTAAAAGCAGCAGCAAGCACCAGGCTTTTCCATTCTGGGCTGATCACACTATAAAGAGAAATCAGTTCTGGCCTCCCCTAGGGAAAAGTAACCCAATGCTGAATAGCACTGGGAGAAGGTGGTGGGTGCCAGAGGAACAGTGTAATGTGAAAATTATAGTAAACGCTACTGTGGAAATACAAGTTCCAGCAAGTCTTATATCATACATGTGTCGTAATCCAGTAATAACTGAACATGTACATGTTACTACTACTACATGTACTTCATGTGATTGTTAGAAAGTTGTGGAAGTAAATGGGGTTTCTATTGCCTCCTGGGGCTAGATTTACTAAGCGGGTTTGAAAAAGTGGGGATGTTGCCTATAGCAACCAATCAGATTCTAGCTTTCATTTATTTAGTACATTCTACAAAATGACAGCTAGAATCTGATTGGTTGCTATAGGCAACATCCCCACTTTTTCAAACCCGCAGCTTAGTAAATCTGGCCCCTGAAGTCCTTTCATTGGTTATGCTGGTCAGGGAAACTCAGAACAGCCAAAGTCCCCTCATTCCTTTTGGTGCTGCTGCCATTCTGACATTCTTAGTCTCTGTCAAATGACATAAGTGACCTAACACATACACAGTGGTAGGGGCTGGTTTCACTGGACTACATACAATCTGCAGATGTTATTATTTGTTTACAATTTAGTTGCATTGGGAGGCCTAGTATTAGATACTAGATATAAAGTTACAGATTAATGTTAAGCTGTATCAGTTACTTTGGTGTTTTACATATTTATATGTTTTAGTTATTATTCCCTTGGGGGCTATATGTTACCTTTGATGAATTAAAATTAATTGTACAGATAGGAGGATTCATTTTAATTTGGTTTAAGGGTTAAAACATGCTTTGGGCTTTATATGAGGAATTTAGGAAGCTTCACATTATGTGACACAGTCTATTCAATAGTTGCTGGAGAAAATGTTTGCTAGGAGGGGAGGAGAGGGCACTGTCTTGATTATTGCCCAGGGCTATGGTAATCTTATTACGCCACTGACTGTTATGTCCATTAGCATTAGCACTGCATGTTAGGTTCAAAGGTTTGCACTGCACTATATGACCTCATACCTCCCAACATTTCAGTCCCAGGCAGCAGGACACTGGGCATGACCATGCCATGGAGGGGGCATGGTTACATCACACTGGGGTGCTTTAAAGCATTAGGCTGCCTACTGGAAAACTCCCTTACCCTCCAAACACTGGCGCTGCATCCGTACACCACTGCACTGCTATGGATGATACCTCCTGGTGTTCCCACCTCATAGGCAAACCGAGGGGCGGGGGGTTTCCTAGTGCCTGGAAGCCCCCTCCAAGCCTGTGGCACTGTATAATTGAGGTGGCTGGAGCCTGCCCCCGCTTCACACAGTGCACGCAGCATTGCCCATGTATATTATAGGAATAGGAAGAGTTGGAGAGCAGCCAGGAACTGTCTAATATTATAGCTACACCCCCATGCATGCTGGTCACACCCACTGGTGGCGTGGTGTGGAAACCCTCCTCTACAAATCCTGCGTTTTCCCCTGCAAACATGCCTAAAATTGGAACTGTCTTGATGAAATTGGGACAGTTGGGAGAAATGTGACCTTGAGACAAGACTATGATGTTCAGTTGGGTCACAGTATTTACTCCTGGCCTGTCCAACCTGCGGCCCTCCAGGTGTTGTGAAACTACAAGTCCCAGCATGCCCTTCCAGCTATCAACTGGTTGTCTACCGGCAAAGCATGCTGGGGCTTGTAGTTTCACAACACCCGGAGGGCCGCAGGTTGGACAGGCCTGATTTACTCATTGCCATAACACACATGCTAAGTATTTACTTTTTGACTGTTCACTGAACGGTACCATTATTTTTAATATATTGTGCATACTAACTATTAACTTTTATGGGACAATAGGTATTCTCATTTTGTCATATTTTAAATTAAACCTTGTTATAGCATTTGAAGCCTTAATATAACCATTTCTTTCTGTGGGCACAATGTGCTGAATTTGGTTAAAAGATCACACAGTGAAAAAAAAGATACTAGGTTATTTATATTACTGTACCGCTCCTTAACAGGCCCGGAAATACATACAGTACGTTGCCTGTAAGTTTTGACTTTGACACCGGTTTGATACTAGTGTGTTCTACTTGGACCAACAAGTAGATTGGTCTCCTGCTGTGTTGTGTCTTCTGCTTAGTTACCAAGACATGTATGCCCTCGTGATCACATAAATTTCACGTCCAGCATCTTCACTGTGTTCATTACAGAACGCTGAAAGATTAAAAATAACTTGTCAGAACAGGGAAAAAATTTCATTTGTCACTACTTTGATTTAGCTCTCTATAAATCAGGACGGGACTCCGGCTTTATTAATTGCAATAGTCAGTGGCTGTGGATGGATTTCCTCGCCTTCACCCTTAATTACCCCGCAGCTCAATGCTCCGTGACGAGCATCAAGCACAGTCTCAGAATAGTCAAAATGGGAATGTCTGCATTGGTTTGCTTTGGTGTGTGTGAGTTTGTGTTCAAATACAAGATATATCTCAAGTTACATCATTAACGGTCTGTATTATATGGTGGTAAGAATATGCCTGTTTATGGATTAAAAAAAAAGTTTAATGTAATTAATTCAAACATGATTACATTTAGCAGCGATCCTGGGTGATCTCATCATGCATTGTGACAAGTGTTCGTAAAAAAGAGCGATCAGAACTTGGAGAGAGAAAAAAGGGAGACTAGGTAAGAGGCTTACAGACAATATATAAATAGCAATGTATCACATAGCTACCTACTCTCCTGGAATGTCGGGGATACTTGCGTCATCGTGGCTCCACCCCCTGCTGACATAGGTCAAAATGACAGCTTAGGGGCGGGCCAAATGATGCAATTCTCCAAGTACCGCCCCCACCGACCACCGGACCTCCCGGAACACAAAATGAAAAAGTAGGCAAGAATGATGTATCAGCATATACAATATAGCTGATATACTGTAAAGATTAAAACCTTACTACATTTCTTTCATGTTTTCTTTTTAATTTGGAGAGCAATTATTCTAATAAATTTCTCTTTGTCACAATTTTGCACCCCCAAAAATGTTGCACCACCTCGAAAGCCTTGCGACCTAGGCTGCAGCCTAGTCAGTCTAAGGGATACTCAGGCCCTGGGGATAAGTTCACTTGCTAACATCAAGGCATCTCCTGTAGGTGAGAACCAAGCCTCTATAACAAGTGTACTCAGGCAGTCTTAGTATAAACCTTCCTGAGTCTCTATTTTAAAAGTGCGCAGCAACCATGAAGCGAGGGGTCTGACTCCCAAATCAAATTATAAATCAGTGGTACATAATTGACTTCCTTTAAATGAAATATGTGTGTACCGGTAATTAAAATCACTTGAGAAAAGTGCTGCCAGGAGAGCTAAGACCAATGTGTGCATGAAAATAAAAGAGAGTCCGGAGCTGTAAAGCAGACAATATATAAATTACTAATCAGTTCCATTCAGTTTGAGCATCTCTACTTAATGGTACTGAGGGATCATCTTCAGCATTTCTTTCCTGATGGCATGGTTATCTACCAGGATAGCAATGCCTCCATCCACAGAACACATGGCCGTACAGTGGCTTGATGAGTAAGAAACTGACATGTTATAGTCTCAGTCACTAGATCTGAACCTTATTAAACATTAATGGGAAATTCTGGAATGATGCCTGAGATTTCCACCACCATCAACTAGAGATGAGCGGGCTCGGATTTCGCGAATCCGTGCCCACCCGAACAGTGCGGATCCGACGGGATCCGAGCACTGTTCGGGAACTTCCGGGCGCCGAATGAAGCCAAACCGAGGCTATGACATCCAAGTCTCGCGTCGGATCTCGCGAGACTCGGATCTCATAAATGCCCCGCTCGCGGCCGCCATCTTCATTCTCCCTGTGGTTAGTGAAGAGGGAGGTTGATGTGCTCTGTCCTGCTGATAACTTTACTAAAGTGGTGCTTTGTCATGCTGAGTGCATTAGTACTTTGTCCAGTGCTCTGTTCTGCTGATTTATTTAGTCAAGTGGTGCTTTGTCCTGCTGAGTGCAGTAGTACTTTTTCCAGTGCTCTGTCCTGCTGATTCCAGTGGTGCTTTGGCCAGTGTCTGTGCTGCTGAGTCCAGTGGTGCTTTTGTCCTGTATTTGTTTCTGATAAGTCCATAGCAATTTGTTAAGCAGCCAAAAATCTTTTAAAAAAAAAAAATCTCTGAAAAATATAAAAAAAAAAATATTAAAAAGATATAAATAAATAATTGAAAAAGTATAAAAAATATTATAGAGCAATATATTCTTGCAGTCCAAAAAAAGAGGACCTGCCATTTCTATTACTATGTTCATTGTTTCTGTAGTTCCCAAAAAATAGGAACTGCCAGTTCTATTACTACGGTCATTGTTTGTGTAGTTCCAAAAAATAGGAACTGCCAGTTCTATTACTACGGTCATTGTTTGTGTAGTTCCAAAAAATAGGAACTGCCAGTTCTATTACTACGGTCATTGTTTGTGTAGTTCCAAAAAATAGGAACTGCCAGTTCTATTACTACGTTCTTTGTTTGTGTAGTTCCAAAAAATAGGAACTGCCAGTTCTATTACTATGTTCTTTGTTTTTATAGTTCCAAAAAAGAGGAACTGCCATTTCTATTACTACGTTCTTTGTTTCTGTAGTTCCAAAAAAGAGGAACTGCCATTTCTATTACTATGTTCTTTGTTTTTATAGTTCCAAAAAAGAGGAACTGCCATTTCTATTACTACGTTCTTTGTTTCTGTAGTTCCAAAAAAGGGGAACTGCCATTTTTAATACTATGTTCTTTGTTTTTATCAGTGCAGTGGAATTCAGACCAGTTGAGGGTGATATATTGTGGCCCCGGTACCAAATTGGGTACCGGGGCCACTCCACTACGCAGTCCAGATAGATGCGTATCAACTACATTCAGTGTTGGGTCCAAATCCAAAATTAATGAAAATGACCTGTCATCGTCAAAAACAAGAGGTATTGACGCGCTCGAACTACACCCTGTATATATATGCTGCAGAGGATGTAGGAGCAGGCAGCTGTGCAGTGGAATTCAGAACAGTTGAGGGTGATATATTGTGGCCCCCGTACCAAATTGGGTACCGGGGCCATTCCACTACGCAGTCCAGAAAGCTAACTCGGTGCAACGTTTTGGACTAAAAAGAATATTGTGAGGTGTGAGGTGTTCAGAATAGACTGGAAATTAGTGGAAATGATTGTTATTAAATGTTATTGAGGTTAATAATAGCGTAGGAGTGGAAAACAACCAAAAAACAGGATTTTAGTGCTTTTTATGCTTTTTAAAAAAATAAATCAGAACCCAAAACCCGAAATCAGAACCAAAACCTTTCGTCAGGTGTTTTGGCAAAACAAATCAGAACCCAAAACCTCAAGCTAATCAGAACCCAAAACCCAAAACCCAAAACACTAAAAGTGCCCGGTGCACACCCCTACCATCAACCAGGTGCCAGTTGAGTAACTTTCTATTGGACACATAGGGCTAGATTTACTAAACTGCGGGTTTGAAAAAGTGGAGATGTTGCCTATAACAACCAATCACATTCTAGCTGTCATTCTGTAGAATGCACTAAAAAAATGACAGCTAGAATCTGATTGGTTGCTATAGGCAACATCCCCACTTTTTCAAACCCGCCATTTAGTAAATATACCCCATAGTGCCACATATCTCCTGCACAATTCTGGACATTTGTAGACTCAATACCACTGCACATACAGGTCATACTAGCCTGTCCTTATTTTCTTTGTATACAATTGTTACTCATACAAGCAGAGAATATATAGATTTGTCCCTTATCTGACCAGAAGACAGTGGTTTGTGACCCTGAATAGCTCCCCGATTTATGGCTCCCTTTCGCCCAAAATACATATTGAAGTCTTTCTGTGTCTACTGTAATGTACTGCATGTTGGTGATGTTACATTAATGTAAAATTGAACTTTGCTCTGGTTTAGATCTAGAAGAGTTTATAATATAAGTTAAATGTTCTAGTACAAAATTCCTTGCAGTCACCCTGTAGTTCTCCACCTTAAACCCAACAGTCTATGTTTCTCCTGTCTGCAGCTAATTCTCAGCAGTGCCACAAAAGATCCTGACAGCAGTGTCGCAATTTCACGCCTTGTCAAACAGCTGTCGGCTGTGACATTAAAAATGTAGTAGCCGCTTAAATACATACAGACATGTAGATCTCACTCTGACACGTGTGTAGAAGTCTCATACTCCAGCATGTACATGTCAGGATGGTCGGCAACTTACATCATCTTAAGAAAAAAAAACATTACAGTCATATAACTCCTATATTTTTTGCGAGGAACAGAAACATTGTTCTTACTTCTTGCCAAATGTTAATTACTGGGATCATTTCATGTTCATTATATTTACTTCCCTATGAATAATGTTTAATATCGATCCCTTGTCCACGTATAAAACCCAGTTGTGTATATAATGTACCCAATTACAGAGGAACTATGGTAAGGTTTTTTGATTTTATAAAATTATGATATGGAAACATTCATATAGATTTTTCTGCTGCATTATGGTTAATAATCAGTGCTATAGGGTAGGAGAGGTTTTACTACTAAGGCCCTATACACAAGGGTGTTGAAAAACAACATGTTAGCGGTCAAGACAATACCTTGTACTTTGTCCTTGCATTTAACAGATTGGTTTAAATGCCAAACGACTGATATTCTCACCCTGCACTACCTTTCCCCCGTATTAAGTTATATGGCCTTACCTGAAACCTGAAATAAGACCATACTTGCCAACCTTATGTTGGCTGGGTCCGGGAGATCCTAGAGGGCAGGAGGGGTTTATGGAAGGAAGGGGCGGGGATTTGCGATTCGCGTCATTTTGGGCCCGCCCCCGATGAAGTAATGCCTGTTTTGGGTCTTTTTTACAGTGTAAAAAGACCCCAAACAAACATTACATCACTGAGGGCGGGGCCAAAATGACGCGAATCGCGAACAGCCGCCCCCTTCGCCCGTACATTCCGGCACTAATTTTATGTAAGTGGGCAGATGGGCCAGATGCGGGAGACTTGCCAGCTTTCCCGGGAGTCCGTGAGACCGACCCGAATTTCGGGAGTCTTGGCAAGTATGAATAAGACACTAAGGTCACAGTGTTAATTGTAAATTAATGGTGGCAACGAAAGCAGATGCAAGTTTAGCTACCAGCTAATACCAACAGAACATAAGGATAGCCAGCCGGCCCAGAATCCCAGGAGCTCACTTACGGCGTCAGAAAGACTACACCCCTTCTGGCCTCAATGGGCCACGCTTTCACAAACAATACCCAGAGCATTTGCACAAATGACCCAGACAAAGACATGATCGAAGGGGGAAGAATCCTGCGGCCCAACATAACTCTTGAGCCATGTATTAACCGCTTTCCCGCTTTATACTGTGCCTTGTCTGAATGAGGAGCGAAAACAAGGTTAGCAACACAAGACATATTACAAGTCAAATGAACAGATCATAGGGCGAGAGGGATGGATTATAAGCCTACAAGCCCGGCGTTTAAGTGCGATCATCCACATGCAGGTCTTCATTTATCAAAAATGAGTTTGTAATGCCCCCTTGCAGCACGTTGCTTTGCGTCAAGTAATGAGTGTTAATACTTGTGAATTCTGTGGGCATTGTTGAAATTGATGCAAAGCATGAAAGGGCATTTCATAGACTTGAAAATGCATGTTTAAAGCATCCTTCAGTCTCCCGGAAGATTGGGCCACCCTCCCGGGTCCCGTCTGATCTTCTTGCATAGTTGTTGCACTTTTTCCTTGGGCTCCTCCATTTCTCTCACAGCCCTGTCTGAAAACTGAGAAAAGGGAGGGTTCTGTGTAGAATGACAGATTGCAGCTTGTGATTGGTCCTCGCACTCAAACCCCCTTTCACCGCCATTTAAAGATGATTAGCATAATTGAATAGCTGGTTCTATGTTACATAGCCAGCAGAGCCCTGGGAAAAATGGCTGCATGTACCAGGTGCCAGGGCTCTGACTCTGGTTATGAGGAGCGGGCATGTTAGTAACGTATTTTCTTAAGTAGCAGACAATATGGGAGCACTATTAGTGTATGTTGTGAATCGTCAAGGTCTCCCCTGGTCAAGTAAAAGTCAAAGCATATAAATACAGTTCTAAAAAAAAAATAAAATAAAAAAATATGGGAACACTGGGATTTGGGGGGTGACATGCACATGGAGACTGTGGTTTGTGAGGGGGACAATACATGTGATATTGTATTCTGGTTACAATATCACATGCTCAAGCACACATATATTTTAGCTCCTGTAAATTCTTCTGTCTATTTTATGTGAATATATTCTCATCTTATTTATTTTCCCTCATTATCTTCCTTCCTTGATCCCCTTCTTACACAACTTATTTTTAGTTCTCACGGTTTTTTGCTTTTTGGTTTCTTCAACAGATGGAAACTGTGAGAGAAGGTCATGAGAAAAAAAATAAACCAATCCAAATGCTTGAGCATTAGAGATTTATACACTGTGGTGTTGTTGTTTTTCAGACAGTCAAATTGCAAGGTTTATATCATTGACAGTTTCTGTTAAATTGCGGGGATGTCAAAATCATCCTAAGGTAGTCCAGGGGTTGTTTTATCTAGACCGGTGGCCTTGTTTTTTCAGGATCTTATTAATCTGCCACTTTCAATGATGAAGCAAAGCCATATATTTTGATTTGTCCAGACAACCATTCCAATTCCAGTCTTGACTGACCAGTGCTTCTGCGGCAAGCGGAGAAGTGTAATGTTTTTTTAAACAGATGTGGACAAATGCTTCTGTCTAGAATTGGAATTTTGGAAGGTCTGGAATTTTTTCCATGCTGACCCTTACTCTGCCAGAGAGCTTACAGTATAAATTAAGTCACACACACACGCACACGCACACTTCTTGTACATTTCTGTAAAAGATAAATACAATGCATCAGGGCAAACATAAACCAGGGTAAGATAAAGAAAACATGTGACCTCCATGATTCTGAAACAAATCCATTGTGCATGCTGTCCAATAACAAAGCTTGTGACACAATTGGTCACACCTATAATTTCAATTGACCACAGTACTGGTCCAACCATCCAATGCCGCAATTTGGTCATTACCACAATCTGTGAGTATACGGAGTAATGGTACTTCAATGTGGGTTAAACAAATAACTTAGTGGGTGAAAGTCAAACTCTTTTATTTTATATATACAGACAGGGGGCTCACCATAATGTATATACACACCGCTCATATGGCACCAGTGTCTTTTTCCAGTCACTACGGTTTGCAACCCCGGTGGGATCCCTGCAGCCAGAGTATAGACTCAACAGCCAGGGGGCATAATAGAGTACACAAACAATAGGTATGTTTACACAATAGTTGCACCGTGACCACCCCACCTGGCAACATTTAAGAATATTTAATAGACATAAAATACATACATACTTGGTTAATAAACTATAACCCAAGCATTATTAAGCTTAGTGGACGAGAAGGGTCCAGCAGGCTGAACCCCTGTTTTCAAGGTCCTGACACCCTTATCTCATCACACAAATCACTCTCCTTTTACTCTGTGCTTGAAATCGGACTGTCGCGTTAAATACAGATTGATTGTGTAATTGACAATATCATAGTAACAAGTAACAGAACTGTTCATATATTTAAATGTTGACGAAATTTCTGCAGCCATAACTTTGTTTTAACAGAGTAAATGTATCTGTATGCTGCAATGTACGATTCCAAAAATAAAAGGCAACTGTATGTTTCTCTTCCCACAACACATAGGGCCTGATTCATTAAGGGTCTTAACTTGTGAAACTTCTTATTTCAGTCTCCTGGACAAAACCATGTTACAATGCAAGGGGTGCAAATTAGTGTTCTGTTTTGCACATAAGTTAAATACTGACTGTTTTTTCATGTAGCACACAAATACTTGATAGCTTATTTGTACACTGAAATTTAAAGTTGATATTTGTGTGCTACATGAAAAAACAGTCAGTATTTAACTTATGTGCAAAACAGAATACTAATTTGCACCCTTTGCATTGTAACATGGTTTTGTCCAGGAGACTGAAATACGAAGTTTCTTAAGTTAAGATCCTTAATGAATCAGGCCCCAGATCGTTATCCATTCTGTCATCCTATCCATTCAATCATCCTATAGCTGATTGAATGGGTGGCTGTCCCTTGGACTCCAAATGCTGGTTTGTTATTAGCCAATCTGGCTATACTTCTTTGACCAAATTAAATACATTTAGTTGCATTGTGGTGGTCAGTCTACATGTGTGTCATATGAAACGCTATCTGCACAATGAAGAAGTACTTCCACATATACAGCGTGTGTGGCAGATAGCAAGATTCTACTTTGTAAATAATCATGCAAGTGCCATGAGGTGACATCATTGTATGGGCCTCTTGTGATATTCTATGATATTCTACCTAACTATCCATACTGTGCCTCCCACAGTTCTGTGGCAGAACAAGATATGGATGGGTGGATGAGGCAGAGGGACATTGGCCTATAGCTATGGCACAAAGCTACTCTCTGTCTCAAAATTGAAAAGGAAATGCACATAGATTGGAAATCATCATATAAATTTCTTATAACATTGTACTGGAGGTTGTGCATAATTCTGACGATGTATAAACATGTCTATGTATGCAGGGAAGACACAAGGAGCAGCTTTTGGAACATTGGTGATATTTCTAATAGGTTTGAGGGGAGGCCAGGTCTTAAAGGAGTTGTATATTTTTGGAAATTCTTCACCACTCTATTTCCTTCCATTTGTGTAGCAAATAGAAGGGGGTCCCACCGATGCAACACAGAGAACCTCCACAATTACCTGATGTTCGACTATGAATAGTGGTGACTATGAACAGTGGTGACTATGAACAGTGGTGACTATGAACAGTGGTGACTATGAACAGTGGTGAGCATATTTATGAGTGATTAAAACATTGCGCAAATTAATTGAATAGGGTTTTTCATTTGCTTTTTGCGGTGATCACTTTCTGTCATTCTGTCTTTGGGTCATGATAGCACAAAAAGAAGATAAAAAAAAAAAGAATATATTGGAGAGAAAAATGCCTGTAATTCCTATTAACAACTAATCTCTTTAATTATTGTGGTGTAATACAATCTCCACTGTTTTCATCACATAGAATACTACCATTGTACTAATATAATAATAACACCACTATCTTAGTGACATCTCACCCAAAACTCAACTCTACCTTTCATTTCCTGACCTCTTCTCTTCCCTCCTCTCTTGGGAGTCCTGTTGCCTCTCCACCATCTCCTTCTGGATGTCCCCACATTATCTTAATCTTAACATGGCCAAAACTGAATCCATTGTCTTCCCTCCCTCAAGAGTCTCCTCCCTATCTCACCTCTTTATCACTGTTCATAATACTGCTATCTCCTCTGTTCTGCCTGGGCATCATTATTGACTCATCCTTCTCCTTCACCCTCAAATCCAATCTCATGCCCAACCCTGTCGCTTCTAGTTGCAAAATATTTCTCGTATCAGACCCTTCCTCTCCCATGATGACTTCAAAACTATAGCCCTCATTCTATCAGACTATCCCCTAGCCTGCAAAACTTTAAATGCTCCTTAGAAACCCACCTATTAATTACAGCCACCCGCCCTAAGCGGTATACAACCCTATGCAGTAAACCGCCCTATGCAGTAAACCGCCCTATACAGTATACCGCCCTACACAGTATACCACCCTACACAGTATACCGCCCTATACAGTATACCGCCCTACACAGTATACCGCCCTATGCAGTATACCGCCCTATGCAGTATACCACCCTACACAGTATACCGCCCAATACAGTATACCACCCTACACATTATACCGCCCTACACAGTATACCGCCCTATGCAGTATACCGCCCTATGCAGTATACCGCCCTATACAGTATACCGCCCTATGCAGTATACCGCCCTATATGGTATACTGCCCTATGCAGTAAACCACCCTACGCAGTATTCCATCCTATACAGTATACAGCCCTATGTAGTATACCGCACTGTGCAGTATACCGCCCTATACAGTATACCGCCCTATGCAGTATACCACCCTATACAGTATACCGCCCTATGCAGTATACCGTTCTTAACAGTCTACCTCCCTATGTAGTATACCGCCCTATGCAGTATACCACCAAATACAGTATACCGCCCTATGCAGTATACCGTCCTATACAGTATACCGCCCTATGTAGTATACCGCCCTATGCAGTATACCGCCCTATGCAGTATACCACCTATACAGTTTACCGCTCTATACAGTATACCATCCTATGCAGTATACCGTCCTATGCAGTATACCGTCCTATGCAGTAAACCGCCCTATGTAGTATACCGCCCTACACAGTATACCGCCCTATGCAGTATACCTCACCCTCTTCCTTTCTCCCTTCTCTATCTTATCCACCCTTCTGATTTCTAGATCCCTTACACTCTCACACCCTCATGTGTCACCCGTTTGTCTGCCCCTTCCGCTTTAGATTGAAAGTTCTTTTGAGCAAGGCCCTCTTCTCTCCTGTTCCTCCTCTGTACACCAGTTATGTTCTGTACCTCCTCACTGGTCTCCCTGCCCCTAGACTCCACTCCTCCATTGTCTTCACATCTCAGCCTGTGGCTTTCATCCTGTAAGCTGCTCTCATGGGCAGAGTTTTCAGCTTGCACTGAATATAACCCTTGCACCCCATGCCCATTACAGCTTGTCTTAGCTTAGTTGTGATTTGTCTTTTTATCTGATTACTGTATTGTCCTGTGATACCATGTACTGTTTGGCTGTTTGCCCTCTGTATGGCGCTGCAGAACCATTTGTGGCGTAATATAAATAAAGGTTAATATTAATAATCTCAGATGGTCTTAAGAGGCATCTTTCTTTAAAACAGTCGAAAGCATTCACCACCACAAATGAAGACAGGGAGTCCCAACTATTATGCTAATGCATCCCAACTATGAGTCCTACTCCTCCAACATCCTTTTTTGAATGGGTCTACACCAATTAATTATCACAAATCTCAACAAATTCTCATTAATAGTGTTAATCTCTATATGAACACAAATCTACCATCAACTTACCATAATGTATTATATAATATATTACAAGTATAGACAAATAGTTCAATCATCCTTTCTCTCAGTTATCATGAACATATAAACACACAGTACAAAATCATGTACTTCAATAACAGGACTTCCATATCATATAAACGCTTCATGAAATCCTTACAACAGTATAGTTTACAAGGTAAAATATTATACCACTAATCCACTCCTGCAGTCAGTTTCCAGTATGTTACCCAATTCTGTTACTTAAGTTAACTATTTGTGTTAAATGAATCCTTTTTTGTGTAAGTATATCTTATTTTTGTGTATGTATAGGTGTCAGAGCATACTTGCCTACTTTCTCCAAGTTCTATCTGGGATGGGGGCGTGACTGAAGGGCAGGAGGGGCCAGGGCGCGGCCAAACGGGTCATTTTGGCCCCGCCCCCACAACAAAAATGCCGTTTTGGCCAAAATGACGCGATTCACCACAAATCGCATCATTTCGAGAAGGCAGTTGCGGAATTCGGGAGACTTGACTGCTCTCCCGGGAGTCTGTGAGAGTGACCCGAATTTCGGGGGTCTCCCAGACATTCCGGGAGAGTTGGCAACTATGTGTTAGAGAGTGAGCGAGATTGTACATGTGTGCTAAGAGAAAGATGGGAATAGTGAGCGAAAAGAGTTACGTGTGTGTGTAAGAGAGGAAAATAGTGGTAGTGAGCAAGAGTGTGTATATTGAGAGAGAAAAAGTGTGTGTGTTGAGTGAGAGAGAAAGTGTGTGTGTTAAGTGAGAGAGAAAGTGTGTGTGTTGAGATATTACAATGATAGACAAGTGGCCAAAAAATGAAAATAATGACTCGCTGGACAATGCTCCTAGCTTCTCCCTAAGCAAAAGTGAATACTGTCCCAATATACAGTATTTTCCTTTGCTATGAATATTGGCAGCAAGCCACACACATATTAGTGTATGTAAATGTACTAAATTCTCCAGACTGTGTATGTATTAATGAGAACAAATGAAATCATTGAGGTTTTTAATTTGATAAACTTTGTGCCACGCAGCAGAGGAGAAAAAGAGAAAAATATTTGTCACAGTTCAATCTCAACTAATTCAGAGCAAATTTCGCATTTACATTAATACTGATTTGTTTTGTCTTTTTATTAATTGAGTAAGTGAGATATATACCCTGTTTAAAATATGTTTTTATATTGGCATTAAAGACAGAACATTCACAATATATATTTAATCAATATATTATTGGACAATTATTGCTCAAAGGGAGTGGACATAGTTCAGTTGTGTTATTTGTGATTGTAGAAGCTCTAAGGCAGATTTAAATTAAATGGTATTCTTGGCATTTTTGACTACTTTTCCTTTCTCCTTTTGATCATCTACAGTTTGATCACAATTTTCACTGAGAACCTGATTCATCTTTGGACGTAAGTCCCTGTTTGTGCCATATCTTGCTAAGAAATAGCTCTGCATGTGCTCAGAAACGGAAATTACGTCAATGAATGCAATTGCTTTCAATTAATGTCTGAACGCAAATGACACTTACTACTGCCAATGGCGACAACGTGCAGCAGGGTGTATGGAAGTGGCGGATGAACGTAGGAGAATGTACAGTAAGGGCGTGCTGTGGGCTTGTCGCTGACTGCGACTCGTGCAAGGTCCCTCCAGGAGGGAAGTTCTTAAGGCCATGTCCAGGAGGCGTGGCTAGATGATTGTGTAATTAGGCCATGCCCCCTCGACCAAATTAACGCATTTCTGGTCTACTGTAACAGCGGGGGGGGGGGGGGGGCAGTGCCAGGATGATGCAATTCACTGAGAATCGTGTCGCTAAGGCCCTGCCCCCCACCCACAACACTATTGAAATGGCAGGATACGAGAGGCTGCCCTACTATCCTGGCGTCTATTTATGTATAACCATGGCCTTAGTGCTTAAAGTGTATATACCTGTATATATATATATATATATATATATATATAGATATATATATATATATATTATATATATATAAAACGTGTGTGTTTGTGTATACAGTATAAAAATATTTGTTGTTGCTGTGTTCTATTAATAGCCCCATGTAGCAAGGTACAGCAGTGCATAAGTAAGAATACTTACTGGTATTCCCTAGTCACTGCTGGTATTCCTCTGCTAACCACTAACACTAAGCCCTACGCTAGTGTCTGTATGTTTCTCAGAGCCGCTTCCTGGTTCCCACGCCATCAGCATATTATCTACCCATGTGGCTCACACTCTGTAGGCCAGGGAAACACACACTTAACCTACATATGGAAGTGTTCAGGGGCCTGCTGATGTCACATCTGTAACACTGCCTCTCAAGCCACAGGATGCAGGCAGCAGTAAAGTTGCTTCTAGAACTAACCCGCACCTTCTGTCATCCACAGCAATGTGCTAATCAAAACGTTCTGCCCTTTGCACTGAAATTATGAGAATTCTTTGTGTGAAAAAAATCTCTAGCAGACTATATAAAGCAAATTCTATTTTCTATATACCATGAGCACATCTGCTAGTGTTATAATTATCTATTGATAAAAGCACCGGCATAGTCAACAGCTCTTATAGAATAGTTATGTCCTTGACAGACAAGTGACAACACTATTGTAAAGCATTCTAAAGTTGGAAATGTGCATCCATTTATGCGTTACAGCAAAAGTTGTCAAGTCTTCAGGTGTTGTAGAACTATAAGTACCAGCATGACAAAGTAAGGAAGGGCATATTATTATTATTATTTTCATTATTATTATTTTCATTAATATTATTATCATCATTTATTTATATAGTACCATATAGAAAATGTTTCATTCTTATCAGTCGCTGCCCAATTGGAGTTTCCTGCAGGGATGGGCGACAAGCGGCCCTCCAAGTTTTCACCTGCAGCATCATCTTTATTTATTGTGATTTGTTTGCTACAGTTTTTGAAGGTTAGAGGGACGTACCATTCAGCCCATAAATTTGCCCATCACTGATTTACAGTCTAAATTCCCTGATACACACTTCTACGCTGAAAGAGCCTGGCTCCACCTCTAGGTGTACTGCAGATTATAGGCAGGTCAGAGTCAGATTAACGGGGGGCACCATGGGCATGTGCTCCGGGTCCCTCTCTTGCAGCCGGCCCCCTGGACCAGGTACTCTCAAGGAGGGCCAGTGGGGGTACAGTATGGTACTTGGTGGCTGGCCCCTCCAGCCATCTTCTTTCATCGGCCACGGATCTTATGATCTGTTCCTCCCTCCCCCTAATTGTGCCCTCCTTCCCATCCCCGTCACTGACACATGTCACATGGGAAGCGCACTACATGACAGGTGCCGTCCCATGTATGCGGTGCGGCAATAGAGGCAGACTCTTCGGTCTGCCTCTCCAGCACAGCATGGGTGGAACAAAGTTAGTGTGATGGAAGGGAGGGGGAGGGGATATCTTAATATAAAGTATGAGGACAGACTTTCAAAAAATAATATGTGAGGGAAGGACGAGGGGCTAATGATTTATTGGGTCTATTTTTTTGTGGTATGATGGTGGGGCTATTTAATTTAATTGTGGGGCTATTTAATAGTGCAGCCTTTTAATTTATTGGGGTGGTTTGCGGGCTATTAATTGAACTCGGGGCTGAGTTTGGGGTCTATTTATGTGACTATGAATTATTTAATACTGGGGTTCCTTCTGAGACAGATTATGAATGGGGAGAAGTGAATGCATGGACTAACAGCTGTCTATTGATCCATGCTGTCACACTCCTCTCTGCTATCCACACAGCTCCAACTTTTGCAAAAAAAGTGTGCATGCTGCCGAGTGGAGGATCCAAAAATATAGTACCTTTGCTAAACCATGCTTTTCTGCAGAGAGAGCAAATTTAAAATGTGTGGACAGATTAAAAGGCTTATGTCTGATATCTTGACCTCCTTTATCTTCTTACTATTATTTAACTATTACCTTAAATAACGACACGAGACCTGAGTGTGGCAAAAATTAAATGATTTATTTAACTATGGTGGAGGAGAATAAAGCATTCAGTCCGACGTGTGCCAGGCAAAACCCAACTGTCCCAGCATAACCATTGGGACTTCATCATTTGGGGAACAACCAAACCCCTGGGTTCAGGTGGGGGACCAACCAATCACACCCCGGATGCACATATCTACCTTGACGAAACACCGCGTCCCGATTTTACAGAACCCGGCCATCCTCTGGGCTAGACGGAAAGCAACCACAGGGCAACCCACAGAGGCGGTACCTAAACTGAGACTATAGACGATTCACTCAAAGAGAGGCGGGTTCAACATGCCCAATACCGTAAATGTGCGCCCAAAAACCACTGGCCGTCTCCATCCAGTCTCACGGACAGCCATGTCAGCCGCCAGTAGCGGAGGCACATCCTGAACAGCATCCAGTCATTTCTTCATGTTCACAAGAACCAAACAAACCAGGGAGGGTGGGTGGGCAACGTCCAGATCTGCAATGCTAAATAAAACTCTGCCCATCCAACTTATAGCCTATGTTCCCCTCCCCTATGACACCAGATGGACGGACACCCAAATAGTTAATTATTAACACTCCAGAGAATAATTTAGTTAAAGATACAGCAAAGCTTTTATTTTCCTTCGTTCCTATCCAGACCTCAGTTCTTATTAGAGTTGGTAAAGTGGTGTGCCCAAGCTCAGCAACAAATTGCAATGTGAAAATAACTCTGGTCAGTATTTGTGTGCTACAAGCAAAGTGCCAGTATCTTCTCTGTATGCAAAATAAATGTATTTGCATTCCTTGCATCACAGCACAGCTTGTCCAGGTGAAAATTTGCACCGTTTAGATGGATTGAAGCCTTACGAACCAGACAGTAAAATTACATACTGTTGAACTTCACTGACAGTTGCTGGTCCATGTGTAATGGGTGTATTATACCGTAGTTTTCCAGCCATTATATTACCTATGCACAGCAATTTATATAGAATGCTATGCAGGGCCACCAAGATGATTTTTGGGCCCCAGTACAGCAACTTCTTGGGACCCTTCCATAGCCGCTTAAGGCGGCGTGGTCACACTAGGTTGGTGGCTCCTCCCTGTACACGGGCATGCGTGGGCCCCACCCCCTTACCACCTCTGATGATATGCATGGAAAGCAAATTGTTAGAAAAAAGTGAAAAGTAAAAACTAACAACACACCCACACCATTTATATATTACATTTCTTATTGCTAGTCACCTTAGTCTGTAATAAAGTACACATAAAAGGCATCCCTATAGACCAGTGTTGGCTAACCTGAGACACTCCAGGTGTTGTGAAACTACAAGTCCCAGCATGCTTTGCCAATATATAGCAGCTTATTGCTGGAAGGGTATGCTGGGACTTGTAGTTTCACAACACCTGGAGTGTCACAGGTTAGCCAGCACTGCTATAGAATTTACAAATCACAGAAAGCATTGTGCAATATAATTCTGCGGTTGTGCTATGTAAAACAAAGCACAAAACTATGGCTAGGCATCCTATTTGTGCTTATTCTTCCTGTAATTTCCAAATAATAACAATAATAATAATAAAAAATAAATAAATAATAAAAATATATATTTATCGGAAAAACTAAGGGCAAAATAGACAGAAGTTATTCCCAATAAAAGTGACTTGTAGAGGATCAGAGAAAATGTGTCTTAGATAATCAGGAAAACTAGAAAGTTGCCTTTTGAAAAACTCAGTTAATCAGGACTTATGTGACTTTCTGCTAACTCATATTTCTCAACTCAAAACATCTGTTTCCAGTCCTATAGCTCAGCCGCTACCATGTGTCTTCATGGGAAAATACGTAGTGGACTTATAAGGGGTGAGGGGAGGTGAAAGGGAAACATTTAACATGTTTTCCATATTGAAAACACAGAACATCTTTTTCAACCTAATATTTTCCCAGAATGTCAATTTAAAAAAGTTTTCTTTTCCCCCCAAAACATTACATAAAATGTACATAGACGTTTAGAAATGTTATTGTAATTTAATATTTGAAAATCTGCTTACTATTTAATATACACAGCTGAAAAAAACTTCACAATAATCCAGAATCGCAAAATAGGGTTTTTCATTTGCAAGTTTATTGAGCCTGAAAAGTCATTTAAAAGAGAAGCTCTTGTTCAACATTCCCATTTTCTAGATAGTGCTTTTGCCTTCTACCCACCGCCCTAGTGTAGTGGTCAGTTAGTGTAGTGGTCATTTAGTGTAGTGGTCAGTTAGTGTAGCGGTCATTTAGTATAGTGGTCATTTAGTGTAGTGGTCATTTAGTATAGTGGTCGGTTAGTGTAACGATCAGTTAATGTAACGGTCGGTTAGTGTAGCGATCAGTTAGTGTAGCGATCAGTTAGTGTAGCGATCAGTTAGTGTAGCGGTCGGTTAGTGTAGCGGTCAGTTAGTGTAGTAGTCAGTTAGTGTAGCGGTCAGTTATTGTAACGATCAGTTAGTGTAGTGGTCGGTTAGTGTAGTGGTCAGTTAGTGTAGCGGTCGGTTAGTGTAGCGGTCAGTTAGTGTAGTAGTCAGTTAGTGTAGCGGTCAGTTATTGTAACGATCAATTAGTGTAGCGGTCGGTTAGTGTAGTGGTCAGTTAGTGTAGCGGTCGGTTATTGTAACGATCAGTTAGTATAGTGGTCGGTTAGTGTAGTGGTCAGTTAGTGTAGTGGTCGGTTAGTGTAGCGGTGAGTTAGTGTAGTGGTCAGTTAGTGTAGCGGTCAGTTATTGTAATGATCAGTTAGTGTAGCGGTCGGTTAGTGTAGTGGTGAGTTAGTGTAGCGGTGAGTTAGTGTAGTGGTCAGTTAGTGTAGCGGTCAGTTATTGTAATGATCAGTTAGTGTAGCGGTCGGTTAGTGTAGAGGTGAGGTAGTGTAGCGGTCGGTTAGTGTAGTGGTCAGTTAGTGTAGCGGTCGGTTAGTGTAGCGGTCGGTTAGTGTAGCGGTGAGTTAGTGTAGTGGTCAGTTAGTGTAGTGGTCAGTTAGTGTAGCGGTCAGTTAGTGTAGCGGTCGGTTAGTGTAGCGGTGAGTTAGTGTAGCGATCAGTTAGTGTAGTGGTCAGTTAGTGTAGCGGTCGGTTAGTGTAGCGGTCGGTTAGTGTAGCGGTGAGTTAGTGTAGTGGTCAGTTAGTGTAGCGGTCAGTTAGTGTAGCGGTCAGTTAGTGTAGCGGTCGGTTAGTGTAGCGATCAGTTAGTGTAGTGGTCGGTTAGTGTAGCGGTGAGTTAGTGTAGTGGTCAGTTAGTGTAGCGGTCGGTTAGTGTAGCGGTCGGTTAGTGTAGCGGTGAGTTAGTGTAGCGGTCAGTTAGTGTAGCGGTCGGTTAGTGTAGCGGTGAGTTAGTGTAATGGTCAGTTAGTGTAGCGGTCGGTTAGTGTAGCGGTCGGTTAGTGTAGCGGTGAGTTAGTGTAGCGGTGAGTTAGTGTAGCGGTCAGTTAGTGTAGCGGTCGGTTAGTGTAGCGGTGAGTTAGTGTAGTGGTCAGTTAGTGTAGCGATCGGTTAGTGTAGCGGTGAGTTAGTGTAGTGGTCAGTTAGTGTAGCGGTCGGTTAGTGTAGCGATCAGTTAGTGTAGAGGTCAGTTAGTGTAGCGATCAGTTAGTGTAGAGGTCAGTTAGTCAGATCCTGGAGGACAGAAGGGGGAGGGCAGGAAGATTAGTGGCAGTTTGGACCTGCCCCTCGTCAAAATCAAATGGCAATGGGGCAATGGGGCAAATGGCATCATTTAGACTCCCTATGGGCAGGTTGCAGGAAAATTGCCTGCTCTCCCGGGAGGGCAGGAGACCTACCTGGATTTTGGGAGTTTCCCGGACATTTCAGGAGAGTGGGCATGTATATGATTAACGTTTTATGCATCTATAGCCCTCCAGGCTTCCAATTCGGCTAAATAGTGAAGCAGAAGTGGAATTCTGCACTTCTGTGAAATGGCCTGTTCTGCAGTCAAATTTAATTAGCGCAAAATTTCACCACAGGTTTGCTCATCTCTTGTTTCCATTGGGTGTGAAAAGTTATACCAACTAGACTGAGCTGAAGTATTTAGTTATAGTCAGAAGTCTAGGAGCAGAATTCAGTGCTAGGACTGAGCTCCAAAAGTTTTTAAAGCAGAAAAAAAAAATACTACATGAGATCTACAGTGAACTAACATACACACATTCTACATGACCAGCTTACATACATGCACACAACAGTTGTAGATGTTGCAAGGTATTTGCTAAGCAACATACAGTTTATCCGATACATAGAAGGTTGTATGGATTTTTTCTGTAGACAAAGAGCAATTGTCTGCTCTGTTTTTCGAGAAGAAACAAGACAAAAGGACATCAGGGCAAGATGAAAGTTAGAAGTCTCACATGAAACTAAAATAGTATCTATTATTTACACATTTTCTCTTCTGCCTTTCTAACAGCTTCTCCTTAGCTAAATGTGTTAGCAAATTGTTAGGGGCACTGTAGGTAGACTGACTTTTAAACAGTTAGAAAACATTGACAGTCATTATTATTGCATTAACCTACCTTCCTGGTAAAGGTCAGACTATGTCTCAAGAGATAAATTCCTTCCTTACTGCATGATTTTTTTAAATATATTTTCTCTTCAATCAGCAAATCATCATCAGCTATTTATATAGCGCTACTAATTCCACATCGCTGTACAGAGCAGAACTCACAACTGTCCCTGCTGCATTGGAGCTTACAGTCTAAATTCCCTAACATACATACAGAGAGAGACTAGGGTCAATTTGATAGCAGCCAATTAACCTACTAGTATGTTTTTGGAATGTGGGAGGAAACCCACGCAAACACAGGAGAACATACAAACTCCACACAGATAAGGCCATGGTTGGGAATTGAACTCATGACCTCAGTGCTGTGAAGCAGAAGTGCTAACCACTAAGTCACCGTGCTACCCATAAATATAGACTTTAAAGGCTTAATAAACTATAACCTATACAATTGTCATTGTTGTTAGTTCTTTATTGACCAGGATGATCCAAACTAATCTGCTCAGACAGCTTCTCCTCTATCATCTCTTAAAATGATCGCACACTGGCAGATCTAGATGCTGAAATCAAGCACAGAGGGAACGGAGTTATCCCCAATGTGTCCACATATGTGTGGTCAAATCTGAACAATTTTGATTGTTCATCATCCAGGACAAATGGCCAGTCTCTATGGGTCACAGTTAATGAGGCTAGATGAGGACCACATATATACCGTCAGATGCAGTTATTGTCCAGCTGTCTCAACCATCCTCTGAGATATCCCAATCGGAAGTGGATTGGGGCTGACGAGTTATTTTGGTCTGATACACAATATTTGCGGTGAGTTAAGTCTTAAATGACCCAGTTGGCTGTCAGAATCGCAGGAGGCATGGACACATTTATATTGGTTTACAATACACTATAAGAGACAGATATTGTCTTTTAGAATAATTTAAACTTGCAAGAAAATGAAATTTTTTTGTTTAATAGTCTATGTTTTACTATACCACCTCCGGCCTGCCACTGACAAAAAAGGGGACATAGACAGCTGCATTAGATCTTCTCATTATAAGTCAATGCTGTTCCTTAGGGGTCTATTTATGACCCTTCGTTTTTTTCAGTTGATATTTTTCAATCCTTATCTCCTTGATAAGAATTGAGAAGTAACGGCAATGTATTAAAAAATTTCTCAGGGACAGCAGTGCCAATAACCTTCTGTCCCTGAGAAGTGACTCACATGATCATCTCAGTCTTTTCTCAATTTTGAAGGCTGTGGTGATCTTTTTTTTGTTAGTGCGCATGCGCAGACCGAAAACTTGGTGCATGCGACTAACATCCTGGAAGGCAAACTGTACGATAAGTGACAGGGAGGGATCACATGCTCCCTCCACACATGCGCTGTCCAGCTCTTCAGAGCAGAGTTGACAGCTGCGATAGATTTCAGATATGTTAATGTACGCCAGCTTCAGATGGCGCCAGCTTCAGAGGGCGTACATTAACATGTAGAAAAAGAGAAAAATTTCTCTATGAAGACTTTCATGCATAGCGGTTCTGAGCACTACCCATACACTGTTATGGGGAGTGCTCAGAAAAATGATAGGAAATGCAAAGCAGCAGATATCTGATATATCTGCTGCGATGCTTCAATAATAAATAGTAATTTCACAGTAAACCCCCGAAAACAACATTTTTTTGTGGTTTAACACAGGTGGAATGTTTGATAAATAGGCCCCTTAGTGAACTGTTTCACTCATTTGAAAAATGATTCTGTAATGGAATATAAGAGGGGCTGCATACAAAGGGCCTGGTGTAGAGTCAGACGTAAGTCCAACTGAACAGCGCAAAAAGCACTTTTAGCCAAGGATCTTGCACCTCTCTGCTCTTAGAGAGGTGGAACAAGGAAGGTAATGGTTGAGCCTAACAACGTAAAGGCGTGTTCACGCTCTTTACATGCTATGCTGAGATGAAAGCAGCCGCAGATAGGTCTCTAGGAGACGTAAAAAAAAAAGAAGTAAAAAAATGATTTAACCAGCCCTAGTGCTGTTTGGAGGAGGAAGCATTTTTATTATTTTTTTAACATTTATTTATTTATTCAGTAATCTGCTTTGCAGGTCTGCTCTGGCTGATACACCTAAGTGTATCATGCACACCGGCCCATAAGGCAGATAAAGAGGTGTGTTTGTGCAATTTGCATAGTATTCTGAGCCGCACGGATCTAAAGATCCATTTAACTTGGAATCCGATGTAAATTACGGGATGCAATTTACACTTACCAGTTAAGTGTAAGATACGTCCGCCTCTACATCAGGCCCCGAACTGTGCAACAGATTAAGAAAACACACAACGGCTTTAATAATATACATGTGTTACAAATGTACTATTTATCAATTGTTTATAACATGTAGTCCCAAATGAGTCCCTCTTCTTCATGGGCTGTCTGAAATGATTTACGTTTTAGTGAATACTCGTTTGTTGAAGCCCTAACACATTCAGTCAATGGAAGATACACCTATGGAGGCTGTGACATGCCTAATGCTTTTTCAGCTTCAGTGCTAATGCCTTATTCTTATAGCGTTATTTTAGCAGAACTTTCCATTTTTTCAGCTTACAATGAGCGCTTAAAACGGTCTGTGTGGCGGTCTAGCTCAAATATAATGTATTTCAATTGGAGATTTTTTTCTAGAACTTTGAGAACATTTGCATAAAACAAGCGAAACAGCTTGGGATTGGTCCACAAGCTTGGACTTCGACTGCTGAAGTGGTAACCAGCACAGGCCTGGACCAGCAGCATGTGGTCACCCATCATGTGTGAGGTAGCACCTATCTGGTGGGTGCATTCCTGGAACCTCTATGACAATGGGAGCAAAAACCAAGCCCCCCCCAAAATACTATTTGCTATGCTATGGGGTCCAGGGTAATGGAAAAGCATCCATAGCATACAAATATATAAAAATATATAAAAAATATTAAAAAGGAAAGCAAAACAAGCAAGTACATTTTAAGAATTAAGTTTCATTAAATTTAAATAAAACACTCCCAATACCCTTGGTCACCACTTTAATCCAAAGGGAAATGTCCTTAATTTTCAATCCATAGGGGGGTATTCAATTGTTAGCGAGATGCGTTAAAATTTCGCGCTCGAAAAAAACGAAAAAAAACGCGCTCAATTCAGTTGTTTTTTTGCATTCACCCCCTCGCGCTCTATTATTGGTCCTAGCGAGTTTGAAATGAGGAGTGGTTAAGGCACTTATTCTCCTATAAAAAAATAAAAGTAAATTAATGCAATCAAGAATGGCCCCAGCACTGCAAAGGAGATTGGGCCCCTACACTGCAATCAAGAAGGGCCCCAGCACTGCACAAGAGAATGGGCCCCCACACTGCAATCAAGAAGGGCCCCAGCACTGCAAGCAAGAATGGCCCCCCCTGTACAGCAGAATTAAAGATTTTACAAGGAGGTACATTTTTTTAAATTTTTACAAACATTTGAACAGTGGCCAAGCATGGACATTTGTAAGGTACAAATATTTGTGGGACAGTGGGCAAGCCGGACCTTTCTTCGAAGGTAAAAATATTTGTTGGGACTTTGCGTAAATGAGTGTGTGTAAGTAAAGCATCATAAAACTGAGGATTTCGTCCATGGTGAGGTTTTTTTATTTTAATTAAAATCTATGGTGTACATGAGGGTGTTTACTGTATTTATTGGGGTTTTATTATTTTTAATAAAGATTTGTGGTTGGAATAAGGGTGTTGTGCTTTTATTTAACATTTTGCTTTGTGGAACTACAGATCACAGCCAGCCGTGGGTGTAAGAGCATGTTGGCACTTGTGGTTCTACTACAAGTGCAAACATGCCCTGGGTGCTATGGGTACGCTGGTGCTTGTAGTTAGACAAGTAGCAGCATGCCCACACTATTTAGGACAACATGGCTGGCTGGGACATGTAGTACCACAAGTAAAAAAAATTTTTTTGTTTTTTTTCATACAAAATCCCCATTTATTACCCTACTACCCACAGCCCAGGGGTAGTAGGAAGAGCCCTAGTGCTATCGGCACTGGCCTGGGTGTCCATAGGGGGGTGGCCCGCTTACATTTTTCAGCGGACCACAATCCCTAGGGAATCCAGGCCAGCGCTGAGCAGTCTGTGGGTGTTTAGTCATTATGGCCGTGGGACCCAAACTACATTCCCCCCCCCCGTTATATTGCCTATCACCCCGGCTGGTTTGCCTAGTGCTGGTTAAATTAGGGGGAACCCTACGTCAAATTTTTCACACATCAATAGCCTGCCAGCACTAGGGCGAAGACTAAATAGAGTGGGGAGCAAACGATTTTGCTTTTAAAAAATAAATAAAAAAACATGATACTTTTGGCACAACCACCCCCCCCCCCCCCTTAAAAACAAAAAAATAAAATAAAAAAGTTTAAATACATGCACCACTATGGTTTTTTCTAAAGGGGGAAATTAATTATTATACACTTTTTTTAGTACTTTTTTCAGGTTACTTAACTTTTACACCTATTTTCTTAGTTTAATGTATATTTTTCTTAACTTAATAAAAAAAAAATTTCTTTGAGCAGACCATGGAGGTGCGAGATAAAACAGCATATTTGCCTTTTTCACACTCGGCGTTAAAAAACAATTGAATAGCTTTTTCCGCTAAGGGTTCGCAGCCAGCCTATACTTTAACATTGACAAACGCTTGGAGTGCGATAACACCGTTTCGGTAAAAAAAAAAAAAAAAAGAATAGAATTGCGTGAGAAGTTTTCGCACTCGAAAATAAGGTAAAATAGCAAAAAAATTACTTTTCACGCTCGAACTTCCAAACTCGCTAACAATTGAATACCCCTCATAGAGAGAAAGCCAAACCAAGTCTTCTTCTTTTAATCCACAGGGTAATAAAAAAAAACCTTGCCACACAATGCAAACTACTCCTTTCAGAGGACTGCCACTGAGTAAACTCAGCCAATCCCATACTAACTGTGATATGATTGGCTAGTGAGGAAGGGCAGTCTTGGGCACTCCCTGCTTTATTTAATAGTCATTGAATCTCTACTAATGTGTGAAAAACAATTACTATGGCTGTGCAGCTCCATTGATGTCAATAGGTCATTCATTTCTGTAGCCCAATCATTTCAGTTTAGTTTCTATATGTAGCACACAGCTTCATTTAAATAAATGGGTTATAGGAATGGATAGGCAGTAGAAATCAATGGGAAAATACAGCACAAAGCTGGTTAAAGCTCTTATGTTAACCCCTAGAGCATATGTATACAATATATTCCCATATACATGAATGGACTTTTAGATGTTTTGACTGTAAATAGAAGTAAAACAAGCGGCGCCCAAAAATATCCCACTGCAATAAATGCGGCCACACACAAGCACAAATGGCTATTGGCACATTAAATAGAATGAGTTTTATTTTAAAATGCATAATAACTGCATTCTTTGCCCTTGTTAAAATGCAATTGGCCAAAAGTGCACACATGACATCTTCTTTGTTTTATTTCTAGAAATAAATCATTTAAAATTGGGGTGATTTGAATATATATATATATATATATATATATATATATATATATATATATATTATTTTTTTTTAACCATCTTATTTTGTTGGTGTATTTTGTCAACCATGTGCATCTATCTATCTTTCTGTAAAGTTTTTAAACAAATATGTAAGTATACAACAAACAGTTCTCAGACACTTGCCATATAATTCACAGTGTTGGGGATTGTTTGCACAGTTTTATAGTCAAAATCATCTATCGTAAAACATTTATATTTAAAAACAACATCATATAAACGTTACTTATATAAGAAAACTAAAATACACTGAGCAAATTCATTTTTTTTCCTTAGAGATAAAACGTGTCTTAAAGGGAGAACTTTCGACATGAATGTGACTTGTAAACTTTTTTTTTAGCTGTGGGAAATATTTGGGCTAAGAAATCTCAGTGTTTACAAAATCAGATTCCCAATAAAGTAGTTGACTGTTTCTCATGGAAGGGGGTGCAATAGAAATTTTTCATATAAAAAAAAGCCTTTTCAGACTATTAATAGTGAAGTTTATTTACATGGACATGCATGGAATTACTCTGGACACTGGAGAATATCAATAGCATACTTTCATGTTGTCTTAATTCAACCTGGCCCAGTTCCAAGGCTTTTCTTAACCTCTTCTGAGCTGGAAATTGACTGGATCATATATACCAATATTAACCGACAGGCTACGTGGGAATGACAGCTGATGTGTAAATTTGGCTGCAGAGTTAAATACACCGTCTCACACAGGGGGTCTATGGCAGAGAGTCCATTAGTGGCTCAGACAGAACACGCACATAGGATCCCTGCTGACTTTAAATAAGGTTTTCTGGGCACTGGTGGCCTTTCCAGCACTAAAGCATAAAAATTCAAATACAGTCCATTTAGAGGTTATTCATCAAAGCCTCCTGTTAATAAAACTGGAGCAAACTTTTTTCCATTGGTATTAGTATTATTTAAACATCTAGGGCCTGATTCATTAAGGAAAATAAGGCAAAAAAATTAGTAAGTTTTCTCCTGGACAAAACCATGTTAAGGGGTGCAAATTAGTTTATTATTTTGCACATAAAATAAATACTGGCTGCTTTTTCATGTAACATACAAATACTTGATAGCTTTATTTGTACACTGAAATTGAAAATTGATCTAGGAATGCCCTATCCCAAATATAAATCTGCCATTACATTTAAAATATAAATTTGCCTCCCCCTCCAATGCAACATGGTTTTACCAAGGTGCAAAGTTAGTCATTTTTTTTGCTTTACATTCCTTAATGAATTAGGCCCCTAGATATTTATTTCTATGTTAGTCTGAAAACACCAGTGTAAGCTGTAATTGTTCACAAAAACAATGCATGCAAAAAACTAGCCCATAAATTAAAACATTATTGTTGTGTTATAAAATAATAATTGCTTATTTCCTCATATAACTTGAAGCTTCAGGCTGTGCTACTAAAATTATTCCTTCAGCAGTGATGTAATATTCCCATTACAGACCTCAGTAACCTCTATGGGATCCAGCAGCACATGCACAGCTAAACAAAATGTGGGAACAAATTAAGCTCCACCTCTAGTTATCACTTTGCAGTGGTAGATATTTTCCCGCACTGTTTTGGGTCAGTGAACCTTCAAGAGTCAACATTCTAAAATGTTCACTCAGTGAACTTTTAGAATGTTGACTCTTGAAATAGTTTCCCATCACCCACATAGACGTAAACTGATGTTGCCTGTACATTTTTTTCACTATCCTATCACGCACAAAATAGTTGAGATCATTGCTCATATATATAGGTATATGTGTTGTATTCATTACCAACATGGAATTCGCACAAATCTATTTATATGTCTTTAAGGTTTAGGTCTCTACGGAATGTCCTAAGTAAAATGTCACTCCAAGGTATTGTTTACTTGTGATTTGGGGTGCTGGTTATTTGATGGGCATCCTGCACACCGTGGCTCCGCTCACTTATTCATGCTCCTACTCATGATAAGGATTCTATTTTATGCTGAATGAAGTATATTTTCTATAACGATAGCAGACTTCTCAGGCAGGCGCACACTTCTCAGACAGGTGTGCAGGAATGGTTTCTTGTACCCAACACCCACTGCACATTTGAAGTGCTGATTGGTCAGGGGGAAGGAAGTTAACAGAAGAGGCTGCTAACTCCTCTCCATTCATCCAATCAGGGTGCAGAACAAAATAATCATGGAGACGCCCTGTTTGCAAGTGATACATATCCAGAGTGCAGAGACTCCACACAAGCCCCCAGCCAGCAGTGGTGGACATACTATGACTTTCTGGGGGCAACAGTGGCATATTATGACTTTCTGGGGGCAACAGTGGCATACTATGAATTTCTGGTGGCAACTGTGGCATACTATGAATTTCTGGGGGCAACAGTGACATACTATGAATTTCTGGGGGCAACTGTGGCATACTATGAATTTCTGGGGGCAACAGTGGCATACTATGAATTTCTGGGGGCAACAATGGCATACTATGAATTTCTGTAGGCAATAGTGACATACAATGAATTTCTGGGGGCAACTGTGGCATAGTATGAATTAGGGGCACAGCTATGTTTCATGATATGAATTGGGGGCACAGCTATGTGGCATAGTATGAATTGGGGGCACAACTATGAGCATAAGATGAATTGGGGGCTCAATTATGAGGCATGATGTGAACTCGGGCACTCCTATGTGGCATAATGTGTGTTTGCTAGTCCCATTACTGTTAACATGATATTAGCCTCAATAGATGAGGTGTAATTTCATATATATATATATATATATATATATATATATATATACATACAGGGCCGCCGAGAGGTCTCCAGTGGGCCCCCGGACCTTCCTGGGGGGGCCCCACTAGAGATAAATCTTTTAACAAAAAAAATATTTTAAAAGTACTTTGTTTTTGTTTTGCTCGTGGGAACAAGCATATGGGGGGTCGGTAGTGGCTTAATCCCCTTCAGCTCATGTACTTTCAGATGCCAGATCATGTGATTGCAGCGGTCACATGGTACTCAGTGCGGGCGGGCTGCTGGATATCTTCCTGTCCTATGTGCTGTGCAGTGGAGAATAAGGTAAGAAGAAGGTGTGCTGGAGAGGGGGCATTTGTGACTAAAGGTGCTGGAGAGGGGGCATGTGTGACTAAAGGTGCTGGAGAGGGGACATGTGTGACTAAAGGTGCTGGAGAGGGGACATGTGTGACTAAAGGTGCTGGAGAAGGGGCATGTGTGACTAAAGGTGCTGGAGAGGGGACATGTGTGACTAAAGGTGCTGGAGAGGGGACATGTGTGACTAAAGGTGCTGGATAGGGGACATGTGTGACTAAAGGTGCTGGAGAGGGGGCATTTGTGACTAAAGGTGCTGGAGAGGGGACATGTGTGACTAAAGGTGCTGGAGAGGGGACATGTGTGACTAAAGGTGCTGGAGAGGGGGCATGTGTGACTAAAGGTGCTGGAGAGGGGACATGTGTGACTAAAGGTGCTGGAGAGGGGACATGTGTGACTAAAGGTGCTGGAGAGGGGGCATGTGTGACTAAAGGTGCTGGATAGGGGACATGTGTGACTAAAGGTGCTGGAGAGGGGGCATCTGTGACTAAAGGTGCTAGAGAAGGGACATGTGTGACTAAATGTGCTGGAGAGGGGACATGTGTGACTAAAGGTGCTGGAGAGGGGACATGTGTGACTAAAGGTGCTGGAGAGGGGGCATGTGTGACTAAAGGTGCTGGAGAGGGGGTATGTCTGACTAAAGGTGCTGGAGAGGGGACATGTGTGACTAAAGGTGCTGGAGAGGGGGCATGTGGGATTAAAGGTGCTGGAGAGAGGACATGTGTGACTAAAGGTGCTGGAGAGGTGACATGTGTGACTAAAGGTGCTGGAAAGGGGACATGTGGGATTAAAGGTGCTGGAGAGGGGACATGTGTGACTAAAGGTGCTGGAAAGGGGACATGTGGGACTAAAGGTGCTGGAGAGGAGACATGTGTGACTAAAGGTGCTGGGCAGAGAGGGAGCATATGTGACTATAGCTGCTGGGCAGAGAGGGAGCAAGTGTGATTAAAGCATGTGGACAGAGGGGATATATGTGAGCAAAGCTGCTGGACAGAGGAGGCATGTGTGAGTAATGCATTTTTCTGTAAGAGGGTGGCCTGGTGCTTTTCACCTGCTAGACACGCCCCCAATGATGCACCGCCACGCCCCCAATTGAACGGATGCTGGCACTTTTTTTGGCCCCATGAAGTTGCTGTACCGGGGCCCTGAATTTCTCTAGGCAGCCCTGTATATATATATATATATATATATATATACACCCAACTGACATACCTGGGCTTGACTAGATTTTAGCCGGCACTCTAATAGGAAAAAGGTTGCCAACATCTGCCGTATACAGTACAGTCAGGGCCTGATTAAGGATTCCAGTCATGCTAGGATAATACACCAGTAGCACCCTCCACACTATCACTACCACCACCATTGTTAGGCATATAGGAATACTCCTGAATATGTAGGAGTATTCTCCAGCATTCAGATTTAGACTTTCTTGCTTGTTCTTGCAGCTTTGCTGTCTTCTTACTGGCTTCTGGAAAGTTGGATCCTGCTTTGCCAATGTGCAAAAATTGTATTCCAGTGCAATATGTTAGCAAACCATGAATGATTAGGCACTATAGGTTAAAACACAACACTCCATTATGGCCAGATTAAACTATCCCTTAGCAGAGGCATACATAGGCAATACAATATATGTACATGTGTTGCCAAAGAGCTATCATAAAATACTAACACCCAATGAAAATATTTGGGTACACTTTGTTAGGAACTTACCTTGTCCCCGTTCCGCTGCGCTGTCAGCGGGAGCTGACAGCGGTGTCCATGTCTTCAGCGCTGCCGCACTTCCTGCTTCTCTCTGCTGCTGATCATGTGACTCCTGGGCGGGGAATTCAAACTCCTATATCTTCCCTGCTCTGACACGCTGCCTGTGTCAGAGCAATGTGTTTCCTGTTCCTGGCTACAGTTCCTGTGTCCTGACTCCTGTGATCCTGCTCCCTGTTAACCCCTCTATTCCTCCTACTCCTGTGTACCTACCTGGCTGTGTGACCGACTATTCTCTGGATCTCCCTCTGGCACCGTATACCTGATACCTCCTGTGTACCGACCCGGCTGTGTGACCGACTATTCTCTGGATCTCCCTCTGGCACCGTATACCTGATACCTCCTGTGTACCGACCCGGCTGTGTGACCGACTATTCTCTGGATCTCCCTCTGGCACCGTATACCTGATACCTCCTGTGTACCGACCCGGCTGTGTGACCGACTATTCTCTGGATCTCCCTCTGGCACCGTATACCTGTTACCTTCTGTGTACCGACCCGGCTGTGTTACCGACTATTCTCTGGATCCTGCCACGCACCCATTGCCTCCGTGCATCTACCGGTTACTGTTCCAGACCTACTACGCCTGGAATTCACGGTTAGTGCCTGTACTTGCACCGCATTGTCTATTTTCTTGTCTGCCTGCCATCACTTAGAACTTTCTCCCTTACGTCAGTAGGCTAATCTGGGGGCCGCGACCTGCGGTTCTTCGGCAGCTAAGCCCACACTACCTTGCGGTGGTTCTTGGTGAAGACCGGAAGGCCGTTAGACTCCGCACCCTAGGTAAGCCTGTGCTAATACTGACTAAGGCATCAAGATCGTAACAGTTTGCTCTGACCCCTATCTAACCGATGGAAGCGACAGGGAATCCCACTGCGAGAGTACTACTGGATAACTTAGCGGCTCAGGTTGAGGAACAGGGGAAAAATCAAGAACAGTTATTACAGATTCTGCAGACTCTGTCTAACAGGTTGGATACGCTCCAAGCAGCTCAGATGGCAGCTCCTAATCCTCCACCTGCTCCGGCCCCACAGCCTGCCCCCGCTCCAAGCGGTTCAGCTGTATCTGCCCCCACCACCTCTCAACTCCGCATACCTAACCCACCCAAGTTCAATGGGGATCCTAAGGAATGCCGAGGCTTCTTGAACCAGTGTGCTATTCAATTCGAACTTTTGCCCGGGAACTTTCCCACACAGAAAACTAAAGTCGCCTATATTATTTCCTTATTGTCTGGTCAAGCGCTTGCCTGGGCTTCTCCTCTCTGGGAACATGATCACCCCATTCTCCATAATTGTGCCACTTTCTTGGAAACCTTCAGACGCATCTTTGATGAACCCGGACGAGTCTCCAGTGCAGCTTCTGGACTCCTCCGTCTGCGCCAGGGTACCCTTACTCTGGGCCAGTATGCCCTTCAATTTCGCACTATGGCGGCCGAACTTCGTTGGAACAATGAAGCTTTAGTGGCCACCTTTTGGCAAGGCTTGTCCGATCGTATTAAGGACGAGCTAGCAGCCCGAGAGTTACCCACTAACCTGGATGCTTTGATCTCTCTCTGTAACCAGATTGATATACGTTTCCGTGAACGCACTCAGGAAAGAGAGAGTTCCCGTCGATCTACCTTCCGTTTGGCTCCTCGATTCCAAAGTCCTATTACACCGGAGGAAGAGCCTATGCAGTTGGGAAGAGCACGTTTATCCCAGGAGGAAAGAGAGAGGCGGTTCAAGAATCGTTTATGCCTTTATTGCGGGGAACCCGGTCATGTCCTGAGTCAATGTGGGAAGCGCCCGGGAAACGATCGGACCTAACTGATGACGGAGAGACTAAGTTAGGTATGAACATTCTCTCTCCTATGGATTCTAGTTTTTCTATCCAAGTTATTCTGCAATATACTGATAAACAATTGTCTCTTCCAGCGCTTATTGACTCCGGTGCAGCGGGGAACTTTTTACGAGCTGACATTGTAGAGCGGTTATCATTGCCTAGGCAACCCTTAGATCCACCTATTGCCATTACAGCTATAGATGGCAGTCGTATCATTGGAGGATCCATTAAGAACAGAACTGTTAACATGTCTCTACGCATTGGAGCCTTGCACACTGAGGAAATCTCCTTCTTAGTCATTCCAAAGGCTATCAACCCGTTGATCTTAGGCCTACCTTGGCTCAGACTTCACTCCCCCACTTTAGATTGGCAGAAACCGGAAGTTCTTGCATGGGGTTCAGAGTGTCATTCCCGATGTCTTCCCAGGATTCATAGACCCGCTATGGGTTGTCTCCCAACACCCTCCGGTATTCCTCCTCAATATCATTCGTTTTCTGATGTCTTTTGTGAAAAGGAGGCTTCCAAGTTACCCCCTCATAGACCTTGGGATTGCTCCATTGAATTGTTGCCGGATAAGATACCACCTAGAGGACGGGTATTTCCATTATCTCTACCCGAATCAGAGGCCATGTCCCTATATATTAAGGAGAATCTAAACAGGGGTTTTATCCGGAAATCCTCGTCACCAGCAGGAGCAGGGTTCTTTTTCGTAAAAAAGAAGGACGGCGGATTGCGTCCTTGCATAGACTACCGTGGCCTCAACGCCATAACGAAAAAGAATAGGTACCCCTTACCATTAATCTCTGAACTCTTTGATAGGATCAAGGGAGCTTCAATTTTTTCTAAGCTGGATTTGAAAGGGGCCTACAACCTTATCCGTATTAAACAAGGGGATGAATGGAAGACGGCGTTCAATACGCACGATGGGCATTTTGAGTATCTTGTCATGCCATTTAGACTTTGTAACGCTCCTGCGGATTTTCAAAATTTTATTAACGAAGTCTTTCAGGATTTCCTGTATCAATTTGTTGTCATCTACCTTGACGATATTCTTATTTTTTCACCTGATATTATTACTCATCGCCATCATGTCTCCTTGATTCTTCAACGCCTTCGGTCGCATCATCTGTACTGTAATGTGGACAAGTGTGTCTTTGAAAAAACGCATCTTCCTTTTCTTGGTCACGTGGTTTCTGGCTCCGGATTACGTATGGACCCTGAGAAATTAAAGGCGATTTCTGATTGGCCCCAACCGGTTGGACTTAAGGCCATCCAGCGGTTTATTGGATTCTCTAATTATTACCGCCACTTTATTAAAGGGTTTTCGTCTGTTATTGCTCCCATCACTTCCCTGACCAAGAAATCTGCCAACGCTAAGACCTGGCCACCAGAGGCGGTAGAGGCCTTCAAGTATCTTAAAGAAGCCTTCATATCGGCACCTATTCTTCAACAGCCAGATTCTTCCTTCCCCTTTTTTCTCGAAGTTGAAGCATCCTCCACTGGAGTAGGAGCTATTTTGTCTCAGAAGAATTCTACTGGAAAGTTTTCTCCCTGTGGCTTCTTTTCTCGTAAATTCTCATCCACCGAAAAAAACTACGGCATTGGAGACAGAGAACTACTTGCTATCAAATTGGCCTTGGAGGCCTGGAGACATCATTTGGAGGGAGCCAGATTTCCTGTTACTATTTTTACGGATCACAAGAACCTGCTTTATCTACAAACTGCATCCTGCCTCAATCCCCGTCAGGCCAGATGGTCGTTATTTTTTTCACGATTCAATATGATCATTACCTTCAGACCAGGGTCCAAGAACAAGAAGGCTGATGCCCTCTCTCGTTCCTTTGATTCTATGGATACCGAAGAAGAGAGTGTTAGGTCTATTCTAGATCCAGAATGTATTTTGGCTACTACTCCTACTCGGGTGATCATTCCTCACGGGAAGACTTTGGTTCCTCCACATCTCCAAACTAAACTCCTTAAATGGGCTCATGCCTCCCGTTTTTCTGGTCATGCCGGTATAAAGAAGACCTTGGAATTTATCTCCCGTAGTTATTGGTGGCCGGCTATCCGTTCGGACGTTCGACAGTTTGTGACGGCGTGTTCCACTTGCGCTCAGAATAAAGTTCCTCGTCAGGCTCCATACGGTCTGCTGCAGCCTCTGCCAATTCCGGATCGACCTTGGAGTCATCTCTCCATGGATTTTATCACAGATTTACCCTCCTCCAGAGGGTTCTCAGTAGTGTGGGTGGTCACCGATCGCCTTTCCCGAGCCGCTCATTTTGTGGCATTAAAAGGTCTCCCTTTTGCTCCTGTTCTGGCTCAACTCTTCATTAAAGAAATTTTCCGCCTACACGGCTGTCCAGATATTATCGTTTCTGATCGAGGAACTCAGTTTGTGGCAAGATTTTGGAGGGCCTTTTCTCGTCTTTGTGGAATTAAGTTAAATTTCTCTTCTGCATATCATCCGCAAAGTAATGGTCTCACGGAAAGGACGAATCAAGAATTGGAGAAATTCCTCAGATGTTTCATTTCAGCTAAACATGATGATTGGGTTGATTTATTACCTTGGGCAGAATTCGCCCACAATAATAATTCACACGACTCTACCTCCATTTCTCCCTTTTTTGCTCTTCAGGGATTTCATCCTAAAGTTCCACCCTTCAAAGAGTTAACCGCTTCTGGGGTTCCTGCAGTGGATTCCCTTCTATCGAACTTCTCGTCTAGGTGGGATCTTATCAAACGCAAATTACTTCACACCTCTGCCATCAGTAAAAAAGCATTTGACAAAAGAAGAAGACCGTCTCCACTACTCACTCCTGGTGACAAAGTGTGGTTGTCTACAAGGAATCTTCGCCTGTTGGTTCCTTCTAGGAAATTCGCTCCCCGATTTATCGGTCCCTTCAAGATCATTGAGGTCATTAATCCGGTGGCCTTTAGATTAAAATTACCCCCTACCTTGAGGATTCCCAATGTCTTCCACATTTCCCTTCTCAAACCACTTGTTGTTAACAAATTCTTCTCTTCAAGAAGACCTCCTGCTGCTATTTCTGCACCAGATCAGGAATTTGAGGTGAAGGAGATTCTAGATTCTCGGATTTCCAGAGGTTCCTTGCAGTTCCTGGTTGACTGGAAAGGTTACGGTCCTGAAGAGCGTTCTTGGATTCCTGCACGAGACCTTCATGCTCCGAGTTTGTTGAAGAAATTCCATACCAAGTTCCCTCTAAAGCCTTATAGGTTGTCCGGAGGCCACCCCTGAAGGGGGGGGTACTGTTAGGAACTTACCTTGTCCCCGTTCCGCTGCGCTGTCAGCGGGAGCTGACAGCGGTGTCCATGTCTTCAGCGCTGCTTCTGTTAGCGCTGCCGCACTTCCTGCTTCTCTCTGCTGCTGATCATGTGACTCCTGGGCGGGGAATTCAAACTCCTATATCTTCCCTGCTCTGACACGCTGCCTGTGTCAGAGCAATGTGTTTCCTGTTCCTGGCTACAGTTCCTGTGTCCTGACTCCTGTGATCCTGCTCCCTGTTAACCCCTCTATTCCTCCTACTCCTGTGTACCTACCTGGCTGTGTGACCGACTATTCTCTGGATCTCCCTCTGGCACCGTATACCTGATACCTCCTGTGTACCGACCCGGCTGTGTGACCGACTATTCTCTGGATCTCCCTCTGGCACCGTATACCTGATACCTCCTGTGTACCGACCCGGCTGTGTGACCGACTATTCTCTGGATCTCCCTCTGGCACCGTATACCTGATACCTCCTGTGTACCGACCCGGCTGTGTGACCGACTATTCTCTGGATCTCCCTCTGGCACCGTATACCTGTTACCTTCTGTGTACCGACCCGGCTGTGTTACCGACTATTCTCTGGATCCTGCCACGCACCCATTGCCTCCGTGCATCTACCGGTTACTGTTCCAGACCTACTACGCCTGGAATTCACGGTTAGTGCCTGTACTTGCACCGCATTGTCTATTTTCTTGTCTGCCTGCCATCACTTAGAACTTTCTCCCTTACGTCAGTAGGCTAATCTGGGGGCCGCGACCTGCGGTTCTTCGGCAGCTAAGCCCACACTACCTTGCGGTGGTTCTTGGTGAAGACCGGAAGGCCGTTAGACTCCGCGCCCTAGGTAAGCCTGTGCTAATACTGACTAAGGCATCAAGATCGTAACACACTTATAGCGTTTCTCTAAAAACTGCCCAGCACATAGATTCCACGAAATCCAGCAGATACAAACAATATACACAAATTATACGAACATAAGGCGCTTATAGATACATAAAGGAATGGACGAGAAGACCTTCTTATATGCTCTTGTGGTATAATCATATAAACATGTGGAAACAATAGATAAAACAATCTAATATATATAAGCCTAGTGGCGTGTGTTAGTCTGTGTGTGTGTGAAAAAAAAAAACCAAGCTGCAGCGCCACCTGCTGGGCGGAGTTATACACTGACCTACTAAATTCTTAGTGTGTGTGTGTGTGTGGAAAAAAACTCAGAAAGGGCTGAAATTTGGTATACTAAGATGTTTTTAATTTGTTAATTTAATTTGTTAATTGTTAAAAGTGTTTATAAAGTTTTTAAAAAAATATAAATATATTTCTTGAAGGAGAAGTGACAGTTGGGAGTGGTTGGTGGTTGCCGGGGGTGACAGAGCGAGAGGAGTGTGATACTCAGGACCGCTGAGAGAGATCTGGATCTGGATAGATGTGGCGATAAAGATGAAGGATGAGGTGATGGAGAAAAATTATGAGGTGGTGACATGTGGACAAAACCACGTTAAAAAAGGGTGCTTGCGTCGGGAAGTAACGCTCTTCCCCTGAGGAGGCCTGGGCTATGGCCCAAATGCATGACAAGAACCTTTTTATCACCTTAAGTAGCTCGATTTGACTAGAATGCATGAGTATCATGCACGGGTTAACTTGTATAGTATAATATCTTCAAATATTGTTATCCTCCACCACAAACAGGCCACCAATAGTCCCCAATAAAATGAATAAATAAGTTTCAGGCTTTGGGAGGTGAAGAAATGATGAACTCATCAACCACGTGTAGGACACTCTCTTTTCAATATTGTGCTTACAAGAAAATATCTTTATACTTGCGATCTATATATAAACTCGTCCCAAATCAGATTGTAGACATGCAGAAGAAATACGATATCCACTCATATCGGAGACCATGGAAAAATGAAAGAATCTCGCTAATGTATTATCATTTTTCCACTTTTAATGTTACCATAGAATAATAAAATACACATACATAAAAAATGTTAAAAACCTATTATATAGGTGGGTACCCCTACCGTAGGAATGAATGTCAAAGAGCCTTAAATGGAGATATAGGTCAGCATGATATTCTATGCAGTTCCTCTCCGACCAACATGCCCAGCCACGATAGGGGTCCAATTTGAGCTAAAACCAACGCGTTTCACCTCCTTTACTAGAGTCTTTCTCAAGGCAGAATGATCCATCTCTTGCATATCTTCGGACTGTCTATTTATACTTCTAATCTAATCAGGCTTCCACTAAAGTGACACTCGCTGAATCCTGAAGTTACACTGAAGATGAGGCGTGATTTAACTTGTATCAAGAACTGGAATGATCCAACAACCAAAACGAGACTTGGGTCTACAACGTCACCATAGAGCGGCTTCCCACAAATCAAAATTACATCGCGTAAGGTCTCCTCGTCCATTCCTCTATGTATCTATAAGCGCATTATGTACGTATAATTTTTGTATAAAATAATAACAACTCCAGCCCCATCTGACTTGTATTTAGCATTCCAGTGACCACTGAGACCACAGAGAGCACTCTTTCGGCCACTTCACAATGCAGAGAGCATCCTCTTGAACGCCACACAATACAGAGATCATGCCACCCCCTCCCTCACCAGCCATTTCTTAACCACTTGTGGTCAATTCATGACCCCCCCCAGCCATTTCATCCACCCCCACCCAATTTATTATTCCCCTCAACAATTTCATTAACCACCAGTGACCACCAATTCATGACCCCACTGATGATTTCATCACCAATCCCCCCAGCCAATTCATCACACATCCAAGTAGCAATTCTATCACCCCCCCCCAGCAAATTCATAATCCCCCCGACCATTTCATCACTCAGTTCCGCCTCCATTCTGAAGACATTAGTTTTTTTTAATCTTTTTTGCTCCACTGGATTAAATTGTGAAACAATATTTGCATTTTTAACACAGGGGTAAAGATGGATGGATTTCATAGTCTTTTATTTCAGTAAAATGTCTTTATCCCCTTGTGTCTAAATAACACTGATCACATTATACTGGGGCCACTGGGGTTGCAAAATTGCCACTCTAAGCTCCGGATTTTTATCCATTACCCTGGTATCAATGGGAATTTATTCAGCACAAGTCTGGTAGCCTCTGGGAGCAATAAACCACTCACTTTTGTGCAGGTTCTCCTACCCACTTATAGGGCTCCAGCTGCGGATTACCATGTTATAGTGGGATCTAGCGCTGGATTTTAGGAGGGAGCTATGCTGTCAGTTTTATTTATTTATTTGCTATAGAGATTTTCCAATCATTTCCAGCACACGCCCAAATTGATTGCTTCAATATGACATCTAGTGGTAGGAAAAGGTAGTACAAATAAAGAGTTTTGAGAAATGCATTTTACGTGATGTGATGTGTTTCCTTACAGCGTCATAGCACTTTACATGAATTGCAGCCTGAATATGCCAGGAGACAAGTAACCTTACCCTCACCACCATGACATGACCACTAATTATGGCCATAATTCAATAAATTGCATTTGAAACAGAATAATGCTAAGTAGAGTGAATTACTCACATTACGGTGGCAGTTATGCAAGTGGTTAATTTTTAAAAGCAGCGATATTGTCAGTGATGGAAATTTCAATGGACAAAACTTTTAAATCGGTTTCAATTAAAATCTATGTAACTGGGAAAAAAGTAGGATTTGGTTAAAATAACTATCCCTTAAAAACAGCCAGGTGTTATTTGTTTCTCATAGTCTGAACAGCATCGCATGAAAGAAAGCATGTGCAGTAAATTAGCAATTATAATAATCCTCTATTCTAAGATCTGAATCATAAAATCCTTGGTTTCACAAGCTGTGTATTCACCTGCAGCGAACAACTCCGCCTCGCAACTGGCTGGTCTCTCGCCTCAAACTTCACACTCATTTGTCTTTGTACCTCCCTAATAAAAGTTTTCAGGAAGCACAGGCAATACGTTTCCATGGCATTTCTGGCCTTAAATGTGTTTTTCTTAGCCCTCCCGCTGTACTTAAAATGTACAGTGATGCAAATCTAGCAAACCTGTCATTTATCTGCAGGTTGAGCTCACCTATTTGGCTTTCTTTGAAATGTTTTTCATTGTGTTTATTTCTATGAGCAAAATGTAGTTTCCAACCTAATGATTACATCCTTCTAGTGTTATTTGGAAGAAAAATGTAAAGCAGAAAAATGCGTTAAAGGAAAGTGTTAGGTATACTGCATTTTTATGTGTAGAAATAGTTTACTGTAAAAAAAAATTGACATTATTACAGATCTGAGCCAATTATTTATATGGAACGAGAGCCGGTAGTTTAACAAGTCGCACTATGCTGGACACCCAGCAGTGTATAAACATGGCTCTGGTACCTCTTGTGCAGTGTGTATGGTTTGAATTTTCTGTAGTGATTATCAAGCAACACTAGCACAGTCTACACTGTGTACTGTGGTGTCAGTGCAGGGACAGCCAGGGGCAAACATGAGATATCAAAACGCGTTGGTTTACTCATAGCAGCATATTTTGCCACTAAGGCTTTGGAATAAAAATAAGCCAAAATAACCCCTACTGCTAAATAATAATTGATATATCAGTGCAGGCTGGCTCACATTTTACCCTTACAATTCTTTAGTTCTGGTACTTTTCTGTACACAAAATGTCCTGGCTGCAGCCCTTGTAATGGAAGGATAAGCCATAATAAATGTGTACATTTTAATATTTTATAATATTGTACAATATATAAATATATATATTCTCCAGCATCTCTCCAACTCAATATTTCATTATCTTATACGTTTTACTCTGGTACAGACTAGTGTGCAGAATATTTTTTCTTAGCTGGCCAGTTCATATCTGGCCAGTTGAAATATGCTCAGAGGAAAACAGGCACTTGTCAAGGGCAGTATAGAAGTGCTTTTATGTTGAGTGTTTGTTCTCCTATTGACACATAAGGAAATATTCAATACACCCCCCCCAAAAAAAAACAAAAACCCAAAACACCCTCCTCTTGGGCACTTCCCCAGCCATAATACTCCAGAAATATCACCCTCACCCAACAATATAAAACCCTCCTTTTGCCCCCCCCCACCCCAAACCCCCCCCCCCCCCTCCTTTTGGGCACTTCCCCAGGCATCATACTCCAGAAATATTACCCTCACCCAACGACATAAAATCCTCCTTTTGGGCCCTTCATCACACCCCTGAGTTGATTGCTGGAGCAAGCATCACCAATCACCTGCGCTTCCTCCTGCAGTCATTGAATTAGGAGAGTGGTGATTTACAGTGTTAGTAGAGGAACAAGGGAGGGAACGGGAGCAACTTCCCTTCCCTGAACTTTCTCTGCTAACAATGACAATCACCACTCTCCTACAACTGCGACTACTGCAGTGAGCAGAGGTGTGTGATGTCACACTGTGCTACCTTCTACAATCCCTGCAGTAGGAGGCTGACCTACAGAAGGGATTGTGGAAGACTGTGGGGCGCCGAGATAAGATGAGAGCTGTGTCTCTGCTGCTCCTAGAGTAGTGAACATGAAATCATCAGGAGGAATCTTACTAAAGTGCGCTTTTTTAACTTACATGTTTTTTTTTTTGGGGGGGGGGGGCGGTTTTCAAGCTGCCAGATTTACTAAAATCAAACTGCTGAAACACAGCTGTCTTACAAAATGCCACCTTAGAGATCGCTGTTCCAATTTCTTTCTATTAAAGTAATTTTATCGTTTTCAAATAAGCATTGCCCAATCAATTGTATGTGTTTCCAAAGCACAAAGTGATTTATTTTAGCAGATGTAAATGGTGAACAATTCAATACATTATTATATTATGATAAAGTACAGTACAGCACAGCCAATACCAAAAGATAAGTACATACCAATGCTATCGCATGCGCTCGCTGTGCACCCACGGGACCTGGTGGACAGTATATCTGTTAGAATACTGTGTCAGAGTTGACTGAGAGCCAGGGGGTGTGCAGCTATGATTATATACATTACAGTGTTACACAGTGAACAATAGAGATGACGTAGATTGTTTCTATAGGTCCAGACGTTGGGTGGGTCCAGGGTAAACAGATCATAGGTTGATTCAATCTAAGGAATCCAAAGGTGGGGGTCGTCTCTCCAGGGGGTCTGCTCCTTTCATAGCCAGCATCATACAAAGGATTATTCTCTAATATTAATAACTAAAGTATGCAATGTGCGATCTCTTCGCCGACTGCACCGGACAGCTGCTGATGAATAGGGTTTCAGTATGATACCAGACATGCCACCTTTCCCACAACCTGAACCATGTATATCACTGAAGCGTACGTATAATCATTATATATATATATATATATATATATATATATATATATATACTACTAATAAACCAAATATTATCTGCTCATAAATTACAGTGTAATGGTACCAATATGAATACGAATTATATAGATAACTAAATGTTGTAATGCGAGTGTGTGCGTTCGTATTTTACCGTGCGATCGCACCACGCCACGTGTTACGTGGCGTACGGATCGCAATTACACGGCAAAACAATATTAAATCAATATACTTTCGTTCATCCAATTATACGACTTCGACATTTCATATAAAGAATATAAAGCATTAAAAGTTAATTCTGTGGTTTACAAAACCGAAAAAGCGTGAATAAAAGGTGGTTGTAAGAGGCAAGATAGCACAAACCGCATGCTGTCAGGATGGGGAATAACTAATAAATAAATAGGGAATATTAAAAAAAAAACATCTCCCTTCCCTTCAGTAATAGCCTGTGCTACTCAGTATCCGACTGCGTCCTCTAGGGTGGGGTAAACAATCGGGCCCGACACCTAGAAATGCCCGCCTGAATGACACAAGAGTGGCCACTACAAATGTTGGCCCCATTAGGATGAAAAAAAAAAACGAGTTGTTCCTCCCTAGTTTATTGAACTAAAACATGCTTGCCACCTCTCCCGGAATGTCCGGGAGACTCCTGAACTCCGGGTTGGTCTCCCGGACTCCCAGGAGAGCAGGCATCTCCCGGCCAGCTCTGCAAATTAAATGGAGGGGGCGGGTCTTAGTGGTGCCAAGTACACGTCAGTGTGGCCCTGCCCCTTTTTTTTATTTGCAGAAGAAAGTGATGACAGCTTTGGTGCTGGGGCTAACAACATGATTCTTTAAGCCCCACCCCCACACACCCACCTGCCTCCCGGAACACAATTTGCCAATGTTGGCAACTATGAACTAAAATTGTGTCACCTTATTAATAATAATCCTTTTGGTTTCTCTCCTGCTCTTTACAGTTTTGAACATGCACTGTTTATGCAATGGGTGCTTCCAAGGCTGGGTTAAGATTTGTGGGGGTGCCAAGTCAAGTCATTTCTGGGGCCCCCTGCTATTAAAACAGTATTCAGCTAACCTGGGCATGCGCATCATCTGTGCACCCATCCATACCGTGCATGCTTAGGACTGCCAAGCACTGCACTACCTACCTGCAGTCAATGCTGTCTGGCTTGTCAGGTCATCAGGCAGCAGGTACTCACAGCTCTCTGCACCATTGCACTGAGAGGAAGTTGGCAGGGGGTTCTTTTTATCTGAGAGAGGCATAAAGCTAATGCCTTGTCTATAGCCTGGCTCTGAAAGCTCGGCTATTAGAAGAGCAAATGGGATGACACAGAACACCATCCTGCTTACTGACTGTACATCCACGGATAGGGCAATTTTATGGCCTGAAAATAGTTGCTCTGCAGGAAAAAAGAAATCCTCATTTTCAACACCAGCACCTGGTATATTATTCATATTAAAATATAGCGCTGATCACACAATAGGAAAGGTGGTCCATATCTCCCCCAGCAGAACTTAACTTTACACACTCTGGACAAGGGAGCCATGTATTGATTAAGAGGCTGCTAATTCTGAGAACCGATCTCTATGACTGGAAACTCACCGTTATATTTCCACTGTACATTAATGCATAGCTGCCACTGAGCACGGGGGAAAAGGAATCCAAATTGAATGCTAAAGATGATCCCGCAAGTGTACTTTGTGTCTTGACCTTATAGATCCCACTGAGAATATTAGGACGGCAACCTGTAAATGATGTTATAGATATGTCTGTTCAATATAAAATGGCAGAGCACAGTAATATTAATTCCAAAACATACCTAACAGGCTTTATTCACAGAACAAGCACCTCAATTCACATACCTCATAATTGTATACAACTGTCAGTGCTATAATAGCATAATAGCATTAACTTTTCCCATAGAATGCCTGTTTCTCATCGTGTTTTGATTTCTTTTAGTATATGAGAAATTATCTTCAGAATTAGCTTAAATTATTTCATTGCATGTGAATGCATTAATTGCAATTGGTATTTTCTAGATCACTAAAGGCAAGCCGACCAAACGAGTGTTTCTCATTCACTTGGCATGTTTGGCACGCTGCCATATTTTAGTCAGCTAAATGTTGATCATATAATGTAGATCTTTCCTCTATTAAAACAGTGATGCCAATTAAAATCTTGAAGACACTGCACTACCATGTTCTTTTCAATAGGAAATTATGCCAAGTGGTCCATGTGAGTCATTCTCTGCTTGATAAAATGAATGAGTGGCCATTTGCAAACCATTAAAATTCTGGGGAACACTGAATTTTATTCTGCGGAAAAAGGGCTATTTTTCCTCTTTATATTGGAGCGTGACTTTTTTTTCCGCTCCTTCTGTGTTCACCGATGCAGACGATTTACACATTATCTTTGGCCTGAGACTGAATTGTGCACGTTTGCATATATAAAGAGAATCACCTGAAAGTGCTGCTGACTATCACATTCCATCCACCTTAATTAAAGTAACATAATTACTTACAGTGCTTCTGTTTGGTCTTCTAAAGTACTGCTTGCTTAACCCTCAATTATAGGGGTGGGGTACGGAATAATGATGGTGATTATTCCGACAAGACTTACCCCGATGTGTTCACACCGAAGGGCTCCTACCCGACCAGGCTCCAGGACATCTGATGTGCCAACCAACTGCAAGGCATGGCGATGAATGAGGAAGCCGGTGAGAGTCGATGACGTCACTGGCGACCGCGGCGCTGTGATCGGTGAGTGTTAAGGGGGTAATGTAAGTATACGGGCATGGACAATGTACTTTATAAAGCGTTGTTATAGATAAGCAGGGTAAATATAAGTAGGGTTTTCTAGTTTTCAGCGTTTAATTTTGGGTAATTCTGTGTTTATCGTTTTTGTTTTTTTCATATGTACAAATCTGTGTTTTTTTAGTATAAAATTTCCATTTAATGTTATAATGTGGTGTTTATCATGTTTCTATTTTATACAGGGTTCCTGCCAGGAGACAGAATTCCTGAGAGGTTGGGAGAGTCCTGCGGGTCATGATGTCATGAGAGAGATGAAGGTGAGAGGGGAAAGGATGCCAGGGGAGAAAGGTGAGGATGCCAGGGGACAGTGCCAACGAGAAGTGAGAAGGTCCAAGGAGACAAAGGAAAGGTCTACACATCATTCAATGACACTGCTACTTACCAGAGTTAAGAACTATTCAGCAGACCCCATCCACGCCTTTATTGCCCCTTTGCCCCAGGCCTTTATTGCCCCAGAAGGAGCACTTGGCAGCACTAAGTCTGGGTGGCCATGTACAAGAATAATTCTACATTTGAGATTGGCTGATAGGGGAACTGCCATGGTAAGCAGCATAGTGAATATTTTGTGCTTTATTTTGGTTTTAACCCTCAGTGGGGTTTTTGGAGTTTTTCAGTTAAAAAAACAAAACTGGGATGCCTAATTATATACAAATACTGAACAAGAGCAAGGAGGCCACACCTGCCTTTATTTCAAGTATCACAATATTTTTTTTTAACAATTGTTTATCTGGACTTATAAGAGATTGTCCCCTTTTAGAGAACATTCTTTGATGGAATGTTCTGCACCTGCTGCAGGCGTTTCCCATAATCAATATTTTATTTCCTCTCTGATCAACACACATTTCAAGTAAACCCATACTAGCCAACCTTAAATTTATTCTTCTCTGGGAGATCCCAGAAACGAGGTCATGTGACAGGTGCAGGGGGTCGTGGTGCTGAAAATCGTTTCATTTTAGAACTGCCCCCCAAGGTGAAATGCCACAATCACATCATCGTACCATGAGGGTGGGCCAAAATAATGCGATTCGTGGGGAGTGGTGTCTTTGAGGCCCCTGTCCTGCCCACTGCACTAGAATACCTCCCAGACATCCTGGGAGAGTAGGCAAATAAGAGGAAAACAGAGCAATGCTAAAAGAATAGACATATTGTCTGTGTTCATAGATGATCCCCTTTGTTACTCTGCAGAAAACATGTGCACTTCCAGCTAACTCCTTGACAGTTATCATTGAGAATGTCATCATATAACAAGGATTTGTTGATGTGCGCAGTTATCACAGCAGTAGTTATCATAGCCCAGCTGGAACAGGACTTGACTATTAACTAATGGAAGGCTCAAGAGTTATCATCTCAGTGTTTGGGGTATCATTTTTCATATGTTACGTGATAGAAAGAAGCCAGGAATTTCTCCCAAATTAGACTTGCCACATTATAAATAAAAAGGAGAGACCTTGCATGGGCTCCAGCTAAGAACATAGCCTCTGAAACGGAATGTTTCTATTTTCCAAAAAGAATAGTTACATGGCCTACTCAAATATCAATAGACGTATAACCTACTCAACAAATAATGCACAAATTATACTAGCCAAGGACCCCATTTTGCTCTGATGTATATTCCCCTGCTTCATTTACGGTGATCTCAAGGGTCCACTTTGCGCCTAGTTTGGCCTGAGGTTCCAGCTCTCTCAGCCCTCTTGTTATTATGGCTCTGAATGTCATACAATACAACATGCGACATGCTGAGCCATCTAATACAGCTAATTCACATAGTTTGCTCTTAACAAAATAAGTATCAAATAACAGGGAGGGACAATTAACAGGTCTTCTTTCTGAATTAGATTCCTATCCATGCAGCAAACCGTTATCATTTTGTTCAAAACAAACCAGTACATCAATTCACTGGTCCATCATAACTTCCAGGCAGATCCCACACTGATTTTTTCACAAATCATTTAGACTTAATGCTCCCTTGATATTGAGCAGATAATGTCTTTTTTTTTTTTACAAGCCCTGATTACAATGTTATGCTCCCACAGGCCATATTCTTTATGTCTTTCACTGTAACCACAGAGCACAAAAACCTTCCAAAAGGAATTTAAATGGCTGCTTGTCATCCCTGCAATTCTCCCACACTCCCCCTAAGCCTAAACCGCCTTTACATAAATCAGTGTCTACCTGCTTATAGCCTCATTTGATGTTATCCCTCCTATTTGATTTAAAGATAGTATATTTTGATGGAGATGCCCTATCTGAAAATGACCATGGTCTGTTAGAGGGCACAGTCTGGGCATTCTTGGACATGACATTGTTTGTCCCAATTCATGGAATGTTGGTGGTACGATTGATACATCCTCTTCTTAGGGCTACTATACTTTTTAAATGAAAAAACAAGTTTTATGACCTGAAGTTTGCTCGGGTGATAAAATCCACTCAATACTACATTTTAGTTCCCTAATAAGGTAAAATAATTCTAATAGTGCCCACTTATCCTTTTAAAAAGTCTATTTTTGGTAACAAAAAACTAGAGATCACTGAACAATGGTGGAAAAATACAACAGGGTCTATGTAAAAAGGCAAATATGGAAGAAAAAGCTGAATATTTCCACAATTGGTGTAGGTGGAGATCGGGAGTAATGGCATGAGCGCTTGGTAATACAGTTAATCTCTACCATTCTCTCTCATCCTCCATGTACTGAAATGTTTTTAAGCAGCACTGTGTTGTGTGCAATAACTAAATATAATGTGACATAACTCTGTTTCAAAAGTGTAGCACTGTATGTACAGTATCATCATCATCATCAGCCCTACAAAAGTAGGTAGAGCCCAGTCCTTACTTTACCGCATCATTTTATTATTTAGTATCAATGACAGAACTACTGTAGGTGCAAAGGATGAGGCTCTCCATGCTCCCCCAGCGCTCCCTGTGGCCCCTTTCTTCTCTGAAAACAACAGGGGGAGCATACTTGCCGACTTTTCAATCTTCGTCTCCGGGAGATCCCGGAGGGGTGGTGAAGTTTGAGGACATAGGGGGCGGGGCATGGCGGATCAAGTCATTTTGGGACTTGCCCCCACAACTCAATGACGCTACAGCGCAATGTTTACCACAGGGGTGGAGCCAAAATAATGCTATTTGGTGCGAACCGCGTCATGGTGGTCTCCATCCTGCCCACTTCAGTAAGAAGTGGCAGGATGCAGGAGAATTGCCTGCTCTTCCTGGAGTGCATGCTACCTACCCACAATTCAGGAGTCTCCCGGACACTCTGGGAGAGTGGACAAGTATGGAGGGTAGTCCTCTTCTGAGTGGAACATTCTCAAAGGAGCTCTCCCCTCCAACAGGGGGCCCAGGAGACCTCTGCAGTATCACTGAGCATCTACCAAGGTTTTGTTATGGGGCACAGAAATCCAATGTTCCACCCCTATTCAGTACTACTGTGCTTCATGTTGTACACAGATGAGGAAGTTGTTGAAAGATATATTGTCTGAAAAGGCTTCTGGGCAGGGATCTCAATCTTAATGTTTCTCTGATATTTTGAACTAAAGTAATTTATTTAACCATTTTATTCATACTTACCAACTTTTTGTAGTTGGCGTCCGGGAGCCTCCCGGGGAAAGTGGGTGTGCGGGGGGTGGAGCTCTAAAAATTGCGTCATTATGGACCCACCCCTGTGACGTAATGATGCAAACACATCATTTTACAGCGGGGGGGCAGGGCCAAATGCCACAATTTCCGGAGAATCGCGGCATTTTGGACCTAGATCCGCCCACTTCACTAGGAAGTGGGCAGATGCGGGAGATTGACATACTCTCCCGGGAGTCCGTGAGACTCACCCGAAATGCGGGAGTCTCCCGGACATTCCGGGAGAGTTTGCAAGTATGATTTTATTTATGCACTCTTGTGTTTATCATTTCGACACTTTCTATTTGCAATTCTTTACTTACTAGCTGTTGTTGTTTTTTTTTTCTCTTCCTCCTTTTTCATACTGCAGCTACGTTGTGTTCACAATATCCTTTCATCATTCTCTTTCCCTAGCTTCCATCACTTTCTGTCATCTTCCTAGGTTCCTTCTTCCTGCTCCTTTTCTCTTTCCTTACCGAGCCCCTTGCCTTTCCGTTATTTTGATTTTTTTTCTATTCATTCATCTCCCACTAGTTCATTATTTGCTGAATACCTGTATTCTTCCCATTTTCTGTCTGCTGTTTGCTTTACCTTAAAGCAGACTTTTTGCAGCGCATGGGGCAGTGCCAGCGTTTGTGCGTGACTGCGTGTCTGTCAGTCTGTAGCAGAGAGCAGTAGGAGGCTGACACATCAATCTGAGCTCTGCTGCTGGATTTAATGAGAGCGCCACAGGTTGGAGCTGCCACTCATTCAAGTTTCATTTTGCTGTCTCCATATGGCACCAAGCCCCATATTCACACTTTCTGTTCCCGTGACAATTAAACACCCCTTGCTCCTAATTGACTGCAATGAGGCTGAGAATCTCATTAGGTTAACCGTTTCACTGCCTAAAGAGGCGGATTTTTTTTTTTTATTTAAACAGAAATCATTTCTTTATAAATTACATTACAAGCGACTGACATTTTTTAAGCCATTTTTAACCAACATGTGATTATTTTTTTCAGACAACAAGTAAATCGGTATATTGCGATGGAAAAAACAGTTTATTTGTAGTCAGTTTGTTATAACGGCCCAAGCAGATGGCTCTTGTTGGCTGAAACGGTTAAATGTCATGGACTAGGACCATTCCTTGAGAGCCAGTAATAAGATGATGTCCTGTGGAGGGTAAAGGTATCACTTATCTGATTGCATGAATTATTTACCTTATTTTTGCTGAAGATGGGTTAAATCTGATGCACAGACTTATCTTCAAAAAGAGGAAGTAAAAATAGGAATGTAAGAATAGATCATTCCTTCCCAACTATTCATCTGCGAAACTCTGTCCTTATGTGAAACTTCTGGCAAGTTCTGAAGTAAGTTTATATTTCAATATTAAAAACCTGTCACAATCCAATGAAATTTTGAGTTACCACATCATCCATGTATTAAATACACTTGTTATATCGCCTTATTACAGTGAGTCCCCATCTATGACTGCACATAGGCACAGTTATCTTTGCTTTTCTGTCCCCAGACTTTAGTAGAAGAAGCCATTTTTCTTTTTAAACTACCAGAATGCCTTCTGGATCTGCCTCTTCGTTTCTCTTATATAAATTTCAAATGGCATTAATGCAGACCTGCTAAAAAAGAAATAAAGAAGGATGATATTACGTTAATGTTAATTTGTGTAAACAGGTCTTCTTTCTGAGGATGTATATTAGTATTTGTGTTAGCAACTTACCAACTCCTAACCAGGAAAAGTGTCTGCTGAGAAATGTCTTGTACAAGGTAGCCCATTCAGTCAATACCTGTTGGCCATTGAGGTTATGACACAAGCCAGTGTTGGGTCAGAATCCCATCTACAGATAGGCAGTTTCACCCTTAGTGGATCTCACCAGTACAGTATAGGGCATACTTACCAATTCTCCCGGAATGATCGGGAGACTCTCGAATTCCGGGTAGGCTTCCAGGACAGTAGGACAACCTCCCGCATCTGCCCACTTCCTAGTGAATCGCGTCATTTTTGTCCCAACCCCAATGATGTAATGATCATTGCTCATCATTAGGGCGGTGTCAGCAATAATGCCATTCACCAAGCCCCACCCCCTCCGCCCATACCCTCCCAATGTGGAACATCAAAAAGGTGACAAGTATGGTATAGGACTCTGTATGTGAAGCCATGCAAATGAAGTCTTTAGGAATTGTTATTGATATGCAAAGCATACCTAAGTAAAAGCACCAGCATTGAATAGAGAAGAAATAAAAAAACAGGGTAAATTAATTCATACCAAAAACTGCTCATAAAATTAAAATAAAAAGCAATATTCAAATTAGCCTAGAGACATTCATGACAGGAAAAGTTTATGCAAAACAGCATCTGGACAGGTAAAGAAACACACTTCCTGCTAATGTCATTCTTTTTCCATAGCAGATGGATACACCTTCCTGGTCTCTCAGTGTATTTTCACTTATTCATTATTATACTTTCAACGTAATACATTATTAATAGCTATGCAAGCCAAGGCAAACAAGTAGGCTATTAATAAAGTAGATGCAAAGTAATGCTATATGGTATTTATTAAAGCTCTTTTGCCTTAATTTCACCTGTTGTGTATTATTAATGTGTTTGATTAGCACCTTTGACCACTCCACTGTATTCAAACTTTGCCTCCTGCTCACTGTGTGGCATGGTGGCACAGTGGTTAGCATTGCTGCCTCGAAGCACTGGGACAATAGATTTGTTACTGACCAGGGCATTATCCGGGTAATATCATACATGCCAACTTTTGTGATCTCCCTTTCGGGAGGGGAGATCTCGCTGCCGATTTTTGGGGGTGTGGCCAAGCGGGGCGCTTCAGGTGTCCCGTCAGAACCATTCTACCCTATTACAGCAGGAAAGGGGCAGGGGGACGTTAACTTAATGAACTTCCAGGAACTTGAAAGGTTGTCCTACTCTCCCGGGAGATCATCAGATTGTTTGCAGCAGCTGATATTTTGGGAGGGAATGACCACTTGAGTGACAATGTTAGTGAGTAAGAGGTTGTGTGTCACGTGAACAGTGCCCTGATGTGGGGAGGGCAGTGGTGGGCAAAAAGTCAAAGTTAGATAGTGAAAGAAGCATTGTCCCCACTGGCACTGAGGAGTGATGTTAGGCCACACTTGCCAAATATGGAGATCTCTCCACCGCATCCTGCTGGCGTGGCCACCTGAATCCCTCATTCACAGCTGACAACATTCCTCTCTCTCCTGTTCCCCAAGCCCACTGCCTTGGTTATATCCTCGACTCCAGCCCAGCTTCACTCCACACATCCAGTCCCTTGCTCTGTCTTGATGCATTCTCCTTTGAAGCATTGTCAGAATATACCTCTTGGTCACTCAGGATGTTACCAAAAATCTATTCTATCTTTGTCTTATGCCTGGACTACTGTAACCTCCTGCTAGCTGGCCTTCCCTTCACCCATCTTTCCCTCTACAATCCATCCAAAATGAAACAACGTGACTGACCTTCCACTCTCGCTGCTCTACATCCGCTTCATCATTCTGCAAATCCCTACACTGGCTTCCCATTAACTCCAGCATTAAATTCAAGGTACTCACCTTCACTTTCAAAGTCCTCACCAAGTCCTCCTCTTTATACATCTCTGACCTCATCATGAAATACACTCCTTCTTGCCCTCTGTGATCTGCCTCGGCATACGCCTCTCCTCCTCTCTGATAACCTTCTCTCACTCCAACCCATACTTGCCAACTTTTCCTCGTTGGATTCAGGGAGATCTCAGGGGAGATGGGTGTGCGGGGGTGGGGTTTGATGAATTGCATCATTTTGGCCCCACCCCCTAAACAATTGTCACAATATTGACCAATTACAGCAGGGGGTGGGGCTAAGATGATGCAATATTTGCATCATTAAGCCCCACCTCTCACGAGAACCAGGAAGTTGCCCTGCTCTCCCGGGAGCCGGGAGGTCTCCCAGGAATGCGGGAGTCTCCCGGACATTTCGGGAGAGTTGGCAACTATGCATTAAAGAAAAGCAGCTAATGAATCTCTAGAGACTGAAGTGTCTTTTACATGTTTGTCTCCATTACTGAAGTCCTGTTGTCTTACCTGTCAATCTTTGATTAAATCTTGGTCTCCATGAAAATGGCCACCTCCATAGGCATCAATACATGGACATAGGACACAATTTCTGAACTGCGTCATCATGCCACAGATGACGAAGCCAACCACCTCTTGTACTGGCTCAGCATCAGGGAGAATGCCGGACTCTTCAGGGAGTGAGGGAGACCAACCCTATTTCAGGGAGTCTCCCTGATATTCAGGGTGAGTTGGCAAGTATGCTCCAACCACTCCTGTGCTTTTCTCCAATTATGAAACTTCCTACCCCACCTGACCAGACTCTCTCCCAACCTTCAATAATTTCAAGCATTCTCTCAAAATTCACCTCTTCGCTAAGGGCTCTCCTACACTCATCTGATGCTACTCCCTCTGCATGTTCTACCAGCTACAGTTCCATGACACTGCCAGTCCCAATAGCTCCTATTGTCTCAGCATTGCCCTGTCCCTCTAGACTTTATGTGCTGATGAGCAAGGCCCTCTCTAACCTTTGTACTACACCTCCAAAAACATCTCCTATGTATTTGCTCTGTTTTATGTGCAATGTCACTCACCAGACTGTGAGTGCTTCTTCCCGTGTACTTAGGAACCGTGGCCGTCCACCATCCTGAGGGTCTGCGCATGCGCAGCCCTTTAAAACCTTCAGTACCTGTCCCTTTACTTAATTGGCTGATCAGGCAACACTCCCTATTTAAAGCACCTGAGTTCCATACCTCGTTGCCTGATCTTGGAGTCTCATTCCCCATGAGCCTCTGAAGGTGTTCCTGTGTTCCTCGTGTATTCAGCGCTGCTGATTCCTGTGGTTTCCAGACCACTTCTACTCTCCTGTGGTTTCCAGACCACTTCTACTCTCCTGTGGTTTCCAGACCACTTCAACCCTCCTGTGTTCCATCGTGACTGTTTAGCTGATTCCTATCCGCTGCCTCCGTGCACTACAGTCTTCAGACCACTTCAACCCTCCTGTGTTCCATCGTGACTGTTTAGCTGATTCCTATCCGCTGCCTCCGTGCACTACAGTCTTCAGACCACTTCAACCCTCCTATGTTTCATTGTGACTGTTTAGCTGATTCCTATCCGCTGCCTCCGTGCACTACAGTCTTCAGCTCACTTCAACTCTCTTGTGTTTCATCGTGACTGTTTAGCTGATTCCTATCCGCTGCCTCCGTGCACTACAGTCTTCAGCTCACCTCAACTCTCCTGTGTTTCCTCGAGACTGCACCAGCTGATTCCTATCCGCTGCTCTCCGTGATCAACAGTTCCAGCTCAGCTCTACTCTCCCGTGTTTCATCGTGGCTGCACCTGCTGATTTCTATCCGCTACCTCCGTGTACCTGCAGAGTCCTGCTGGCTGCTACTCCTCAGTTCTACTCGTGTCTGCAGCAGCTGATCCGCTCTCCGTGCTTCTCAGTGTTCCTGCCGGTGTCTACTCGCCAGTCTGCATCGGATCTACGCCTCGCTGCTTTCATCTCGTCTAGACCATCGCTACTCTTCAGGGTCCTCCAGGAGTCCAGTTCTACATACTACTGCTTCCTGAGTATTTGTTACTATCCCTGCTGGTCTACCTACCTGTGCGCTGCACCTACTTGATTACCGCTTCACCCTCCAGGGACTTCGCATCCTGCCGGCCTCCAGCCGTTCAGGTATCTCTGCACTCCTGTCTGACAGCCTGCTCCTGAACCACGGTATGCATACTTCTCATTGACTGTGCTGGTGTATTGCATATCTTGCTGGACTGAGTTATTCTCCTCTGGAGCTTACTATCCGCTGAGACTTTTGCCATCATTGACTGTGTTATCTTTTGCCCGGATAGTTTCTGTGACTTTGTATTATTGCAGTGCTGTTCAGTCATTACTATATTGTGCATGTCATTGTGGATCAAGTTCAAGGTGCCCGTGTATCCTCTGTATTGCAGTCTCTCCCCGTGCTCCTCCTCACATATATATTCAGTGGTACAACTTGCTAGAGGCAGACCACTGATCCCTGTTTCCTGTGTCACCTGTTCCAGTGTCCTCTCACATAGCAGTGGTACAACTTGCTAACGCAGACCACCTACTCCCCGGATACCTCCACCTGGATTCCATTCCTTCACCCAGACAGCGGTACAACTTGCTAACGCAGACCGCTGACTCTCATCACCTCCTTGTTGCTGTTGGACATTCCTCCTCACTATAGCAGTGGTACAACTTGCTACCGCAGACCACTGACTACCCTCACGTTTCCTTTGTCCATTCAGTTCCTCGTGTATTACTACATATATATTACCAGTGCTGCTAGTCATAGACTTTCCCGTGCATCTCTATCATCTGCTGTCTCCTGTTGCGTGATCACCCCGCTACCAGAGTACCATATTACCATCTATACTGCTCTGGTAAGCTTATTACCGGGTGATCCCTGGGTAAAGACTCCTAGTGCCTGTGACATGCAATTTGTAATTCTAGCCGTTTGGCGATGCACAGTTATATGGCACCCTACAAATAAACAATGATAATCATTCAATGAAAGTAAACACATCTGCCTAGACAATATCATTTTAGACAACCTGGAACGACCTCCCTCGCTCCATCCGTCTCTCTCCCAATCTGTGCTCCTTCAAGCGGGCACTTAAAACTCACCTGTTCCTTAAGGCCTACCAACCATCCATTTAACCTCTCATCTCTTCTGCTCATCCTCCCTTGACCCCTCTTCTCTCTCCCCTTTGATTCACTGGCTCCCTTTTGTGCCTAACTTTGTTTACCCTCCCTTAGGATGTAAGCTCGAATGAGCAGGGCCCTCTTCCCTCCTGTCTCCTCACCTGTTCTTCTGCTCCGTCTCTACTGTATCTGCCCTCCCAGAGTTTCTGAAGTACTGGTACTGTGTGTTTATTGTTCTGTACTGTTCTACCCTGTATAGTCTGCTGTATAGTCTACTGTTTGTACTGTGTACGGTGCTGCGGAAACCTTGTGGCGCCCTACAAATAAACGATAATAATAATAATAATAATAATAACCTCCATTAAATCTAGCACACTGGCGTATGGTCCAGTTCTGGGCATGCGTAGAGTGATTTTATGAAAAATACACACATATATGCATTTATGTTCCTTACTGAATCAGGCCCCATTCCACTAAAAATGTTTTGTAAGGGTAGAAAATGGCATTAGTAATGATAACATTGTGGTGATAAGTGGAAGACCTTTAGGGCTCTTTCACTGGAAAAAATATAGGGACATGGGGCCTGATTCATTAAGGATCTTAACTTGAGAAACTTCTTATTTCAGTCTCCTGGACAAAACCATGTTACAATACAAGGGGTGCAAATTAGTATTCTGTTTTGCACATAAGTTAAATACTGACTGTTTTTTCATGTAGCACACAAATACTTGATAGCTTATTTGTAAACTGAAATGTAAAGTTGATATTTGTGTGCTACATGAAAAAACAGTCAGTATTTAACTTATGTGCAAAACAGAATACTAATTTGCACCCCTTGCATTGTAACATGGTTTTGTCCAGGAGACTTAAATAAGATACCTCTTCATTTAAGATCCTTAATGAATCAGTCCCATGGTTATCATTGAAAAACTCATTGCAGCAATAAGTCTACTTTCTTAACACCGGTTATACATTGACAGAAGTGAAAATAGACCCTTTCGCTCTTCATCCCTTGTTGAAAATAATCCATGGTCTCATACCTTAGGAAATTGTAAATCACAAAATATTTCTTTTCATGTAATCTCCACGTGACATAATGACTCTTTCAAAATTACAACATTTAGGACAACTCTAAAAAGGAACTGTGAAATCATAAACAGCAATCCGTTATGTATGCTTTGCAACACTATTAGCATAAGCTCCTTATTGTCAGATTGATTAAATAGTCTGTCCATATGTACTCGAAAATCATACAGCTGTAGCAAGCGTTAACTTGACACCCGACATGTCGTGATGCTAATGAATTTCTCCATCCCCGAGTTACAGTGTTGCTTTGGAATTCTATAATGAAACTGTCTAAATCAGCGGTACTGTTTTGCATAAAATAACAGTAGTGGCTGCTTGGGGACTTTTACCACATGACAAAAAACACTTATTCATATAATCCAATTCCCTGATTAACCCCTTCGACGCTAAGGCTTTACTCACCCCTGGGTTGACCCTATTTAACCACTTTTTAGGTGGGTCACATTCCAACATCAATATCGGTAATATGGTTATGCACATAAATTGTACCTTGTCTTTTTCAGAAGACTTTGGGCTAGATTTACTAAGCTGCTGGTTTGAAAAAGTGGGGATGTTGCCTATAGCAACCAATCAGATTCTAACTATCATTTTGTAGAAGGTACTAAGTAAATGAAAGCTAGAATCTGATTGGTTGCTGTAGGCAACATTACCACTTTTTCAAACCCGCAGCTTAGTAAATCTAGCCCTTTGACTTTTCAGAAAATACCTTTTAGTTTGCTTATATTTTCTCACATGGCATGATCCAAGGACAATTCCATCTTGCACCACTTCTCTTTACTGACACTGCTGTGTGGCAATGTGTCCTAGATGTGCTAGGAACTGCAGTATGTTTCTGCCATTGCTCTGTCGCTTAGCATCCAGCCTGATCGCTGCAGTCTTTGTTTGAAAGTGTATGAAAATAATAATGTGATCTGTGAGGTGGTCAAAATTTACTGCAAATGTCTTGAAATTAGTGTTATTGAGGTTAATAATAATTAGGGGGAAAAAAAATGCAAAAATATATTATTTTAGCAAAAAAAAAACGGGATTTTAGAAAAATAATCGGGATTCAAATCAAAACATGCAAGGGTGGTTTTGCCAAAACAAAAACTAAAACCAAAACACGAAGTTAATCCAGATCCAAAGCCAAAACCTAAACCAGAACACTGGGGTCAGTGACATCTCTAGTTTATATCAGCTTAGTTCCGTAACAGTTCACACATAAGAATCTGTATATATAGTCCTGACCTGTAGATAATTATGGTGTTCAGTAAAATCGTGCTCTCTTCTTCTGACCTCTTTACATGTATGCATATCTATATCCATGTCCAATTACCTTGGTTTCTCAATATAATTCCTCTGATGGGATCACTGTGCGGAACTTTTTCAGTCAAGATTTTTTCCTTTGTACATGAAAATGAAAAAAGTGGATTCATATATAGTGAATATCTGTTAAAATGTATTAAAGTCAAAGCAAATACACTTGCATCAAGTTAAGTGAGCTACGGCTTTGTACAAACTGCTTCTCCCGTTGTGAGGTCCCGGGCAGGCTTTGACGCTAATCCTCCTTCCCTGTTTCCCGTTAGCTATATCCAGTATGGAAGCCCAACAGGATCAAGTTGGGGATGGATAAAGATAAGTAGTTCTCAGCACAGAGACCATGGGGTATATTTACTAAACTGCGGGTTTGAAAAAGTGGAGATGTTGCCAATAGCAACCAATCAGATTGTAGTTATCATTTATTTTGTACATTCTACAAAAGGAGTTTAGTAAATATACCCGCATAGGTGAATACAATGACCCAATAGCATTTCCTTGTATAGCGACTTTCTCCAGACAATAGACAGCTAGAAAATGGGGGACTGATTCCAACAGTTATTGTAAGTAACAGTGTTTGAACTTTTATGCTTATTTTTTCTATAACTTTTAATACTATTGTAAGCTGAACAAACCTACTCTCATATTACCTTGGTAATCACTGACTGTGTGTCATACAAATTGTGTTTATCTGTAATAATTGTATATTTTTTATTAGTAGTTATTTAAGAAAAACTTTAGAATTGTTTTTATTTGACAATAAAATATTTATAATACGCAGTTATGTTTTTTTTTAAAATCGATAACCTATCACAGTACAGAGTTATATCCACTAAGTATGTAAAATGTATATATACCTTTGCTGTCTATAATGATCAAGTTGTTCTTCTTTAATTTTTAGTTTCCTGTCCAAATCTACGGGGATATTACCAACTTTTGGAAATTGAGAAAAAATACTCGGATTAGGTCATTTGCCAATTTTATCCAGCTCAACAACAACAACATTTCTAGCAAGTTAAGTGGAAAGTCAGACTTCAATGTTCAATTATAATTTTGGTTTGGTCTGCAATGAGGCACGAGATGTTCCTGTCTAGCATCTATGCTTGTCCCAAATATATATTGCCAGTTATTAGAGCCTTTTACATTGGTTGCTAATCCCTAGGGTAGACGGATAACATATCAGGACCTGTCAGAGCTGAATAGAAAAGAAAATGGCAGTAGTTAGCAATTAGATGTTTGAAACTCTTTTAACCCTAAATGATTTAGACCTGATCCCAGGGCACTAACAGACAGAGGAGGGTTAGGAAAAATTGTGCAGCCCATAAAGATTTATCAATAGCAGAGAACTATCCATCCAAAGTCATACATCTATATAAGGGTAATTTTTGTTTACTTGTATCCTGAATTAGTTTACATGGTGTGGTGGCAGCTCAACAGGAAGTGACAACACGTTACTGTTCCACTTCCTGTGTATAGAAGACATCATAGTTGACAATTCCGCTTATAACAAGCGGAATTGGGCTTCTTTTTCAGCTGCCGTGGGTAGCTTGTTTTTGGGCTTGGACACGTTCTCCATGTCCACAGGCTGCATAATCGGTTTTTTTCCCACTGTTACCATTTTGTGATTGGTGTATTCAGTTTTTTTTTTGTGGCGGCAGGTTGTGCAGCGTATTCCTCCAATGAAGTGGCGCTTTGTGGGTGGGCGGAGTCAGAGGAGGACGTGAAATAAATCACAGGCAGACGGATCTACAACAACCTACTGATATAAGTGCTGTGGCATACACACGGTCGCAGGTAACACTGCTATATAACACCCTCCCCTCCCATTCAGTAAGCTGCTCATGTCAGAAGACTGCTTTCAGAGCCTTATCTTACCTTATACTGTTATATCATGGGGCTGTGTGGTCTAGATATACCAGTGTCCTAAATTACATCATTTCATTTCCATTTGTCATATCAGTGTATAAATGTGTCTTCTTGTGTTTATAAAGGTTTTCTAAATGGAGATTCAGTGTAGAAATTAATGTTATAGAAAAGGACGGTCCCCTATAAGTTGGGCTTTTTAGGATTGTTTTGGCGCTTGTTTTTCAAAAACCGGCTTGTTTTTCATCTCAGAGTTGGCAACCCTGGAAGACATATGTATATAAAGATGCCTGGCCAAGGGGTTACAGGTGAAATGTACTAAACTCACTAATGTTGTAGCATGAGAGCTACACAGAGTTTCTCAGTGTAGTGTCTGCTGTAGATGTTAGAGTGTGTGATGTCAGAAGAAATAAGTGGAATATTCTCACTTTGAGATTGTTTTCAATGCTGATGGTAACAACTGGAGTAGGTGCACAATAACATTATTCAATTTACATATAACTTATTGCATTGTGGCAGCTTGCAATAGATGAGGGGTTGCAGGAGGGTTGTCCGCCTCTCACGTGGGACCTTCATCCCAGCAATTTCTGGAGCCTCTGGAGTCCTCCTTAGATACAGTCATTAAGGGATGTAGAGCAGTCTAACAGACCCCCATTGTGAACATCGTTTGTGAGGTATACATAGATTATGTATAGTACTACCTGAAAATCAGCCCATCTTTAATGTTAGACACACATGACTGGCTTCAGCAGCTGTTACTCAAAACACCACCATCCAGAACCCATCCAGCCCCCAATAATGTGAGCTCTGTGATGAATCATGTGGTCAAAGAACATAATTTTAATTCTTACTGACTTGGACAATCTGTACTGTAAAAGTATATATATATATCCATCTGCAATTTAAGCATTCTTTAGTCATAGAGCCCATGGGCACAATAGATCAGGCCAAGAACCTGGGAGCAGTGCAGAGTCAGGCTGAGAGTCTGTGGTCACATTTAAATCAAGCACTAGGCTGTGGTGATACATCAGGCACTAGAGCTGTGAAAACATGGACGATTGAGCCTCCAAGAGGCCACTCCTAGTTCACATTCCCAGTAAAACCCTTGGCTGCCATTTTTGGTTATCCAATATTGTCAGGATGAGAGCATAAATCTGATATGCTGAAATAGAATATTGGATCCAAAATAAATCTTTGCATGAATACCTAAATTAACCTGATTGTCAACTCAGATAAATGTGTGACCAAATAAGCCCAGGAGCAGGTAATTGAGTTAGGCAAACCCTGTGTGAAGAGACCAGCTTTAGATATGCAGATCACAGACATCCATTGTATTTGATCATGTATTTCCCTAGCTAATTGACTTCCTTTTCAATAGGGTTGTAAACACAAACTAGCCCCTAGGTGTAAATTGGAGAGCCAGACGCCTAGGTGCAAATCTTGGAGACTCTGGTATAAAAATCTGCATGGTCTCTATGCAGGTATATAGAAATATGACCTTCAAAGGAAAATGTTGTCATAGTTCATATTTTGGGGAAATCTGGATGCCACTCCGTACTGAGGGGCAAAACCCACAAAAGGGTCTTAAAACATAGTACCAACTACAGTGGGAACAACCATAGTCACATGTATTCCAGGATGAGATTGGATATTGTTGTAATCTCATCATATTTGGTATTTACACGTGCGGGAGATTATGACCGGTTTATTGAGGGGGGTGTATTTCTCTGAGATATATCTGTGAACAATTACCAACAGGTCAAAACTTAGGAATAGTTTGACCAAACCTGTGATAACACCCAGGGGACATTTCCGCCCCCACATTAACATTCACACTGCCCCTGTGAATGCCGTCCCATTTGAGTTTGCTTAAAAATCTGTGTTCTGAGGGGAAAAGCTGTCAGACTTTTGGGGAAATCAAGATACATTGAAAAGCTGTCCATCTTCCTAGCCAATTCCCCTTGGCCAGAAAGCAATTCATGTAAGTGCAAATCTGAATGTAATCCTTTTATTTTAACTGTTTTTGTGTCACTCACCGGACTGTGAGTGCCATTTCTCCTGTGTTCAGGAACCGTGGCCGTCCGCCATCCTGAGGGTCTGCGCATGTGCAGCCCTTATGAAACCTTCAGTACCTGTTGCTTTTAATTAATTGGATGATCAGGCAACCCTCCCTATTTAAACCACCTGTGATCATTACCTAGTTGCCTGATCTTGGAGTCTCATTCCCATGAGCCTCTGAAGGTGTTCCTGTGTTTCCTCGTGTATTCAGCTCCAGCTGATTCCTGTCTACTACGATTGTGGTTTCCAGACCACTTCAACTCTCCTGTGTTCATCGTGTCTGCACTTAGCTGATTCCTATCTGCTACTGCTGCCGGATTCCAGACCACCTCAACTCTCCTGTGTTCAGCATGTCTGCTCTCTGCTGCCTCCGTTACTACTGCCGGGTTCCAGACCGTCTCAACTCTCCTGTGTTCATCGTGTCAGCTCTCCACTGATTCCTATCTGCTACTGCTGCCGGATTCCAGACCGTCTCTACTCTCCTGTGTTCAGCGTGTCTTCCCTCTGCTGCCTTCGTTACTACTGCCGGATTCCAGACCGCCTCTACTCTCCTGTGTTCAGCGTGTCTCCCCTCCGCTGCCTCCGCTACTTCTGCCGGATACAAGACAGCCTCAACTCTCCCGTCTTCATTATGTTTCCAGTTTTACTTACTACTGCTTCCTAAGTATTGCTCCTTGGATTACCGGTTACCTTTCGTGCGCTGCACCAACCTGATTACCGCTTCCATCCTCCAGTGGTCTCTCCTCCTGCCGGCGTTCAGCCGTTCAGGTATCCCTGCACTTCTCCTTGACAGCCTGCTCTCCTGAACCGCGGTATGCATACTTTCCATTGACTTTGCTATTGTGTTGCATATTCGTCTGGACTGTGTTGTGTTCATCTCCGGAGTCTTCCATCTACTGAAGCTATTGTTACTATTGACTTTGTTTCCTATTACCTGGATCTCTATAGGGACTTTGTATACTTCAAGCAGCGCTTGTCAGTTATTATTGTATTGTGGTTATCATCGTGGGATCAAGTTCCGTGTGCCGCCCGTGTATCCTCTGTATTCCATTCATCTCCTCGTCGTGCCCTCCTCACATATATATAGCAGTGGTACAACTTGCTGAATGCAGACCACTGACCCCTGATTCCCATTGGCACCAGTTTCAAGTATCCTCTCACATAGGCAGTGGTACAACTTGATGTACGCAGACCACTGACTTCCCCGTTACCTACTTGCACCTGGAACCCATTCCGTCACTATAGACAGTGGTACAACTTGCTATACGCAGACCACTGACTTTCACTACCTCCTCTCTACTCCTGGACATTCCTCCTCACTATAGCAGTGGTACAACTTTCTGTACGCAGACCACTGACTCTCCTCACGTTTACTTGTCCATCTGGTTCCTCGTGTTCATACATCTAAGTCATTACCAGTTGCTGCTAGTCATAGACTTTCATTGAGCATTCTCTCACCATCTGCTGATTCTCCTGTTCCGTTGTCACCCTGCTACCAGAGGACCATAGTACCAGCTATATTACTCTGGTAAGAACATCATCTGGTGATATTCTGGGCAAAGACTCCTAGTGCCCGTGACATTTTGCTTGTTATGTCAAATTTATTAATTGTTTATTCATTAATTTATCTTTATATCTGAATGCCCTGTACTTTTTGTATATTAAATCTATAATTTAATAAGTTGCATCCTTGATACTCTAAAGAATCCATAGCCTTTTTAGAAGAGATTGCTCGTCCAGGTTACCCTGTGTGTGATTTGTTGATACATTTGATTAACAAGCAATGTGTGCTTGTATTTACATTTGTGTAACAGTCTGGAGGTGTGAAGAGTTAACCCTGTGTGTGCTGGTGTGAGTCTTGATAGTTTGTGGAACTAGAAGCCTGTGTGCCAGTGTGGGACAGTATATTGGGGTCCTATTGCCCGTACCCAATAGGTGGTGGCTGAACCTTGAAGTGTCTGAGGGGTGTGAGAGTGCTGTGTTTGGGGGCGATTCCGTAGGTCTAGAACCTTTGTGATAGGTGAGAGAGACTGCGGGCTGAAATCATGTGTGACCTCATACAGCAAACACCCCAAAGTCACGGCAGCTGGGAGCGTGTTCGTGAGAAATATATAAAGCAATTATCCATTTTATTTCCAGTGTCCTGTGTTTCTTGCACCCAGTTGTCCAGCCCCCATCAGAGGTATGCTGTTGGTGTGCCCTCTTCCCATAGGATTCTCAGTCAGGTCTCCATTAAAGTTAGGCTGAGGTGAGTAATTCTTGGTTGTTTTTATTCGCTGCTTACTGTAATTCATGCATTGTGCTACTGCATTGCATTGTATTGCCAGTTGTATTGTGGGTGGGTTAGAAGTCACGTTAATGCACTACACCCAGTCTGAGTTGTTAATTGTGCAGCATAGTGACCACATAGTTGTTGTCACGGTCATTGTGACTTGTTAGAGTAGTGCGGGTGGCATACACAAGCAGGCTAGGAATATAGCACTCTGTGAGAGGGTTTGTGGTGTGTCATTAGCAGGTGTAGAAGTGAAGGATTGTGATGTTCAATCAAGGTGAGCTGGTACAGTTCACAGTTAGTAAGACAATCCTGTGCACTGTTCGTTACTGACATGCCCTTGCTTGTGTGCGAATAAGGTGTCCGTGTAAGAAACGTTTTTGCTACCAGATACCTGTACCCACCCGTACCCAGGCTAGTATAACCAGGACAGTAGTAGCAGGGTGTGGCAAAGGTGCCTCACCCCAGCTATACGATTCGTACAGACCCAGTATAGCCCATCCAGATTTTAACCTGTACTTTCTTTCCGAAAGTGAAGACTGTGTCGCGAACATCCGGTGACAGGTTGCGAGTTCTCCACAGGTCAGCGCATCGAGTGAGGTAGGAAATGTTACACATCTACTTCATACTCGAAAGAATTGAATTCCCAACGCACTAGGAGATCAAACACTCAGTCTATCTTCACACATGTAATATGATTATCTACCAGCTGAGTTGGTGCATCCTACACATGTATTATTGGTTCATAGATTAACAAATGCAGAAAGGAAAATCATGTAACGTAGGAGCACTCATTGATCATAGAGTATTTAAAACTTACATTTTATTAATTTTATTAAAATTGTAATGAGTCCCAATATAGTACCTGTGACACCAGTTGCGAAATAAAAACAAAAATAGGGGATAAACAAAAATATAGGTTTTAAAATGGCAGAAAACACCGCCAAGCCTCGCAGTGTGATGAGACAGCTATTAAATCTACAATATATCCTATAATAAATGACAAAATATAGGTTGGCTGTCTGTACATCTACAAATATAAAGGACCGTTGTATTTCCTAGGTCCTAGAGGGGAGATGTCTTGAATAAATGATATATTATCACTGACGGAGTTAGATAAGTATGTACATATAAAGTGTTGTTCCCTTATTTTCATGGAATAAATATTGTAGAGATATATATTAGGTTAATAGATCCTTAATAATCCACAATAATATAACCTCCGTTTATTAAGACATAATCTCTGGCTGTGACAGTTTGGTCGCTATATACCAAGCTCAAAATTACTATATGGATAGATAAATTATCTCATAAATATTGCCAACACCAAATATATAAGTCACGAAATACCACATAATAAGATGTTAATTTTAACATCTAAAATCATATAATTCGTTATGACTTGTATTGAAACATCAGTCAAGCTGAATCCTGCCCTCACTGATTAGGGTTTACGTTGGACTGTTCAATATGTCCCTCTATATAGAGGTTCTCATTTGAGCATACAGTCTAAGAAATCAGTCAGGCTAAATCCTGCCCTTACTGAAAGATATAAGTGTAATTAGCGTTATGACCAATCTACAAGTCCCTCCGTTACTGATATTAGGGCTCTCATCTAAATATTGATACACACGCCAGAGACTAATCCCCTCCCTATATAACTAATAATGATATTGTTTTAATTTACATTGCACTGTGAGGTGAACGCGGACGCGCGTTTCGCTCACTCGCTTTAACCAACTTTTGCCTGGTTAAAGCGAGTGAGCGAAACGCGCGTCGGCGTTCGCCTCGCAGTGCTGGGAAAAGAAATCCCATTAATCAACAGTTCGGCAGGGGTGGAAAGGAAACTAAGACCAGATTCTACAGAGGAGTGTGAGGGGGACAAAGATTTAGGTGCAAGACTAAAAATAAGAAAAATAAGCGGCGGAGGCATTTTCAATCTCATCAGTACCATATTGACAGAACCTCAAGTCCGAATTACTGGACAAAGGCCTTAAAATCACTCTTAACACCGCAATTAACAAATTTAATAGTAACATCGACATCAAGAAAATTTTTCTTAAAAAATTCTTAATGGCAGACAGAATAGATACTGCCAATACCAACGACAATCAAACCAATCCTACAAATATGGCAATCTTAAAAATTAGTCTACATTCTACCCCAGCTACCTCAAAGGACCATATATAGAAAAATAGACAATCTAACCTGACCAGGGGAGAAACAATAGCACTACAGGGACTAAAAACAACAAGAACATGATAATCAAATCAATAGATAAGGGAGGCGCCATCACCATTTGAACAAATGTGATTATGAAAAAGAGATGACTCAACAACTTAGTGACAGCTTTACATGCAAAACCCTACCCAATGATCCTAAAATCCTGTACAGTAAAGAATTAGGGGTACTTTTGAGTAAGGCGCACATGGAGGGTATTATCACCAAACATGAACTGGACTACCTCTATAAAAAAACATCCCAGAATTCACATGATTTATTGCCTCCCAAAGATCTATAAATAACTAAGAAATGTTCTTTTCTTAGGTTTTTTATTTTTAGCACACCCCAAAGAGGTGCGAGATAAAACAGCATATTGGCCTGTTCAACGCGCTGCATTAAAAAACAATTGAATAGCTTTTAACGCAGCAGGCTGTCGCCCACCCTATTCTTTCAATATACCTTCTACTGGAGCACGAGAGGACCATTTTATGAAAAATAACGGAGCGTTACAAATGGTATTGATTTGCAGGTACAGTTAACCCCCTCGAAAATGATAAAAAAACAGCGTTAAAATGATTAACGTGGTGTTAAAAAATATCTTGCGTTCAAATGAATTCCCCCCTATATGTGGATTGGAATCTACAGCTCTGCAACTGCACGCTTCACCAACACCACTAACATGACAGCCTGCGGCGGGTGGGAGAAACAACTGTTCGGCAGAGCAGTGTGGAACCTCTTACCCACAGAACGTCCACAATGTGGACAAAAATAGAGCCAATTGGTCTGCAAAATATTCCATGCAGTGTAGATTGGGCAGTAGGCGCTCAGTTGCGCAGGAGACAGACGCAGCACCTTGTGGTAATTTGGACGGACATTGCCAGGCGTATGGTCACAAACACAAATAAGTGCATATGATTAGAGTTTAATTTGGCCCATGTAGTTATATCCCAGTGTATAAGAAAGAGAACGTATTCTAGGTATTAATGTGGCATGTAATACCCTTCATAGTACAAAGTACAAAGCCTGCTATGTAATAGTGATGTGTCAGAATAATGGTTACATGTGTGATTACATTCAACTTAATTGACAAATTACATTACATTAAATACATGATATTTTTAAAACACCTCCTAGGTCAAGTCCATATGCAAGTGTTGTAGAGGTGTTTGCAATATATTGTGCAAAGGTGGAGAAATTATTTCAGATGAGCGGTTTGGATTACCTCAAATCCAGCGAAATCCAATTTCGGGTACCCGGATGAAACGGTTTCTCCCGCCAAACTCGGATCTCAAAACAAGGCGAAAAGTCATTTCCGTGATTTTTTTTTTGCAAAACTCTCACGAATTTTGGATCGCCATCTTTTGTATATATGGTCCTCCCTCATTTTCTCAAGTACCATTTTAGAACAGATAGCATGTAGCGGGTACTAATTACCCGGGCCCGGGCATGTCAGGGGGCCCGGCCCGGGCCCTGGCGCCAACGTTGGTGGGGAGAGCAGGGTGGTTAAAAGTCAGTCTGGAGCAATGGAGCACAGAGCAGCAGAGAAGACAAGAAAGAAGAGAGAAGTAAAGGTAAGTGAAGGGAGGAAAACGGGGGGGGGGTGTTAAAAAAACGGGGGGGGGGGCAGCATGACACAAGGTTACAGAAAGGAGGGACAATAGTAGTATGACACAGAGGGGTTAAAAAACGAGGGACAAGCAGCATGGCACAGGGGGTTAAAGAAAGGAAGGAGGAATGCAGAGAGGCACAGGGGGTTAAAGAAAGGAGGGACAATAGCAGCATGGCACAGGGGGTTAAAAAAAAGAGGGACAAGCAGCATGGCACAGGGGGTTAAAGAAAAGAGTTACAAGCAGCATGGCACAGGGGCTTAAAGAAAAAAGAGGGACAAGCAGCATGGCAGAGGGGGTTAAAGAAAGGAGGGACAATAGCAGCATTGCACAGGGGGTTAAAGAAAAGAGGGACAAGCAGCATGGCACAGGGGGTTAAAAAAAAGAGGGACAAGCAGCATGGCACAGAGGGGTTAAAGAAAGGGGCAAAGGCAGCATGGAGGGCGCAGTGTGATCATAAGGGGGCATAGCTTGGTGATGATAAAGGGGCACAGTAATGTGTGTGTGATGGCACGGAGCTTTTGGCAAAGTAGTGTTTGTGAGGTAGATGGTGGCTAATTAATGGCTGCTATTTTGTTTGCGTGGTAATGGGAATACTATTTTAATGTTGGGGCTAGAGGAAGGCCTAATTATTAATCATGGATGTTATTGATTTAACGGTGGGGCTGGCTGTAATTTTCTAAATGTAGCCATTTTTTTCCCAAATAGGTCCTCCAACATTCCAGGATCCGGACAAGCCGCAACTAAGGAAACCAGCAGCCACATCTGGTAAAAGTGAGAAGAACAGGTAGGACAGAGCAGCATAATGTGTGAAATGTTGTGATTCTAGTAGGGACAATGCCAATGTTTGGTGAGCCCAGTGGGCGCAGGCCAAGACTGAACTCTTTGTGTACACACTGCATTCTTCCTATACTACACAAGGGTGCTAGATGTCCTGAAAGTCAGGAGTGCTTGGACAAATGTCACGCTCCGGGGAATTCAGGACCTAGTGATTTTATTGTGCTAGCCACGCCCCAATGGCGCATTGCCACGCCCCCAATTGTGTGACCATACCCATGAATTTTTTTTTTGCTTACTCAACTATAAGGGGGGGGGCCCCATGAATTTGTTGTACTGGGGCCCTGAATTCCTCTTGGCAGCCCTGCATGTAGTGAGGAGGTTACCTGCAGTGCTCTGCTCATAAAATAGCATTCAGGATGAACGAGAGACATAGGAAAGTAAGAGAATTGTCTTATTATTGTAAAGCAGTTCTCTAGAGAATAGTCAGCTACAATAGTTTGCTGATCAATTGCTTTTCATTTCACTGTTTGTTGTTAATGCATTGCATCGCATATATACATAATAGTACTAGACAGTATGTACAGACTGAGTTAGATAGATGTCTTTCTGAACTAACTAGTATATTTATTTCATGGAGAAAAACAATGTGCAGATTTGTTTCTTTTAAAATTGAAAGTTTTTCTAGTGAAAGTAATCTTATGTGGTGCAGTGAAAACATATACATATATTATTATATTCTAATCTTTTAAATTTTTCAATAGGTGTTAATTTTGTAAGGTTCATTTAGTAAAATCTATTTTTATAAAAAGCTGTTTGTGAGGGTCAGCACACAGCAGCACATCCCCCCCAAAAAGCTTTATATTCTAATCTTTTCTGTTTTTCAATACTTGTCAATTTTGAAAGGGTAATTCCTTGAAATCTAGATTTAACAAAGAGTGTTTGTTATTCAGTGACATCCATAAAGGATGTTTGTATGTGAGGGTCAGCAGCAGATACACACCCCAAAAAAGTAAACAGGGTGTGTGACAGGATGGATCGCCTATGCCACCCTGTTTGCTGTTGCTTGGAAACGGCTGGGCTTACTTTGCCACCGTTCCCTTTGATTATTCCAAATGCGCCGTTTAACCACAGTATGAGGGCCTTACAAATGCTGCCACTACTGGATTCATTCCCGGTATCCAGTACCGGGTTTCTTCTGGTTAACTGATGCTGCGAGTGTACCCCATTGCTGGTGTACCTGGGCTGGTATCCTGACCTCTTCCTATGGATCAGGGTTGCTGTTAATGGATATCCCCTGGCCTATCACACTGGCCAGAGCTGCTGGGTAGCGGGCAGAGCAGTGGTACCGGAAAGCTGGGTCCAAACCTCAGAAACAGCCGGGAACGGATTAGATTTTGGGTCTAACCTGTACGTCACAGGGATAGAAAAGTTTCCAAGCAGGTCTTTGAAGCAAGTGATGTTTATTTGCTCACCCTGGTTGAAGATACTAGTGGGCAGGTCAGATGGAACAAGAAGGACAATTTTCAATACAAGATAGTGCTTTTTATACAGATTTGAACAAAGCCTCACAGGGTAAGCCAGCCCCCTGAGGTCTGATCTATTTTTAGAATCAGGATGCAATTTGTTTACCCAGACATGGATTTACATGCAATGCAAAGCTAACAATATTTACACTTATCTGTGATATCCTAAAACTTGCTGTGAGTTCCTGCATCTTGTTTTAGACGCACGAAATCTAGCAGCAAATCTAGTTAAACCTTCCTGTCTCACACATCAAAAGGTCTAATTAAGATGAGATTAACACGGGTCCTTTCTTCAGACAGCTGCAGAACACACATTCCCAAAGAAAGTTACAAGACCCCAAATAAGTCATTTCCCTATTCACAAAAGACTTCCTCAACAAAGGCTTATTGTATCAGATATATACCTCAGAAATAATGCATTTTCTCTAGCAAAGTTAAAACAACAAATTTCTTCCCCTGGTCTCAGAAATAAGGATATCTCCTTTACCAACATACACACAATATAAAAAATAAGCACATTTGCAACTATTTAAATAAGCGTGCTGCGCTATTTCCTTTGAATAAATTTGTACCATAAGTTATTTATAAGTGATTTAGTCACAGGGTGTTCTTGTCTTTGACTCAGAGCAGCACAACTCCCCGATAAAATATAAAAGTTGTATGTTAGAAGTATATTGTGGAACAGTGTCATAAGAATTGTTAGATAACACTCCTTCCTTTCCCTATCTGTTGGGCATTACCCTGGTGTGGTGGCAGGCATCTAAAAGTAGCTCCAATTTGTTCAAGTAGCATTACTCTTCCTGGCAACCATGGAGCCGCCTACCCTGTGATCACACATGTTTGTACTCAGGGCCTGATTAAGGGTTCTGGCCGCCCTAGGCTAATACGGCCGCAGCGCCCCCCCCCCCCCCCCCCCTCCTCCGAATATATAGGTGTATAGGAACACTCCTGAATATGAATGTTCAGGTGTATTCTCCAGCATTCAAATTTAGACAGATTGTGCCATTGTCTCTTACCTGTCCTTGCTCTTCTCTCTTGCAACTTTGTTATCCTCTCGTTGGCTTCTGGAAAGTTGGCGTCCTTTTTTGAAAATGCAAAAATGTATTATAATGCAAACCCTGAATGATTAGGCCCTTTAGTTAAAACAAAACACTCCATTATGGCCAGCTAAAAGTACCCCATTGGACAGGTATATATAAGCAATATCTGAATATTTGTTGTCAATGAAATACAAACCTCTACCAGCCCCATCTCACTAATATTTAGTATTCTAGTGATTGCTGAGACCACCCATGTGACCACCACACAATCATGAGAATCTGCCCCCCAAAGCTGCTCTATTTTTTAAAAAGCCCCTGCAGCCATTTTCCTTAACCACAACCCCCCGCACAGCCATTTTCCTTAACCCCTGCTGCAGCCATTTTCTTTACCTCCCACCCTGCATCCATCCCCTTGCAGCTATTTTCCTTACCTCCACTCTGCTAGCTAGCTATCCCCCCCCGTCACATCAAAACTCCCCCAGTCACATATATCAGCCCCCCTCCTCTGCCCTCCTTCATACATATCAACCTCTCTACCTCCCTATAGATTTTCATGGCAGCCCCCCCCTCCCACCCTATAGATTTGTATGACAGTCCCCCTCTCCCTCCCTATACATATGCATGACAGTCCCCCCTCTCCCTTCCTATAGATATGCAGGGTAGTCCCCCCCCTCCCTATAGATATGCAGGGTAGTTCCCCCCCTTCCTATAGATATGCAGTGTAGTTCCCCCCTCCCTATAGATATGCAGGGCAGTTCCCCCTCCCTATAGATATGCAGGGCAGTTCCCCCCCCCTCCCTATAGATATGCAGGGCAGTTCCCCCCCTCCCTATAGATATGCAGGGCAGTTCCCCCCCCCTCCCTATAGATATGCAGGGCAGTTCCCCCCCCTCCCTATAGATATGCAGGGCCGTTACCCCCCCTCCCTATAGATATGCAGGGCAGTTCCCCCCTTCACTTACCTGTAGTTGTGCCAGCGTCGCTCCTCTCCTCAGATCAGCAGATAGGAAGTGAAGACGTCCTGCTTCCTGTCTGCTGCACAGCAACAGGCAGCCTGGCGATTGGCTGTGTGTTGCTAACCACTGACCACCAATGCTTTTGATCGTCGAGCCCTCCACCCCCCCGCGGCGATCCCCCCCCCCCGCGGCGATCCCCAGCGGTGACCCTCCCCCCCTCCCCCACCCCGAAAAAAAAAATGAATGAAAAAACAAAACAAAAAAAAAACATTAAAAAAAATAAATAAATACCCACAGTGCAGCGCCCCCCGGGACCCAGCGCCCCAGGCTGCAGCCTGGTCAGCCTAGTGGTTGATCAGGCCCTGTTTGTACTGCATTTACAGATATTATGTAGATTCCTACAGTCACTGATACACCCACATCCACTCCCCTTACCAGTGCCAAGGAGGTCTTTCTATATACATTTGCATGCATCAAGATATAGGGGGTCACCTGTACTCCTCTTCTTAGGCAGCTATCCCCTATACACCGCACATAAGTGAGCGCATGTAACCATACTACATCGCACCAAGACACACAGTGGGTCCAAACTTGCTTTTGCACTGCACAGCGGAAGATTTACGCTCCATAAATATCCTTCAGTGTGTTGTGCGCTAATGAAGCTGCATACAGAAACTATAGCTTTTTACGCTAGTCAGTATATTGTAAAATTTACATCAGTTAATAATATTTGTATATCCTGGGTATTCCTCTGCTGAGCCACTCTGTCAGTCTCTACATTGGCTGCCTGTATTTCAACAAATCCAATATAAAATTCTTCTACTAACATACAAGGCCATCAACATAATTGCACCGACGTACATCTCCTCACTTGTCTCAAACTATTTCCCAACTCGACACCTCCGTTCTGCACAAGATCTACGTCTCTTTTCCACTCTCATCACTTCCTCCCATTCTCGGTTACAGGATTTTTTCCAGGCTGCACCCACTTTGTGGAATTCCCTCCCACGCACAATAAGACTTTCCTCTAGTCTTCAAACCTTCAAGCGTTCCCTGAAAACCCACCTCTTCAGACAAGGTTATGATATTCCTCAACCACCATCTTAATTTCCCTAGATTGCCCTATTACCATCATCTACACTGCTAACGCAAGATAACAACCCTCTGACCAACATTGCAACACACACAGCCCACTCAGTACTTTTACCTTTGCGTTCTAGCTGGTCCATTGTGCAATATGATGTAGCACATGCCCTTGTGTTTCAATCTCCTATTGTCCTATAGATTGTAAGCTAGCGAGCAGGGTTCTCTTACCTCTCTGTCTGTATGTATTACCCAGTATTGTTTTATTAATGTTTGTTCCCAATTGTATAGCGCTACGGAATTTGCTGGCGCTATATAAAAATAAATGTTGATGATGATGATGATGATTTCTACATCTATATACTACCCTACTCCATTAGATTGCTACTAGGAAGGGTGTAATACTAAAGGCAAATCAGGCAATGCCTCTGTGTAGTTCAGACAGCTATGTACCAAATGCAGTGTGCAGTGACGTGTGGAATAATCTGAGCCACGGATAGTCCCAGCTAATGTCCTGAGTCACAGAGATCATCGACACATGTTTTCCCCTAGAACAATGCAGGAAGAATTAGTGGTAGATGGTCTGTAACCTCTTTTGTAAGTCTATAAACATGTACTATTCTTGATGCTCGCTGATTGGCTTCTTTGCATTCCATGCACTGTGATTGGCCTGATGCTCCAGTGGACATTTCCTTTTTTGGTGAATATGGCATGATGCACATATTAATTTTACAACAATGTGTCTCTGGAACTCGGCCAAATCAATTTATCACCTCTAATTATAATGCTAGGTTCCACAATAATGTGCTATTAAATAATAACGTATATTACAGAGGCAGTAAAGGACAGGTGGATTTTTGGTTTTGTCACATCGATCTGTTGAAATGAAATGCGATTGAACAGGAACTAATCTCTATGGCCATATCTGCTCTGGAAACATATTTAATGTAACACAAGGAAAGAGTCTTTATTATTGATCAATCTGCACGGGCCTGAAGGACCATTAGGCATTTTTTTGCAAATCTGCAGTTTCTCCTTTTTCCTAAATTAAAGGCTTGAGTTTAAAGTAACCAGGGGTCTGATTTATCAAAAAAAGTCTTATTGCCGGTGAAAGTAATGGTCTAGCCGGCTCATGCTGCTGCATATCTGAAATGACTTGCCAGGCAAAGTGGTAAGTTAACTGTGACGTTGGGGCAATTGAGAATATGTTTGCAACAATATAAAATTAAGTCTTATCGCCAGAGCCATAATTACAGCAAATAGGTGATAATCTGGGGCCTGATTCATTAAGGATCTTAAATGAAGAGGATTCTTATTTCAGTCTCCTGGACAAAACCGTGTTACATTGCAAGGGGTGCAAATGAGTGTTCTATTTTGCACATAAGTTAAATACTGGCTGTTTTTTCATGTAGCACACACATATCAACTTTAAATTTCAGTGTACAAATAAGCTATCAAGTATTTGTGTGCTACATGGAAAAACAGTCAGTATTTAACTTACGTGCAAAACAGAACACTCATTTGCACCCCTTGCATTGTAAAATGGTTTTGTCCAGGAGACTGAAATAAGAATCCTCTTCATTTAAGATCCTTAATGAATCAGGCCCCTGGTATCTATATGGAATGCGTGGAGTCTAAGGATGAAAGGAACGTCTGATTCCTTACAATCTGTCTATTTGTACACTGTATTCTGAGATACTGCAGTTCCCAGCTCTGCTAACCTCTAGTTAATTGATACTTGCAGCTTGGTTAAGTTCCTCCCTTTGGTGCATTACTTCTCTCTGTACAATTTCTTCCACTGTTGACTTTCAGTAAAATTCAATTATTTTATTGTCTTTGGTCAATACTTGGGTTAATATTACAGAGACACTCGACAATATATATCCACTTCCTCTGTCAGTAAGGTGGGAGGGCATAATAATCTTATGTTGTCTAGCTGAAAATATATTCTGTACGGGCAGTGAATTTACAGCAGATTCCATACAGTCGGCCTATGGGATGCATTCGTTGTTTTCATGGTGAATCATTGTGTGCTGCACCAGCTTCACCCCTGCTATGTCTCCGTGTTTCGCCTGCTTCACACATTTCAGCTCTCCAACAACAGCAAACATCCCTCATCCCTTCCATCATCCATTGATTTACCTGATAATCCGTCTTCTGCATGTGCTCCTTGTCTTCATCTCCTCTTTTGCTTTTTTCGACTCTCTTACTTATTTTATGTCTTCTTGAGGAATGTTTTCTTTCAAGTCCTTTTCAGCTCAGCGTGTTCTTTGGAGCCATTTATCTCCATTCTGTCTCTCTCAGTGCCTGTATATTTCTTTCTCTCTATTTGTCTCTCCCTCTTTTATGCTATCCATCTCTTTAATCATTCACTTCCCATTTTTATTTTTCTTCCTCGCTGTACCTCTCTCTCTCTCACGCTCCCTCCATCTCGGCATTGCTCGGGAGTCTGTGGCACCCAAATGTTCTAGTTTTTCAACAACAGTCCTGGTTTCTTGACAATGAAATGTATTTTCCTAGAATTTAAACTCATTATGCAAAGTTTTTTTTAAATAACTTTATTTCTTGGGCGTAAACAACACTCTAACACTAACTGTCACCCACTGTTTGTCACAAGAGACAATTGGATAAAGAGGACCCTCTTACTAGTTAAAAGGCCTGAGGAAATTAAGGTAATAAGGAAAGTAAAAAAAAAAGGAGTAAATGTTCTCCGGGACAAACCATGTTACAATGCAAATTAGTTTATTATGTTGCACTTAAGATAAATACTGGCTGTTTTTTCATCTAGCACACAAATACTTTATAGCTTTATTTTTACACTGAAATTTAAAGTTGATCTAAGACAGTGATGGCTAACCTGTGACTATACTTGCCAACTCTCCCGGAATGTCCGGGAGAGTCCCGAAATTCGGGTCGGTCTCACAGACTCCCGGGAGAGCAGGCAAATCTCACGCATCCTGCTACTTCCTCCCCAAAATGACGCGATTTGCGGTGAATCGTGCCATTTTGGCCCCATCCCCGCAACAAAACAGCATTTTCGTTGAGGGTTGCGGAGCCAAAAAGGACGCGTTTGACCGCGTTCCGCCCCCTCCCGCCCTCCAGTCACGCCCCTCTCCCGGAAAGAGCTTCGAGAAAGTAGGCAAGTATGCCTGTGACACTCCAGGTGTTGTGAAACTACAAGCCCCAGCATGCTTTGCCAGTAGATAACTAGCTGATAGCTGGCAAAGCATGCTGGAGCTTGTAGTTTCACAACACCTGGAGTGTCGCAGGTTAGCCATCACTGATCTAGGGCATGCCCTATTCCAACTACAAATCTGTCCTTACATTTTAAATTTACCTCCCCCTCCAAAGCAACATGGTTTTGCCCATGTGCAAAGTTACTCCTTTTTTATGCTTTGCTCTCCTTAATGACTCAGGCCCAGAGAATTTAAGCTTGAAGTAAAGTCTTAAGGACGTTGATGAGGGTCTGAAACTGGAGTTATTTTCTAGGTACCAGAATGGACATTTAAAGGCTCGGATCACTACATTACTAGCATGCCCAAAAGGCGGTTTCATTCATCTCCCGTCACTCAGGGGCATGACTCAAGCACATCCAATCAAAGGGGCATTATACTATGTAGATACTAAATCCTTTCCCTGTGCTAATAAACACTTTCAACCTCCAACACTCTTTCAGACGTCCTCCACTTTCTTCCTATCCCTCTACATCATTTTTCTTTATCTCCATTTTAATTTCTACCTACCCTCAAATCACATTACTCACATATCAAGTAAACTGGTTACCATCAGTAGACCTTGTATTTAACATTTAGGCATATGGCTCATATGCTTTGGGCTACCCAACTCAGGGAAAATAGTTTTCTACCAAACCACTATTATTTCCATAAAAATAATGAACGAGGAGGTGTTAGGTGCAGGAAAGTGAGCATAATTGTTAAGTTAGGGCAGATTTAACTTCATGGGGTCGATTTACTAAACTGCGGGATTGAAAAAGTGGAGATGCTGCCAATAGCTACAAATCAGAATCTACCTGTCATTTATTTAGTACATTCTACAAAATGATAGATAGAATCTGATTGGTTGCTATAGACAACATCTCCACTTTTTCAAAGGCCTATGACTCTTAGAGAACCCCGTCAATTTTTTGAACCTAAAGTTTAGAATAGCAGCACTCTACTCCCTTTTTTTCTAGTCTCGTCTGTCAAAGCAAAGAGACTGGCAGCAACTTTCTATATGCATTCTCCACCCCCAAATGCCTTGCATCCCACTGCCATTCTTAATTTAGCCACGTCTCTTTCTTAATGACATTGTGAACTCCGTGTCCCCTATTTCACAGGCACCCCACTAGTCACACGCAAAGACGTAGTTATCAGGCTGCATTAATCAGAAAGGTTAGCATTAGAAGGCGTATAGTATATGAAGACATGCACTTATCTCACTGCTAGAAGCCAGGAACAAGTTGTACTATTTGGACACAGTTAAAGAGCTGCCCACCCACTCCTCAATGCACTGAACATATGATTTTAAAAAAAAAATCCTTTTATGTTTTATTGTTGATTTCTTGGTAAGACCTCTCAGGATAATGAAGGAAACGCTGTAGACAGATTTATGCAAAAAGCAGGTGGATTTGTACAGTTTTTAGCCTGTATTCAGACTAGCACATCTCGTCCTGCCCAGGGTTTATAGACAAACCTCAATGTAATGCAATGGTTCTGCAATCTCTGGGGGTTACATGATCATTCATATCTGAACTTTGATTTACCTGATACAAAAAAGTGTTTGAAAAATGATCTGGATGTCTTCATTGATAATGCATGCAGGATATTGTTCAAATAGGATAGACAGATGCGTTTCCCAGCCCAATGTTAACAACACCCCCATCCCTCCCATCCTCAGGCACTGAACCACTTATCTCCTTTTCCTACCATTTGTGGAGGAAGCAGTGGGGTAGCCTCAGTGCTGTGAAGCACCCGTCTTCTGCTCCTCTGCGTTAGGCTGGGAGTGTGGTAATGCGCTGTGACAACATAGCACAATGTCACACCATCAGCCAACCACTGACACAGGAGCAGCAGCCTCCTGCACACCCCCAACCCCCCCTCTCTTAAACACCCTCTTCCCCCATTGTCACAATGGTGGTGTGCATAGACATTTGTTGAAGGAAGCCATTTTGTGACAGAAATCAGAGCCAGGTAGATTTCACATTGCTTGCAATGAGGTAAAATGCAAAATCATCCATAAGTATTTAGCAAACATTCCTAGCAGTAAATTATCATTTACAAGTAGAATGTTTGCTTGGTGTACATAAGTCATACTTGCCCGTTCTCCCGGAATGTCCGGGAGACTCACTAAGTCCGGGTAGGTCTCCTGGGCAATGGCGGCATTTTGGCCCCGCCCACCATAGCAAAATGTCAATTTCGTCAATGGGGCGGGGCCAATATGATGCAATCAGTCCTGTCATGCCCCTTTCCGCCAGCCTGTCATGCCCCTTTCCGTCATCCCGCCACGCCCCGCATCTTGGATCTCCGCGGGATTAAAAAACTAAAAGTCCTCAAGTCTGAAATAAGAATTATAAATAATTTATCTAACATGGGTGTGTCTTTGCTTTACTCAACAAGAACAGACATAAAAAATCTATACTATTTCCAGTTTTTAGCAATTTATCGAATGTGTCCCTTTAAAGGTAAAAAAAAGGTGGTTTCCACCTAGATACCGTATTTCTTCCCTCTGAACATTCTTACTTGGTATCTCCTTTCATATGTAAAATTCAGGTCCTCTTAGATCACCACTTTTTCCGCTCATTGTGTTTTTGAGTCTTGGTAAGGTTGGATGCTGCACGGGAAAATTAAAAAACGTCTCAGAACAGGTGTGTAGATGAGGACTGCACCTGATTGGATAGACGCCGTGGCCATCGAACCAGATGTCGCCTTCACTAAACATCTACTGTGACACAGAATTTATACTACCTGGCGCGTAGTGACGCTGTTATTTAGGTAATGTCTGTGTCTAAGGGAAGGTACTTTACCTGACTGTACATGCTTACTAGCAACAGAAGTTTTTGTTGAATTGATTTGTCTGACGTTGGACATTTTTCTAAGCTGCATTCTACATTAAAAGTTCTGTGGTCGCATTTTCTTTCAGCACCATTCTTCTGTCACTGTCTCTGCACTCAGTGATCACATTTACAAGGCGATAGACCAATAATATGTAGCTCATAAAAACAATAGGACAGTTCTTTATATGTGACAAATTATCAGGTCTCTGGATTCTTAGGACGAGTAACAGCCTTCCCCAGGGAGCCTGACGGTTTTGTGTCCAGACTTCTAGATGACACCTTGAACGAGGGGTGCTGAGTTATTGCCAGGTTAAAAGCTTATGATGGTGTCAGTAACGGAAGATATGTTATTGTGTTATGAAAGTTCTGCCGCCCGGACATATTAGCCCTGCGATCAATCACAGCTGACAGGGGCTCTTTAGCCTGTCACACTTGGTATGTCTTGAAATCTTCAGACGGCCACTAACTGGCAAATTGCTAATTTAATTCCTGCCTAACGTGGTTAGGAGATGCATTAGTTCCAAATGGGTTCAGAGGTGCATGCTGTCTCTGCGTTACAATGTCTGCCTATGGCGGAGTGCAGATTTGATGGGCAAAAGGCCCTCTGTAATGCCGTGAGCACTTCTACTACATCATACATTTCTTTCTGTATGCAGAATACCAGCGTGTACCCAGGGCAACTGTTTCTGTATTCTCACTTGCTGAATATTACATGTCCATTTGTTCCCTTATGTTAATTATGCATTTATTTGACAATTTTGAAGGTTTAAATGTAAAATTGTTCAAGACATTTCATATGTCTTTAGCAATCTATTTATTATGTTATCTGTTATGTGCAACATTTAGTTTAAAAAGTTGACCACAGTGTTCTCCCCTCTGTAACCAACCTCTGAAAAAAATCCTACGAACTCTGTTGATTTTTTTTTTGCCATCTGTCATGAGAATAATCCTGGAATGAACATATGCCTTCTGGCTTTAACGCATAGTAATCGCATCTCCTTAAGGCATACTTGTTTACTTCTGGGACCTCCAGGAGATCCAAGAGGAGAGGTCCAAGGGGCAAGTACAATTTGTGTCATCAGCGCCCTGAATGACGTTGTGGATCGCGTCTGTGCACAGCGGGGCTGGAGCCATTATGACGTGACCTGCTTCATGCGTGATCAAGACTCCGCCTACTTCAGAAAGAAGGGAGGGTGGCCTACTCTGCCAGGAGTCTGGGAGGACTCCCCAAAATTTAGGAGTCTCACAGAAATTCCAGGGGAGTAGTCAATTATGCATTGATGCATAGATCAAACATATTGCTAGACTAAGACACTTAGAAAAAAATACGATGCAAGACCAAAAAAGCTGAAAAACAGCAGAATAGATGGACCTGTAGGTTGTTTTCTGGGGTGCTATAACAGGAGTGCATAGAGGTGGAATATACTGCATATAAGAAGGAGGTAGAGCCGAGGTCATGTAATCCAGTGTCCGAGCAGGCAGCACAGGATTAGTACTGGTGAACAGATATGGATTGGTACATATGTCAAGCAGAACAGAGTCAGACAGTCCCAGGCAGCAATGAAAGTTCAGGAAGGATTAGTATTAGAATCTGGATCAAAGGTCACATTGGGTCAAAATAGGTTATTAAAGCAACATACCTGTGAAAACCAAGAACAAATAAAAAAGAATCTAGCAATCAGTAGCAGACAAAAAGCAGCTTACACAGGTCAGGAATTTGGCTAATAGTAATCAGATGCAACCAGATGATTAGGGACAATAGAATTTTAATGCAATTTGCCAGTTAAGTCTGCTGTAGTACAATGATACATTAACAGAAAGATGCTAGAAATCTCCAAATGGTTCGAAATCCCACAAAATGTTGGAAGTTCGAGGGTCTAGAACATGTTTGCAGTACAATCTTCAACATACCCTGATATGATGTTGTGGTTCAAAATTTGCAGCTTGTGTTTGTTATTGGCGGATCAGGCTTGAGGCTCATTGTACATGTTTGACGTTTACCGCTTGCATTAAAAATGTTAAAATATCTATAAAATATCTTTAAAATGTTGCCTGTCAAGTTCACCATTCACATTCACTAGAAGAGTGACAGTCTATCCCTTTAAGCTCATTGAGCATGTTTGAACCAGTTCAATTGTATACGAACCAGCTCAAACCTGTTCACATCAGGGCCATCTTAACAACATTATGGGCCCCCGGGCAAAGCAGCGCACCGGGGCCCCTAGATATAGATATAGATATAGATATATACAGATACAGATATAGATATAGATATATAGAGATAGAGATAGATAGATGTACTTGCTCAGTGACCCTTGAAGGTTTTTTTTGCAGGTTTTTTTCTTTTGCAGGATTATTTATTCTCATTAAGAGCCGTGCCTATGGGGCCACCTTGCCCGTGGGGCCCCTGGGCAGCTGCCCATCATGCCCAATGGAAAAGATGCCCCTGGTTCACATTGCTGAAATGTAGTTTGAATTTTTAAGTTGATTAAAAGTCCGAGAATTTCTGACATTTTATTTTCTTTAGATCTGCTTCAACTAACCAGTTTGATAAGCAGTTTTAAATAGTAAACATAGCATAAAAGTAAGAGCTCAATCATAGTCAGGTCCCTGACACCATTTCTGGACAATAAAACCTAAAAGTATATTAGTACTTTTACTGATGTATTTTTATTGTGTTGTGTTTTCTGTCCACTTTTACTGATCAATGTTTATTGTGTTTTCTGTCCACTTTTTATTTAATTCTTGTTTTGAGTCTTTCTCATATGCAAATTATAATGTAACATACATTGCTGGTGATAAGTTATTATGGGCAGCTCTGTTGGATGTGATACACCGGGTGTAAGGTGCCAAACCTCAAGCTTCAGCCACAGACTCCCAACACGTAAGTGACAATATTTTATTTCAGTCACGAAGGCTAAAATGTATCAGTGTGTTGTTTTTTTTAGCAAGTCATTTATGATGAGCCAAACTCCTAAGGTGCTTTGCAACATTCGCTTTGGTAATATCATGCTCCTCGATTTGTGCAAGTGCGCTTAGTTTTTCACCAAAGTCCGGGGCAATATAGCAACATTTGCACTGATGAATGGGGGGGAAATTTGTCTGTAGTTTTGCAGACATACGAAGTGGAGTGAATGTCTTTTTAGGGTCATTCCTTGTTTTGTAGAAGGGCGTACAGCCTTATCTACTCCTCAAACATAAGTGAATTTTAAGAACTAAGCGAGGTGAGTTCACTGTTTCGCACCAAGTTTTCAAAATTTCACAAACTTCATTTGAGTTGAGGTGAATTGACAGAAATAGAATTTCTGTGATTTAATAAGTCTTTATTGTTCCTATTTTTCTATGTAAGGCAATATCTATTATTGCTACAATTTACCATTAAATTATCATGACAGCAGCTGAGTAATACCAGTGTAGGAGAATATCTGCTTGCATGAACCAGCTTTGCAGTTCACTCTTGCACAGTGGAAGTCTGGACTTATATTATCACATAGTTGCCTACTCTCCCGGAATGTCCGGGAGACTCCCGATTTTTTCTCAGTTCTCCCGGACTCCCGAGAGAGCAGGCAAAAATCCCGGATCCAGCGTCTCCCCGTTGTTGTAGATGGTGGGGGCGGGGCTAACCGCTGCATTGTGGTCCCGCCCCCTGCTGCGATTGGCCAGAATTTCCCATGATTGACAGGGGGCGGAGCCTAACGGCACATCCCGCGTGGCCACGCCCCCTCGACGGACCCCCTCCCGGACGGCTGGCTTTAAAAGTTGGTAAGTATGTATTATCATTTCTACTTTTATAAAAAAAAACAAAAAAACCCCATAAAAAATAAATTAATCTTTTTAAATAGGAATCATGCTTTATTTAAATATCAAAGCATTTGTTCCCGTAATTACTCTCTACTATCTCCATCCTTATACATGGATGCTTCCACAGTTAAAGCTTTCACCAGAGACATCTGACGAAGGCTATCGCTTGTGAAACTCTATAATAGTTTTCACTGGCAATGAAGCTTTGATAGATAGGCAGAAGCCCTATACACCTGTTTTTCTTGGAGAAAGAGCTTTTATTCCTTTCATAAATAGGCCCCTATGTGTGGGTAACATTTATGCTTCCCTAGTTGCAACTCACATTGTGCTCAACAATATATCACATTGTCGAAGTCAGCAAATTGGATAAAGTCATGTCAATTAATATCGAGCAAACTTGGTTGTCTTTGTCTGAAAATATGCGTAGAGCACGCTACGGCGTGGAAGGGTGTGTGCAGCCGCAACACGTGGCAATAACAGTTTTTACACTTTTGTATACATTCGCACAAACACACACATTTGTAAATAGTACACATTAATTGTAGTTGCAACACATAGTTATTTATGTTGAAATGTAGTAGTGTTTATGTGTAATATTATAAGTTATATGCATATTAGTGATACATATGGTACAGGTTAAAGGGTCATGTCTGGTATCATATTAATCCCCTTTACATCAGCAGCTGTCCGGTTCATTTGGCGAAGAGACATTGCATACTCTAGTTATTGATGTTAGGGAATAAACCTTTAATGTGATGCTGACTATAAAATTCTAATTGACTAGTTGAAACTGGAGTCTTGGCGGGAAGATCGGAGCACATCCCCTGGAGAGATGACCCCCACCTTTGGATTCTTTAGTTTGAACTAGCCTATGATCTGCAACCTCCTGGACCTTCCTGAATCCTGGACCAATAGAAGCAAGCCACACCATCTGCATTGTTTTACTGTATTTCTGTCTGCATATAAGCAGGAGCTTTTCATCTAGTGTTCAGTCATCTTGACCACAGACTTCAGACCTGAATGACTGTACACTGGATTTAGAGTGCCTGCGATAAGTAACGGCTGTACTTATTATTATTTCACTTGAATTATTCTGCTACTTTTTGAGAATAAATATTTGTGCGTTGGAAACACAAATCGAGATTCGACAATCGTTATTGGATAGCGACAAAACGTGCATAACAACAAATATACACTCAGTCGCCACTCAGTGGTACAACTGCTCACCTGCTCATTAATCCAAATATCTAATGTGGCAGTAACTCAATGTATAAAAGCATGCAGACATGGTCAAGAGGTTCAGTTGTTGTTCAGACCAAATACTAGAATGGAGAGAAATATGATCTAAGTGATTTTGACCGTGGAATGATTGTTTGTGCCAGACAGGGTGGTTTATGTATCTCCGAAACTGCTGATCTCCTGGGATTTTCACACACAACATTCTCAAGAGTTTACAGTGAATGGTGCGCAAAAGAAAAAAACATCTAGTGAGCGTCAATACTGGGGGTGATAAAGCCTTGTTAATTAAAGAGTTCAGAGGAGAATGTACAGACTGATTCAAGCTGACAGGAAGGTGACAGTAACTCAACCATGTGTGGTATGCAGAAGAATATATCTGGATGTACAGCATGTCAAGTCTTGAAGTGAATGGGCTACAGCAGCAGAAGACCACACTCGTTCCACTCTTGGCAGCTAAGAACAGGAAACTGAGGCTACAGTGGGCACAGATTACCAAAACTGAACAATTAAAGATTGGAAAAAACATCCCTGGCCTGCCGAATCTCAATTTCTGCTCTGTCATGCAGATGGTAGGGTCAGACTTTGGAGCAAACTCTCCAAACATGGACCCATCCTGCCTTATGTCAACGGTGCAGGCTGGTAGTAGTTGTGTAATGGTGTAGGGAATGTGTTCTTGGCACACATTTAGGCCCATTAATACCAAATGAGCATCATTTACATGTCACAGCCTACACATTGAGTATTGTTGCTGACCATCCCTTTGTAGCCACAGTCTACCCATCTTCTAATGGCTACTACCAGCATGTCACAAAGCACACATCATCTCAATTTGGTTCCATGAAGATGACAATGAGTTCAGAGTACTCCATTGGCCTCCACATTCACCAGAATCCATAAAGCACCTTTGGGATGTGGTGGATTGGGAGACTCACGGCTTGAATGTATAGCCAACAAATTTGCAGCAATTGCGTAACTTTAACATGTCACCATAGATCAGAATCTTTTAGGAATGTTTTCACCACCATACCACAAATAATTCAAGCTGTTCTGGTGGCAAAGGGAGGTCCTACCAGTGATAGAAAGATGACCTTAGAAAGTGGCCACTGAGTATATCTATCTATCTATCTATCTATCTATCTATCTATCTATATATATATATATATATATATATATATATATATATATATATATATATATATATATATCAGATATAGATGATAGATGTAGTTTAAAACAAGTGTCAAAACTTGCTTATCCTTGATTTGGCAAATTACCTATAAACAGTGAGTGACAAAAAACTATTTCTATTTATTTTAAATAGGGAAATAATCAGTTGAAGTCAGTAGTTCTTTGTATTAATGTGTTTCTGTTTGTTTAATGCATATTTTGCTGCTTGCACAGTTTCATCAATAACCCCTGCCATGTCATGTATATTTCACATTCATTTTACATTAAAGTACTTTGGAGTCTGAGTTCATAGCCTGCAGTTCTCTTAGCTACAAATTGACAGTTTTTGTTGTTACAAAACAAACATACGGAAAGTAATAGTAGCAACAAAAGTTTTACTCAATAATTTTTCGATGGAAAATATACCTTTTTTTATAAGAATTTACTACCCACTCTTATTTTTTTTACTTAAATATGAAATTGTAAACATTATATATATATATATATATATATATATATATATATACGTTAAAATTGAGCTATAGCGCACATTGCCATGTATAAGCATGATAATAGAGAAGGGAAAGTCACTTTCCAGCTAAACCACCAATATCCGCACAAAGGCTGTCAATTAAAGCCTAAATTAGCTCAAACCTGAGACAAATGAAATCCCTCACTCAGTGCACTGCATAATCAAATAAGTAAATCGCTAATAATAAAAAGGCAGCGTACTCCCTGTCATCAGCTGCTCCAAATACTCAACGAGCTCCAGTGCTGTATAGCCAAGGTTGGTTCCCAATATGACAGGTAGACCTGACCAAGAGTGCATGTTCCCCTACTATAGTGAAAGACCTGTTTTGTCTCTAGTTTTTAGAAACAACTTGCATGAAAGAGCACTCCACAAAAAAATGTGACCAACTTCAGTTAAACTAAAGCAGTGGTTTTGTGGATATGAATCAGATGCATGAAATTAAAAAGTACAGCAGGATGCATCCTAGAGCACTCTTCCTAAAGGTACGCTTAGAAAAAAATGATAACTTTAGAAATGATGTCTTTCAAGTTATAGAAGCTGTGTTATTTTGAGAATTAATGGCTTGTGCTGAACTAAGATGACGTTTGCGTTGTTTTTTTCAAACAATGCTGCACCCTTTTTACTGTATATGCCATTATTTAAAAACAAAAACAAAAACACTTACATTTTAACTTTTAAGTTCCCTCTCTGCTTAAACACTTGTTGTGCTCAACTACCTGCTGTTCCCAAAGAGATTGTAGATGTCTGATTGGAGGTGGGTGGGATGAATTGGAACAGGGACTTGGTGAATCAGAGCAAATCAAAGAAAATTACGATTTACAAGCAGGGTTTAAAAAATATTTAGATTGTTTTCTTTGCTATTAAATGTTTCCCTAATACTCACATTAAATCTAAAATCTAGTTTACATTTACATTTACTTGCAGCCCGTTAAAATACAGCTTGAATGGTATACTGCGCAGAGTTAGACCAATTATAGCAGCCAGCAGGGAGTGAAAAAAAACCTTTCTTTTCATAAGCAAAGGTGAGTAATGGAAAGTAATCATTATTAAAGATTAAAGCTATGTACAACATTGTTTGCACTTTGTTTTATGTAAGGATGTAACTGAAAGTTAATATTTTTTGGTATAACATTGCCTGCACTATCTTTTCTAGTACGTATTAAAAATTAATATAACCTATGCTTTAAAAAAAAAAAAAAAAGTAGTGCTATGGATTGTTTGACGGAGGAGGGCCCCAAACCAATATCTTGCCTAGGGCCCTATGAGGTCTAAATCCGGCTCTGATGCTACCTGACGTAGTTAGCCAACGGTTCACTATTCAGCTCATGGTACAGCTGTATCATTGGAGTACTTGCTGAACACGTTAGTGTGAGTATGTTGCTGGACCAGCAGAGTATCCCACTGTCAGGGGATGAGGCCATGTTGGTAAGATATCTGGTGGGTAATACTGCAATAGAAGGCAATCTCCACTTTAAGTCACACTGACAGTGGCATATAGAGGAGAAGCAGTCTCCAACTTTAATCACGCTGACATTGACATTTATAGTAAAGCAAGCTCCTCTTCTAATCATGCAGTTGTGACATTTATAGAAAAACCTGTCTGAGTCTAAATTGTGCTGACAGTTATATCTATAGGGTAAGCAGCCTCTAGCTTTAGTGGAAACAATAGGAGGTTGTCTCTGCTTTTCAATACACTGTCAGTGGTGTCAATAGGAAGGTAGTCATTGCTTTTAGATATGCAATCAGTGATGTCACAACCACACCCTTTTAGAGACATATCTAAATTTCACCTACACAAATATACCTAAAAGAAATATCTTTGTGTACCCTGTAGACCTGGAGCAAGTTTCCAAGTTGATAATAATGATGACCATATCCTTACGCCAGAGGCATCTATACTCTACATTTAAAGTTGCATGTATCTTAAGAAATGGTCAACTCGAAAACACAGCCACAGAAACATAAGTGTATAGACCAGTGGTTCCCAAGGGTGCCTCGGCGATCTCACAGGGGTGTCTTGGCCAGGGTCAGTGGTAAGCAAGGCAGGGGACTACTTGGTAATTATTTTGGCTTAGGGGTGCCTTGAAAAAATTATGGAGAACCTAAGGGTGCCTTGAACTGAAAAAGTTTGGGATCCACTGGTATAGACGCAATTTTGAATGTACAATACAAACTCTGTAGTTCCTCTCTGACCCTGCAGAGGGCAGGTACTGACGTTCCTCCTTGTTTGGAAGATGTCAACAAACTGGCTTTGTGGTTGCTCAAGCTCTCTCAGGATCACTACACACCTTGGGTTCTTGGTGGCTCTCTGCTTTTTATAGCTGCAATGCTCAGTCTTGGCTCAACTACAAAGTGGCTGCCACTTGGGTCACTTCTCTTGGCTGTGCTGGTTCTGTTCCCAATTCAACTCTACCAATTCCCTTTCTCTCCTTCCTACTTCTCCGCTGCCGTCCAGTGCTTCCTAAGGCAGGAAATTACATTACATTCCACCATCTGGAATAAATACAGGTGCTGCTGGGCACAGGGGCCACCAATACCATTAGGAAGCCTTGATGGTTGTCTGGGGTGCCAATGATTCGGGGGCACTTAAAAAACTGGATGAGTGACATAATGTCACACATCCAGTGTCTTTAATGCCCCTGCGATTCTCCCAAACTGAATGCCGGAAGCTGACATGGAGTGGAAGTAGCTGACAGTGTGTGTTACCTCTGAAGCTAAAATGTAGATATAGAAAGAGGGGGTGATTGCAGCGCTACTGGATTCCCAAAATAAAACACTGTAAGTTTATTTCCAATAGATCGTGATTTTGAAAACTTCGTACAGTCTATGAACAATACGGATATTTTACAAGTCAGTTGTTTATTGTGAATTCTGTTTTATTTTGGGAATCCAGTAGCGCTGCAATCACCCCCTCTTTCTATATCAACATTTTATCTGCTCAACTTACAACTTATGTGCAGTTGTTTTTGGGAGTGATTATCTGCTGCAACTGTTTATCTAGCACTGAGTGTGGTTCTACACCTGTCTGTTTTACCTCTGAAGCTGCCAACTGCTCTTCCTCCATGAATGTGGTGGGCTGGCATTGTGGTACTTGGCTAAGATGATACAGCCATGCACCCCACTGCCACTGAGGAGCAGAGGATATTATGCCTACCTCCCTCCTGCTAAGGTAAGAAGCAGCGGAAGTGGGGGCATAGTGTCCTATGTGGGGCACCATTACTGAAGAAGTGGGGCACCCCAGAGCTAGCACTAGAACTGGCTGGGGGATGTAGTTCCTCCAGCTGGGGAGGGGGCAAAGTGCCCCTATAAGTCCTATAGCACCTGTCCTCAACTTCGCTTTCTATATATCAGAAGCAGAGGCACTCTCATACAGTATTGTTGTACATCTTATGCGCTTAGGTTTTGAGCCATGACTGCATGGTGGCTAATGAGCACCCCCAAAAGGCCACACGGTTCTTCTGACCAGACTATCTCCTCTTTGTTTTCTCTCTTATACCGCTTTCATACTGCCGCCCCGGCAATATCCCGGGTTTTTCAAGCCGGGTTTTTGCCGGGGCTCGGAGCATCCCAGCTCAGAAACACCATTCATACTGCACCTCGGACCCGGGAATTTCCCGGGTTGACCCCATTCATACTGCACAAGTCTGTGCCCTGGCAATTTGTGGGAGTCATCACCAGAGCAGTTTTCATTGGCTGAAAAATGAAGACTGGATGCTGCTCCAGTGTTTAAATCCTGGCAGGAAAACCTGAACTTTGCTTCCTTTCACACAACTAGTATTTCCCAGACTTTGTACCTCTGTTATGTGGGATATCAGCTACATCAGACACCCAAATAAATACACAGCACTGCACTTTAATCAGGACAAGTAACCTTTAAAAGGAAATATACTCTATCTATTAGCATGATTTATATATATAAAAAAGTACAATAGTGATGGTATGCCTTCTCTATATATCTCCAATCATGTATACCCAATGGTATATTTATGTATGTAATAGCCATTAATAAAATTTCTGTAAACTGCCTTTCTTTTCAGATACATTCTTTGTATTCTCCTGCTTTAAATCCTCCAGAGACAGGCAGACAGCCAATCATCTTGTTTTCTGTGCAACCCGGGTTGAAAAACCCGGGTTGCACCATTCATAATGCAGGCAACCCGGGTCCGACCTGGGAATTACCCCTCGATAAATCCCGGGTTGAAGACCCGGGTTTTTAGACCTGGGATTTTTGACTTGTACCATTCATACTGCACCAAGACCCGGGTCGTTTGAGCTCGCCCCGGGAAAAACCCGGGATTTTGGTGCAGTATGAATGGGGTATGAGAGGTAGATTTATTAAGCCTTCAGGGAAAAAAAGTGGAGGTGTTGCCCATAGCAACCAATCAGATTCCAACTGTCACTTATAGTACAATCTAGAAAATAATAGCTAGATACTGATTAATTGCTATGAGCAACACCTCCACTTTTCCTTTTTAGATGGTTTGATAAATCTACCCCTTATTAGCCATTACATCACAAAGTGAGAACATTGCTTAGATGTGATGTACAGACAGAACAGGCTTTATTGCAGCAAGCTCACCTGGCCAGTTAGTACCATTAAAATGGGCATTATCACACCATTCCCATTACAAAGAATAGATGTTGTCGGTATGGTGAATCTGATATAGTGAAAGGTGCCGGGTCTCTTCACAAATCATTACACGTAAAATGTGTGTTCTAATGGTCTTTTCGGTATTGTTGACAACTACGGCTTTTTTACAACCTTGCATGACCCTCCTTAAAATTAACCATGAGTGTAGCTGTACCCGGTGCACTAAAATGTACTACATCAGTATGGTGCAGCAGGTTAGTCTGTAATTGGAGTCTTCTCTTCATTGTGACTAATAATCAGAGTTGAACCTACTACTAATGCTGCTGCTGCTCTGGTCTCATAATCCGCTTATCGGTTGACATTTTACCTTTACTGTGTTACCGGCATAGTTAACATACCACTATGAAATAAAGACACGGAGACTTGTTTTGGCTAAAATGAAAGGTCAGCAATTTATTGAAATGTTCAATATATTGAGAAGAGGTGGCCAATAAAAGCAGACCAATCAGCCCCTAGGTCACACCCATGAGCTATAATCTCTGCCCCACTAGATTAGATACGGCTGAGGCCCGCCCGCCTAAGCGGAGCCCCATAACCCCGAAGGGGTATTCTCACTAATTGCCCAATCCCTTTAGGGCAGAGTGCCTACTGCGTCTTGAATGTAACCCAATTGTCCGCTGACTGGGCTGCTTACCGACCAACACGAAACTCTGTTTAGGAAAATTTCACTCAAACTGACCAAACACTAAAAACCATAAAAAAATTAAAAATTAATATATAAAACAAGAGCGAGAAACCAAAATAGGACCTGGGTGAGTGGGAAAAACTCTCCAGACAGTGAAAGGGGAAGATGACTGGCTGTACCTGGACCTTATCCTGCTTCCCCCACTATAATCCTGCCCCCTACGTCCCTACTGATTGGCTGACCCCTGTCCCCCAGTGGAGTTAACTCTTGCTGTACTTTTACTTTCTTTTACCTGCCCCCTCAGCGTTTATGTTACCTCGGGCTAATCCCCGCCCCCTGTTATCCTAATAGGGACTCTTTTCTAACCTAATCTGATTTCTCTTCAATGTCGTTTGTTAGGCCCTTTAAATCACCATGTTATCTGACGCTGCTTTAGAGTGGTAACACATATATTAATAAGAATTAAAGAACATGCCAAGTTATAAAAATCAGTTCAATGTTATTAATGCAATTGCAAAAAAACACACACATGTATTGTTCACCACCTAACACTACAGTGCCCATATGTTTTAGTCATAGCTAAACAACAATATTATGATTGTCAGCTTTTATTTATTAATAAATATATTTATTCCTGCAGAAACCATTTATAATATATATTCCCAAATTTGTTAAGAACTCGGTATAGAAGCGGGAGCCAGGTGTCCCGATTCAGTTTGGGTCCTGCCCTCCAGCCAGTGACCCTGAAAATCCACATTAAATTTCATTTAAAAATGTTCAATCTTTAATTAAAATCCTTCTCATCCATCCACCCAGCCTTTCCCATGAGTAAAAGTACTCACTCAGCAACATATTACATTCCCAACTACTTTCTTTTTATTTTTTTCAGACTATTGAACTGTAATAAAAAAAAATTGTGCGTTATGGATGATGCAGGTCTGTTGCGGCTTCTGTACTGTACTATATTTATTATTTAATAAGGCCAAACAAATGTCCCCCCCCATTATTCCTTATAATTTGTCTACTGCATTACAGCTGCCGATGGATTAGTCTTCAGTTTACCTCAGCATCCTCATATATGTGTTCACTTTGTCAAGGCAATCCAGGTATACCATTTAAAATGTTACTCAGAACTGTTTTTGTAGAATTCTATCTCCTTTTGCATTTGGATTTAGTAGGGTAGAACAGTGGTTCCCAAACTGTGCACCTAGGAACCCTGGGGTGTCTTGGAGATCTCACAGGGGTGCCTCAGTCAAGGTCAGTGGTAAGCAAGGCGGGGGACTACTTGGTAATAATTTTGGCTTAGGGGTGCCTTGAAAATTTTTGGGAGACCCTAAGGGTGCCTTGAACTGAAATAGTTTGGAATCCACTGGGGTAGAGTAAGATACCTTTCAGTGTTGGAACTACCATACCAGAAGGGGCCCATGGAGATAATGGGGCCCACTGGACAGGGAACTAGTGAGCTGTGGGTCCTGGTTCCCTGCTTCCCTGCAGCGGGGCCCACAGCGCGCTAGTTCTGTCAGAGGGAAGTGATAAGTGGTTCTTATGGATTAAAGTGCTCCCATACACAGTGGAGACAGACACTTTGTGGACTGTACCCAGGCCCGGCGCTCCCATTAGGCAAGGTTAGGCACTTGCCTAGGGCGCCGGGCTCTGGAGGGCGCCTGGAGGACGCCACAAGAATGTAAATTACTTTAAAACTGTGCGGTGACCGCTGACCATACCTGTCACGGCCGCCGCACAGCATTCAGATGCACGGGGGAGGGGGGAGAGGCTATTGCTCACCACCGCCGCCTCTCTGCTCCGTCTCCTCCCCTCCACTCACTAGTGTCAGTGAGTGGAGGGGAGGAGACGGAGCAGAGAGGCGGCGGTGGTGTGACAAGGTACGGAAAAACAGGGTGAGGGGGGAGGAGGGCGCCGATTTTTGCGGGGGGGGGGGGGGCGCCAATTTTTTCAAAATGCCTAGGGCGCCATGGACCCTAGCACCGGCCCTGACTGTACCAATATTCAGCCTATCCATTCACTAGGTACCACATGCCTCCGTTATGTCACTAGTTCCAGTAAATGCACAGGATGAGAGGTGTGTACTGAACATGGCACCTGATTGGGCAGGCCCTGTGTCTATCTAGCCTGGTGTCATATTCATGGAACTTCCCCAGCCCAAGTATCTGGAGTGCCCAGGTGGGATAGGAAAGAAAAGTTGCAGATCTTATCCCTACAGTTTAAAATAAAAGGCAGGGGATTGTGGTAAATCTGGGGTGTGCACTCTGATCTATTACACTGGGGGGATATATAGAAAATAGGAGCTTGACCTAACTTTTTGTTAGCTGAATTATTCTACAGCTGTCTACAAATTAAGAACTTAAGGGCTTGTTTATGAAGCCTTAAATCATGCGGAAATATCTGTTTCTGCGTGGTTTCGGAAAACTGAAGTTATGTGGCTATTTAATATTTTCAAAGATATCTCCTGCATTAAGAAAACTAAGGCACAATATCACAGTCACCATTAAGTTTTCAGAGCTTGCCTCCGATTGCTAACATCATCTGAAGATGGCATTAGCAGGTCTATAGGGAAAGGATCACAGGAGAGGGATCTTCTGATCCCTTCCCAGCAGGGTGGACAGTCCTCCCGGCCCTTCTGTAATGATAGTGTCTCTGTGCATGTACTGACCTTTGGCCCTGCATGCTCAGCGGCTCATTATGCCCATGTGCAGAGAATTGATTCATTCTTTCACTGCTGCGATAATCAAGCAGTGAAAGATCTCTGTGGCCATACAGTCATCTCCGCTACAGCCTCTTATCATGAGCTTTATAATAGATAGATATGAAAATGCATCTAACGTAACTGCAAAAATTGTCAAAAAGGGATGCTAATTAACGTGGCAAAATGCAATCATTAATAAATAGGCTCCTTAATTACAGCAACTCTTTTTGATTAAAAATGTAATAAAGATTATAAAATTAGGGAACATTTTAAAACTTAAGACTCAATTACTATTTGGCCTGACGACTGCTAAATCTCGTAGTATAAGGTAAATATAATACCTAGGTATCCTCTAATATCCTGTTGAAACTCAAATGTGAATGAAAACAATATGCATTAATTATAACCGTTGATGACATCACAAAGCATCTGTTAGAAGACAAGAGATTCTCTATATATTGTTACCCATTAATACATTTGTATATTGTGTACCAGATGCACTGATGAATAACACAGTCACTAATTGCCTTCTGACTGGCTGAAGGCTGCGTAAAGCGACAATACCGTCAGCACTGGGAATACAGAGTGAGGGTCTCCTACTAGAGAAGCCACAGAACTCTATTTGGCAGTGGATTTTGAGATTACCGTGATCCAGAATAAGAGAGTCAGGGATAAGAGGAATGAGTATTACTCGGAATGAGTGAGACTTGACATCTAACTGTGTGAGAAGAATGAGAAAAGACGCTGTGCGGAAAGTGAAAGGCGGGAGCTCATCGAGATCCAGGCAGATGAAAGGAAAGGCAGAACGAAAAACAGAGGGAGAGGGAGAGAGGAGACTGACATGAGACATATTGATTAGTAATAGTCAGACAGTAACAAAGTATTCCCTAATTAGTTGTTAAATGCCATCCCAGAATAAGGGAGTTCACTGTCAGTACTGTGGTGATCTGTAATTCTGATTGATCTGATTTTTAAGATCATGTTCTCCCGTGGGGATCCAAATAAAAGGGAGAGCCGGAGCGCTAGAGTCCTGCAGGCGGTGTCATGATGAACAGAGACTTAACCCACTGGTGCTCGGAGTGTCACTGCCTCATACTATCTGCAGCATGTTCCGTGCACTATATATATCTGCTTACCAGGAAGAAAATACGTTTAACTTTCAGATTAAATAGCTTATTTAGAAAATGCAAATGTTTTATATAGGTGCTATGTTTTATGTTTTTTCTGCACCTTGTCTATTATGTTTTTCATATTTTGCTAATGTTTTTGCAATATTGTATTCCTACCTCTTGAATGTTCTGCATGTTGCCTTTGCTTGTTCTGAATTATCTGTGTTGGGCCTTTAACGTTTAAGTACTATACACGATTTCCCCAGTGTAAGGTGCTGCAGAATTTTTGGGTGTCTTGCAAATAAACTATGATGATGATAATAATAATAATAATAATAATATGCCAAGTTCCTTCAAAAACTGTGTACCTAGTAGAGGTGCTCAGGCTCGGCTTTCTGAAAACCGAGCCCACCCGGACTTGGAGGATCCGAGTAGGCTCGCGAATACACATATAAAAACTATGCATTAGTTATGCGGGAGACATGCAGTATAAACATTATATTATGACAAAGAATGAGAAATATAAGAGTATTGGGGTTTCCTTTTTTATTCAATTAAACTTGTCTTTTTGCTGTTGACGGTCATTGATTGGAAGCGTGCTGGTGCTTGTTGTTCCACACAATAGTTGGCAGCGCTTCCTCAATACGGTAGGCAAACACAGCTGGGGAATCAGCTCTGCTCACAGCTGAATGTGAAACATTTAGTTTTGCGTCCAGAACTTTGCTGCTCGCCAAACCCTGCTCAATAAAAGGTAAATAACTCGGAAATCCATAAGTCCATAATTCATGTTAAAAATACGTTATACATACATAGTTCATAGTCTACTGAAATGGAATAAACAAACATGCTCCTGCATGCTTTTTTCTCCAAATGAGAAACTCTTGTTGCTACTTTGCAGTGTTTGTGTAAGAATAAATAAATAAAAAAGTACATAGTTAGCTTTCTAGTCACAACAAATCACAAGTCCTTCTAAACATTTGCTGTGAACACTTCTACTTGTAAAATGGGCTGAGTGTAGTAGAAGGGAAGGGGATGTTAGCAGTGTAGGGGGGAGTTGTACACAAATTTTTTTGCACAGGAAATCTTTGCAAAATATATCTGCACTTATGTTTCTTGTGAATCTTGAAGCAGTAATATAGGTGTTTTTTATTATTGATTCATTTTTCTGTATTTCCATGTTGCCTTTTCTGTGACTTTCCCAGTCAGGCGCACCCTTTGGTGGATTTCCAGTTGCCTGGAAACCCCCCTCCAGGCTGGGAATGGGCATACTTGCCAACCAAGTCTCCCTGATTGACAGGGAGACTCCCTGAAATAGGGGTGATCTCCCTCACATCCTGAATAGTCTGGCATTCTTTCTGATGCTGAGCCAGTACAAGATGTGGTTGGCTTCGCCATCTGTGGCATAATGACACTGTTCAGATATTGTGTCCTATGTCCATGTATTGATGCCTATGGAGGTGGCCATTTTCATGGAGACCAAGATTTAATCAAAGACTGACAGATAAGACATCATGACTTCAGTAATGGAGACTTCAGTCTCTAGAGATTTATTAGCTGCTTTTCTTTAACGCATAGTTGCCTACTCTCCCGGAATGTCCAGGAGACTCCCGCATTTCTGGGAGACCGCCCAGGCTACCGGGAGAGCAGGGCAACCTCCCAGTTCTCGTCCCAACAATAGATAAGTTGCGGAAGTAGGGCTTAATGATGCAAATATTGCGTCATCTTAGCCCCACCCCCTGCTGTTGGCCAAAATTGTGACAATCGCCCACCTCACGCCCACCTCCCCTGGGATCTCCCTGAAGACAACGAAGAAAAGTTGGCAAGTATGAGAATGGGTTAATAGACTGTTTGACTGGCTGGTCCCTCCCCCGGGACCAACCAGTTAAATGACTGCGGCTGCAGAACGTATAGATCTGCTTATCCCCTTTCCCCTTCCCATGTTTGGATAAAACTACTAACTCAGCCCTCCGTTATGGTAAATCCACCTGCTGTTCTGGTCTTTGCATGTATATGTTATCATAATATCAGCATTAAGAGTTTTCCTGAGTCCAATTACATTGTGTTGTGGCTGCAGATGTGCCCTGCAATAAGAGTTTGCTGTGTTAACATATTATAAGAAGCTCGTTATGATATTAACATTGTGAGATCTGTCCAGTCGTTTGCCTGGTAATCACAGCATGTTGGATCAATACTTGAACCCTGACCATTGGGGGAGAGGAGGAGTCATGCCAGTGACAGTCAACTAGCATTAATGCATCTAAGAGAAACTCTGGGTGATCTTATTACAATGAATAGTAAGTGCCTACTGTTCTGTATCAACCACTGTACTGTAAGTATTTCATAAGAGTCCATTTATATTTAAAAGGAATCACACATTTCAACGTATACCCCCACACACTGCACATTTTGAGTTGTAAAAAACTGACTTTATGGTAAGTAATTAGATGTTTATGTTTTATTTGATGAAATATCATACTTGCCCAGTCTGCTGGAATATCCGGGAGACTCCCGAATTCCGAGTAAGTCTCCCGGACTCCCGATAGAACAGGCCAGTCTCCAGCATCCTGCCCTCTTGCTAGTGACAGGGGCAGAATGGGATCCTCCATGAGGTGTCATTGCATCGGGGGCGGGGCAAATGAACACTATTCGCTGCCTCCACCCCCTTCAGTTCTCACGTTTCACCTCCCCTCTGGGATCTCCTGAAAAAGTAAAAACTCAGTATGTATGTGAAGTATAACATATAAAGGTTTCTTTTCCTACGCAGTTACTGCCCAGAAGTATAATTGCTATATGGAAGCCAGCTCCTTCCTACACAGTTATCATTCCCTCAGCATTTTGAATTTACAGACATAATTTCCAGCATTTGATTTGTCCAGAATTATATTTAGATACAAACAAACAATTTTCCATACTGCTACTTCTACATTCCCACCTCGACCACTGAATATATACATATGTCAGACACACACATCTAACATGCGTATTGTCCCAGTGTGCAGGGAACAAGAACGACGGACAGGAGAGTCTGCCTCTGAAATCTCCAGTGCTGGATGTAAGAAGGTAAGTGTGAGAGTAGGGAGTGATCTGAACATAATGTGGGTAGGGTTATTTATTCCTGATGGCGGGGGCTAATTTAATATTGGATGGGAGATATTAATTCTTTTGGTGGGGGCTATTTAATAGTGTTATGTTGTTTTTAATAGTGTTATAGTGTTATAGATTTAAGTTGGTGCCTATTATTTTAAGGCTGTGTGATGGGACTATTAATTTAATGCTGGGATGGTTTAAGGGCTAATAAATGTAATGTGGGGCTGAGTTTGAGTCAAAGGACGGCTATTTATTAGATGTGAATACTATTGATTTAATGTCAGAGCTGTTTGGAGCCAGGGGTATAGTTGTATTTATTAAATGTGAATATTAATTTAATGATAAATATCAATGCTGTTTGGGAGAGAGTAAGTTTTTATTTATTAAATGTGAACGCTATTTAATGTTGGGGCTGGTTGGGAGGGGAGAGAATATGTCTATTTATTTAATGTGATTGCTGTTAAATTTATCGCCAGAGCAAGTTGCAGCTACGGAGACCTAACAATTAAACGTGGGTGCTATTCATTTAATGTTGGGACTGGTTGAGAGGAGGCCTAGAGGGCTCACTCAATGTGAGGCTTTCCATATTTCATGTACCTATACCTTTTTTCAAACAGGGCCCCAATATTCCAGGATCCAGACAAGCAGCAACTGAGCTTAAGACGAGTAGCAACAAGTAGTGAAAGCTGCAAGAACAGGTAGGAGAGAGCAGGATAATCTGCCAACTGCTCTGATTCTGGTGGTGCACTTGCGATTTTGGGTGACTGTCTGGACTTTTTCTCCAATGCATGGACAATTCGGAGGTATGTCCTGCTTCACACTGCTATGCTCAGGAAGGGGGATCTGCTAGCACCTAACAGTTGTGAATGCAGATTTGCCTGTAAAATTATAGTGAATGGGAAGGGGTTGAAAAGTGGCTTAGCATTTGCTAAAAATATTACCGCACCCCTTCCTTGCTGGCCAGGCCTATTCTGGTGGCATGGCATGCAAGCCCCCCTCTAGAGATCCTGCATTTGCCCCTGCCAGTAGCACTGAATACATCTTCAGATATTCTGATACTTGAATAGGGACAAAAAAGACTTTCTTTGTCACATATGGGTAATTCAGTTAAGCTTATTCGAACCGGTATTCAAAAGGATCTCAATCAGGTACTATAGTACAATTTGTGTATACAGCATTTGCTGTACATATCTTGTAGAATTCGGTGGATCTTCATACAATGTTGTTGCATTGGTGATTATTTCTTTCCCTGAGAAGCTGTTTTGATTACATTCTGGTGAATTTCATTAGTACGTTCATTACCATGAGTGTGTTGTGAACATACTGAAGCATATTTTTTTCTCTGACACATTTTCATTTCTTGCTCTGTGAAAGACTGAATCATTTGTGTAACTGTTTCTTACCAATGCAAAAGCATACTGAGGCTTATGTGAAGTTGAACGCAAACTGCGCTCTTCGCGTATAATGCGCCTTTTTACATCTGGGCATGCGCTAAAATTTAGTAATTATCGCCCAATATAAAAAAAACATATTATACACCAAACCGTTTATACGGTAAAAAGTAACGTTTACTTTTGTTCACGCCCCTATGGGGAGCGAGCAAAGTGAGCGTTACTTTCACTAAAATAAAATTCTGCGCAGTGTCTTGCGGCTGTTTTGCGACGCAACGCAACGCAGTGATTTTTTTTTAGAATTGAGTCTGCAACCAAGAATGCAATTTACGTTCAACTTAACATAAGCCCCAGTGTGACTTTCCAGCGCGTTAAAAATGACCCCAATTATGTTTGTTGTGTGGATCCAATCGGGTTGTGATTAAATAATTGTCTCTCTCTTTTGGATCATTTCTACACATTTGTCAGTTTTAATGCACGTCAGCATACTGTGTGCTATGGCTACTAATTCTTCACCAACTAAAATGTCATCTTCTATCTGTGTTGCATCCTCATCAGTCATAACTTCTTGACTCCCGTCATCAATACTAATCTGACCAGCATATTCTTCATCCTCATTCCCGGTGGCCTGCTCATAGTAACTTGACTGTTAATTGGGAGAGGGCAGCAGCTTGTTGCAGTGACCTCATTATCCTGCTACTAACAGCTTAACGAGTGCTCTTCTAAAAAGAAAGATCGTAAGTGGGTAAAATATTGCTAATGCCACAAACACTATGGCTAAGAAAAGTATTTGCCTTATGAAAGAGCCGTTTACATCAGTTTTATTTGCCTTTGGTGAATTTGAAGGGCTCACCAGGAACTTCGGCGTTTGGTGAGCTCCTTCCATCCATTGCGGCGGCTACCCCTCTATTGGCTGGCCGGTGAGCCAATCAGGGCCCACCTCCCGGCCATTTGAACGTCTGGCGCAGCGGCAAGCCAATCAGGGCTCATTGCATCGACGCTGTGTGCCGTTGGTACGCGCACTGCTATATAAGCCACTGGATTCCGCCACCTTTAGTTCAGTACGACGGCGGAGCCCAGCAATGGGGACGTAGTGGGACATCCAGAAGCAAAGAAGATGGCGGCGGAAGTGGCAGGGCTAGTTTACTCTAGAGTGAAATAGGCACTGCTGTAGTCCATCCTCAACCAGTCACTACATCACTCTGCTTTTTTTTACAGATATCCAGAAACAGGAATACCTTCAACTGGTCACTATAGCAGTTTTTCTTCTCTGTAATACAAGGCTTTCCTCAGCTCCAGTATCCTCCTGTAATCCAACTATCTGGGAAACAGAGCAACATTCTGTTCCCAACTTGTCTCAGGTCTGCAACTTATCTCTCTCTCCTTCCCTCCCTCTTTCTCTCTGTCTCAGAGTCCAGTTCGCTTGGGACAGATCTTTAGTTGTTCTCCAACTGGCCCTCTACCTCAGATCACCTGCCCCCTGCAGGACACAACACAGAATGTTACCAAGCTGCTTCCTGAGCTCCCTACTGAACTTTTGCTGGATGTGATCACACATCTTTTTATCCTGTTAAATCTAGCAACACCCAGGGCTAGATTTACTAAACTATGGTTTGGTAAAACTGCCATTTTTCAGCAATTTTTCCAGCAGTTTTAAAACCACCAGATTTACTAAACCCAAACTGCCAATAAAACATCCAGAATTGACATTTTACAAAACCACCACTTTACAAATCACCATCCCAATTTTAACAATAATGAACATACAAACTGTCGGGTTTACTAAGCTGGGATTTGCAAACCAGGGCAAAACAAACTTCCAAAATGAAAGAGGTGCTGTTTGAGCTATTTTGCCATTCAGAACATAAGAGGAAGTACCATTGACATTTAAATTATTGAGGCAATCATTATGTATTTATATAGCTAACACACTATTTGTGTGTGAGCTATATAACACAGTACAATGTGACTGCAGATTTAGAATAAGACTGCCAGCCCTATTATTTTTATTTCAGCAATGACAATTAGCAATGGAGCTCTCCTGTTTCTGTGTGAGCTATAACTCAGTAGAATGTCACTGGAGACTTGAAGAACACTGCTACCCCTCCTCTTTCTTTTCTAGCTATGACGCTGCTCAACTGCACTAGAGACTGGCAAGAACTGTGCTACCCCTTCTGTGTCTCTCTGTGAAATGGCGCTGGATCGCTGTGGAAGGCGGTACTTATAGAATCCAAAACTCGCGAGATCTGACAACGTACCAATGGCGTTTTGCCTCATTTTCAAATCCAAGGGCGTGCGAAAGTATTGAGCCAGCTCGGCTCGGTTCTCGGATCTGCTAAGTTTGGGTGGGTTCGGTTCTCAGGAAACCGCGCATGATCATCTCTAATTATATTATGGGGGAAATCTGAATATATAATGATATTGAGTGATTGTTAATGGTGGATACAATTATTTATGTTGCACAATTTGGCATTACATAGTGCCGAATACTATAATTATTCAATTATTTTGTCCCCGTAATATAATGAAAATTAAAATTTCCCAATAAGTTCATTTCAAAATTATTTTGCCCCTTAATCAATAAATATTGATTGCCCTAATAATTTAAATGTCAATGGTGCTTCCTCTTATGTTCTAAATGGCAAAATAGCTCAAACAGCATGTTTGAGCTATCAAGCCATCCAGAGGCAGGTATTAAAACTGTTCTGTCCTGGTTTTTGGATGGCGGTTTTGATGGTGGTTTTAACCAAACCATCAGCAATTTAGCTGTTTTCACTCCTTCACACATCGCAGCCTCAAACCGTCCTATAGTAAATGCGGTGGTTCGGTCCACTGATCCACTGGTGATGTGTGGCGGTTTAAAACTGTCACCAAACTTGAACCTTAGTAAATCTGGCCTCTAGACTGTATGGGTTTGTATACTGACTAACAGAGGGATATAGTGTTCAACTCTCCTTATTATTTCAAGGGACAGCAACAGGTTTAAAGACTTGCCTCTGAAAATGTCCCTTTTATTTCTTTATTTCCCAGGTGTATTGTATATATTTTTTTATTTTGTATACAATCAATTTCCATTATAAATATGCATATATGAAACACATTTCTAACCTATCTACTTCTGAGTTCGAGATTTATATTATATTGGAAAGTAACACACATTGAAAAACTTTAAAAAAGATAAATAACAATAAACATATTTTTGGGATGGGATTAACTTAAACTCGCTCGATCCAACTGGAAATGATACACATAATTATTTTAGCACTTTAAACCATTACCCTGCACCCATAGCCCTTGGGTGCCAGGAAGAGTCCCAGTGCCCCTTATCCTGTGTGCCGGGCCTGCAAGAATCTAAAGATTCTCAAATTACTTACATGGACTCTACTCTGTAGATGAAGGCTTCAACCAATCAGAATTCCTATAAGAGTATGTATAAATAGCAGGGAGACATATATTTATATTCTATCTATGTATTTATATATGTGTTTTTTTTATTTAAATTATTTTTCAATACTTCCAGACTTAGTCATTTGTGGCTCATCAGCTATTGTGGAACATTCAATGCCAGCACCATCACCTTCCAACGCTTATTACTAAAGGAGACGGATAAGACCCTGACCACGACTAGGTTAATTTTAGTTACCCTATTCCTTATCTCCTCCAGGTCTCTAGTACCCACAACACAAGGCTGTAATCCATGAGTATGTTCTATCACCCACTGCCTCTAGGTTCCAAAACCCTAGGGCTATGTCTGTTACCCTGTCCCCAAATGCCCCAGAAGGCATGAGTAGGTGCTTTAAACATATCTTCTGAAGCAAATGGCATGGGGGTCATTTAATATTAGTCCTGTCCTCACACGCATCTGGTTGGGCAAGTTATGTCCCCTAACACTAAGTTGAGAGCCATGGTATAATGCCACTCCTTAATGCACAGGGGCCCTAGACCCCAGAGTGTCCCTTGTAAAAGGGGGCCCTAGGATATGAGCCCCCAACACTAGACAAGGGGGGGGGGGGGTAATATAGTTTGTATTTATTTTAAACTTTATTCTTTATTTTGCAATTGAGCTCCATCTTCAGCAGCTGGACAGCGTAACATCACAGGTTGGTAAGATGCCCTCTCATCGGTCTTTGATGCTTATCGCTGAATATCTATTGCCAATGTTGAACTCACAGCTCTTTGTTACTCATTATCACAGTGATGCGATAGTGGGTCAACCCCTCAGTTTAGTAAGAGGACACCGCAAGTGTTTTAGCTCCTCTGCAGCACTAAAGAGTTATGCCATTTGTACAATGCAGCAATATAAGTACAATAAAAAAAAAAACAACAACATCAGTTGCGGCTGTTAGACAAATTCTATTGTAGTGAATAAGGAAAGGAAGGTTTATGAGAACCCCCTCTAGGCACATTATTCTGCTAAACCTTCCACCAAATAAATATCTAGTTTAGAAACAGTTAGAAGACATGCCATCATAGGCAGCAGAATGTTTTAACAGTAATTTTGAAATATTATTACTTTTTATTATTTATTTATTTTATTCCAGTTTTATGTAGTTCCCTTTAATTGTTGTAAGGACACCATAATGGTTCCATGCGCAGGTGCATGTGATATGACCATTCTAATAAATGAAGTAGTTACAAGTAATAATAAATAATAATAAAACAGTAGTTACAAGCACTAAACACGCTAGAACCTGAAATGTCTATGCAATTTTTATATATTTTTTGTCTTTCTGGGGAAAGGAATTCATACATAGTATCGCCATCATCTATACTCAATAAAGGGATTACTCCTGCAAATGTTCCCTGGGCCTAAGATCTGGACTTCAAAGTGGAAGCTCTGCTCCCTGTCTCTCCAAAAATCCCAGACATCACAGGCAGGCCGCCAGCTTACACACAGGCGCTGTTCGTCTGCAGCAGTGCTCGGAGCTCTGCATCCCAGCTATGGATTAGGAAGGATTTATACAGAGATAAAGAGGATGTAATGAGAGGAAATATCTCTCTCGCTCTTAACCCCTCTTGTGTCTGTGTAACGTGCGCTCACTTAATTTCAATCCCAAGTCATGTAGGTGAACCGTAGTGCATACAATCTACAAATAAAGGTGGTAACGTAATTCCAACACATGAAACGGTCATTATGGGTCATTTCTGAATGCAAAAGAATCTGAAGAGCAAAAGCCATTTCCTTGTCTCTTGTGACATAATTTGCTCTTGTTTTGATGGGCAGGAGCATAAATCTGCTCATTTAGATGTGGTATTCTTCTCTTCGTAAAGGAAGGAACTGGCCTGACATGGGGAGACAGGGCATTCCATTAAGTATGTAGATTAACCACAATATTGGGCCTGATTCTGGGCACAGATGTCAGCATTACATGTTGCTTCAGAACAAGACATTCTAATAACCCTTATGGATCACAGAATACATACTTTAGAAGGCTTCCCGTTTTATCATTGTCTGCAGAGCCCTTTTCATCCTGTAAAATGACCTGATAATTTGCCCCAGCTGTGACTTTCAGCAATGCACCTTTTTATCATGCAATTGAGCATAAAATGAACTTCAATATGCACATAAATCAATATAAACACTCGCAGCCCCAATATCCTGTTTGCTTGACACTATCCATGGAAAAGAGAAACGCTATGGTCTCAAGTCAAGGGGAATTAACATGGCAGGTCGTGTGCTGTAGGTGTGCATCGGCAGCACGGTGGCTAAGTGGTTAGCACTTCTGCCTTACAGCAAGGGGGTCATGAGTTCAATTTCAGACCATGGCCTTATCTGTGAGGAGTTTGTATGTTCTCCCCGTGTTTGCGTGGGTTTCCTCTCACACTCCAAAAACATACTGATCGGTTAATGGGCTGCTAGCAAATTGACCCTAGTCTGTGTGTGTGTGTGTGTGTGTGTGTGTGTGTTAGGGAATTTAGACTGTAAGCTCGAATGGGGCAGGGACTGATGTGAATGAGTTCTCTGTACAGCGTTGCAGAATTAGTGGCGCTATATAAATAAATGGCGATGATTATGATGACCAATGTGAAGGGGATTGTTTTACTGCTTGACCAATCTTGAAAGGAAGGCCTTCTATATATGGGCATTGAAAAACAACACACTCCAGTTAAACAGTTTTTGAAGCACTTTCGTTAATGCATCTTAAAGCATTAACGAAAGCTGCAACATGTGCCTTTAAATGAGGATTCCCATAGACCCATTTATTATTGTTTATTATACGGTGCCACCATATTACGCAGCTCTATGCAGAGAATATTATACCATTCACATCAATGTCTATGCATTGGAGCTTACAGTCTATATTCCCTGCTAAAAACACATTCACTATGGTCCATTTTTGCCAGCAGCCTATTATTCTACAGTATGTTTTTTGGATTCTGGGAGGAAATCGGAATAGCCAGAAAATAAATCCCACAAACAGTGGAGGAACATGTAAACTCCATGGGTTTGTTAGATTCATACCCATGGCCATAGTGCTGTGAGGCAGCAAAGCTCAGCACTGTGCTTCTGTTGGGTCAGATGTCCAGACACAAGGGCAGAGTGGACCACCATGCAGACAAGGGGGCGCTGTAAGGTCTAACAAGTTCAATGCATACAATAGAGACATGTCAGTGTACTCACCTAGCATTTGGTATTACAAAAAGCTCTTTTAAAGTTACATACAAGTCACAGGATATATGTATTATCCAATAATAACATTGGTTATTATTGGATAATAGACACGTTGCACATTAAGTTTAAAGGGGGACTTTACAATTTTAGTTCAGCAGCATCTTTGGTAATTTATACTAGAACAGTGAAAATGTACAAATCCCGAAATAGGAGGCCAGTAAAGCCTCCCATGTACTGCAACTTCCAAATAGAGCTTATTTTTTCTTACAATTCAGAGTACTAAACAGTGTCCCATGAGCTTAGGGGAAACCACAACATCTTAAAGGCGACAAAGAAGATTATTACACCTCACCTTCTTTCTAATATCACCAAATTCAAGTAGCTAAACTTTAGCAAGAATGTCTGTTCAGGCCTTGCATTTGCATTACTGGCTAGATTAAATGAATAAATTAAGGAATTTGATCATCCCTGGTCTACATTGGCCATAACACCAATTTAGGTCCAACACTAGAACCCGATTGCATTTTACCAAGTGTTCTGAGCACCACAGTCCATGTTGACCTTGACACCAAGCAAAATGAAGAGAACATTTGTTGGAAAGTATGTGTGTACAGGTCCATATAAATATTGCCTGTGTACAATCCCTTAATGTTGGAAGGGGCTGGCCTGCAGGTAGCATAAATGCTCTTCAGATGTCAAATTTAGAGTCCTTGGTGTAGGGCCTCTGGCCTGTTCAAATGTTTGGTCTGAAGATATGGTAGGTCAGAGAGAGTACTGTTGAACCTGTCCTCTGACCTGAACTTAGCAACATTTAAGTTTACTGTAGCGTATTTTGTGCTCTACAAAATCTGTGCAAGTGTGGCTACATAAATAAACACTGAGATTGCTTAGTAAATTACTCTCCCTAGGCCTGATTTATAGTTGAATGTAAAGATGATACGTTTGTTTATGAGAACATTTGCATTTCCATGGCTGTATTATGACTTGCATGCATCATAAGATATGTGAAACGTTAAATCTAGGGTATTGCTTCAACCGGAGCAAAGCTGTGTCCACCATCATCAACTCGAAAACTTGCACCTGGTTTTTGCAAAATTTATAGCTAAGACATTTCAAGATCTTTGTAACTCAAAATAAGATACATCACAAAGAGATGTGCTTCACTTGCATCTGCACTAGCATGGTAACGCACCTGTCTGCCTCCCGAAGTGCAAGGGGCCGCGAGTACAAGACGATACAACTCTAAATACGGACTCATGTTGTAGACTTGTGCACCAAGATGTATCTTTATGCCACACGCGCGCAAATCTAAATCGGGACCTGCGCGTTTCAGTTGTCAATTCCTGCTGAACATATACAGATATAATCCAGAAATACTAGAAAAATAAATAAATAAACTAGATATATATATAATCGGTAGCTATGGTTGTAGGTAGTGCAGATTTGCTCCATTCAGCAATGTTTGTAAATAACCCTCAGTATATGGCAATACCTAATATTCATTGTGCTAACCTATGATCACTTTAACACTATGTAGCACTGCTCTATTGCTGGATGCTATTTCACAACTCACCCAACATTCCTGATTTTAAAAAAGAGGCACTTTAGGCCACGCCCCTGATCGACCCATGGCCTACCCTCAATCTGCTCAGCCACAGTCTGATGTATCTTGGTCATTCCCCCAAACAAGGGTGCAGCATCTTGTGCATGATTTAAACCAGAAAGAGACTCATAAGGGGGTATTCAATTCTAAATGTCACGTAGTGCCGCAGAACCGTCGCTTGAAGAGACTCTGCAGCAATATCTGGTATAAAGATTTTGCTCATTTTTGCTTGCGCCTCATATAGGTGCAAGCAAAAATGAGCGAAGATTTCAGAATCGCATTTACCGGAATTGCGCACCGGAGCACATCGCGCGAGGCTACCACCAGGGCCCTCTTAATAACATTTTGGGCCCCCCGGCAAAGCAGTGCCCCGGGGCCCCTATAAATATAAAAAAAAAAAAAAAAAAAGTTATTATATATATGGGCCTTGCAGCCCAGGGGGCCCGTCAGAGGCAGCTCAAAAAAAACAAAAACCTGAAAAAAAAAAAGAAGAAAATACTTACCTTGCGGTCAGCTGGCGATCCGGCTCCCTCCCTGGTCTCCTCCTCCGTCGCGCTCCGCAATGGATGTCGGGTGGGCGTGATTACTTCACGCCCGACATGCACTGCGAGTGCCGCACGGAGGAGGAGACCAGGGAGGGAGCCGGATCGCCAGCTGACCGCAAGGTAAGTATTTTCATCTTTTTTTTTTTCAGGTTTTTTTTTTTCTTGCGCTGCCTCTGACGGACCCCCCTGGGCTGCAGGGCCCCCCGGGCACCTGCCCATTGTGCCCAATGGGAAAGACGGCCCTGGCTACCACGGCACTTTGCGGTTAATTGAATTCACATGGGGTGTACAGATATTTCAGTTTAACTCAACAGTGCTAGAAAAACAAGAGTTCCTTCATTATAGTAAACACAGTTAGGCGGAGATATACAGAAACATAAAGTTTTTTGTGCGGAATAGCTTGTTCCTATTTACGTTACTGAACATTTACAGAAAAAAGAAGTACAAAAAAAAAACAAATCATAAAAACGTATGTACTTTCATTTGTACAGAAAGAAAAAGATTAGTGCCATAAAGCCATGATAGGTACACAATACCATTCTCATGCAAAATAAAATTTCAATTATACTTTACAAAATATTGGTCCTCACAGTGTATATATATACCCGACTTGCAGCAAGATGTAACTTTTAGGTTCATTGTGCATTACTGGAGCAGACTTGTCTGTGTATTTGGAATAAAGTATTCCTGTTCTTTTTTTTTTAATGTTTTTTCAATGAGCATGGGTCCTGAATAAATATCATTAGAAATACCTATTGACAACTTCCAGAGAGCAACAGAGAAGGGAATATATCTGAGAAGGAGCAAGTTGCCTGTAGATAATGATACATTTTTATTGGGATAACATAATTTGTTATGGAGGAAGAACAGATGTTTTGACACTCCATATATTTCACAAAGGGCATGCATGATATTCAGTACAAACTTACAATACATTCATGAGAACACTTCTAGTGCCTCAAAAAGTAGACCTGTCACCTACACACAGTGGGACAAGGTATCACGGTAAAGTATCATCCATTGCTATTTTCGTGACTGTAACGGATGCGTTTATTAATATATCAACCCGAGACACTGCCTCTGATAGAAGGATGCCACGGCGATGACTTTACCTTAGGACTGTGGTAGTCTGTCTCTACCCACCAGTTGCTACCGAAGATCAAGCATGCGTAAAGCCACTTTGTGATAGTAACCAGAGAGGAGACCAGGAAGGCTGTGGTGAGGGATCCGAAGATGTCTGTACTGCAATGCTCTCCCCATAGGGTAGAATGGCCAACACCATCTTCAAATGAAAAGCTAGACTTTTTGTAGCTTGTTAAATAGTCCCAGTCCTTATTGAAAATTATGAGAATTGCAGTTTTAATGCGAACACATGTCTCATGCGTTAGGCTTTTGTTGCATAGCTATGTAACATACAAGAGCCTAAACCATCATCATCATCACCATTTATTTATATAGCGCCACAAATTCCGCAGCGGTGTACAGAGAACGCACTCACATCAGTCCCTGCCCCATTGGGGCTTACAGCCTAAATACCTTAACAAATACACAGAGAGACAGACTAGGGTCAATTTGATAGCAGCCAATTAACCTACTAGTATGTTTTTGGAGTGTGGGAGGAAACCCACGCAAACACAGGGAGAACATACATACTCCTCACAAATAAGTCCACAGTCAGGAATTAAACTCATGACCCCAGTGCTGTAAGGCAGAAGTGCTAACCACTTAGCCACTGTGTTGCCCATACAGGTAGAACCATTTCCGCATGGTTTATGGCTTTATGAATAGGCTGCTAAATCTCTTAAGTGTTGTTTTGCAAAGTGGAAGGAGCATTACAAAACATATAGAGGCAGATTTGATTCCCCGCGTTGTTCTTTATAATAATGCGGGCCGCACATTATTACTGCTAGTAGAGTCATTTTAACGCAGATTTTTGCTTGTGGCTCACAGAGCTGCGAGCACAAATCAGTGTTGAAATTACCGTATTAACGGTAATATTGCGCATCTATTACCGTAGTAACGATAATAGTGCGCACCTCGCGTTCTTTTAAAGAACAACTTGGGGATTTAATCTACCCCATAGATGATCTTTTTTCACACCTAATTTTCCACTATCAGGAGACGCCTCTGGAAGTGCAGCTACGTGTGCAGAGAGGCGGAAAAATCTTCGGAGGCACAGGGCATTATATATCAAGGATCATTTTTTGATAGTATACACATTTATTAGTATAGAGCAAACGGGAAGGAGGTTTAATAGTATAACTTATGGCCAAGTTATCATGATAAATGGTAAAATAATTAATTTGTCAAGTTTTGTATAAAACATGCTAAGAGTAATGTCACAGAAGCGATTAAAACACCAGCTTTCAAACATGGTACTTAATCGCTAAACCTCTGATACATAGTAATGAATGAAGATTCGGAACTAGCATTTATATGCTCTGCAATTGTGCATTTACTAGTTCTGATTCTCCATTCATTACTATGTATCAATGCTTTATTGATTAATCACTTCCCTTAAAAGCTAGAGTTTTAATTGTTTTCAGGACATTGCTCTTATACATGGAGCAACCCTTATTATGTAAGGTTTCTACACATATGTTTCAGTGTTTAACAGAGAACTAAGAAGTTGAATGATCTGAAACCCCACAGTGCTAGGCAGATATTGTGGGTATTAGGGTTGTGGCAGAAGAACAGGATGCCTTGGTAATCCAACCCCTGCAGTGCCTTGAGTTCAATGGCAGTCACTCACGGATGTTAGGTACACTACAAAGCTATATCAGTTTTATCCCTTCTCTTGTCTTTTCCTGTCTAATTGAGACTACTTTGATCTTCTGTGCGTCTATGATTAAAGAACTGTGGATTAGAACAGGAGGCAAGAAGGATGTTATATAATCTATTAAGCATTAGCTTGGTATTTTTAACCCTTTATCCATCCAATAAATCAATGTGTAGTAATTCGGAGAATGTGCGCAAAACGAACCAAACTATTTTATTATTAAATTCTGCATATAACTACAGGAATGGGAATCGTGTTTATATTATCTGGCTAAACATAAATTGGCCAGAAATGTTTGGATAATGCCAAATATAGAACATTGAGAATATTTTGCACTCTTCAAAGTTTGTCATTTACACTTGTGCACATTACAGTATGTTATTGAATAAGTCTTCATGTTACATTGTAACCAGAGATGTAATTATCGTGGGTTCAGGAAGTGCGGTGGCTACAGGGCCCCGGAGGTGGGTGTGGTACGGCATATCGATGCCTGAGAAGAGCGACAAGACTCACCCCGACGTGACTATTCCGAAGGAGCTTGTTCCCGACCCTGCCTGATGACGACTCCTCTAGAAAGGATTATACATTGTACATGAGTGCATACTTACCTCACCCCCTTAACAAATGCGATAATGCCGTCATCAGCTGCAGTCGCCTTCTTGCTTCATCGTCATTGGCTGCTGTCGGGGTGAAGAGGAGTCGTCATCGGGCAGAGTCGGGAACTAACTCCTTCGGAATAGTCACGTCGGGGTGAGTCTTGTCAGGGTAATTAGCATCGATATGCTGACTACCACCACCGGAGGTGAGGGAGGGGGCCTGGCAATGCCAAGTCTTCCACACCCCAAGGCCTTTGCTCCCCCCTGACATCCCCACTCCCCACTGATACTCCGGCGCCAACTTGCACATGCGCATTGAGCGAACATTTTGGACCACTCATGCTTCGAAGAGGACCCCATTCTGCCCTATTGAGAGCAGATAGGGGGCCTCTGGAGGGTGGAACGGCATTGTTGGGCCCCTATGCAAATTTTGCTATGGGGCCCTTTCATGCACTGTTGCATCCCAGATTGTAACTAACTCATCCTTTCAATTACTGCCACTTATATATACAGATTATATGGCTGATTTCATTCAGTCTTTAAATTACCTGTTTTTCATCAGTCACAAACCCTGCGTATTTCACATACTTCAGTCATTTAAGGAATGAGTTGGCCACCACGTACCATCATTTAAAATATATTGGTTTGAACCATAAAAAAAGTGAACTAGACTTAAAACAAACAAGAAAATAAAACACGAGTTTAAACACATTTGACATATGAATACCCACATTATTATATATTATTATTATACCCACATCATTACAACACGGATGTAATATATTTCAGCCATTCACAGCCCCCCAAATAAGCACTATGTTAGGAAGGCCTGTATAACTTGACAAGACAACAAGAACAGTATAATTATTCTCTGCCTTACCTCCTGATGACCTTATTGTTTTGTCTATAATGTTGGACTTACAGGTAAGATTCCATTTTTGCGCTTGAGTTGTTCAACGTATGTGATGGTATAAATTTGCAGAACGGTATAGCTAATTTCAGCTTGTGTATCTTTAGTTGATATATAACTTACTTCCCAGGTGATATAAAGGATCTGGGACTACTGCCAGGCTTTGTACCGGGTTTGTATAGAAAGTTTGGCAATACACTATGTGATTGCTTTGGGGGGAAGCTTGCTCTTCAGTTGCCTATAATGCACCTGTTCTGTGTATAAATACAGTGTTTTGACAGTAGACGAAATGTATGCTCGTTCTGGGAGGATTGCAATTGGCCGTACTGGCTGACTGAGCGACGCTTCACTGAAGAATGTATCATTTGTAATCATTGTCCTTGAGAACAGTTCCCTGATCCCAATGGAAGGTGAATAGATCTCCGTCATTTCACACATTCTCTCTCCCTGATAGGATTGCTAACGCACAAGTTGGTGTTAATGTGTCACCATTCTCTCAATAATTGGCACAGAGGGGTTAATAACTGATTAAATGAGAAGGAATTTGTTTCCTTATATGATACTGCCTACAAATAAGTAGTAAAGTTTATGAAAACTTTTTGCTAAGCTGCTTATATCTTTGTAGCAGGTGTAGCCTTCTGGGTTGGAATTACTTTCACCCCAGACCTGGCTATGGAACACCTTGGACACTATAATGTTCTACTTGCAGGAAATATCTTGCACTAAATGGGTATTTCTGCTTAAAAGGTAAATGTGTCATAGCATCTTTGAGAATTAACACAAGAACAGGTGCAATAAGAAAGGTAGAGTCTATTATATTTATCTATCTATCATCACCATTTATTTATATAGCGCCACTAATTCCGTAGCGCTGTACAGAGAACTCACTCACATCAGTCCCTGCCCCATTGGGGCTTACAGTCTAATTTCCCTAACACACACACACACACACACACACACACACACACACACACTAGGGTCAATTTGTTAGCAGCCAATTAACCTATCAGTATGTTTTTGGACTGTGGGAGGAAATCGGAGCACCCGGAGGAAACCCAGGCAAACACGTGGAGAACACAAACTCCTCCCAGTGTTGTAAGGCAGAAGTGCTAACCACTATGCCACCGTGCTGCCCCTATCTATCTATCTATCTATCTAAAGATTTTGAAATGAGACTCTTCTGTGGAAACTAGTTCACATGGGAGTACAAACCATGGTAGTAGTCCTAAATTGGTATAGTAGACATGTGTGAATGGTATTTAAACTCATATAGTAGACATATGTGAATGGTTTTTAAACTGGTATTTATTTATAAACATTTGTGAACAGATCTGACATGAAAAAATCACATTTCATTATGTAGTTGTCAATAGACTGGAGGGAACTGGGAAGAGCAGCAACGGAACCTCTGCGTCGGTATTGAATCATTTGGTGACCACAGAGAAAGGTGCCCTCATTAAATCTTCCTATCTGCAACAGTGCTGGAATAACAAAAAATGAACTTCCTGGGGGAACCTCCTAGGTAATGCTTGGTCAAAAGAAAGTGAAATTAAAACTACAATACGTATAAAAATACCAGTTAAATGCACACTAACATTGGAATGATTATCCATGATAACAGATATGCATGTTTAAAAATACACAGATTTATCAATTGCGTGTTTTATGCACATGTGAAAGGAGTTTGGATGCATTTTGCATGCTTTCATGCTAGTGTAAACCTCAGTTGCAATACAACTAAGCAGCATATGTAATTCATATATGCCCAATATTAAATGGGCAATTCAGCAACCTTAGGAAAAAGGAGTAGTAGGAAATTCATGTTTCTTAAAATACACAGAACTGCTTTGATAACCAGGTAAAAGCTAAGACAGCACTATTCATCCTGTGCAATAACCAATGAAAAATACATTTCCTTTGGTCTGGTTTTCCTTTAAGCTATAGCAACTTAAATAGCTGGCTTCACAAATCCATTAACACTGTTCCCAGCTCCAATGAAGGCCAAGGAAAAATATATGTTATTTTCTAGTGTTGGACAAAATATGTCTATTATTGGAAGATTTTGTTAGAACCAGAATAATATGTGTGAAGTTTCTGCTACCTAAGACTGTGACACATTCTCCTCTTGTAGAGCACAAAACTAGTTATTGGAAAGAGTATCATTATCTGAGACTACCACTTGTTAATTGGTTTTCTGTTTTTGGGGGAAAAATATAATTAAAGACTTAGAAAAGTTTCTTTGCTATCTACATTTAAAGGCAACGTAGTTGCATGAAAAACACTGCAAAAGCAGATTAACTTGGAAGATTTTAATATTTTAAGTAGAGATGTGCGCAGACCATCGTGTTTTGGTTTTGGTTCTAAAATCATCTTCATGTTTTGGTTTTGGTTTTGGCCAAAGATCCTCATGTGTTTTGGTTATGCATCTGGGTTTCATTAAAAATTGTGAAAAACAGGTAAAATCATGTGATTTTGAGCTCTTTTGTTCCTACATTAGTATTTATAGCATTAACATTCTTTTACAGTCATTTATGGCCTATTTTCTAATTATCTCTTCGCAAAAAAAATTAGTGGCAGAGCACTGGCTAATAGAATGGTCATCTTTAGAAAAGTAGATATCCCAAGGTTGGTCCACCCTAGGATGGTCATCTTTAGAAAAGTAGATATCCCAAGGTTGGCCCACTCCACAACTGAAATGGTTTGAGAAAATCGGTGAAGCATATAAAGTGCGAAATTCCACCTTGTTACTACCTCTTATTTGGTGTGACGCATATGTTCGACCATTACATGATCGACGTTTATATGGGCAACACCATATTATATAGACAGGGTTTGAAACTCATCTATAATGACATCAACAGTATTATTAGGTTGACAAATCAAATGTAGACAGTGGGCCTGATTCATTAAGGATCTTAACTTCAGAAACTTCTTATTTCAGTCTCCTGGACAAAACCATGTTACAATGCAAGGGGTGCAAATTAGTATTCTGTTTTGCACATAAGTTAAATACTGACTGTTTTTTCATGTAGTCGACAATAATATCCCTAACCCTGTCCCGAACCCTGACCATATAATACTGTTTACAATTGTCGACCTAATAATACTGTGGACATTTCAATTGTCGACCTAATATTGTTAACTATGTGACAAACCTTTGAACATTTGAGGATGAGTAGTGATGATGATGATTTAAACATAGAGATTGAGGATTCTACTTTGGAACTTGCTAATGTGCAACAGGATGAGGGGTGATAATTGCGGATCTGAAAAATGTTACAATGCGTGGTACGTAAAAAAGATAATGAGGAGAATCATAAACGTGTCCACGTAAGGCAGCCACCAGTGGTGCCACCTCATGCCCATGATAAGTGCATTATCATGTCTGGGAAAAAGACAAAAAAATCCACCTCTTGCATGTGTAAATATTCTTATCCCAACCCAGACAACATTTGTCAAGGCATCTGTGGCCTTTCTGATGCCACAATAAGTTGAGATAGGCACCTCCTTCCTTCCCCATCATCATCATTTATTTATATAGCGCCGGGCAAATTCCGTAGCGCTTGACAATTGAGAATGAACACAGTAATAAAACAATACTGGGTAATACAGACAGACAGAGAAGTAAGGAGACCCTGCGCACAAGCTTACAATCTCCCTATTACGTTTTTTGCAGCGACTTCATTCAAGTAGCAAATAGCAAAAACTGTAAAAATCATGTATAGTAACAAGCAGTCCAGCATCAGCTAGCAGCACATTGGATAGGCACCTCATGCAGGGCCTGATTCATCAAGAAACGTATACTGAGTACAATCTGCATTTGCTTTAACACACACGGCTTTCGGAATGCGCATGCCCGAATTCAACACGGACCGTATCTGAAGATGATACATGTGCTAATGAATGTGGGTTTAGGTCTGCTTAGCTCTAATACACAAGACACTGCAGGATATAATATAAATTCACATAAGAAACCAAAGAAAATAAAAATCAATTTATTTTACCTGTTAATAATATAGGCATTAGTGGGGAAAAAAAATATATATATTTTTTTTTTACATGAAATACATTTATTAGGGTGTTATTAATGTCTACTTAACATAAAATAAATTTTTAGAGTTTTTCCGGATTACAAACACATGTTATAGCATGGATATGTGACTGGCATCACTAGTGATCAGGACTTAGACCAGTCCTGTAGCTGGAGCAAAAGATATTGCGGAAAATCAAGTACCTTTGAGATGCCCAAAGCTTGAATCAGATGTGGCTGCATGCGCTCGAGTTTGGCACGACTTTACTGTACATTGACTGCATGTGAATGTTCCTTCCCCACCCTGTAATTGTAAGCTATAGTAAGTGTTCTTTGCGTACGAAGATGATTTGAACACTGCTGCATCTAGTTGAGTATTGTCTTGTTCTGGGCATGCGCAGATCAAATTTGCGGATTATACGTTCCTTGATTAATCAGACCCGCAATCTGCACTGTCAGCACCTTCATCATCTCAATCTCCTCATTATTAGTACGTAGTATAGCATCCAATTTTCAAATGCAAAATGACTCCCCAAGTGCAATCCATGATTTCCAAGAGGCATCCTCAGGTGCGGGCTGGCATAGTACAGCACACAGGCGGTCGCAACACATAACACGCAATGCGGCCGCGTCCTTCCGGCCGGCCCTAACAGCGCTGAAACCGAGCGGCCCGGGGGACTGATGCCCCCCTGTCCCCCAGGCCAGCCCGCCCCTGGGCATCCTTGTGTACTAAGACTGTTGCTGCTGCTGGGGGTGAAACTAATATACAGAAGAGGACCCAGAAGAGTAAGCATAGTTTTAAATATCAATTGTCTGTCAAGCAAGTATGACAGTCAGCATCCTGTTGCACTAAAGCTATGACAGCTATGTTAGCATTGGATGTACATCCAATTTCTGTCATCAATGCATCAGGTTTTAGCATATTACTTGAGATCATGTGTCCACACTACCAGGTTCCATGTCAATTCCATGTCTCCCGCAGAGCAATTCCTCACACGGTAGGTTTATCGCCTTCAGCAGCAGAACCTGTAGCATCATCATCCTTCTCATTGCTTCACCACAATATAGCTAGCACACAATGCCAGGTCATTCACAGCACCTGTCTTTGGGGCGCTTACTGGTACAGATGGGATACTGCCCCTCACATAATTGCCTTCAGCTTCAAACCCTTGGAATTTTAAAAGTAAAAAATATTTATATATATTTGTGTGTGTGTGATGGGGGGAAGGGGGTGCTCACAGTCAAACAGCACTCTGTTTTTTGTTTACTAACTTGTTCTATTAAGTAGTTCACTGACACTGACCCCTACACAACTTCCTTCAGTTCAGTGGCGGATCCACGGGCGTGCGATCGGGGCATTGCCCCCCCCTACCAGCAGAAAGCCTACCTTTAAAATAGGTCCCAGCCGGCGATCAAAGCGGGAGGGGGCGGGGCCAGTCACGAGCGGAAGGCGGGGTAAACGTGGGCCAGCCAATCAGAGTAAAGGAGGGGTGTGATTATTCAAAATCGCCCCAACTAAACATAAAGTCTAGGTCCGCCCCTGCTTCAGTTTGAACATTTTGATTTTAAAAGCAAGAAAGAATATTATTTGTCCACTCCTAAATAGTTTACTAATATACTGTTACTATCGGTAGCCACTGCTTGTCCACTCCTCGCTCTCTCACACCCTATTTATCAGCACATAATTCCAGCAGACTGATTTGTAAATAAACTGTTGTGCAGGAAAATTACAGCTGTTTCAATATACATTGCCTCTTTCACCCTGTCTGACTCTCTACAAGCCACTTTATCAGCACAGAATTGCAGCAAACTTCCTCTACACAGGCTATCCAAAACTCACGAGATCCGACATTTTGCCAGAAATTACGCTTTGCTTTGTTTTCAGATCTGAATTTGAAGCGATTAACCGAGTCAGAACTGTGTTCGACTCTGTATCCCAGATTTTTTATTCTAAATCCGAACTGCTCATCTCTAAGTTTAAGTGTACTGTCTATAGTCTACATAAGAATACTGTTTTGGTCTCCTACCTTCTAAAATCATAGCAGCTTTGTCTTATCTAATGGTATTCCATGAAACTCCGTCAATAGGTCATTTTCAAATTTCTACCACAAGTATAGACAGATACATACAACATAGATCTGTAGTTAGTGACGTAATTTACTCATAAGAGCTCCTTTGGGAACATTCAAACCGCAAAGCAAATACTGTATTGTGATGTCTTGGGGATACTTCTGACCCCTTTGATACTGGTAAGATGGCTGCATGTCAGGAGGTGAAACATTGTACTGTGCACAGGCCCGGCGCTCCCATTAGGCAAGGTTAGGCACTTGCCTAGGGCGCCGGGCTCTGGAGGGCGCCTGGAGGACGCCACAAGAATGTAAATTACTTTAAAACTGTGCGGTGACCGCTGACCATACCTGTCACGGCCGCCGCACAGCATTCAGATGCACGGGGGAGGGGGGAGAGGCTATTGCTCACCACCGCCGCCTCTCTGCTCCGTCTCCTCCCCTCCACTCACTAGTGTCAGTGAGTGGAGGGGAGGAGACGGAGCAGAGAGGCGGCGGTGGTGTGACAAGGTACGGAAAAACAGGGTGAGGGGGGAGGAGGGCGCCGATTTTTGCGGGGGGGGGGGGCGCCAATTTTTTCAAAATGCCTAGGGCGCCATGGACCCTAGCACCGGCCCTGACTGTGCATTATCTGATCGGAAAAGGTGGGTGGATTGGGGGTTTCCATTACAGGTGCAGATTAGATATGTGAGTGTACCTACTGTGCACCCACATGCAAAAATTAGATTTAGGGTCATGGGGTGAAATTATTTAGGTAAGCTATAAGGGTGAGTTTCCTGCTTTGCAGCCTTTATCTCCCCATAAAAGGATTTGATTTCACTAAGATTGGTCCTTGTGCTACATTGTCATTGGGACAGATTTTGCACTTTCCAGTTCCGTCTCTAAAAACAGTTCAAGCTATTGTATGCATTTAAAGTAATAAAGACACCCCTAACAAATGAGATTAGATTGATGAGAGGTTTTCATGATAAATGAGATTAAAGTGAGCAGTATTTTCAATACAAAAAAATTGAGGAGTGGTCCTAAGTGTAAGTATGTTGAACTTTGAAGTTATCTATTTGCTATTTCCACCATGAGCATATACAGATGAGGCTGCAAAACTGCAAAACTAGGCATAGATAGTTCTTTTGTCAAGGATAAGGAAGTGGGTATATGCGGCTTACACATAAGTAGGTGCAATTGAGCTCTGGGGATCAAGTACAGAGGGGAAGGGGGGGTATGCCAATGCAATCATGCATCCCACTTCACTAGAGTGCACTACCCTCCCAGGAGCCAGACATTCAGGGCCTGCTTCATTCAGGGCCCTCTTAAGAACATCTTGGGCCCCCGGGCACAGCAGTGCACCGGGGCCCCTATATATACAAAAAAAATAAAAAATGATTATATATATGGATGTCGGGCGGGCGTGATGATGTCACGCCCGACATGCACTGCAAGCGCGACGGAGGAGGAGACCAGGGAGGGAGCCGGATCGCCAGCTGACCGCAAGGTAAGTATTTTCTTCTTTTTTTTCAGGTTTTTTTTGTTTTGCTGCCTCCGATGGGCCCCCCTGGGCTGCAGGGCCCCCGGGCACCTGCCCATTGTGCCCAATGGGAAAGACAGCCCTGGCTTCATTATGAAATATAAGGCAAAAAAATGAGTATGTTTTCTCCTGGACAAAACCATGTTACAATGCAAGGGGTGCAAATTAGTTTATTATTTTGGATATAAGTTAAATGCTGGCTGTTTATTCATGTAGCGCACAAATACTTGATAGCTTTATTTTACACTTAAATTGAAAGTTGATCTAGGACATGCCCTATCCCAAATATAAATATGTCCCCACATTTTAACTTTACCATCCCCTCCAAAGCAACATGGTTTTGCCAAGGTGCAAAGTTATTCATTTTCATTGCCTTACTTTCCTTAATGAATCAGGTCCTCAGAGAGTAGGTGAGTATGGGTAAGACAGCAGACTTTCCTTTTGAAGTGTCATATAGTCAGTTGTTTTTAGTTCCTAATTTATTTTGGGTAGGAAGGGGTAAATCAGGAGCAGCATATAGCTAATGGAAAAGAGGACTGTTTATAACAAGATGCATAAAAGCACTTTGAAATGCATAAGTAAGCAGAATTCTTTGCCTTTGAAAGTGACAGTAATATACAATATTTAATTATAAAGCTATCGATTCTGTGCAGTGGGAGCCCAGAAAGTTTACACAATATTTATTTTTTGTTGTAAAGAATTATCGATGTTGCATTCAGAGTTATTCTTTCCGGTATGGCGAAGAAATATTATTTTTTAGTTTTTATTTACATATTTGGGTTTTTTTTTCAAAGAGTTTTGCTAGTAGACTTATGGCATGAGGGTGGTTTGGAAAAGTCCCATTACATCAGATAAGAGCTGATTGGAATATTTTACCTTAGAGTAGGAAGGAATCTTAGTTCATTATGCTGCCTTCAACATCTTCCACAGCAAAATAAAATCATCCTCTATAAAGATTTAAGGTTAAGGATATTTGGATTAGTACCATTTGGGCTGAATAAATCTCTTGTGGTCATTCATGATGGCTGAGACTCTATGCCTTGATATGCACAAGTACCCCTAGATTTCCACTACAGTGCATAGGTTAACAGAGCAAGATGGAAGTGTTTACTGAGGAACAGAACGTTGCACTGACAGATGGGAGGAGATGGGAAGAGTGAGTGTGTTACTGGCACACTTGTACAGAGAACGTAGAGTACCGGTAGTAGTCATTAGAGTGAGTAAGGAAACCCCAACAAGACTTACCCTGACATACTAGTTGCGAAGGCTCTCATTGCCGACACACTGCAAAGACGGACTGCTTGAAAAACTGACAGCCAACAATTGCGAGAGAAGACCCTCCCTGCACACAGATGTACGCCACTTTGAAGCCCGACACTTACATTCCTGCTGTTAAGGGGGCAATGCAAGGAGCCGCCGGCTGTAGAATGTGTTTTAGGAAAGCTGCAACATATTACAGTCAGCGGCTCTTTGCATTTTCTCATCTGCTTAGCATGATAAATTTTGCGCTGGTTCATTGTTCTTGTTGTACTTGCTAGATGAGCAGCCAATAGAATTTTGCTGCTTGTAGTTCCCGTATAATAGATTTTAATGGTGAAAACATACGATTATTTGTTTAAATCACTTCTGATCGTGCCTGACAGAGAATTGTGCCACTGAATAAGGTCCAATTTAGGTAACAAAACAAGATAAATCTGGGCACAAGCTGCTCAAGCTCAGCGGCACAGTGACTATAAACACTAGAAAATGGCAGCTACCAGGAGACTAGATTTTCATCAGTCAAAACAGCTTTTCATCTATTCTAGGCTAAAGATGACCAGAATTTCTGTTCGTTTTGAATCTGAGCCAGCAATTGAGGATCAATTTTTTCTAGAACTCAAAGTGGATATGATTTGGAGATCTGCATAATATACTTGTATTCTTTTCTTATTGCATAGTTCAAACTGCAGACATGTGACATGTATGTGAACAAATGGATTTACAGCACTGCAGGACATATAATTCATGTGTGCCCACATTTACATGGCTAATTAAAATTGAAAACCATTCCTATTCATGAACACTGTGACCTGGAGAACAAAGTGTGATACTGAAAATTCCAATTAAATGTATTATCGAAAAGTGTAAAACAAATATTTTTGTTCCTTTTGTAATGATCACAAAATCCAGACTAAGCTTTATTGCGTAGTGTGGCTCATCTCATCTGACGTGGGAGATTGTTCACAAATACTAATCTAATACCTTTAGACGATACAAATCGTAAAGAACTTAAAGATCAAAGAAGAGACAAGAACATAAAGTCAATGATGTCTACAATAGAGAAATTTAATTGAAGACCATCATAGCATTATAATGGCACATGTAAAAGTAGTGTTTATTCTCCTTTACTACAGGTACATTAAAGTATTTCAAGTAGATACTACACACTATAGATGAGAGAAGTTGTGGTGACATTATGTGCGAATCAAATTAGAGGTGCCGAGTTGCGGTTGGCAATCTCTGCGTTTGTGCAGTCATTCTGCGGAATGGCCTTTCATACTGTATTTCTAAATTCTCCTACAGAAGTTATAGTCTGCGCAAAGCTTGGACAATGATGGACATTCTGTTGTGTGGTGGGGCTGGACATTCTGTTGTGTGGTGAGACTGGACATTCTGTTGTGTGGTGGGGCTGGAGTAGGACTGGAACACTTGAGGCCAAATTTCACCAACTAGACATAGAAAATTGTGCAACTTTTGAAAATTTTCCTAATCTCTACTATCTTCCTACAATGTTTTCAAGTACTTTGTTCTAGCCAAACATCAGTCTTCTGGGCTTAGTTGCAACTCTATGCCCGCGCAGTACTGGTGGCAGCTATGGTTGCCAACCATCAGTACATTTACTGATAGTAAAAAAATTAGACGTGTGCCTGTCAGTAAGATAACAGTAACAAATATGAGAAGATCCAACAGTAATTACTTTCACATGGCATTCTCCCAAACAATGATTTTAAGAATATTTGAAGTCCCTGGACTCTTTTTTTCTCTAGATGCTGCTGTGTTCTCTTTTTTTTTTTTTTTTATAGAGTTTAGAATGAGTGTCCATAAAAAAAATGATGGTAGTCAGTAGAGTGTCATATAATTGTATGTAAACAGAATATTTTCAAGGATTGGTAGCCCTGGTGGCCACTTTGCCTGTATGGGGTTAAGGCCTCATCATCTGATCAGGATCATGATCATCTGTGTCTGGCCTTTATTAGACTGCCTTATCCTGCTGCTGGTCTCTCTGTGAAGCTCCTGCTTGGATCCTCTACTTCTCCCTAGCTTTTGACTCCTGCTTTGTTCCTATATTTTGCACCTTATCTTGTGACCCAGATCTCGGCTTCATTTGACCTTGCTCCTGCTTATTCCCTGGTATATTGTGGAACTTTCAGCTTATGATCCCTGACCCTGCTTTTAAATGATTCTCCTGTGGATCATCCAGTGCCTCGTGCCTCCTTTCTAACCTGTTCCTTGGACATCCTGCTACCCTGAATCTGCACTTCACCATTTTTGCCTGAAATCCCGGTATCCTACTTCATCTGTCAAAACTGGTAATCCTGGTATCTGTTATACCTGGACATTAGTCTTTCCTGACACACCTTCCCAGCTAACCTGCTTATCCTGACAAATCTATGCTATTTATCCACTAGAACTCTGCTGGTTGTTTAACCATTGACCGCACCTAGCTATACCTGCTCAATAATAAAGACATTCTGGTTTCACTATTACAACTCTCCGTCGTATTCATTTCAGGATGGCGGTTGCCAGGGTTACAATGAAGAAATAAATATTTTTTCCATTTTGCTTTTAACTTTATTTTTGTTTTTTGTCTATCTAGGACTGGAAGCCCAATGGCCAGGAAAGGCCAGTGCTAGTGAGCATTGTTCCAATAATGCTGAGGTAATCATCAGAACCCTTCCAGAGGACCGAGTCCGATGCTGAGTAGGCTGAGCTGTTAGGGAATGTAAGGGGAGGGCCACTTGTTTACTTATTTATTTAAATGTACTAATATATGTGAGCCTGGCAGGATGGCACAGAACACCTCGCCAGGAACTCACTTATGGTTTTACCATGCAGCTTTACAACTACTACACATCGGATGCAGTTTGAGTGTTCACCCTTTAAACCCTAGAATGCTTAGTAAATTTACCCTTTAGGGGTATATTTACTAAGCTACGGGTTTGAAAAAGTGAAGATGTTGCCTATAGCAACCAATCAGATTCTAGTTATCATTTATTTAGTACATTCTACAAAATGACAGCTAAAATCGGATTTGTTGCTATAGTCAACACCTCCACTTTTTCAAACCCGCAGTTTAGTAAATATACCCCTGCGTCTGCTTGAGTTCATTTTGTCCCTTAGATCATGATACTGTCCTTGTCATGTGTAGCCCTGTCCTCACTAGCATAATCAGCTTAGACAGGTCACTGGTTCTCACAAGAACAGCAAACCTCCTGAAATACTATGTGCTGCTGATGACATTCCAGTGATTTGATTGGCTGTAGTTTTATCTCCACCCACTGGGATCACACAGACATGCAGGAGATGATGACTGATAAGAATGGTTGCTTTGGCTCTACTCAAACACACTGTAAAAAGTAAACCCAGTTCATTTTAAAAAAAAAACCTTGAAGCAGAAATATCCTCTTTTCATTAAGCTTATTTTGGATCATCCCTTCTTTGCAACCATTTATGTACAATGCACTCCTAAATATAAATCTCTTCAATCGCCATGCCTGAGACATTGGCCGCCTCTCCCGTCTCCCTCCCATGACAGGCCTGTGTTAGCAGACGAACCTTTTCTATTAACATTCAGACTTATTCCCAGAAAAGCTTACAGATTATTCCACTATTGCTGGGAAATAACAATCCACACCTCCCCCTTCAAGTATGCATTAGTAAACAAAAAATGGTTGGAAATGTTGATGTATTTTTTTCTTTACTGTCAGAGGAGTAAATTAACCACTTTGCAGCTGACAAGGCCAATAGCAAAGTGTCTTTTTGTGCAAAGCTGGTAGAAGAGTGTTTATGGGAACAATATATGCAATAATGCACTGATTATACGTGTGTTTTGGAGGGCAAGATGATGGAGGAATTAAATGGAAAACAGTATGAAATAGGAAGAGATATTAAAATATAATGTGGATACATCACAGGAAATAATCACTGTAATTATACAGAGTGCACATTTTTCTGCAGTACTGATCAATCATGTTTTTTGACTAGACAATATTAAAATATAACTTTGGTGACTGGTCCATACGGAGACAGCCATTGTTTTTTACTCGTTTATGAAAACTGGTTCAACGGAAAGTGTTGGTGTTCAGACTTTCAACTTTGTTTTCCATTTTTTTTGTATGTGTGTAGTGCTCTGATGTAGAACTACTGATATCTACCTAGATATTACCCTTTTTTAATGTTCTGAATTTATATTTTAATTAGGTATCCATAGTGACTCATGGGGCTAGATTTACTAAACTGCAGGTTTGAAGATGTGGAGATGTTGCCAATAGCAACCAATCAGAATCTAGTTATTATTTATGTAGTACATTCTACAAAATGACAGCTAGAATCTGATGGGTTGCTATAGGCAACATCTCAACAATTTCAAATCCCCAGCTTGATAAATATACCCCGTAGTGTTTAAAAAAAAAATGGCCATCTTACTAGAAACCTGGATAATCCTTCAATAAATCAGTAATGAGCAACCTGATATACTTCAAGGGCCATATGTGTGGTCCTCAAACCTTGACAAGGATTGTACATTTCAAGATTGAAAAAGAGGCCAGAAACATCCTTGACACATCCACATGCCCCTGACTTACTCCAAAATTTCTCTACATGCCACACTGACCTCCCACTTGCTCCAAAATAACTCCAAATGCCCTCAGACCCCAACTTGTCATAAAATGCACCCTAAGATCCCACATGTACTCCAAATCTTCCCCATATGCTCCTCAGACCTCCCCACATGCTTCTCACACATAGCAGGCAGAGCTCAGGGGAGTATTCTGAAGCCTCGCTGCTCACTACATCATGTGCACATGATGTAGTGGTTGCCATGGTAATTCAAGAGACTGTTCAGAATTGTAAATAATTACTGTGAAGATACTGTTTTTATTTTCCCCAATTCTAACTCCTTCACACTGGCTGGCCACCCAGGGGTACCTTACTATGCCAGAGAAGCCTAATTTAAGGACTTACTAGCTTATTGACTTGTAGTCACCTGGCTGTCCTGAATTGAAGACCCATGGATTTGCAGATGTAGTCCACTAGTAGAGAACGGCAACTCAAAACTAGCCACCCTGGAGATTCCAGCCATAAGTCCTCAGAATAAAGACTCCTTCTCCCCTGGAGTGGCTCCTTATATTTAGGGTCACATTTCCACAGTGTTTTCCCCTCTCTGGGCAAACACTCTCTGGCACTCTCCCTCTTAAACATTGGTGGGTGCTGGATCAGGGGATTGGAGGGGAAATGGAGATGAGCTGGGATCCCACAGAAGCTCACCTGCTGGGTTGCAGACATGTCTGGATTAGTCCTGCTGTGGAGGACAATGGATACTAATTGTACCCCCCTACCTCCAAAGATAGGATAGTAGTCCCTCATGAAATTAAGCCCTTACACTACTTTGTGATGTCACAGGGTCCCTGGCTGTTCCATGCTTCCTCTAGAGAAAGGAGAAGGAGAATGACTGCTGCTCCAGCCCCCTCACCTGTATCCTGGGCACCACCAGATCCTTACCCAACCCACCTGGCTTCAATTTCGGAAAGCCAGAAATGAGGCAAAATGTCTTCATTGCGTCGTCCGATCTCGCGAGTTTTGGATTCTATAAGTACCGCCCTCGACAGCAATCCAGCGCCATTTCACAGAAACACACAGAAGGGGTAGTACAGTTCTTGGCAGTCTCTAGTGCAGTTGGGCAGCGTCATAAAACAGAAAGAGGAGGGGTGGCAGTTTTCTTAATAGTCTCCAGTGACATTTTACTGAGTTATAGCTCACACAGAAACAGGAGAGGTCCATTGCTCCATTGCTATTTGCCATTGCTGAAATAGAAATAATAGGGTTGTCAGTGTTCTTCTAAATCTGCAGTCACATTGTACTGTGTTATTATAGCTCACACAGAAACAGGAGAGGTCCCAGTGTTGTCAGTCAACAGTCTACGTAGCATTGCTCCATTGCTAATTGTCATTGCGGAAATAGAATTAATAGAGCTTTCAGTGTTCTTCAAAATCTGAGGTCACATTGTACTGTGCCATAGTTCATCCAGAAATAGGAGACGTGGCAGTGTTTAGTGCTGAAACAGAAATTTAAATAATAGGGCTGGCAGTGTTTTTTAAACTCTCCAGTCACATTCTACTGTTCCATAGCTCACCCAGAAATAGGAGAGGTGGCAGTGTTTAGTGCTGAAACAGAAATTCAAATATTAGGGCTGGCAATGTTTTTAAAAGTCTCCAATGACATTCTACTGTGCCATAGCTTATACAGAAACAGGAGGGGTGGTAGTGTCCTTGTCACTCTCCAGTCTCGAGTCACATTGTTCATGTCGCTCTCCAGTCTTCAGTAACATTGTTCTTGTCACTCTCCAGTCTCAGTGCCGTTGGTCACACAGAAACAGGGGTAGCAGTGTTCTTGTCACTCTCCAGTCTTCAGTCACATGGTTCTTGTCACTCTCCAATCTCAGTTACGGTTAGACTAATGCCTTTACGTCATGTGCTAAAGCTTATGTTCAAGTGCATAGTGGTTTTAATTTAGATGTAATGCCACTCCAGTTGTAATATCCATTCTTGTGTCTCCATAAGTATGGCAGTTCTTCAGGGATGAGAGGGAGGTATCTGCAGAGGAGAAGGAGGTTAAAGATGCAGCACGAGCAGACATGGTTTAATAATGTAGAGTTATTGACTGCAGTATTGGGCTTAAGGTAGCTAAGCTATTGGTAGCTTGTTTTGTGAGGGCCCAAATAAACCAAGCACTTCAGCCACAAAAGTGGCACTCCTTGTCGCTGGAGTGCTTGCTTTGTTTAAATGTACATGTCCTTTTCAATATCTTACATAAGGGTGGGAGGGAATGGGAGGGCCCAAGGACAATTCTATCTTGCACCACTTTTCTTTTCTTTTCTGTCACTGCTGTGTGGCAAAGTTTCCTAGATGTGCTATGCACTGCCGTGTGTTTGTGTCATTGCTCTGTCGCTTAGCATCCAGCCAGATCGCTGCAGTCTTTGTCCTAAAGTGTATGAAAACAACATTGTGACCTGTGAGGTGGTCAAAATTGACTGGAAATTAATGTTATTGAGGTTAATATAATGTAGGAACAAAAAAAGAGTAAAACTATGTGATTTTAGCATATATTAGCTATTTTCCTAAAAAATATAGATCCAAAACCAAAACCAAAACACGCAAGAGCAGTTTTGCCAAAACTAAAATCAAAACCAAAACACAAGGGTATGTGAACATCTCTAATTTTTACAATGGGTAACATTGAATAAAGAAGTCTCATATAGTCATAGCTACAATGTCCACTTATCCACATGTAATTAGACACTGTAGTTGTACTCTGTTGAGCTGGGGAACAAAAGCAAGGCTATAAAAAATACACATTATATTCCCCATTTTGTGAGGAACGAGGGACAGGCTGGTTAAGGTGCTTTCAAACTTGTTTTGTCACACTTATTAGCAGCCTGAAGAAACAAACCAAGGAAACATGGTAAATACAACATTCTTCTTATAGCCTGCCTCAGTCAATTCTGTTAAAAAACACACTTTCATGAAATTTCTACTTTAAAAGGAAACACAAGATATTGTAGAAGGATAAGTAAGAAAATAAAAGAGAAGAAAAAGAGTGAAGAAGCATGAAAAAAAGTGACAGTCACCTTTCCTTTTAACATAGGATAAAAAATTGAGGTCCTTTTTTCTCTTCTAGCCAGACAAGAGATCATTAGCGACAGGGAGACCCAAAATAAAAAGATAATAAGAATCCAGCTCTAAGGTCAGTCTCTTTAGTAGGATTTTTCAAGGAACAAGGCATAAGATATCAAACTTGTTAAAGACCAGACGAAGACGATGGAGGAAAAAAAAATGTTACATTTTTGGCTAAAAGGCACATCTAGATATCCAGCTACAGAAGCAAGAAACTTTCCTTCAATCGAAAATGTGCACCAGGTAATGAATGACAAAAAGGAGCAGCAGAACTTTTCTCTACTAGAGATACAGACATCCTTCAGCTCATTTTGATGTATATACTAGATCTGTTCTCTGGCCTGAGACAGAGGTAATACAAAGGAGGAACCTTGGATTAACTGACTGCAAAAACTCCTTAATCCGTTACTTTTCCAGAGAGAAAAACCATGCAATAAAGAACCTAGTAATGCATTATTTAAAAAGTAAAAAAAAATACTGTCTACCTGTATATGGCAAAGTCTCAGATTAAAGGTCCATTCATCTTATAAATGTTCGTTTTCTCACTTAACGTTAAAATAGGTCACATGGATGTCAATAGGAAGAACATGTGCTTTGATGAAGATACTGTTGAGGTTGAATTATCGGATACTATCTAAAACAGGCAGGCAGAACTACTGCTTCTTACTGTAGACTAGATGATAACTCTACCATGATCTTACCCTAGATGAATGAAGGTGAGATTCATCATTGAGGTCTGTTGTTCATGGAATAGCTGGTGTTTATGTTCATAGTATTATGAGGGAAGATTGAGTAGAGGACACAGTGGAGTTAGGGAGATCTACAAGTTGGAGATAGAACTGAGCTTGACATAAGATAATAATTATAAGACAACACGAATCTGTGGAACACTATCAAAGATCAATTACTGAAAGCAAATCAGAAAATTGGAAAATCCTTATGTACAATTATCACAGTTTGTGATGCTACAAAGAGTTACAAATATTGTGCTGTCAGATTTGTGGCAAGTTTTTTTAAAGTTATAAAACCCATATGCTCAGCATTTATAATGTTTGCAGAAATAATTGTTTTATAAGGAAATATAAAATATTGATGACTCCATTTGTTGTTGTGTAAAGGAAGATCAGAGTAATAAAAGTGTTTGGTTCAGAATCCAACAGTCTGAAAGCCATTGGCATGATATTGTATGTACTGGAATTGTGTCACAATGTCATGTTTTAGTCTGTATTACCAGCAAAAAACAATGTGACCAAATTTTTTTGACAATACAAAAATATTTGCTAAGTTATGTACCGTATTATCATCCAGATGTAATTTACATTAACTAACTAGCCCTAATCTATCTTTTGGGATCCCAGAAAAGCTGTGGCTGAAGTGTTTGGGTTGTCACTAGTGGACAACATCACTCTTTCTCATGTTCCCCATCCCCACTGCCTTGGTGTAATCCTTGACTCCGCCCTTAGCTTCACTCCTCACATCCAGTCCCTCTCACAGTCTTGTCGCCACCAACATTCGTCTTTATGACTGTTATTGAACTACCAGTCACAGCCTATACTGTCCCAGTATCTAATGGGACTTCTTATAGTTCCATAACAGCAGGAGAGTCAAAGGTAGCCAAAGCCAACTACAAGGATATACAGTTTTGTTGTATTTTCACAAAAAATACTTTATATGATATAATAATAATCATGGCAAACAGTCCACTTATTAAAAATAACACTGACAAGTGACAATGATGATTGACAAAGTCAGATGTCAGCATCAGGTCTCTTTCAAATAAAAAATGTTGGCCCTGACAAGTCACAATGATTTTTGACAAGGCCAAGTACAGTTATTAACTTTAAAATGAATGTCACTAATGTTTGATTATGGCATTTAACAATGTTGTAAAGTGGATACTGAACAAAACAGCTTATCTCTATGTTCAGAAAACAGCTGTGTGGAGGATTCACTTATTATAGCAAAGCCAGTGGCAGAACTACCATTGGTGCAGCAGGTGGGGTACACCGGGGCCCATGGAGATAATGGAGCCCGCTGCACGGGCAGCTTGCTTGTTCTGCCTTTGAGCAGAGCCCTTATAATTCTATGCCAATATATATCAATATGTGTGGGGTCCACTGCTCTAAACATGTTCTAGTACTTTTTATATCACCCCTTGTTTCTCATCAGATTATATGCTGCAAGGCACTTCATCATTATCATCATCACCATTTATTTATATAGCGCCACTAATTCAGAGATCTCATTCACTTCAGTCCCTGCCCCATTGGAGCTTACAGTCTGAAGTCCCTAACATACACACAGACAGAGAGAGAGACTAGGGTAAATTTTGATAGCAGCCAATTAACCTACTAGTATGTTTTTTGGAGTGTGGGAGGAAACCGGAGCACCTGGAGGAAACCCACGCAAACACGGGGAGAACATACAAACTCCTCACAGATAAGGTCATGGTCGGAAATTGAACTCATGACCCCAGCGCTGTGAGGCAGAAGTGCTAACCACTTAGCCATCATGCTGCCATTTTATTTAACATATATTTTGCATTGTAATTGTGATTTACCTTTGCACACAGCTGCCGATTAAGTTGAAACCTTATTAAATGAAATATGAGTAACTTGTGAAGAGATATTAAACATTACAGACAGTAGCTTGTTGATTTTAAAATGACTCCAAAGTCATTTATTCCATCTTCACCATTCATCAACATTTATCATCGTTTGTTTATAAAGCGTCAGCAAATTCCGTAGCGCTGTACAAACCAAGCACATTGCATTGCCTAAACCCCTAGCACTAATGCCTATACACGACCCCTTGTACTAAGTGTCACATGGATAAAATATAATTCTGTGATTTGCCGGGATTCGAGAACATAAAAGTCTGTAAAGATGGTACTATCACTTCTATAATTATCATCGTATAGCTTAGAAACGAGGAACAATGTAATGCAAAAGGAGTGGAATTGTAATAAAGAAAAAAAAAATGTTAGAAAGTCACAGGGTCATTGAAACAGAACATTGAGTCAGAGTAGACAGGACACGGGTTTAAGAATGAACTTTATGTAAGGGAACAATGAATGGTCGAGGCTTTGTATTTCATACCATTTGTGAACAAAGTCTTACAGCTGACTCTTCCTGTGCCAGATTTAATGCTAACATTCTTTTTAATCTTTTTGTCTTTTAAGCAAACACAATGGCACTTGGCATTTACACTAAGGTAAGGTATTTTTTTTGAAGATCCCTGACTTTCAACTAACCAAACAGATGAAAGCTTGCCAAAATTAATGTTCCACTTTCCGCTGTAAATTTATAGACAGTGTTCTACTTGGCAAAGCTTGCAGTTTAGTGAGTGCAGAAGGAACTGTGGAGTCGGCATAAAAGAAAATTTGTTTTTCCTTCGACTACTTGTCTTATTTACATCAATTCAATTCGCACCTAGAGACGCCACAACCATTTGATATAAAATGAAAATAATTTGGGAACATTAATTCATACAATCCATTATGAAAAGAGCAGGAGCATGTGTTGGAACCTTTCTACAAAACGGCATGAGTTATTGGGGAAAAGGCGCAACGGAAAACAAAGGGGAAGACAATTCTGAGCCCTGCGGGGGCCCCAACAAGGGGCCTGGCGGATGTTTATAAAGCCCACTCTGACGTGGTGGGGAGTCTCAAAGTTTGCAGTGTTGTCTGCAAATATTATTTAAATCGCTGCAGTATTTTGGGCCATTTATTCGACACAGTCATAAAGCTGCCACAGTCAGAATAAAAAAGTCTGTAACACTATTTGCTCATTTGTAACTGCTGAGTAGGTTGCAATGCATGTACAGTATATATAATTTCTAATGAGATGGCATCGTAAAACAGTGAATGGTAAATCATTAGTAATTTGGATAAAAATGCCTTTCTTATAATGCTATTTATGCTGACAATGGGTTATAAACAGGACAATTTTACATTGGCTGCCTACGATTGTTCTACTCTATGAAATCAGATGTTACTTCTCCCTATAAATGCTCTTTGAGTGCATCACTTTCTACCAATTACCAGCCATAGACTTATTTTACATATATTTAATATGTCCATTAGGTGGAAAGATGTCAAGTAATAGGCAAAATTAAGTTACTCTTAAAAATATATTAACTTCCATATAAGGCTAGCATATCTGTGTGATGGTTATATATGTTCCGATACGTTGACAGAATTTTAGATATTTAACAGTCTTGGGAACAAATCTGGGTAAAGGTAACATTTTACGTAGATAAGGCATGTTGCAAATGCTATTTTTTTTGCATGCATTGACCCCCTTCTGCATGTAGCAAACACACACACACACACACATACACACACATTATGTTTACACCGTGATATAAAGCTGTGCTACTTGTAGTACACCCATTTTCCAGCATGTTGCTACAGATGCCAGGTATTCGCTCTGACTTTTGTACATAAGTTTTGTTCCTGCCTGTAATAGTGTGTCTTCAGATGCACCTCTTTGTCTTTTTTGATGCTCACCAATGCTTTAAGAGTACTGGTGAGTCTTGTTTAATTCTAGGCATGCAAAAAAATGCTTCCTCTATTCTGTTTTGGCGGCAACTGGTCAGCAATGCCATGCCCTGGTATAAAGTAACATATTAATAATTATAAGGGTCCTGACAAATGTCCGAACATATGGTCAGTCTGGTTGAACTGTCCAACTTCCCGTGCCAAGACACCAGGGGCGGATCTAGAAAAGTACTGTACCCGGGGCGATTTGGGGGGGGGGGCAATTTAGGCCCCGCCACTTTCTAAAATCTTAGGCTGCCGACGGCTGCACACTATGTGCAGGTCCGTCCAGCCGTGACAGGCAGGGACAGTGTGCTGCCCGGCTGCTCTGATTGTGTTTTAAACACAATCAGAGCAGCCGGGCAGCACACTGTCCCTGCCTGTCACGGCTGGACGGACCTGCACATAATGTGCAGCCGTCGGCAGCAAGTGTCTGCTAGGGGAGGCGATCGCCCCTATCGCCCCCCCCCCCCTGGATCCGCCACTGCAAGTCACTGTCACAGTCACTGTGTAGTTTCAATGAGTTAGTGTAGAGGTACCCTGGCATATGTCTGTGCCCTGCGCATATTAACCACAAGAGCCTGATGTTTATTTGCTAATTCTGACTGTGCATAGCAGGCAGCGTAAAAACACTGGGTTCTTGTCACACTAGTGCTGATAAACTCTACAGGCGGCTTTATGTGGGCACAAGGAGCGGATAAGTGCTTGGCTTGTGTGCCTGACATCAGCTGAGCGCAGAGAACACCAGTGTCACGCTCTTAAGCTAGGTACACACTGATGCAATTATCGTGCAGATAACGTGATAAACGACCGCTGGGTCAGATATTGCATTGCTGTGAACACTCACACAATCATGTTTTATTGTACCAAAGCATATCGCATTTGTGGATTTGGATTTATAAACTTCCTATAAATCACGATCAACCATGGAACGATGTCGGGCAAATGTGGAAGTGTGTACGCACTCACGGCCAACAGCGTAAGAGATATCTATAGAGTGCGCAAAGTGACGATCTTTTCAGCAGATGGTTATGAGTGATGAAGAGCACAGATCTGAAGGTAAGTTGAATGGTTGTGTACGCATGAGTCAGCATGCTCGTCGGGACTTTCAGTCAAAAAATCCCTTCTGAAGTAATTTTCTATAGTCTGTACCCAGCTTTACAGCCAAAGTCTAAGCTATTATGCAGTACTCTCTTCATCTTTTATTTTTTTAGATGTGTGGTATTTCAATAATACTGGGAAGTGGGTGGATAGGTATGGTGTGCAGTGTTTGTTTTTCTTTTGTTTGGCTTTGTTAGATTTTCTTTGTTTTACCAATCTTCTATTTTTCATTGCTGAAAAAAAAATAAAAAAATGCATACTAAACAAAAAAAAATCCTACTAAACAAGAACACAATTTAAGTAAATAGCAGGGCCATTGTTGCCAAAGGTTCAATGTATTCTCTTCCAGATACTGTCAACAGCTATAATTTTATACAGAATCTAAAAGCAGTTTGTTGTTGTTAGTAAATGTTATTTAAATGTCTGTATTATTCAGTACAGAAAAGGAGCGTTTTGGCAAACTGTTCTGGGAAGCTGTTTGCTACATGGAAGCCATGCCACATTTGTGTGAGAGTAAAGAATTGTTCTTGCAAATTGGTCATCCTGTAAATGGTTTGTTATTTGACTTTCAATGAGTTATTATAGATGCAAAAGTGTCCACTCTTCTGTCAAGCATTCCGATTGGACAATTTGGGCAGACATGGACGTAGAAAAAAACTCTATTTGCTCCCAGCCATTTGCTGAATGTATTGACTATTAGTTTGCGCATTTATTGCCAAAATTATAAATTGTGACTGGAAATGAATAAGATGCCCAATGCAAAAAGCACATGTGCAACATATTTCTACATTCACTGCTAAATCATCTAGGCAGGGCCTGATTCATTAAGGATCTTAAATTAAGAAGTTTCTTATTTAAGTCTCCTGTACAAAACCATGTTACAATGCAAGGGGTGCAAATTAGTTTTCTGTTTTGCACATAAGTTAAATACTGACTGTTTTATCATGTAGCACACAAATACTTGATAGCTTATTTGTACACTGACATTTAAAGTTGATATTTGTGTGCTACATGAAAAAACAGTCAGTATTTAACTTATGTGCAAAACAGAAAACTAATTTGCACCCCTTGCATTGTAACATGGTTTTGTCCAGGAGACTTAAATAAGAAATTCTTAATTTAAGATCCTTAATGAATCAGGCCCCTATTGACCAAGTGCCACAATTCTATTGTCAATAATCTGATATTTTTAATATAAGTTGACATATTTTTAATGCAACTCCCTGCACCTATGGGTGCACACCAAACAGGTATCCCTGCATATCAGCTATAATAACAGCAATGCTTATAAAGCTTATACACAGCAGCTGCTGCATTGAACAAATACTAGTTTTACAATGAATGGGTGCCAGCCATCACATTTTGATGAAATAATTGATGATTTTTATTTACAGTAACATACATAGTAACATAGTAACATAGTTGACGAGGTTGAAAAAAGACACCAGTCTATCAAGTTCAACCTATTTGGATCTCCTGCGATCCCTCTCTCATATTTGAAATTGATCTAGATAAAGGAACTGACAATCTGTTTCAATCAGGAAAAATCCCTCCAGAACCAATATTGCATTCCTATTTCTCCCTGGATCCACTACTTTCCTTTAATTTAATTAACAGTCGTAACCCTGGTTACCCTTTTCAGCTAAACAATTGTCTAACCCTTTCTTAAAGATATCAATTGAATCTGCCATTACAACCTTCCCTGACAGTAAATTCCATATCTTGACTGCCCTTACTGTAAAGAACCCCTTCCTTTGCTGGTTGTGAAACTTCCTCTCTTCTAACCGTAAGGGTGACCGTGTGTCCTGTGTACAGTCCTTGGTGTAAAAAGTTGCCATGAATGTTCTCTCTATTGACCCTTAATATATTTGTACATATTAATCATGTCCCATCTTAAGCACCTTTTTTCTAAAGTAAACATGCCTAAACTGGCTAACCTTTTTTTTTAACTTAATGACTCCATACCCTTTATCAACTTTGTTGTCCTGCTCTGAACCTTTTCTAGTTCCAAAATGTCTTTTTTATGGAGTGGTGCCCAGAACTGTACTCTGTATTCAAGATGAGGTCTTACCAATGATTCATATAGTAGTAAAATTGCACTGTCTTCCCTTGCATCTATGCTCCTTTTTATGCATGCCAATACTTTATTGGTCCTTGCAGCTGCTGCTTGACATTGAGCACTGTTGCTAAGTCTACTGTCTATGAGCACTCCCAAATACTTTTCCATTTTAGACTCTTCTACATTTATCCCATTTTATTTATAGATTACATGCATGTTGTTGATCCCTAAGTGCATAACCTTACATTTATCTATGTTAAACTTCACCTTCCATTTGGCCACCTTATCCTTTAGATTATTTAAGTCCCTCTGCAAAGAATATACATCTTGCTCTGATTTTATTATCTTAGAGAGTTTGGTGTCATCTGCAAAAATGGAGACTTTGCTCTCTAATCCATCACCAAGGTCATTAATAAATACATTGAAAAGGAGTGGCCCCAGCACGGAACCTTGAGGTACTCCACTTAAGACTTGATCAATTAGAAAATGTTCCATTTATCACAACTCTATGTTCCCTATTCTCCAGTCAATTTTTGATCCAAGTACAAATGTTGTTTCCTAGACCCAGTTCCCTTATTTTGTAAACCAACCTCTTGTGTGGCACTGTATCAAAGGCCTTTGCAAAATCTAAGTAGACCACAGCTACCGTACTACCTTAAGTTCCCACTAACTTCCTACCACTAACCCACTAACTTCCAACAGCACCACATCTGCTATTCGGCAATCCCTTGGTACTGAGCCAAATGAAATTATTACATCTTCCAGTTTTATACTCCAGCACATAGCATTAAATTAAATATGGCAGTAATATAATTTGGCATAGGAGCTGACACTTGCACATTGGGTAATTTTCATTATTTTTATCTCAATTCTCTCCCTATTCCCAGTTTCACCACACCTGTATACCCACATATCTCCAGTCACCTCAATCCATCCTTGGCTACATTTGTGATACAACAAAATGCAATCTCAGACCACCTGGGTGCCTCACGGTAGCTTACACCACTCATCTCATTTTACAGGACCCAGTCTTAACTTTCGGGTCTCTCTGCAACATCACCACTTGCCCGCTTTGCTCTAGAGACTTTCTTCTAGAATGCAAATGCACTCTTATAGCAAAGTATCACACGCATTTACTCAAGTAGCAGGCGTCCCAGACTAAACTCATATCACAGTGGTGGTATCATACCAGAATTCCATCCACAAACTTTAACTCCAAAAATTCAGTTCTTGTGAACGCTCTCAACACACCCCTTCAAGGTGTCAAACATAACCCACATTGTAATGGGCATGACATTTGCTCACTAATTCTTGCAATATGGAAATTAAGCTACCTAAATGTAACACCATTTACGGAGATCAATTTTCATATTACAAGAATTTGCTTAAGGTGTGTCTTCATCTTTACTCAATGCGAATAAAAAGTGCAAAAGATTATGAAGTTGATAAAAAAGGATATTGGGTTTGATCTCGGTTAAAAGATTTTGATGATAAAATGTTGGGAGGGAGATGGAGAAGTAAATATGTTTATAGATCAAGGAGCTAAAGTAAGCTTTGAACTGGGATGGAAAATAAATATAACCTGATATAAATTCCTCACCTAAAGCTCAGAGGGTGTTAAGTGGAAAAGGCTATAAGGTTCTATAATTTGTTACTGTCTTTCCGAGGTGTCTTGAATGCAAGATATAAATGGAAAAATACATTCTAAGTGCCCGGCATTGTTTTAAACAATATTTATGAAAGAGCAATGTGAAAGTGGGAAGACTATATTGATCTAGGCTCCAATCTTTTTTTTCTCAACAAAGGGTATGCCTGATGTTAGTAGGTATGTGCTATGCAATAGCAGCTCAATTTAAAACATTTTTCATGTCAGATTTCTTTCTGGAAAAATTTAACAAAAATGAAAGGCTTCCTTTTAAATGTTTGTTGCATGTGATTGTGAGCATTAATGAACTGTGTGGTGAAATGAGGTATTAATATCACCCTAACCAGCCTGTCCCACGTTTCTCACAAAATGTGGATTATAGCATGTACTTTTTATTGCTCTTGCTTTTGTTCCCCAGCTCAACAGAATACCACTGCCTAGTGTCTAATTACAGGTGGATAAGGGGACATTGTAGCTCTGTAGTTCTTGTTGATATTGTATGGAAGCTGTTACTCATTGTCCTTAAAGTGAAGCCAGGTGGGTTATGGGTAAGGATCAGATCGCAGGATACAGATGAGGGGGAAGGCCAATTAGTATCTATTGTTCTCAACATGACTAGTTCAGACATTTTGTCTAGAGCCCAGCAGGAGACCTTCTGTGGAAGTACAGCTCCTCTCCACTCCCCCTCCAACCCCCTGATACAGCAATGGTTAAGAAGCATAGACCCAGGGGTTTGCCCAGGGAGAGGAAAACACTGTGGAAATTGGACCCTAGATATAAGGAGCCATTCCAGAGCGGGGAGATGTTCATTCTTGGACTGGAATCTGCAGGACAGCTGGTTTTAGAGTTGCCATCCTCTACCAGTGAAATACATCGGCAGATCCATTGGTCGTCAAGTTCGGACAGCCAGGTGACTGTAATTCCTTAAGCTAGAGGGGAAAGGGACAGATGATGTGGTAAAACTGCCTGGTATTTATTTATTGTGTGCACATAACACTCTACTGTTATTTTTATAACAATAATTGTATTGTTGTTCTTTTCTAACTGCATTTTCCTGAGTGATTAATAAGAACCTTAGAAAGTACTGGGTAGGCTTCCCTGGCTCGGAAAGGCACCCATGGGTGGCCAGCCAGAGTGAAAGGGGTAGAATTGGGCCAAAAAACACGGTATCTTCACAGTTCAGAAGAAAAGTTTTGTTTCAGTAGATAACATGAAATGTACATATTGCATCTTGTGAGGCTTTTTAAGCATGATCTACTAGTAGTGATATATTAGAACACCCAAATAGCCACTAGGATTCACTTGACTGCTAGGTCTATGTCCAATTTAATCAGTCACGTACATGTTGCTTATTTAGACAGCTATGGAGGTGCTTAGGCTGCACAGATGGATCAGACAATGACTACACACAGGGGCCTATTTAAGAATGACAGCATTTTTAACACGATCCCTCTCAATCCTTATCACAAAGAAAAGGATTGAAAGATTCTGTGCATTTATTAAAAAAAACTTCAACAGGAACTGCAGTCAGAGAAAACTGCTGTTCCTGCGAATTCCCTTCTCCTATCTTTTCTATGGTTACTATCGCAAAGTGACCACCTTTGCGATAGTGAACGGAAGGGAGAGCAGTAAGATGCGGTGAGAGATTTGAAGTTCCCTCTATCGAAAATGCTCTTCCCATGGAGCAGAACTGAAAAATTACACCTACGGTAAAGTACGCCAGCCTGAGCTGGAGTATATTACCGTATGTGTAAATGTCTTTTCTTTCCTTGTACATAGTAGTCCCCATAGACATTTATGGGGACTGCTATGGATTTTGATACAAGATGCAAAGCAGCAGATGTCTACGATCTGTTGCGATGCCCTATTAATAAATGATAACTACACTTAAAAATGCAATCTCCAAACACGGCAATTTTCAGGGGATTATTTGGAAAAAAACTGATAGTTAAATAGGCCCCACAGTGAGATAGATGTCATCATCCAATCATATTTTAGTTGTTAACCAAACACTTTCTATAAACAGCAACTGCAACAGTGACATCTAAAAGTTACACAAATGCACTACACTCCATTAAATATCCTAATGGAGAGGAGCAAACAATTAATATGATGAAAATGATTTAGAATAATCTAATTACATACATTGCAAAGCCCAATTATATTTTGTTTTGCACAATACATATAAAAATGATACTTTGTTGGTATTATCCCTTTAGGCTTTGAATGATGATATTCAATTTGACTTATGCAGCTATGGAGACCATATGAATATAGTATTAAAGCTTTCACATTTTTTAAGGATCCCAAAAATGTCCAAAAGTAATTTATTTAGATTCAGTTCAACCAAAGTCAGACATAAATAATGGAGACACCGTCACCGGAGCTGTGTTGCTTCTTTAATAAAAGGTAAATTTTTTACTGTGGTCACCAGAATGTGAGCTCTGCAGTTTGCTGTGGTCATTAGAATATGAGATTTGCTTTGTACTGTGATCAAAAGATTATGTGCTCTACATTTTACTGTAGCTATTAGAATATGGTCTCTGCATTGTACTGTGGTGATCAGAATATGGTATCTGCATTATACTGTGGAATAAAACTATGCCTATACAGTATTTACGTTTTAACTATGCACATACTATTGACTTTTACGCCACACTTTGCACCACACTTTGCATTGAGTATATGTTTTTAATCAGAGACCCAGCCACTCTCAACATATCACACATATCACACTTGTCATAAGATGGAACTCTTAATTAAACATTATTTGCCATGATTGCATGATCACCCTTCATCCCCTAAACACCTGTCTGACCAACCTTTTGAAGTAGGCAGACAAAGAACAACATTTAGCTAATCAGATGATCAGAATGTTTATAGCAGCGCAGATTTTAGCAGGGGGCTGTGCTACTTTTGTGGGAGGAAGCAACCTGTCCACTCTAGTAATTATGTTGGTGAGTAAGGGTTGCATGATAAAGGCACAATGTCACGATGTGGACATGGAGACCACAGAATTAGATAACGAGAGGAGCAGAGCACTCTAATAGCGCAGCGTGGTGTAGAACATCTATATGAAACAAATTTAAACTTGTTTTTCTTGTGTTGCACTTTTTACGGGTGGGGTACGACATATCGATGCTGAGTACCACGACAAGACTTACCGTGACATCTTGACTTCGGACGCCTCCTTCCCAATGAGTATCGATGACGACTGTTCTCCAAAGCGACTTGAACCAATTTCGATAAAGGAAGAAGCCAGCGACACTTCATGACGTCACTGACAAAAGCGACGGTATTATCGCTGCTGTTAAGTGGGTAATGTAAGTATGCGCCCATGTACAATGTAGTTAACAAAGCCTTGTACATTGTACATATGCTGACTACCACCGCTTTTTACTCCCGTTTATGTATTGCGTTAATTTGGTTAAGGCTCTGTGTACACCTGTTAGGCTGCTGGCCCTGATCACCAACCCACAGAACTAGATGACAGAGGTCTTCACCTTTAGCAGCCGCCTTTCTCTTAGAGCTAGATGCGCTCACCGGTACTCAGATGCCCCCAGGACTTAACTCCAGATGTAGTGTGAGTTGGAAATGCAGGACCACATCGGCAGGCCAGGAGCCAGGTAGAAAGCAGCGGGTAGTCAAACGATAGCCAGGGTCAAGGGTCACAGGCAAGCAGGATAGTCAGTAAACACGCCAGGAGTCGGGGTCACGGGCAAAGTAGCAGGGTCCAAAGTACAAGCCAGAAGGGTTAGGGTCACAAGAAAGCAGGCAGTGTCAAAATCCAAGCAGGGGTCAAAACACAGGAGATCCAAACAGAGTATCCACAGGACAACAACAGGGAACCAGTAGCAAGTCAGCAAACTGTAACAGCAAGCTATAACCGGCAGTGAGGCTCAGTCCTCACTGCCTAACTGTCACTCACCAGACTGTGAGTGCTTCTTCCCGTGTGTTTAGGAACCGTGGCCGTCCACCATCCTGAGGGTCTGCGCATGCGCAGCCCTTTCAAAACCTTCAGTACCTGTTCCTTTAACTTAATTGGCTGATCAGGCAACACTCCCTATTTAAAGCACCTGCTGTCCATTCCTCGTTGCCTGATCTTGGAGTCTCATTCCCCATGAGCCTCTGAAGGTGTTCCTGTGTTTCCTCGTGTATTCAGCGCTGCTGATTCCTGTGGTTTCCAGACCACTTCTACTCCTGTGGTTTCCAGACCACTTCAACTCACCTGGGTTTCATCGTGACTGTTAGCTGATTCCTATCCGCTGCCTCCGTGCACTACAGTCCTCAGACCACTTCAACTCTCCTGTGTTTCATCGTGACTGTTAGCTGATTCCTATCCGCTGCCTCCGTGCACTACAGTCCTCAGACCACTTCACCTCTCCTGTGTTTCATCGTGACTGTTAGCTGATTCCTATCCGCTGCCTCCGTGCACTACAGTCCTCAGACTACTTCAACTCTCCTGTGTTTCATCGTGACTGTTTGGCTGATTCCTATCTGCTGCCTCCGTGCGCTACAGTCTTCAGCTCATCTCTACTCTCCCGTGTTTCCTCGAGACTGCTACAACTGATTCCTATCCGCTGCTCTCCGTGCTCAACAGTTCCAGCTCAGCTCTACTCTCCCGTGTTTCATCGTGGCTGCACCTGCTGGTTGCTATCCGCTACCCCCGTGTACCTGCAGAGTCCTGCTGGCTGCTACTCCTCAGTTCTACTCGTGTCTGCAGCAGCTGATCCGCTCTCCGTGCTTCTCAGTGTTCCTGCTGGTGTCTACTCGCCAGTCTGCATCGGATCTGCGCCTCACTGCTTTCATCTCGTCTAGACCATCGCTACTCTTCAGGGTCCTCCAGGAGTCCAGTTCTACATACTACTGCTTCCTGAGTATTTGTTCCCCTGCTGGTCTACCTACCTGTGCGCTGCACCTACTTGATTACCGCTTCACCCTCCAGGGACTTCGCATCCTGCCGGCCTCCAGCCGTTCAGGTATCTCTGCACTCCTGTCTGACAGCCTGCTCCTGAACCACGGTATGCATACTTCTCATTGACTGTGCTGGTGTATTGCATATCTTGCTGGACTGAGTTGTTCTCCTCTGGAGCTTTCTATCCGCTGAGACTTTTTGCCATCATTGACTGTGTTATCTTTTGCCCGGATAGTTTCTATGACTTTGTATTATTGCAGTGCTGTTCAGTCATTACTATATTGCGCATGTCATTGTGGATCAAGTTCAAGGTGCCCGTGTATCCTCTGTATTGCAGTCTCTCCCCATGCTCCTCCTCACATATATATTCAGTGGTACAACTTGCTAGAGGCAGACCACTGATTCCTGTTTCCAGTGTCACCTGTTCCAGTGTCCTCTCACATGGCAGTGGTGCAACTTGCTAACGCAGACCACAGACTCCCCGGATACCTTCACATGGATCCCATTCCTTCACCCAGACAGCGGTACAACTTGCTAAACGCAGACCGCTGACTCTCATCACCTCCTCGTTTCTGTTGGACATTCCTCCTCACTATAGCAGTGGTACAGCTTGCTACCGCAGACCACTGACTACCCTCACGTGTCCTTTGTCCATTCAGTTCCTCGTGTATTTCTACATATATATTACCAGTGCTGCTAGTCATAGACTTTCCCGAGCATCTCTATCATCTGCTGTCTCCTGTTCCGTGATCACCCCGCTACCAGAGTACCATATTACCACCTATACTGCTCTGGTAAGCTTATCACCTGGTGATCCCTGGGTAAAGACTCCTAGTGCCCGTGACACTAACATACTGCAGCCAGCCAGTCAGAGCCTAGCTCTGAAAACACCCACAGGAGCCTGCTAATTAATTTCATAAAGACCTAATAGCCTACAAGCTATTTCTTGGATCAGTTGCCGGCCCTACAGGGGGAAGCGTCCGGCCGCTGCCTTGGCAACAGCTGGGACCTCGGCGGAAATGACGTCCCGGTCGTCAAGGTGATGGCTGGGACGCCCGAGGGCACCAGAAGCGAGCCGTGGCGGCTGTGAGTACCGCCGCGGCTCGTAGCAACACCAAGGCATTATATAAATAAACTAATATTGACACTGTGCCTACATAATTTGTGAGCATTAATGGAATGTATATTTACTAAAACTTTTAATACGTTGGCATGTACATATACTGTAAATGTAGGCATTAGATGGCTGACATTTGAGGCAGGCAATTAAAGGTTCTAGGAAAAGGATAAGGAGTATACTTTTGGTGTTTCGACTCGCACTTATTGTAGATATTACTTACACTACTGGATCACTGACCCCTGCCAGCAGCCACAGCTTAGATGTCTTAAAATAAGTATAGCCATGTTTAGACAACCAATTGCTGCTTCAGTCTTTATTTATATTAGTGAGAGAGACTGAGAGCTCAGTCTTGTACAATACCTACTGGGGCTGCTCCTTGGAGTCTTAGGCTATAGGTCACCACAGCCACAGGCATAAGAAGGGACAAGCACCAGGGGCAGGAGGTTGGTGGAAGAGCGAGCGCCAGCTTCCTTGTACACCAGGCATGTGCTCTCAGCTTTACCTCCAGTTTGGAAACAGACTGCCAGATTTCTGTAAGTGTTACAAGTATTAACTGCTATTGGTGAGAGAAGGGGTTTCCTCATGTTCAGGGTAAGCCCCTATCTTTTTACATGAGAAAATTGAACCATATACAACTAAAGTGAAGGAGGGACAGATTACGAAAAAAAAGCAAAAGTATATTTAAAAAAAGACAATGGGATCTGTGCAATATCATACCTCCAAAATGTCCCAGTTCTGGAAGGCTGTCCCGCCATGGCTCATGACAGCTATGATGCATGCTGGGAATGTTGGAAGGTATGCAATGTCATCTGTTTAATATGGCTTGAAATGGAATCTCTGCAACGTGGATTCTTAGGCAGTCTGTGAAATATTCCTGGGGACTTTACAAAGTTCTTGTAGCGACACAGTAGACCTCAACACACACAATAATTTAAACGAGAAAAAACAAGACTGAGATTGGATTCCCCGGCATGCTAGATAAGGGGGGGAAGGGGGAGGTTAAAAACATATTCTATGTTTTTAATAAATATTACCAAAGGATAATACACTATGGGATTTCCCATGCCCTTTTTGTCTTTTATATGATTCGATGCTATGAATATGAACGCTGAATGAGATTATTCCAAAGAAAAAATCCTTTGAAAATTGTGCTGGACTGAATTCTAATGACATTCCCTTATTTGACTATAATACTGTATACACTATATATTGGATACCTCCTATGTGCTTACCATCAGCGCCTTGTTGGAGTGATATTTTTGTTCAATGTATACTTTGTATGTGATGCAGTGGTGACATCCAACCTCACTCTTGAGGCAGCTTTTGTTTGAGCGCTCGACTGTGACTTTATTTTTATACCCAGAATATAAATCCATTAACTTCAGATGCTCTTTCCATCGCCATTCAAAGAGATCTGCAGCACCGATGGACCAAGGGAGGACAAAAAGCTCATGGAGAGTAAGCTGTCCTTGGCATGATGGGCCCTGTAAAACATTGTAGGGCCACAGACATAAACAAACCGCTCAATATCAGCTGCCATAGAGGGCCAAAATAAGGTAATCTTAGCCTGCTGTATGGTGGCCTCAAACCCGGGGTGCTCTTGGTGGGCCTGCATAAACCTTGAAGAACGTGCAAGAGGATGCCATCTGAGAGAGGCAATTCATTGCAGAAGATGAAGAAAGACTTGAAGTCATGAGACAGTTCCTTGCAGGAGGAAGGCCAGCCATGTAGGACAACACAAGAGATAACCGTTCGCAGACGTCATCCATGAGTGTCTCTTCATGGAGCTCCTTCATGCTGGAGAGGAAATCCAGGTCATCATCAGCATCAGGGACACCTGAGTCCAGGAGGTGAGCATGTGATAAGACATCAACTACATGGATGTCTTTTCCACATTAGTACACCACACCATATGGTACCTTCGAAGCATGTGCATGAAACGTTGAATTTGTGCTGAGACAGTATGCATGGGATTGCAGAGAACAGTAATCAGGGATTGGCGGTCTGTCTCAACCAACACTATACGCCCATGAATAAACTTGAGAAACTTTTGACAAGCAAGCTAGAGCCAATTAGAGCCTTTTCAATCTGGGTGTAACGTGACTCTGTTTCAGTAAGGGCCCTGGATGCAAAACTGATGGGTTTGTTACGCTGCAGGCAGACAACACCAAGACCATGCTGGGAGGCTTCGGCAAAGATCATAATAGAAACATACACATTAAAAAATTAGAGCTCAGGGCTGGAAGGGAGAAGAGAAAAGCAGTCCATCCAATACCATTCAACCTCATTGAGCAAAAAACTGGCAGAGGGGGGGCTGTGATCTTAGATATTTTTAAAGGTAGTTGGTCATACCTAAAAAAATGCTGCAAACTCAGCTTATCTGTAGGGGTAGGTATGTGTTGGATAGTCTGTGTCTTGGCAGAATCCAGCTTAACACTTTCTGAAGTTAGGAGATGGCCAACATACAAGACCTCAGTGACTCTGAAATTACACTCATCAGGGTTTAACTGCATGTTGATTTCATGGCTTCTTTGGAGGACCTTGCGGAGGTGCATGTTGTGTTTTTCCATGGTGCGACCCCAAACAAGGATGTCATCTATAATAATCTCACAAAGATATCTCTCAAAAAGTTGCTCCATGCAACGTTGGAATACTTCACTGCTAACAACTGTCATGAATGTGGTGAGCATGGATGATTCCTTGTCCAATGGGATCTGCCAGAATCCACATTTGGCATCCAGAGTGTTGAATATCTTATCATTTGCAGATTGCGGGTCGGGTGGATAGATTGTTGGGAGGGGCTGGGAATGACCCAGCGGTTTTGGTGCATGTTGGCACCGCAGCTTCCAGCTTCCAGCTGCAGAACATCGCTCGCATCCGGCCTTTCCTCTCCCAAGATGCCACCAAATGTCTTATTCACTCTCTGATCATCTCCCGCTTGGACTACTGCAACCTCCTCCTTACTGGCCTCCCCCTCTCTCATCTCGCTCCCTTTCGATCTGTACTTAACGCAGCCGCTAGGCTTATCTTCCTTTTTCGCCGCTCCTCTTCCGTCTCCCCCCTCTACCTATCCCTTCACTGGCTCCCATTCCCCTACAGAATCCTGTTCAAGCTCCTTACTCTTACATACAAGGCCCTCGCCAATGCCACTGCACCCTACATTTCCACCCTCCTCTCTTTTCATGCTCCATCCCGCCCTCTCCGTTCTGCCAATGACCATCGCCTCTCTTCCCCCCTGATCACCTCCTCCCATGCGCGTATCCAAGACTTCGCCTGCGCTGCCCCCCTCCACTGGAACAAGCTCCCTCCCTCCATCAGAACCTCCCCTAATCTGTCCAGTTTCAAATGGGCTTTAAAAACCCACCTTTTTCTTAAAGCCTTCCAGTCTCCCACTTAACTTCCTACCTTTTCTTCTGCCTCTTTCCCCTTCCCTTATCCTCCATTCCTCCCTCTTTCCCGTGTCTCTCTGTCTGTCTACCCCACCCCTTAGATTGTACGCTCCTTTGAGCAGGGTCTTCTCTCCTCCTGTCTTTACCACTTTTAACTCTGCTCTCCAGCTACCTCGCCCTCCTCCTTGGGGACCCTCTTCCCCTTGTCCCCTCTCGCTCCCTCCTCCACCCTCTGGGGGTCTCCCTGTCATCCGGGCCCTCCCTCTTGGACTCTGTCTTAGCCCCTCTCCCCTCCCTCGCCCCCCTAGCTGTGCTTTGAGCTCACTGAGTTACTGTGCTTATTGTTTACTGTACTGTGCTGTCTCACCTCGTATTGTAATTTCATTTGTCCCTGTACGGCGCTACGGACACCTAGTGGCGCCCTATAAATAAAAAATAATAATAATAATAATAATAATAAAATGACCGAGTTAGAGGAAGAAGGGGTGTCCTAAAGAATGATTTCAGGGACATAGGTCGCAAACTTAAGGCAAGGACATCCAAGGTAGTATTTTCAGAAATACTACCTGTGCCACGCGCTAGTCCAGGGAGGCAGCAGGAGATTAGGGAGGTTAATGCGTGGCTAAAAGATTGGTGTAGGAAGGAGGGTTTTGGATTCTTAGAGCACTGGGCTGATTTCTCGGTCAGTTGCCATCTTTATTGTCATGATGGTCTGCACCTGAATGAGGAGGGGGCTGCAGTGCTAGGGGAGAGGATGGTTAGAAGGTTGGAGGGGATTTTAAACTAGGCTCCGGGGGGGAGGGGCTGGCAAGTATTTATGGGATAGACATTGAGAGTAGTAAGGAGGAATTTAACAAGAGTCAAGGGGTGGAGAGGGGGGAAAGGGAAGCATAGCCGATAAGGAGAGGCCCTTTTAAAAGCAAAAATAAATACCTAAGGGAGGCAATAGACTTAAGTGTATGCTTGCAAATGCAAGAAGCCTGACAGGTAAAATGGGGGAGTTAGAGCTAGTAGCAATGAATGAGCAGTATGATATTATAGGTATTACAGAGACCTGGTGGGATGATACACATGACTGGGCAGTCAACTTGGAAGGCTATTCTCTCTTCAGGAGGGATAGGGTAAATAAAAGGCGAGGAGGAATATGTCTTTATATTAAGCCAGAATTAAAACCAAGTATTCAGGAAGTTATATATGAGAATATTGGTGATAATATAGAGGCATTGTGGGTGGAAATATCCAGTGGAGGAAGAAGTTCAGAGAAGTTGCTGATAGGGATATGCTATAAACCGCCAGATATAAGTACGATTGAGGAAGCCCAACTTCTGCAGCAAATTGAAAAGGCTACACAACTAGGTCAAATTTTAATTATGGGGGATTTTAATTATCCGAAAATTGATTGGAGTACTTAGACCTGCGGTACAGCTAGGGAAAATAGGTTTCTGAGCACACTAAAAGATCATTACATGTCCCAATTAGTAGAGGAACCAACTAGGAACTATACTGGACCTAGTAATAACAAACAATGTAGACGTAATATCAAATATTCAAGTAAGGGAGCACTTGGGAAACAGTGATCATTATATGGTCTCTTTTGAAATTAGTTTCCAGAAGCAACGGTATAAGGGATCAACTAGGACTTTAAACTTTAGAAAGGCAAATTTTAATATGCTAAAAGAGTCTATAAAGAGCATAGGCTGGGACAAAGCCTTTGAAGGAAAAAATACGGAAGAAAAGTGGGCTGTCTTTAAAATGTTGTTGGAAACATACACGTATAAGTTCATTCCTATGGGAAATAAATTTAAAAGAATTAAGTCTAAACCAATGTGGCTAAATAAAAGGTAAGGGAAGAAATGCAAAGGAAGAAGCGTGCATTTAAATTGTTTAAGTCTGAAGGGTCAGAGGAGTCCTTCCATAGGTACAAGGAATGTAATAAAACATGCAAAAAGGAAATTAGATTGGCAAAATTAGAAAATGAAAGGCACGTTGCAAAAGAAAGTAAGACAAACCCCAAAAAGTTTTTTAAGTATATAAATGGCAAAAGGATTAAAAAAGATAATATAGGACCCCTAAGAAGTGAGATGGGTGAATTGATAAATGATTCTAAGGAAAAAGCAGAGGTATTAAACACTTTCTTTTCTTCAGTATTTACTAGAGAGGATCAAATGGTGGAAGTAATACATTAAAATGGAAATGAAACCATGCCATTAATTAATACTTGGTTGTCAGAGGAAGAAGTCCAAAGGCAACTGAAGAATATTAAGATAAATAAAGCTCCAGGTCCAGATGGCATACACCCAATGGTCCTTATGGAGTTAAATTCGGAAATAGCTAGACCGCTATTCTTAATTTTCAGAGATTCAATCTCATCAGGCTCAGTACCAAGGGATTGGCGAATAGCAGATATGGTGCCGTTGTTTAAAAAGGGGACGAGATAACAACCAGGGAATTATAGACCTGTAAGCCTGACATCAATAGTGGGGAAACTACTGGAAGGTATTTTAAAGGATAGTATTCAGGATTACTTGATACGCCAATAAAATTATTAGTGGGAATCAACATGGATTTCTGAGGGATAGGTCATGTCAAACTAATCTATTTAGTTTCTACGAGTAAGTTAGTGGAAACTTAGACCAGGGTAGCACGGTAGATGTGGTCTACTTAGATTTTGCAAAGGCCTTTGATACAGTGCCACACAAGAGGTTGGTTTACAAAAATAAATTATGAGGAGAGGTTAGCCAGTTTAGGCATTTTTACTTTAGAAAAGAGGCGTCTAAGGGGAGATATGATTACTATGTACAAATACATTAGGGGTCAATACAGAAAACTTTCATGGGAACTTTTTACCCCAAGGACTATACACAGGACACGTGGTCACCATCTAAGGTTAGAGGAGAGGAAATTTCACAACCAACAAAGGAAGAGGTTCTTTACAGTAAGGGCAGTCAAGATATGGAATTCATTGCCAGGGAAGGTTGTGATGGCAGATTCAATAGATATGTTTAAGAAAGGGTTAGACAAATTTTTAGCGGAAAGGTGTATCCAGAGATACGACCGTTAATTAAAATGTAGGATAGTAGTGGAAATAGGGTAAAAAAAGGACTGCAATATTGAGTCTGGGGGGATTTTCACAATTGAAACAGATTGGCGGGTGCTTACTCTGGATCAATTTCAAATATAAGTGAAGGATCGCAGGAGATTCAAAATAGGTTGAACTTGATGGACTGGTGCCTTTTTTCAACCTCATCAACTATGTTACTATGTTACTATGTATTTGGCATGTCAGCTATGACTGGCTTCACAGTCCTAAGAAGGTGATGCAGCCTCATCAGATGTTCAGATACACAGGGTCAATGCAAATATAAATAAACATCTTTTTTAACTGCATCGAACCATAGCCAGCACCCACGGGGTGGCATCTACCACTGGAACAATGGCACCAAATTCTGTCATGCAATTTAATTCCACTATCTCTTTATCCTTCATGGTCAGAGGCACACATCTGGGAGCACATATTGTGGGAGAAACAGTCTTAACTAATTACATGTGATAGGTGACTAGGAGTTTCCCAATGGTATTGCAATTGTACAGATCAGCAAAGTCTTTTATCTCTGAAAATATACTGTTGAATGACATGCACATCAGCACTTAAAGTTATTAACCCCAATTTTATGCTGTCCTGCAATCCTAGGAGTAGTTTAACATTACTGTCCACTATCTGAAACTGCAGCGGGACATTTGTGGAGTACAGCGTGGCCACACCCATAGTCTTCATTATATGACCACTGTAAGCAATTCGATTTGCAGTGTAGGAAAAATCAATAAGGGTTTTGGGGTTTGTGCGCTGGAGGATTTCACAGAACATTGCGTTACATTTAGCGGCCAGTGTCAATATTTATTTTGATGCCATTATTTGTCTCCTTATCTGTTATGGTGCTAAATATTTCAGCCATTTAGTCTCTGAGGTCTATACTCTTGCCGTGGAGACCGGTGTCTGAAGTGATTTCTGGCGGTGTATCCACTGGAGAACTTTGTGCGGTTTGCTCCTGGAACCTGCAGTGAAAGCTTGTCTGTCATCGGCTTTAAGCGTGAACCCGTACCAGCATGCAAATGACTATGTTTGCCACAAGTATTGCAGCGTTTATTGAAAGCAGGACATTTGTGGCATTCATGGAATTGGCAACCGCTGCAATAGACAGCATGTTTGTTGCTGCATGTGTTGCTGGAAGTCACATATATCAGAATCTCTAACTCCATTGCACTTTTGTGCCACTGCTCATGCAGCATGCATGTGTATAGCAGCGTCCAGTGTTAATGCCTTCTCACGTAGTAGATGTGTACATTTAACATCATTATAGAACCAACACACAATGTTGTCTCTGATGAGCTCGCTTGTTACTGCACCATAATCACATTTCTTTGCTTGCAGTTCCAATCTGGCAGCATATGACTGGATACTCTGAGAACGGCTCTGCCCAACAGTGTTAAATGCGTGTCTGTCCACTATAACATTTTTCACTGGTGAGGATATCTCATCAAACTTTTTAATAGTGTGTCTGGATCTTTCTGATCCTCCCCCTACAAATAGACAAAAGTGTCAGTGGTCAGACCTGACAAAAAGATATTAACGTGACACTACTGACAGACCCTCCACACTCTCATCATCAAATGACACTTTTTATACCCACCCTTATCCTAATGCCATGTGTCAAAAGAGGAACAATACCTATCTAGATTGGCCACAAATTACCAATAAGATTAAGTATGTTTAATTGGAGGCATGATATAAAAAAAAACCCAGTCAAATAGAACATAAGTACATGCATTTCATGCCCCTAATGATCAACACGTACATGGCAGTGGTCCCATCTCACCCATCTGTACCCACTAGCGGTACAGGGGGAGTGATCACTGCGGATGGGGATGGGTCCACAATGTAACCTGGGTTTGACTACACCCCCAGAGGGCTGCCTTGCACTGTAAAGCATTAGGCTGCTCATTACATACCACCCTTCCCCAATATTTCCACCTGTGGGGCAACATGTCCCCGGGCAGGCCAGCGGGACAGAGCCCTAAAATCAGGACTGTCCCTCTGGAATCGGGACTGTCCCGCTTAAATCGAGACAGTTGGGAGGCATGTTTTCGATCCTACTGTCAGGAGTGTCAGGAGGTAGGCCCTATTCATTTATTTTAGTGGGTGCCACATACCAGACTTTCACAGCCTTTTTGTAGGGAGGGGAGTAGGAATGGGGCGACCTAGCACTAGGCACACCTCTGGGGGAATGTGAGACGCTCCCAAAGTGCTATGGTCACTGCTTCAGAGTGACCAACATCAGAAGTTGGCCGATATTGAAGATATTGAATATATTCACCTTTATTTCTTATGTGTCATCTGGTTGAAGAAAAAAAAATCTTGCTGATGTAAAGAAAGAATTTTTAAATTACTAATAATAAAAGTGGTTTTAATTGTAATGAAATGTATGTATCAATTAGTAGACAGGAGTGCCTTGTCTAACTCTGATCTTGATGTAAACAGGTATTGAATACAGTTAGCCAAAAATCAGAAATGGTTTATAATCTGTCACAAGTTACTTATAGCAATTACACTTTTAACCATTTTTTAAACAAAAGGTCTATCTAAAAGCAAAGTTTTCTGGTTTGTTTTGTTAATTTCTTCATATAGTTTCCTCAAGCACTTTATGGCTCCTCAGCACCACTGTATAATATATTTAATATATAGTACTATTTTGTAATCTGTGATATTTAAATTTGTCCTATATTTGCCCATTTTAACAGCCATTGCTGCAATTGTCACAGTTACAGGATAATCCTAATAGAGTATGTGTGCTTTCCTCCTGGATGTGTTATTTCTGTGGAATATAACAAATGCACTCACACACACACTGAACACAAGCAGCTATTGAATTTATTTGCGTTTTTAAGACTAATCCTTTAATTTAATGGCACTGACAGTGTATAAACTATGAACGTAACACCCTCGTTTAAAAAGTTTTAGCCTACACTTGAAGAAGAGAAGACGCCAAAATAACTAAACCAATTTCACGTAACAGTAATATAAGAAATTAAAACCAGGCTTTTCCGCTTCCATCTCTGAAATATAGCATAATAATGCAGAAAGCATTCTGCGGCAGAGTGAACCAATGCCCAATCTCAGGGAAAAGTAGAGTACACCTGTTAACATAGAAGTAAAAACCTTTTTGTGAATGATTTTAAAACAGCATAAAATACAATACAAAAATGAAGTATAAAATGTACTTACAATGTATTTCCCAGTAGGTTTACTAGAAATATTCCCCCATTGCCCCCTTAATTGAGGGTCAAAAAGTGGAGCTCTCTCCTTTCTAATTTGAATTTGGTTAGAAAAGTAAGGACACCCTTTACCTTGAGCACTATCATAACCATACTTGCCTAGTTTTTCTAACTCGCTTCCGGAAAATCCCGTCACGGTGGCGGTTCAATTCGTGTCATTTGACCCTGTCCCCCACTGCACAAAGCCACAATCGAGTCATTGAGACCATCCATGTGTTATGAGCTGCGGCGGCTCCGGGCACCGCCACGACTCACTTCCCCTGCAGGCTCTGCGTCCTGGCCGTCGTCATGACGACGGCCGGGACGTCATTTCCCCATGGTCCTGGCCCTTGCCTAGGCAACAGTCGGGACGCTCTCAGCTAAGTAGCGCCACGTCCCGGCATCTAGGTAGCCAGGCACATGCTAGCTATTAATTTAGTTATTGCCCAGCTGGGCTAAAGTTCCTCCTGCTGTGCAGGACAGCTCCCATTGGCTCCTATTCATTTATAAGGCAGGAAGGGACAAGCCCTCCCTGCTGGTTAGAGTTCCTGCTTTGCTGCATACTACCCTGCTGTGTCCTTTGCTCTCTGCTACCGTTAGGATTCTGATTATTGTTGCCGACCCTTGCCTGGATAACTGACTACGATTGATTGCTTGTGACCCTTGACCTATCGCCTGGATACTGACTACGATTGATTGCTTGTGCCCCTTGATCTATTGCCTGGACTCTTACGCTGCTGTTTTGCCTGTGACCCATTTGACCCTGGCTTGGACCGTGACATTATCGTTCGCTGACACCCCCCAGCCTCAGCTGGAATTATCATTCCACCGGTGCATTCATCAGCGCTTCGTTCTCACGGTATCAACTCCTACTACTAGAGTACAAGACCTGGGGGCATCAGAGTACCTGTGAGCGCATCTAGCTCTACGGGAAAAGCGGTTCCTATATAGGTGAAGACCTCTGAAGCGGGTCTAGGAGCTGATACCTGGGGCTTGAGCCGTAACACCATGAAGAAAGATTTGCAAGGAAAAGTCAGCGGATATTTCCTACCTAATAGCCAACAATATGCACAGCCGGACATCATTTTGATGTCTGGCGGGACATCACTGGCAATTGGATCTCCCGTATAATTCTGTTTTCTGCTGTAAATAAACAATCAACTGACTGTTCTGGGTGTGGTAATGCATAAGGAGATCTGCTATCTCCTTGCTGGGAAAAGTACATCAAAGAAGATAAAACCCCACTGCCTAGAACTGCAATTTATGAAAAACCGAAATAAATAGAGCTTGAGAAATCCAACAATTAAATTGTTTCAGCAGGAAATAGCCACTGTCCTTACAGCTTTAGATAAGCTCTCTCTGCAGTTTATTAAAACCACCAGCAAGTCAAATTTCCTGCCACCTCTAATTGTCTGTAAGGAAAAGTGCAAGGTGTATGCAGAGCTTAATGAGCACGGAGCCCAAAATTATACTGACCATTAAAAAGTAAAATATGGTTTATTTTAAACATGAAATAATAATGTTAGTTTGAAAGAGAATATATCACAGATTTATGACATCCCATATTTATGGCAACCTGCTTATACATATATTGCCTAGGACTTTTTACTTCCAAATAGCAAATTTCATTTGTATTGCACTGGTATCTTCGAACCTGTAAACCACCCTGATATCAATAGTGAAAGTAATTTAGAGTTGGATGCTAAGGGGGAAATTAAATTCCCCCCCAGACAGGGCAGGGCTGGCAAACTTTAGAAAGGGGACAGTGGCAACTCAAGCCCAGCTGGTCTCCAGCACCAGGACAGAGTGGAATAGGAGGTCCACCCTGTCACAATACATATTTACATGCTGTGAATGCACATCAAAGCATACATCATTACATCCATACCAAGATTTGTGCATATCCCTGACCTGTTTCTCCTTATGCCTGGAAAGGCAGAGCGGGGGAGGAAAGGTGCAGGCAAGTGTAGGCCGAGTACATTAAGGTTGTGTCAACGTAATTGTGATACAATTATAGGGGGACGCATACTCCGATATGCCTATTAGGAGACATTTCTCTTGCATAGCAAAGATCGATGCTGGCAAAGAGGATCACCAGCATGGACATTGGCAGTGTTAAAATAAATAAATATATAGATAAAATACTCCTCCAAACATCAAACACCAGCACCTTTAAGTCCTTTACTGTAATTTGGTATTACAAGTCTGAGTGGAAGAAACCTGCACTGATTAAGCATTTACTTATAGACCCACATGTTGGTGTCAATGAATGTCATTGTATCATTGAGGTTCATCACTATAATATATTATAATTATAATCCTAGGCCTTTTCATTGTTGTGCCAAGACTTAGCCTTCCAGGTAAGTTAGGACTATCTCCCCTGCGATAAAAGGCATCATCCTCAACATATCAAACTTGATGTGTGCAATAATTGTGTGCAATAGGATGCAGCCATGGTCATTGCCCAATTTTTTGCAACAAAAGTACACCAAGAGGCTAAACCCACTCAGTAGAATGAACAATAGTTGGTTCCATTTGGGGCCACAAAAATCCAGCCAATGAAGGACAACAACCTCCCGGAAAAAAATCCATCTGACTGTTGTTCTGCAGCCTAGAACACATTGGTAGCAGGCAGCAGGACCCGAAACATAATCTAAAAACAGAAATCAAAGAGCATATACTTGCCCACATAACTCTGATTACAGTTGGATTACCACCTTTGTATGTAATCACTGAGGCCCCAGGGAGCTGGCTAACTCACAGCATCACCACAATATATATATTTTTCAGGAAACCCACTTTCACTGAGTAATTGTGGATACAATAAGGAACTGATGGTTTACCGAGATTATCTAAAGGACAAATAAGTGATGAGCAATTCACTGCTCTGTGCTCGCCACACTAGAGAAGGCCAGTTATCAGCTATTAAAATAGTATGTGATAATCCAGGAACAATGTGACTCCTTGTCTTCCCTCTTCCCATAATCCAAATCTGTTAAGATCTAATGCCCAACCCCATGAAAATACTGTGGAAGAAGAAAATAAAAGAGACATAACTGTAATCTGCTTTGGCTAGGTAGTCGTTGCTTCAGATCTAGGTGATGGGGTATCCAGCTGATAGGCCATAACGGCTGGCATCCTGGAGAACTACACTTGACCACGAAGCAGCAGCTGTAGTAGGATCTCCACTGCAATGGGAAAAAAGAGACGCACACTGGAACAGGCCCAACTGAGCACTCAAACAACATTGATACTACTGGTAGATCCTGACCTCACCTGCCAAGCCTGACCTCTCCTGTAGAGGGCCTTCAGCCATCATCCCACTATGATACTAGCCAGATGAACCAGAAAAAACAGAGACAATGCTGAGGTTGAAACAGTTATGGAGTGAGACACAAGAGGACCTGCTATGGGGCACTTGTGGCTGTATGGGGAAAAAGAATGATCAATACTAACACAGCTTAATCAGCCAATTCTAAAAGACACTCAACATCTCAATTTCTCAGTCTCCAGGTACTGTCTCCAGGGTATGAAAAGGACACCCAAAATGACAGGAATTACTTGTGGGCAGAAATGATGTTTGAAAATCTAAAAGTTCTTCTGGATCAACGCAGCTAGTCCATAAACAAACAGATGGACTTGGGTTACATGTATCCTTAGATACACCTTTTAAGGAAACTTATCTTTCCCCATCCAAAAGCCGGTTGTTTTACGAGTTGATGATAATGATGATAAGTGTGAAAACGCTTTATTGTTCATATGCAAAAGGCACAACTTTATGTGCAACTCTAAATGAGCCCCATAGTATATTTTGCCATATATACACTATATCATAGTATAGATACATGGTGGCATACTCAATATACTCTACTCTTAGATCTTATGTACCTTTATTAAGGCTGGATCATGGTCAGAATCATCTTTGCTCTTTGCCTACTGTGTGTTCCATAAAATAAAACCGCTAATAATGATAAAAGGAGCAGCACTAGGTTTCATAATCAAAATGTATTCCCACATTCATTTTTTAATTTGTCAGCACTTCCATCGATGTGCGAGAAACAGAAGCACAAGACAGATCCTTAACAGATGCATTAAGAATTATAATACCATCACAGCTCTAAAAGGCCCATTATATCTGAGGATTACTCTACCCGCTGCATTACTCTTTGAGTTTGCAAACATATTAATTCCTTTGTTGTGCTTCTCAGCAAGCTTTCGGAGGAAGAAGGCATCAGTGTCATTTTGACCCCCTACACCATCTAGTAGCAATGCAGTGTTTACTGTACGCAGCACTAATCCTGTTTGTGTTAACCTATTCAACTTTTGCATTAAAAATGCCTGTTTTACTGTAAGTATGGGCTTAATTTTCTTGACAAGTCTGTGTACACTTAGTAGCATTTTTTTAGAAATGAAAGTGAAGCATGTAGAAAAATAAACCACTAAACTTCAGCTCTTGGGCTAGATTTACTGAACTGCGGGTTTGAAAGAGTAGAGAGGTTGCCTATAGCAACCAATCAGATTCTAGCTGTCATGTTGTAGAATGCACTAAGCAAATGAAAGCTAGAATCTGATTGGTTGCTATAGGCAACATCTCCACCTCTTTCAAACCCGCAGTTTAGTTAATATACCCCTTAGACTCTTGGAGCCGCTGGTAGTTCCTCCACAGAGTACAGTGAATTGTAGTTTACACTGGCTTATCACAGGATTGGGTTTCTAAGATGTTCAAGACTTGAGTGTTCACATCTCTCATCTCACACTCATTATTACCTTTGCCAGTCCAGAACCAATATTCACCTAACATTACCTATCAGGATTGGTATTTTAGCATAGAGCCTATCAAGTCCTGAATGTCCTGAATATTCATAAGTCTGCACAATCTCTGTGGCTAAATAAACCTATAAATATTGTAGGTATACCTAGACCAGACTATGTATCAGCAGTTACCTAACTCAGACCTATTTAACGCTCAGATATATAACATCACAACATTAGCCAGCCATACACAGGCTACTACATCTATACTAATGTATAATTTAATGTATTTTCAAAATGTGTTGCAAGTCACATCTAAACTAATCACAGATCTGTCACATCACACCACAAATTTTTCACTTACACTTAGGATCTGATTCATTATGGAACTTAAATGCCGATACATGCCGTATTTTTCATGAAATTGCCCTGTGCATGCCCAGAAACAGACTATTCGTCAGTGAACGCAAGTGTGTGCAATCATCTTTGCGCGCAAAGGACCCTTTCTACAAGCTATGATTTCATGATGTGTCGAACAGGATGGGGAGTGGGTGTACGCACCTAGTCTACGTACAGTCAGGGCGTGCCAAGCTCGAGCGCAGGTAACAGCGTCCAATTCAAACTTAGGGCATTTCTCAAGTACGTGTCATATCATTTGCACCAGTTACAGGCAGGGGCGGATCTAGAAAACTGGTGTACCCGGGGCGATTTAGGGGGGGGGGGGCTTTCTAACATCTTAGGCTGCCGACGGCTGCATACTATGTGCAGGTCCGTCCAGCCGTGACAGGTAGGGACGGTGTGCTGCCCGGCTGCTCTGATTGTGTTTTAAACACAATCAGAGTAGCCGGGCAGCACATTGTCCCTGCCTGTCACGGCTGGACAGACCTGCACATAGTGTGCAGCCCTCGGCAGCAAGTGTCTGCTAGGGGGAGCGATCGCCCCTATCGCCTCCCCCCCCCCCCCCCTGGATCCGCCACTGGTTACAGGTCTGATTACTAGTGATGACGGCTGTGCATCCATGCTAAAACATGCTTGCGATCAAAAACAACTGTAAAAATGTATTTTATGTAGACAGTAGACATCAATAAAATCATGATAAATGTATTACATTGAAAATATATTTCTTTTTAAAAGTAAGCATTTTTTTTTAAATGTTTTAGATAATATTTTTAACAGGTAAAAATAAGGGACTTTTTTCTGTGCGTTCTGCTGAGATTTTATATTCCACATATTTATTGTATGTATCTTGCAGTGTGTTTGTGTCTCAATACGGCAATTGCCACATAGACCCATATACAACAAGAGATGTTTCTTCAGATAAGCTTGTAGTTGCATACGGATAATACGTTCATCTTGCGTGCCTTAATGAATTAGGTCCTTAAAGACCAGAGGGTTTCCAATCTTCATGTCTAGACCATACATGCCCACTTTTAAGAAGGGGGGAGAAGGGGAGAAGTCATGTGACATGGGGTAGGAGGAGGGCATGGTGACATTTCACGTCACCATAGCCTCGCCCCCACTATAAAAAGCCAAAAATCACGGCATTGAATGGAGGGGGCTGAGCTTAATGACACATTTAAGCCCCGCCCCCTCCATTCACTTCCGTGAATTTTGCCAAACTTCGGGAGTTTTGCCTACTCCGCGAGGACTCCCCGAAATTCGGGAGCCTCCTGGGAATTCCGGGAGAGTAGGCAGGTATGGTCTAGACCAATTGTTTTTGCCTATCAAACCAAATATTTTGTTTGTTTTATGTGCTTTATCTAGGGAACAGAACTGGAACCACAGGCTTCATTGACGTTTGAGTCGCTGTTTATATTCAGTGGATAGTAGTTTACCTAACCATTGTGCGATGTGTACCTACAGGGAAACAACAGACACCCCCAGAGCTCTACCTGTTCACAATGGGCCCACGTACCATTCACACTGAATCTACAGCATAGCTCCCCACACACTGCTTCAGTCTACGGGAAAGACCACGACAATGATTCAGTTGAAGTAATACAGAGTGGAAGGAAGGGGATGTCCGAGCCTGTTTAGATTCACTGTCACCAATGCTGGGGAGCACTGTTGGAAGGGAGAACTTACCTGCGCTGGATGGCTGGTCAGGTGAGTAGAATCATTTTCTTTCTTTGCCCTTTTCACAGGCTCCGATTCAGGAGGACAGTATTCTGCTCTTCTCCCATCTGTCTCTCTCTCTCTCTCTCTCTCTCTCTCTCACTCATAGTTATATTTATATATAATGTGTGGGTGTAAGAAATTAATAAGGTATTCTTGAAAATTTAGGCTTCTCGTTTTATCTCAGAGGTGTGTGATCCACTACAGGTTCGTTTCAGAGAACAAGTAGACTTGACAGTTGTGCTAATTGACATAGAGATAGCATGCAGAGTAAATCTGTTTCTAATCAAATTGCTACCACACTGCAAATTTGTCTCAATGTACTTTTGCAGACATAAATGAGTTTAGTTCACAACATATAGTGATTCATTCTGCTAAGAGATGATATATTTATATGTAAAGCATCTTGTCCAACCAAATGAACAGTTTGCATAAATTGTACCCTCATTTACACAGCAGTTTTTATTTTACATTTAGAAATATGATTGCGTCACAAATTCCTACTCTGAGAGGGGTCTATCTATCTATCTATCTATCTATCTATCTATCTATCTATCTATCTCTGCTATATCTATCTATCTATCTATCTATCTATCTATCTATCTATCTATCTATCTATCTATCTATCTATCTATCTATTTATATATCTATTTCTGACATATCTATCTATCTAGGACATATCTATCTATCTAGGACATATCTATCTATCTATCTATCTATTTATGAATCTATTTCTGACATATCTATCAGTCTATCTATCTATCTATCTATCTATCTATCTATCTATCTATCTATCTATCTATCTCTGCCATAGCTATCTATCTATCTATCTATCTATCTATCTATCTATCTATCTATCTATCTATCTATCTATCTATCATCAGGTGGGTGGCAGTACAAAGGACCTACAGGAAAGCATTATAGGATGAGTATCTATGAAACAAAGGACATCTCACACATCGAACCCCTTCCATTCTGCTATTTGGGGGGATTATGTAAAGGGTTACTTATTTATTTCTCTGAGTCTAGTTCTTTTTTAAGTGAGCAGATGGTGATGTCACTGTTGTGACTTCGGAAACTTAGCAAGTGCACCCAAGCTGTATTTTTCTACCTCCTTGCAGGATATAAACTTGTGTTCCAATAGAAACCGCATGTGCTTCTAGGCTTCTAGGCGCACAAAACATGCTTGCCATGCATATGTGAGCACAGTGAAAGCAATGTAATTGAAATATTAAAACTGAGAATCCAGCTGCATGAATAACAAACAACTCGTGTTGTGTTTAATGACAATATGAGAGTTAAAGAAGAAAATGAAATGTGAATTCAGCGAGAGGCCATAAGAACAAAGGGAGGCCGCGCCTAAACACAGCCTTGCACACTTACAACTAGGGGTCCATATATTAAAGATCAAAGTGGTGTGTCCACACAATTTTTATCATAACAAAATGCTTTGATATTAAAGTCAAAAGAGAAAATTTCAAAGTAGAAAGGAAAAGTAAAAAAAAAGATCATATTTCCACTGGCCTCAATTTTTCTATATTTTTGTCCCCCTGGTTTTTACACATACTTGCCAACTTTCCCGGAATGTCCGGGAGACTCCCAAAATTCGGGTCAGTCTCACGGACTCCCAGGAGAGCTGGCAAATCTCCCGCATCCCGCTGCTGGCACCCCAAAATGACGCGATTTGCGGTGAATCGCTACATTTTGCCCCCCCCCCCCAACAAAATGGCATTTTCGTTGCGGGGGAGGGGCCAAAATGACGCATTTGGGTGCGTCCCGCCCCCTCCTGCCCTCCAGTCACGCCCCTCTCCCGGAGAGAGCAATAAGAAAGTAGGTAAGTATGTTTTTACATTGTTACACTGGTTCTAGATAGTAAGCTTCCACAAGCATGATTCTCTCTATCCTCTGTCTCACGCCTGCACCATCTTCATCAACCATATGTTTCCATGTAAGATTTGTTTTATGTATGATTTGCCTGACATATGATTTGTTATATTTGCAAATTTCTGTGACGCCTTACAAATAAACTACAATGATTTTGATGGTTTTCCCTTTGCTTATTACATTGAGAACTGAACTAATTGGAGATGTCTTAGGGCTAAATTGACTAATCTGCAGGTTTAGTCAATTTAGCAACCAATCAGATTCTAGCTGTCATTTTGTAGAATGTACTAAATAAATGATAACTAGAATGTGATTGGTTGCTATAGGCAACATCTCCATTTTTTCAAACCCGCAGCTTGATAAATTTACCCCTTAATATCTGTTTATGTAAGGACTCACCTAAGGATTTTTGCAATTTTAATTGGTACTTTCAATGGTTCTTAAATAGACAAAATGAGGTATGTAAATATTGATGCATAAAGCCGTATATACAATTTAAAACAAAAATTGAGTTTCATCAAGCTTTGAGTAGTCTGTCCATTACATATGGTCTTATGCACATAATTGTCTTTGTTAAATACACTACATACATGTACCATGTACATTCTGTGACATGAGTGCCTATAGAAAATCATAATACCCTGTCAAAATCATTACTTTTTGTCACATTACACTATGGAATTTGAAATAAATTATATAAAACTTTTTTACAGTTGTATTTACACATTATAACACTCAACATCAAAGGGAAAATACATTTTTAAAATAATTATTAACAGTTAATAGAATTTAATTACTAAAATACTTGGTTTGGATAAGTGATCATACCCTTAGAGTAACAATTATAAACTTGCACAGGTACAACCAATGAACTTTCAGATCACAAACCTGCTAATTGGCCACCACCTGACATCAATTGTAGTGGTTTTGATTTCTTCAGTATAAAACCTAGAGATGCTCAGGCTCGGTTCCCTGAGAACCGAACACACCAGAACTTAGCAGATTCAAGTACCGAGCTGAGCCGGCTCAGTACATTTGTGCGCCCTCGGAATTGAAAACGAGGCAAAATGTCATTGTTACGTCGTCAGGTCTCGGATCTCGCAAGTTTTGGATTCTATAAGTACCGTCCTCCACGGCGATCCAGCGCCATTTCACAGAGGAACACAGAAGGGGAAGGACAGTTCTTGGCAGTCTCTAGTGCAGTTGGGCAGTGTCATAGGTAGAAAAGAAAGAGGAGGGGTAGCAGTGTACTTCAAAGTCTCCAGTGACATTCAGGAGCGCTCCATTGCTTCATTACTTATTGTCATTGCTGAAATAGAAATAATAGGTCTGGCAGGCTTGGTCTTCTAAATCTGCAGTCACATTGTACTGTGTTATATAGGTAACACACAAAGAAGAGAACTCCATTGCTCCATTGCTAATTGTCATTGCTGAAATAGAAATAATAGGTCTGGCAGGCTTGGTCTTCTAAATCTGCAGTTACATTGTACTGTGTTATATAGGTAAAACACAAAAAGATGAGCTCCATTGCTAATTGTCATTGCTGAAATAGAAATAATAGGGCTGGCAGGCTTGGTTTTTGAAATCTGCAGTCACATTGTACTGTCTTATATAGGTAAAACACAAAGAGGAGAACTCCATTGCTCCATTGCTAATTGTCATTGCTGAAATAGAAATAATAGGGCTGGCAGGCTTGGTCTTCTAAATCTGCAGTCACATTGTACTGTGTTATATATGTAAAACACAATAAGATGAGCTCCATTGCTAATTGTCATTGCTGAAATAGAAATAATAGGGCTGGCAGGCTTGGTTTTTGAAATCTGCAGTCACATTGTACTGTCTTATATAGGTAAAACACAAAGAGGAGAACTCCATTGCTCCATTGCTAATTGTCATTGCTGAAATAGAAATAATAGGGCTGGCAGGCTTGGTCTTCTAAATATGCAATCACATTGTACTGTGTTATAGCGAGTTCATGGCAAGCTGTTTGGAAAATTGGAAACTTATGCTAAAAAAATAACAACAAGCAGTTCATCATCAGCTAGGACCCTTCTCTCAGCTAGATCCCAACACCTGCAATCTACACCCACAACACCTTCATCATCAATATCCTCAGTAGCGATCGGAGTTAGTCCTGAAACCAAGCTACTAAGGCTAGATGACTCCTCCACTATCCTGGATTCCTCAGAAGAATTCTTGAGCTGCTGCTAGGGGCGCATCTTCATCTCAGAAGCAGACCAAGAAGAAGACTACTCGTAGTTTACAACAATGGACTGTTAAACAATCCTTTGCAAGAGGAGGCAAGTATGAAAGCTGTCACCCAGTCGCAAAGTGGATCACAGACACCATGGCGACTATGCTAGTATTAAATCTGTGTGCAATATCCACTATTAATGCAGCTCGTTTTAGACACTTACTTGAGGTCTTCTGCCCCGTTACCAAATTCCTTGCTGACTCCGGGAGTATGCAGTACTGATTTAGGTGCCACTGAGAACAACTGCACGATGCGCTCAGTATACTTGCCTTAATGACTCAGGCCCTATGTGTTCAGCCATTGCCAACGTATTTGTGTACTTTATTGCACATTATGTGCTGTTTAAACAGTGCAAACACATCCGTGTACCATTTTGCACGCTACACGCTGTTCAACCAGTGCCAACACATCCATGTACATTATTGTATGCTATGCGCTGCCCAAGTAGTGCTTTCAAACTCTGTGTACTCTGTTGCACGCTACCAAACCCCCATACTTCATGTACTCAAGTGTACCCTCAGCATATTGCCTACAGTGTCAACACCACAGTGTCCAGTTGTACAACCTCTGTTTGTATCAAATACATATATCTTCCGGTGTGTTCCCCCATAGATACAAAATCCCAAGTTCTCATTGTATGGCACCACCAATACCGTGCCTAGATCTGGCCGTCCTTCTAATTTGGATGACAGAACCAGAAGAATATTGATCAGGAAACACTACCAAGAGGCCGGTGGAAACTTTGAAGGGCTTACCAGTCTTTATGGTGAAGATTGGTCGGTCTGTGCATGTGACAACTATCTCACAAGCTTTATACAAAGCTGCCCTGCATAGCAGGGTCGCAAGAAAGACGTCTCTTCTGAAAAGTGCCACAGTCAATCTTGTTTGCTCTGTGCAAAAAACACTTGGAGGATTCTGATACCATGTGGAAAAAGGTTGTATGGTCAGATGAGACCAAGATAGAACTTTTTGGCCTGAACTCCAGGCGCTATGTTTGCCGCAAACCAAACACAGCACACCACCCAAAACACACGTACCTTCTGTGAACCATGGTGGTGGAAATATTATGTTTTAGGGGTGTCTCTCTACAGCGAGGACTGGGTGGTTGGTCAGGATTGAAAGAAAAATAGATGCTGCCAAGTAGACCCACATTCTTGAGTACATCTGTGACCCTCTGCTAGACAGCTGAAGATGGGTTCACTTTCCAGCACGACAACAACACTAAAACATACCACCAAAGAAACTCTGCATTGGCTTAAGGATAGGAAAGTGGTTGGACTTGAAGAGAGCAGTCCATTGCCGCTCACAATGAAATTTGACTGAACGTCAACAATTCTACAAGGAAGAATGGACAAATTGTCCCCAATCTAGGTGCACAAAGCTTGTAGAGACATATCCAAACAGACTGGTGGATGTAATTACAGTGAAAGGTGCCTCTACAATGTATTAAATCAGGGGACTGATCACTTTTCCAACTCTGTCATTTTAGTTTTTCCTTTTTTATTCATTTTCAGAACTGTTTTTTTGCGCTAGTTGAATGCTGTAAAGAGAAATGTGCAAATAAAGCTGGAAAAGTTTAATTTCATTTATTTCAATGCCCATGATGTAATGTGACAAAAGGTGAAGCTATTGACAAGATATGATGACTTTCTATAGGCACTGTATATATATAAATCAAACTTTATTTTCCTTCAATTTGTGCAGATTGTAAGGATACAAATTCCTTTCATTTCAACATTTGTTTTTGTGCATTGCAGAGGTTTTAGAAGCCTTCAATCACTTCCCTGCTTAAAATTGAGTGCCGGGTATGAATTCCATGATTGACAGTAGTCCTTACCATTTTCACTTCAAAAAGTTTTCTTAGCCTCGTCTCATTCTGTATGCAGATTAGGCAATCACTAAGCCTCCTACAGGTACAATGCGCCAACAGCTGTCACACAGTCCTTAATTCCCCAGCAATAATTAAACTTCATTTTAAATATTGCAGATATCTCTGTATCGGGGATTTCTTTCTCCAGTCATGGATCATTGTGCTTCTCCAGCATTAAACTGGGAAATGCCACCTTAGTAGGTAAAAAAAAAATCCAATCACTTGTATTTGTTCCCCTATTAACAAGAAGACAATATGGGCTTTCTCTTAATCATAACTAGGAAGCGTTTCACAACTTTACATAAGTGTTGTAGACAGTGCACTTTCTATCATATTTGAAAGTTATCTGCTAAAGATTATTGTATTTGCTTCTGTTTTCCCTTGAAACTTCTGGTAATTTTATTTTCTAGTCTGCAGACAGAAAAAAAAACCCCAAATGAAACAAGTGAAAATAATTACTATGCATCATGAAAATGAGTCTACTTGCCTAAGAATTACACAAAATTAAACTTCAGTAAGCTTACCTTAGTGAATGCATTGCATGGCAATAACTAAACAAATAAAATAAGACTTTATTAATGTGAAGGATCTCAAAGTTTTCCATCTACCAGCTGGTCAGCAAAGTAAAGTTGTATGTTCCACTGTTATATTATTAAACTGTTATTCTTCTATTGAGTGTTTTAATTGTATTTTCTTCCCAGCTCTTTACCCCTTGGCTCTGTGGAGTTCAACTTTACATGGGAAGCAGCACAAGATTATATTGATGATGCAAAGTGCCTGAAACAATTTAAATGGCTCTGATTAATGCTCTAAGGGATATGTTAAGTATACAATCAAAGGTTTAAGGATCAAGATGGCAATGTTCATAGAGAACAGGCATGAGGGAGGTGTTGGGTAGAGTAACGGCTGACACTACTGAAGCACGGAATAAGAGCACCAATGCACCTTGTTTTGTGCAGCAGTGCAGAAATGAGATTTCATTATCAGGAATTAGATAAAGGGGTGGAGAGAGCGCAATTTTAGGCGTATTTTAGGTGTATTCCTCATACAGAAGGGGCTTATCTATTTCTACTCCACAAAAGGACTCATTTACTGCACCAGCCTGAGTTTGTGGAGATCAAGTTATGTTTGATACTTTGAATGGCACACATCTTACACCTTCTGGTTGACTACAGCAGAGAAGCACATTTCCAAGTGTACTTTTCCCAGTGTAAAACAAAGCTTCAAACCTACAACATATGCCACATACAGTATAATAAAGGCTTGTCCCGATATCCCCACACCCTAGTGATTGATGTGCTGACTCATCTGCATCACCACTGGGTCTCTTGAGAAAGCTAAGTTTTTCCTAGCAGCAGTTGCCTGTGAAACTGAAGGAGTAGACGTTCAGACGTCATGTACCACTTGAGCTGTCAGCTTGCTGACCAGGGGCTCATTGCATCTCTTGAGATCTTGAGATCTGGGTCAGTTGGAAAGAAAGAAAAGACATAGCTCTTAAACCTAGGATCAAGCACAGTCGCCAAAATGTAGTGATCTGATTTCAAGATGTTGATATTTCTTGGATCCTGGCAAAGCAAATAAAGTACTTGATCTACAAGTCCGACATACTTTGCGTAATTTCTTTGTACTCCTCCTTCAATATGTCGAGGTACTTTTCCTAAAGTCTAATTAGGGGAATCACTTAACTCAAGCTAGCAGTGTCTGAACACACTTCACGTGTGACGACTTTGAATGGTTTCAACACCTTACACAACACGGAAAGTATTCTCCACTGCGCTGAACCAAACTACAATTAACCTCCATTCATAATGTCAAGTTTTGTTGAGTAAGCGTGGATGGCTTTTCGTCGTTCCTTCATCCTCAGAAACATATAAAGGGTGGAATTCCACGTTGTTACCACCTTTTGCTTCTGTTGGTGGAAGTGCAAATTATATTCTTCTTAGAATATTTTGGGACACTGACAGTATCTCCTGCATGTTACTGTCATTTTTTTTAAAAGTTCTGTACCACCACCTTCATTGTGTGAGCAAAACAGGGAATGTGATGGAATTCAGCCCGCTGTAATACTCTCACAATATTGATGGCGTTATCAGAAATCAAATCAAATATACTCAGGAGAGTCCAAGCGTGATAAGCAATGTTGCAAAGACATCCCTTAGTGTTTCAAAAAGGTTGTCAGCTGTAGGCCTCTTAGTGAAGCTGGTGATACATAGAGTAGCCTGCCTCTGAAAGATTGTTTGATAAATGCTGCTGTTGTTCCTGCTTCTGTTGGTGATTCACCAGCACAGTGGGCTGTCACAGTCATATAGTCTTTACTTTGGCCAGTTCCGCTTGTCCACATATCTGTTAAGTGTACAATGGGTAGAATGGCATTTTGCAGCCCAATAAATTTTATTTTTTGCAAACCTCCTGGTAGAAGTGATGAATTGCTTGTCTACTAAAATGGTGTCGAGATGGAATTTGGTAACGGGGACACAAGACCTAAAGTAACTGTCTAAAACCTGCTGCTACTAGTAGTCTTCTTGGTCTGCTTCTGGGTTGAAGATGCACCCCCCAGCAGCAGGAGCAGCAGCAGCGATCCTAGGATTCTTCTGAGGAATCCTAGATAGGGGAGGAGCCATCTAGCCTTAGCAACTTGGATGCAGGACTAATTCCGTTCACTAGTGACGATATTGATGATGAAGGGGTTGGCGGTGTAGATTGCAGGTGCTAGGATCTAGCTGAGAGAAGAGAGCTAGCTGATGCTGGACTGCTTGTTGTTATTTTTTAGCATAAGCTTCTGATTTACCCAAGAGCTTGCCAAGAACTTGCTTCAAATGGCGTAACATGGATGAGGTTCCTAGATGGTTATGGTCCCTACCTCTACTGACTGTTGCTTTACAAACGCTACAAATGGCTAGATAACTGTCAGGATTTGGATAAATATAATTCCACACATAAGAGGTGGATTTTTTGGTCTTATGCCCAGGCATGACAATGGCCTTCTTCTTATCATGTGCAAGAACTGTTTCCACTGATGCAGGACTTGCCACTGTAGAGTTCATTGACAGCACTGTTAGCTTAGCTGCCTTAAGCCCATTGTTAACTTGTATTGTGGGTGCCCAAATAAACCAAGCACATTAACCACAAAAGTGACAATCCTTGTCGTTGAAGTGCTTGGCTTGTTAAACTGTATCTGCTACCCCTCCTGTTTTTGTATGAGTTTGTTAAAACTTTTTAACATATGGGTGGTGGATGGGAGGGCCCAAGGACAATTCCATCTTGCACCACATTTCTTTATTTTTCTGCCACTGCTGTGTGCAATGTTTCCTAGATGTGCTATGAACTGCCGTGTCGTTGCTCTGTCACTTAGCATCCAGCCAGCTCGCTGCAGTCTTTGGCCAAAACTGTATGAAAATCATATTGTGACCTGTGAGGTAGTCAAAATTGACTGGAAATGACTGAAAATTAGTGTTATTGTTGTGAATAATAATGTAGTGACATAAAAAGAGCAAAATTATGTAATTTTAGCATATTTTAGCAATCTTTAAGAAAAATACAGATCCAAAACCAAAACCAAAGCCAAAACACATAAAGGCAGGTTTGTCAAAACCAAAACCAAAACACAAAGTTAATACAGATCCAAAACCAAAACACGGGAGGTCAGCGAACATCTCTAGCAAACACTGGTGAACTAATTCCTCATAGGGAAAACTTCAGGACCACTTTGATCTTCTTCTAATAATAATTATGAATAACACAGAGGACATATAATCTCCATACAGATATGGCCACGGTAGGAAATTAAACTATGACTCCAGTGCTGTGAGGCATCAATGCTAACCGCTATGTGCAATAGGCCCCTATCACTTAAATTTACACATAGATCCAGATATAAATATACATATGGGAGCTACAGGCATACACAGGCCATATATATACAGGGCCTGATTAAGGGTCACAGCCGCCCTAGGCTACTACACTGGTTACCGCCCCCCCCGCACCAATGTGTGGGTAAGTAAAAAAAATATATATATATATATATATATATATATAGATATATGTAAACAAAATTGTAAAACATTAATTAATACATAAAACACACTTCATTATGCACTTCCTCTCTTACCTGATCTTGCAGCGTAGACTACCTGGTGTTCTCTTTGCTTGTTCTTGGAGCGTTGTCCGTTGCCTGGCTTCTGGAAACTTGGGAGTCCTGTATTTAAAATGTGCAAAAATTGTATTATAGTGTCAAATTTTAACAAACCCTGAATGATACAAAACAACCCCCTAGTACAGACATAGACAATAAAATATATGAAATTTATTTACACTCATATAGTAACATTTACCAGCCCTGTCTATCTAGTATTTAGTATTCTAGTGACCGCTGAAACCACAGTCAGCATCAACATCACCGCCACACAATACAGAGATCCTTCCCCCACAAGCTATTTCATCACCTCCGCCACCAGCTAATTCATCCCCCCTATCGACCCGCAACAGACAGTGTATGACCCCCCTATCCAATTCATTAACCCCCCCTTGTAGCCAGTTCATTATCTCCCTATTGCCATTTCATTAATCCCCTCTATCCAATTCATTAACCCCCCTCTAGCCAGTTCATTACCTCCCCATTTTCACTTCATTAATCCCCTCTCCTAGCCATTTCATTAACCCGCTCCATCCAATTCATAAGCACCCCCCTATCCAATTCATAAGCACCCCCTCTAGCCAGTTCATTAATCCCCATTTGCACTTCATTAATCCCCCCTAGCCATTCCATTAATCCCCCCATCCAATTCATAAGCCCCCCTATAACCAGTTCATTACCTCCCCATTTTCACTCCATTAATCCCCCCTATCCAATCCATACTAGCCAGTTCATTAATCCCCCCCATATCCAATTTATAAGACCCCCCTCGTTAGCCACATTAGCCAGTTCATAAGTCCCCCCAGTCATCTCCCCCCCTCCACATCCGATGTGTCTCCCCCCCCCCTGATATTTAACAAGCTGCACTTACCTTGCTGTCTTCTGTTCCTCCTCTCACCAGCTGGCGCTTCTGTCATCTTCACACGCAGCTAACAGCATCCGACGCTGTTAGCTGCACTGTCACTGCGGGCGCGCTCTCTGTGATTAGTGTGGTCACGTGAGATGTGAGATCTCACGTGACCACACTAAGCAATACACTGACTAACAGCAGCAGCTAACAGCATCAGATGTTAGATGCGTGATTGGGTATAGGAACATGCGGGACCGCCCCCTTGTGGACAGGGGCGGCCCCATCAGAGGAGAAAGAAGCCGATCGCCGGCATTTGAATAAAAAAACAAAAAAGCTTGCTAGTGTGCCGCGCTCCGCCCCCCAGGACTCAGCGCCCCAGGCGGCAGCCTGGTCAGCCTAGTGGTTGATCAGGCCCTGTATATATATATATATATATATATATATATATATATATGTAAACAATATAGTTATGAAATCTCCTGGCGCTTCACTGTATATCTGATATGAAGCAATTGCAATTTTCATATGAAAGAAAGTCCCATATGTACATGTGGCAGCACAACTTCAAAAACTGGTAGGTCAGTCCAGAAATGGAAGGCTGGTTATTGTTGTTACTTTGTTGTTGCTTCCTTCTGGTTTACTTACTGCTTGGGATCTCTCCATACCTTCTGCGTTCCTGCATCAGCCGTGTACCTGGCATCCATGTAAAATGGATCTGATATCCAGAAGGAGCATCTACTGAGAGATCCAGTGCCAGCGACTACAGATACAGATAAGCATACATTTATATCTTTTCTGGTACGCAGATTTATTACAGAGTGTATTATGATGGAAAATTTCCAATTTTAAAAGGTTATTACACTATTTTGTGCTTTCTTCCATTTTTTTGTGTGAGTACCTGATCTCCCAAGACATTTCTGAAAGGACACCAAGAAGAACCATCTATAAAATTTGATGTGTCTGTTATCTTCAACATTCTGGTACGCATATTTTTGAATACATCTATCCAAAGAAGGCGCCTACTTCATATCTATCTGTTTTATATATATATATATATATATATATATATTTAGAATGCAATGACAGATTTACTCACGGACAGAGACATATTTCCATATGTACACTTAGGGCTAGATTTACTAAACTGCAGGTTTGAAAAAGTGGAGATGTTGCCTATAGCAACCAATGAGATTCTAGCTGTCATTTTGCATAATGTACTAAATTAATGATAGCTGGAATCTGATTGGTTGCTATAGGCAACATCCCCACTTTTTGAAACCCACCGTTTAGTAAATATACCCCTTACTCTCTCTCTCTCTCTCTCTTTCTCTCTATAGTGGTTGAAGTGGAAATTTAGAACTTTGGTTATGGAAAATGTAATTGGGTGAATTTGATAGGTTTACAATGAAGGCAGTCGGAGAAGTGGCAGTATGGCATATCCCCGTATACTGGTCCACTTCGACCTCTGTGTATGTAATCATGCGAGTCCTATACATTTGCCATACCTCAGGAAACAATTGGTGGTTTTGAAAACACAAAACTGCAATTAATCCAGCTGTATAATCATGAAAAGTGCCTCTGGGTATGTGACCTTATAAATACAGTAAACAGCTTTATACATGTATTCCTTATGATAAACACAGTTACAATGCATTGATATTACTTATAAAAAGCAATCTCCATGGAGAAGTATTTCAAGCTTGGCAATAAGGGAGTTAACTGATTAACATTTACAAAGTCAGAAGGAATTTATATTTCAGAAACTCTACAAATAATCTTCACATTTGTGCGGATTAGACTTCTGTTTGCACTGATTAATTTATTTTTTTACACTGTAATTTCCCTCCGCATAGCAATCCAGATTCCTGGCCTAGAGCGTTTAGTATGTGGAATCTCTATTTCCTTATCTAGATATATGCAGGCGATTAAACATAACCCTCATCTTTACTTTAGAATGCTTACCTTGGATTCTAGTTGAGAAAGTACTTATAATAAAAATATAAACCTAGATTTAAAGATTCTGTACATTTTCTAAAAACTCTACTAAATTATGCTAAATGTAACTGATGATTTTTTTGCACCAAAGAATTTAATTCGTACAGAAATACTATAAATATACCTTTGCCTGCAGGAAAAGTGCTATGTGGGTGAGAGGGATAGATGGTGTTCAGTACTCGGCTTACTACCCTGGAAACCATTTCTGTGGGGGAGAGTTGGTGTTGGGAAGCTGCAAGCCTCCATGCCCTCAGTTTGACCTCCTCCGTGTATAGAACCTTCCCTACAGCAGATTTAGCTCTTCTCCCCCGGAACGTCTGAAACTACTCCCAGAATCCTGAAGGAGAGGCCACCTTCCAAGATCTCATTTCATCATGTGGGCTACCTTGGGCTATGCCACTGGGCTATTTGTAGTTTTCTTTCTTTAAAATGTTCCTAATGGGCTGCTGAACCGAGTCTTGCTCCTCGGGCTAAAATGTGCCAACCAGCTCCTACTCCTAAGCAGCCATCTGCTGCTCCTTCTGTTTGTTTGGTTACTCCAGGAACCCCTGATATGTGGCAGCCATAGTTTTTTATTACTATACTGCCCACACACCTACCACTGGAGGATGCAGATAACAGAGATGAGGTGGTTTGGCGCTTGCTAACTGCAGCAGTGATGTGGATCTGTGGTTTTTTGAGAACCTCAGTGGCTCTCAGGAAACCGTAGAGCTCCCTCCCAGGCCACCTCTTCCAATGTTGGCCACAGGCATTGTTTAGGCAGATACAGCATTGCTATTCCTCTTCCCTACAATTGAAGGATGGAGGAAACAGGTCAGAGGGGGCAGTAGCAAAGAATCATAGTCAATTGCCTGCTCTGCATTAGTCAGTTCTCATTTAAGAAAGCAAAGGCAGTTTCAGCGGGTAGGTTTGTCCTGGTGGAAGAACTGCAAGAGCATGTCTATAGCTCCTGTAGTCTTGCAGCAGCACACACCTTCCGAAGGGCCAGTGTCTTCTCTATCCATTGCCCAGTCAGTTCCACCAACCAGAGGCAGAGAGTATGATTGCATTTGGTCCTGGGGTAAGAGAGCTAGGGATAATAATCAAATAAATGTATGTGTTCTCTGCTGGGAAGACTTGATATTATTCCTTCTTCTGTCACTGTGTCTCTTTCATTTTTTGTTTTCGGTGGCAATTCTAAGACAGCTAAAGAGTGCCTGTAAGGATTCAGATTTCCCAATTGGGCATTCATCTGTCAGAGGGCATGAGGGAAAATATTTTTAAAAATAAGCACGAGGAAAGGAAGCCTAAAGTAGCTATAGAGTGCTTGCAGCAATTTGTTTTGGGATACAAATTATATCACTTATAGGATGCATGACGGTTCTGCATTGTGGGACTATTATAAGGAGTTTTGGAGAAGCTTATTGTTGCATTCAACTATATGATGTCTTAGAGTCTGGCACCCCCCACATCAGGGGCGCACGGAGGATTTTCGGTTTCCTGAGAGCCAACTCCGCCCCCGAAAAAAAATAAATCCTAGAGACCTCCCGCGCATGCGCGGCACCTCCGTTTCGGCTGCACTGTAGTATACAGCAGCTGCGGCGCTGTCAAAGAAGCGTCCGTGGCGGTGCTGTATACAATATAGCACCGCCGCGGACGCTTCTTAGACAGCGCCGCGGCTGCTGTATACTACAGTGCCGATATGTGGGGCACTTTTTAGCGGAGGGGGGGTTTCTGGAAACCCAGAAACCCCCCCTGCGTGCGCCACTGCTCCTTCTATGTCAGCCTAAAGTGTTCTAGCATGAGCAGAGGCAGGTTGTAGCCTTGGAGCATGTGTGCTGGTTCTCTAATGAAGGGCACTTGTTTTTTAACTTGAAGATTCTTGCATGGATGCTTCTTATTTGGCGTAGTCCACTCTGAGCTCAGGTACTTTAGTAAGACTGGGTTGTAGTCCACAAGTTGTGGCAAAGTAATTTAGCGGATACCAGAGCAGATTCTAGAGATGGGACCATGGCTCGATCTTTGCCCCTGGAAATTGAAAGTTACTTAGTCATATTCTTTGTTTTTAAAGCTAGCAATATGATTTTGGCAATTTACAATCAGTGGAAGATCACAATGATGTGAAAAATGTTGATGAAATTGATCTGTGAAGGATGTTAGGAGGTGACTAAATTCCACCATTTATCATAATCCCAAGGAAGAGGGGTCCATCATGTGATGGGATTAGTTAAGAAGATGTTGATTTGTTTCATTTTATAGGGTGGTTGTTGTTGGAAGTTGGCTGCTTTATCAAGTATGTGTGATATTGAATCTGCTTTTAATTTGTTGACAGTCCAAAATTACAATTTTCACTTAAGTTGTCAGTATGAATATTCTTTTACGGTGATATGTGTTTGCGGATAGACTTCTCCATCTCCTGCTGCTATATTGAGACTTTCAGGTTCTTCCTTGAGTGGGTAGTTCATTATGAAGCTGGCTACAGTTCAGCCATACGTTATTTAGATCAGTGTTCCTTAAACCTGGTCCTCAGGATCCCTAACAGTGCATATTTTCCATATTTCCTTGCTTTAGAACAGGTTTACTCATTACTGACTGACACATTGTAGTAAATCCATAGGTGGTATAATTATTTCCCTGGTCACCTGGAAAACCTGCACTTTTAGGGGGACTGGGTTTGAAAAACACAGATTTAGGTGACTTCGTGTTAGTGGGCCTTGGTGGAAACCGCCTGTGTCAGTTGTTTGTGTTTTTGCTAATAAGTTTGTGTTCCCCTGTCAGATGATATGACAGGTAGTTTGGCAATAGTGTTCTCTTTCTTGAACATCTAGATCAACAAGGTTGTCTTGGTTTTCTGCTTGTTCCCTGATAAGATAACAATTTCATTTCAGCCAAGAAAGTTATTCTTAAACAGAAGCTGTCACTTTTGAGTTTTCTAGCTTGTGCTTGCTGGATTATGCCTACGGGCAGGGTTTGATGCAGGTGATTCGTCTCGTCGACAAAAGAACCCTATACATTTTTCCAGGATTACAACACATATTAGGGATGATTTCCAAGTTTGAATTCAAGTATGATTTCTCTTTGCAATTGAACCAATCCTCTCATGAGGAGAGGTGAGATTCTAATCTTAAATGGCACTATTCTAAGGGAAACAGAGATGAGGTTTCATGTTGCTTTTAGCCCTAACCTGATATTGCTCCTCTTCATGTCCATTCACTGGTCAGTGCTTCAGCAACATTGATTGCAGGAGGGAATGCATTATGATACAATCAGTGTTATGAGCACAGTGAAGAGGTACAGGAGACTATGACCTCTCCTCCCCAATATATTTTGTTGTACTGCCAGCCACTGCAGTGACTGCTGGAGGAAGTGCAGGTGATTTCAGTCATACTGTACTCCTACGATCAATGTTGCACTATATGCCAATCAGTACATTTACATTCTTTTTTTTGGATTGCGTTTTATTTAATATTTCTTATTAAGGCATACTATGGTTAACAATGGATTGCATCACCATAATCAAATTGAATAAACCATTAGATTGCTTATATTCTACAAAAAATATCATATATATATTTTTTACTAAAGAGAAGAGAAATTAAGAAAAAGAAGAAAAATAAAAGAAGGTAGAGAAGAAAGAGAGAGAGAGAGAAAGAGAGAGAGAGGGGTGGGTACCTCATTGCAAGTGTGATTGTGATTAGTATGGGTCAGTATCAACTGAGGAGATGGGGATTGAACTTGTCATCTGTGCTAGTTTCCCTGCATCTTGTATTGCAAACCAAAGAGACCATGTGGCATCATATTCTGCAAACCTGTCTGTTGAAGAGAAAGTTATTTCATCCATTAATCTATAAAATTGTATTCTTTGAAGCCATTCCTTAATAGATGGGGGTGTACAGGACTTCCAGTGGGTCGGTATCACTGCTTTGGCAGCTGATATGAGATGTTTCAAAGTTTATTTTTTAAAGATGGAAATCGGAGAGTTAGTTTTATTTAGCAACCAAAAGGCAGGATTATCAGGGACTTCAGCTTTCAAAATATCATTTGAAATTGCTATGACCTGAGTCCAAAAAGGCCGAATTACTGCACAGTTCCACCATTGGATTGGGTTTTAAATTGATTGCAGCTGAGCAACAGATACTTTAGTGTGATTGGTGAGCTGTGTGAGCTCAACCATCAAAAGCAAGATGTAACTCAGCAGACATAAAATAATAGATATATTGGGCCTGATTCATGTTTGGACTTAAGTTTGTTTGCGTGCTGTATCTTGCGTGAAATAGCTCGGCGTTTGCTCTGAAACGGACCTTACCCCAATGAACGCACTTGCATGAATTCAAATCTGAATGCCTACGGCTTGAAGGGCAGAATGGGGAGGTAAGGGGCAGAAGGACGTAGGCAATGCACAGTAAGGGCGTGCCGAGGGTGTTCCGATGCAGATGTGGCAGATTCAGATCATGAGTTTCTCGTAAGTATGCTTATTTCAGCTCTCTCATTTGCACCAGCTACAGGACACGTGTAAGGTCCGACTGATAGGGAAGACTGTCACAGCATCGTTTTTGTATTAAAAATGACATGTTTGCGTGCAACTAGATAGCACAGAACAACTGTATGAAAGTAAGATAGACAACAAAAACGCATTGGACGCATTAAGAACATCATGATTTATGTATTAAATGTAAAAAAAATATTATACTATATTGTTTTAATAAGCCATATTATACGATTATACTGTTTAAAGTTGTTCATTTATTTTATAAAAAAAATACAGCAGTCTGTTCAGTCTGTCTACATACTGCAAGTAACGTTTAGGCAGAGCGTTTGTACACCCAGATTCAAATGGAGACGTATCTTGAGATCATCTTGGATTTAAATATGGTTGGAGCTACGCTCAAGCTTGTGGCTCTTTTGTAAAATGCAAGCTGCGTTCCCGTTTTAATCAGGCCCATTGTTTCTTTGGCATTGTCACTGGCTATGCAAATGGTATTAAGGAACAACTGGTAGTGACATCATCTTTAGCTGGGCAAACAAAGTGATAGAACATTCTATAGAACAGTCTCGTATTATCTAGGGATGTGCACCGGCCACTTTTGGTGTCTCGTGTTTTGTGTTTTGGGTTCGGATTTGTTTCGCAAAACACCTGTCGAAAGGTTTTGGTTCGGATTTAGGGTTTTGGATTCAGATTTATTTTGAAAAAAGCATAAAAAGTTCCAAAATCAAGTTTTTGGGCTTATTTTCACTCCTACGCTATTATTAACCTCAATAACATTCAATAACAATCATTTCCACTAATTTCCAGTCTATTCTGAACACCCTCACACCTCACAATATTGTTTTTAGTCCAAAACATTTCACCGAGATAGCTTTCTGGACTGCATAGTGGAGTGGTCCGGGTACCCAATTTGGTACCGGGGCCACAATGTAATAAAAAAACCCTCAACTGGTCTGAATTCCACCAAAAAAGTATCTGGACTGCGTAGTGGAGTGGCCCCGGTACCCAATTTGGTACCGGGGCCACAATATAATAATAAAACCCTCAACTGGTCTGAATTCCAGGGAACAGATGGCGGACACCGGATGGACGTCTAAAATCAACATAGCAGTTAAGGGCGCAGTTCCTCTTTTTTGTGACTGCACAAACAATTAACGTAGTAATAGAAATGACAGGTTTTTTTTTGTTTTAAATATAGAAAGAAAGAAGGTTTAAATAGAGAAAGAAATAAGGTAGTAATAGAAATGGCAGTTATTCGAATCCCCAGGAGAGTCTAAGTGGGGTGAGCCACAGAGAGATTATTTCCCTCAATTTCTCTAACAGGTTGTCAGTGTTGTGCCTCTTCTTAAAACCTGTGATACATAACTACACACACTCGGCAAAGCTTTTACAAATTATCTGCGGCACAGGAGAGTACCACTGGACTGTACTTTAATAGCAGTACCTATTATTTTTGGGTACAGCAACAGTGAATGATCGTAGTTAGACTTTTAAATAGCAGTACAAGCTAGATTTTTTAAAATTTTGTAATATTTTTTTCCAATTATTTTTGGCAAATTTGTTACTATTTTTTTTTTAATTAATTTTTTATAATTTTTTTTATAAATTTAAATTTGTTTTTTTAGAACTTTTGGATAACTTGGAAATAACAATGCCCTTAGCAGAACAGACCACAGGACACAGGAAATACAGAAAGAAAGAAGGTAGCAATAGAAATGGCAGTTCCTCTTTTTTGGAACTGCACAAACAGTGATGAAAATGAATGTGGAGCTGGTGGCATGTCACGGTCCTCTTCAGAGGACAATCTCCTGACCAGCAGGTCTTTGCACCGCTGTAGACTTGTGTCCGCCGGAAACAGAGACACAACATACGCTTTAAACCGAGGATCGAGAACGGTGACCAAAATGTATTCCTCTGACTTTAAAAGAGTGACCACCCTCGGATCCTGGCAAAGCGTACGAAGGGCTTCATCCACAAGAGCTATCCCCACTCCTTTTCCTATGTCGTAGGTGGCTGTGTTGGCTTGAATGGCCTTTTGATGCTCCTCCATCCTCTGCAGCATATAGAGGGTGGAGTTCTAGCACGTCACTACCTCTTGTTAATTTAGATTGCAAGGCTTGTAAATACTTTGAAGATAAAAAAAGCAGGCTGCACAGACTGTGGAGCTAGAAAGTGAAATTAAATGGACCACGTTACTTTGGTGGCTATCTATGCACCCCCCCCCCCCCCCCGCCCTACACTTGTAGTTGAATATAAAAAAAAGCAGCCTACATAGACTGTAGAACTAGAAATTAAAATATACAAAGAAATGGACAAAAGTAGTTTGGTATCTGCCTGCATCAGATCCCCTCTCCACTAGGAGTAAAATAGAAAACTATTCAGCCGTTATATAATCTAGAATATAAATAGAAATTGAGAACGGCAATTTGGTATCTGTCTGCATCATAATCATCAACATCCTCCTCAGCGTCAGCTACATCAATATCCTCCTCCCGGTGTACAACATTCACACCTTCATTAGCCAAATCTGTAACTGGACTGTGGGTATTCCTTCCAGCATATGCAGAGGGCGTGCTGCAAATGGTGGAAGGAGCCACCTCTTCCCGTACAGTGATGGGAAGGTCAGGCTTCGCAACCACCAACACCCTTGGGGATTTGTGATAATTTCTCTTTAGAAGGCAGAGTTGTTTTCTGTGTTGTTGCTGACAGCATAACTCTCTTAAATTTTTTGTAGGGGGGGAGGAGGGCTTAGTTCCTTGGGTGAAGCTGAACCACTAGTCATGAACACGGGCCAGGGCCTAATCCGTTCCTTGCCACTGCGTGTCGTAAATGGCATATTGGCAACTTTACGTTTCTCCTCAGATGATTTTAAGTTTCTCTTTTTGCTACTTTTACTGAACTTGGGCTTTTTGGATTTTACATGCCCTGTACTAGGAGATTGGGCATCGGGCTTGCCAGACGACGTTGATGGCATTTCATCGTCTATGTCATGACTAGTGGCAGCAGCTTCAGCATTAGGAGGAAGTGGGTCTTGATCTTTCCCTACTTTATCCTCCAAATTTTTGTTCTGCATTATATGTAGCACAAGAGAGTGTACCCCGAAGCCACACACACTCGGCAAAGCCTTTAAAAATTATATGCGGCACAGGAGAGTACCACTGGACTGGAGTTATACAGCAGTACCACTGGACTTATACTGCAGAATGAGTGAACTTTGTAATATAGCAGTACCACTGGACTTATACTGCAGAATCAGTGATATTTGTAATATGGCAGTAACAACAATGGACTTATACTGCAGAATGAGTGAACTTTGTAATATTGCAGTACCACTGGACTTATACTGCAGAATGAGTGAACTTTGTAATATAGCAGTACAAATGGACTTATACTGCAGGATTGTTTTGGGATATTTTTTTTTTTTTATAATTACTTTTTTTGTTATTTTTTTACTAACTTTTTTTAAAATTTTTTATAATTTGGGAATAATGGGGAAATAACAATGCCCTTAGAAGGACAGAGCACAGGACACAGCACCACTGGACTGAACAGGACACAGCACAGGACCCAGCAGCACCACTGAACTCAGAAGGACAGAGCACAGGACACAGCACCACTGGACTGAACAGGACACAGCACAGGACCCAGCAGCACCACTGAACTCAGAAGGACAGAGCACAGGACACAGCACCACTGGACTGAACAGGACACAGCACAGGACCCAGCAGCACCACTGAACTCAGAATCACAGAGCACAGGACACAGCACCACTGGAATGAGCAGAACACAGAGCACAGCACAGCACAGCACAGAACTGAACAGCACGAGATATAGCAGGACAGAGGACCACCTAACACCCCCTCCCTCTACCCCGATCAATGCCCGAGTGAAGATGGCGGCGACTAGCGGGGAATTTATAGGATCCGAGTATCGCGAGATCCGACAACGGGATTATGAGTCAGAGCCTCGCTTTCAGTTTTGCAATTGGCGGGAATATCCGGATCTGTCTCGGATCCGGCTCGGATCCGCAACGTTCGGGTGGGCTCGGCTTTCAGAAATCCGAGTGCGCTCATCTCTAGTATTATCATTTTAAAAAGAAACATGACTTCAGTTATAATTGACAGAGGATATTTTGGTTTTTGGACTAGGTTCTTCTTTTTTATGTAATTATTATTCCTCCTGAAATGCAAGTGTGCACAATAACACATAGTAATCATCAACTAACTTTACCCAATCTAGTGCCATTCAGACAATGAAAACAAATGGCTTCTTGGTTGCTATTGGTTTTTGTACTTTTGCCATTAAATAGGCAAATAAATAATCTGAGAGATCTGACTGGCCACTGGTGCCATTTATAGATTGCAGATTTACCAGTGTGGGAGCGAAAATTTTCGATATTATGCTAAAATGTGTTAGCATCAATTCTCATGTCTCAGTTTCCTGATAAGTTGTTCCCCGGCGTCTAGGGACCCAGAAATTATGTACGAAGATGTAATTAAATAGCAGGTGGTGTGGGAGCTATAGGTCCCACTTTCATAACATATCATTATACTCTTGTTCATGTTGACAGACGTGTATACTTACCTCGGCGCTCTTTGGTGTATATATTAACAACATTTATTGTATGCAGTAAAATTTATACTAGGTTGATGATATTTAGGGGCAATCCTATGAGAACTGCTGTATGAGCGCTCCATGAGACACTGACTCTCATCTGATGTGCTATGAAAGGGAGCGTTGCTGTCTGGGAGATTCCAGAAGGAAGCCTCTGACCGTTCATGCTCTCTATGCTCAGATAACTGGGCTCTGGCAGTCAGAGCACTCTCAGAGCCATCCAGAACTTCTCTGAGCTGTAGGCCGTTCACTGAGTGCTGTAAGCAACCCTATCGGCTTTACTGACAGACCTGTCTAGTCACTGAATCAAATGCCAAGGGTGGGCTGTCACTGAATATCCTGTAGGCAGGGTCGGACTGGCCCGCCGGGGGACCGGTCTATCCCCCGGTAGGCCCCGACCCTGATCGCTCCCCTCTTCGTTGGTGGGGGAGCGAGTAACTGAAGACAAAAAAAACAAAAAAAACCTTGCGTGTCTGCGGCGCTGGCTCCGTGCGCACTGAATGCCGGGCGTGATGACGTCATCACGCCCGACATTCAGTGAGGAGCGCCGCAGACAGAAGACAGAAGACAGAAGAGAATAAAGAATCAGATAGAAAAGGTAAGTGAGGGAATGGAAGAAAGAAGAGAGCATGAAGGCAGAGCGTGAAGGGGGAGCATGAAGGGGGAGCATGATGGCAGAGCATGAAGGGGGAGCATGAAGGCAGAGTGGAGGGGGAGCATGATGGCAGAGTGGAGGGGGAGCATGATGGCAGAGTATGAAGGCAGAATGAAGGGGGAGCATGAAGGCAGAGCATGAAGACAGAGTGGAGGGGTAGCATGAAGGGGGAGCATGAAGGGGGAGCATGAAGGGGGAGCATGAAGGCAGAGTATGATGGCAGAGTGGAGGGGGAGCATGAAGGCAGAGCATGAAGGCAGAGTGGAGGGGGAGCATGATGGCAGAGCATGAAGGGGGAGCATGATGGGAGAGCATGATGGCAGAGTGAAGGGGGAGCATGATGGCAGAGTGGAGGGGGAGCATGATGGCAGAGTGGAGGGGGAGCATGAAGGCAGAGTGGAGGGGGAGCATGAAGGCAGAGTGGAGGGGGAGCATGAAGGCAGAGTGGAGGGGGAGCATGAAGGCAGAGTGAAGGGGGAGCATGATGGCAGAGTTAAGGGGGGCCAGGAGAAGGGGGAAACAAAAGCAGCATGACACAGGGTGATGAAGGGGGGGCAAAAACAGCATGGAGGGCGCAGTCTGATCATAAGGAGGCCCAGCATGGTGATTAAGGGGCACAGTAATGTGTGTGTGATGGCACAGCGGGCTTGTGGCAATGTAAAGTGTGTGTGGTAGGTGGTAGCTAAATAATGGGTGCTATTTTCTTTGTAGGGTGAAGGTGGGGCAATTTAATTTAAGATGGGGTGGTTTGGGGGCTTTTAATTAAATGTGAATATGAATTATTTAATGGCAGTGACGGTTGCGGGAAATAGGTATATTTATTATACGTATTATACATAAATGCGATTTATTGCAGGGGCTGTCTGGGGGGAGGGAAATAGGTTTATTAAATGGGAATACTATAACTTTAATGTTGGGGCTGGAGGAAGGCCTAAGTATTAATTGTTGGTCCTATTGATTTAATGCCAGGGCTGGTTGGAATCTTCTAAATGTACCCATTATTTTTTCCAAATAGGGCCCTCAACATTCCAAGATCCAGACAAGCAGCAACTAAAGAAACCAGCAGCTGCAGGTGGTAAAAGTGACAACAACAGGTAGGACAGTCTGTCAAAAATTCTGAGTCTAGTGCAGGCTTGGCTAACCTGTGGCACTCCAGGTGTTGTGAAACTACAAGTCTCAGCACACCCTTCCAGCAATAAGCTGCTATATATTGGCAAAGCATGCTGGGGCTTGTAGTTTCACAACACCTGGAGTGCCACAGGTTAGCCAAGCCTGGTCTAGTGGGACAATCCCGATTTATGGTGACTGTTCTGCCCAATCTAAGGGGCAGGTCAGACTGTGTACTCTTTATACACACACTGCATTCTTTATATACTACACTATGGTGCTAGCTGTCCTTCGTGGGCTGACCACTCCCCCTCTAGCGTCTAGTCTCGCCTCTATGATGACTGGCCACACCCCCTCTGGTGGGCCCCTAGCATTGCAGTTCCCCGGTGGGCCCTTCATGCCCCAGTCCGACACTGCCTGTAGGTGTCAACATATCAGGAGGTCAATGCATTATAGTGCACTGATTGGCCGCCTTCTGGAACACACTGCAAATAGTGGTGGTAATGTGCTCTGATAACACTATTTGCCACCTCTCCCAGTCCACTCAAAAGGTGCCAGGGAGAGCGTTCACCTTGCCTCATGGAAGTCACAGTCCCAATTTTACATTGTGTTTGAGGACACGTTTTCAGTAAATTTTTATTTGTTTTACAAATAGATCTTTTCCACAACTGTGAACATTTCAAATGACCAAAAAGGAAAAATTAAAATGTGTATAAATGGACCTGTTTTTCATTGTTTGGTGCTGATGATAATTAGCATGTCTAGTATGGCATAAATAATGCCCAGGATTAGCAACTATGTCACCAATACAAGGGTTCATTCGGCATTGTTGCTTTCTGGTACAATATTTACATGGGAGCCAGACTCGTCCTCCTTGTGATCGTGATGAAAGAAAATTATAAAATGAATTTAACTGCTCCTATAATATATGTATATCTAACCAACATTTGCAGGTGCATAATGTGGAGTACAGGATCACTAGCCTTAAATTATATAGGAGCTAAACACATACTTGCCAACTCTCCCGGAATGTCCGGGAGACTCCCGCATTTTGTGAGAGTCTCCCGGACTCCCGGGCGAGTGTGGCAATCTCCCGAATTCTGCCCACTTCACTAGGAAGTGCCCCACTTCCTAGTGAAGTGGGCAGAATTAGATCCCAAACGCCGCGATTCCCGGTGAATCGCGGCGTTTGGCCCCGCCCCCGCTGTCAAATGACGCAATTTGCGTCATGACGTCACAGGGGGCGGGGCCGAAATGACGCGATTTCGGCCACCCCGCCCCTTCACGCCCCCCTCCACTGGCTGGCTCCCGGAAGGGAGCTGAAGAAAGTAGGTAAGTATGGCTAAACAGTTAAAAAAAATATTTGTATTTCGTAAAAACCAACTGGCTTGTGCATGTGATATGGCTTTGACATGCGTATCTGCGTCCGTGTGCTGCTCTGCCTCAGTTCACAATTACGCAAACATGCTCTTACTGTACTCCATCCTTTCCTTTCCTACCCATACCTCCTCTTCAGTCGCACGCAGACGCAAGTGTCAGATTCCACCAAATCGGCATTGGCGTGCGTCTAGCCTTGTGGGCATGCGTAAAACCAATTTGTATATTTTACTGGCATCTGTCCAACTCAGGGCCTGATGCATAGTTGAACTTACGCCAGTTTATGTAGTGTAAATTTCACCAATTAGCACTATTCGAGAACATAAAGAGAATAGACGCATATACGCCTATGCAGACTTGCGCCTATCTAGCACTTGCGCCTCCATACAACTGGAGAGGTTAGATGGGAAAGGGAAAGGGCATCTTAACACATATGTGGCTCATGCAGACTTGCAGAAACATGCATACATGCCTGTATATAGGCAGGTGCGAAAACTCACTGATTATGGTGGCTTGGCGCAAAGCACGCGCATGTGCTGCTGACGTAGAGCCGGATGTGTATGGCTCTGCATATGGGTGAAAATATATATATATTGTTGTCTGCACTTATTTTAAAAATAATTAACACACATTTTGCGACCAACTCCGCATTAGCCCCTTGGTCTGAATATCAGTAAAATTATTTTAAGAAGGGACTAAAGCAACATTGACGACAAAACACAGCTTTAAAAGAAAAACAAAACAATGTTAATTTCTCCTTCCTAAAAATGCAATCAACAAGCTGCTTTTTAAAAGTGAAATCGTACACAATCGTCTCACAATACTTGAATTACGGTCAGCTTAAAAAGTGTTAATTTGAATGCGTTTCTCCACTCCATGCACTCCCTGCTCCAGCCCCCTTTTTTCTCTGGGGCTATAAATCACTGTCTCGGCAGAAGCACTGCCGGCACATCCTCATTTAGGGTATGTATGTATTTGTGTATTTCTTTTGACATTTTTATTATTACAAGATAGTTCCCCTGAAGGGGAAATGAATAATGAAACATAAGCTTTTGCATTTATAGAAAGCGGTAAGCAAATTTGGAAAGCGATCCCATACAGAAGGTGAGCGGAAAAAATAAGCAGCAGACAAGAAGTAGGCCGTGATCATTGCTTTACCCTTTAACCACCAAGGATTCCTAAGACAGGGTTTGTGGAAATTAAATACATCATGAATGAAAATTAGACTGCAAATATCACAAGGGATTAAAGATTATAACAGCGTAATATTTATTACTGTTTGTAATGTTGCCCAGGCAAACAATCATTTAACCTATATGTTCTGATGTAACACATATCCGTGTTATGGCCCCACTACTGCTACGCAAGGATGCTAATTTTCATCATCGCTCAGCAGTGTATGAGGCCTGAGACTGCAAATCACATGATCATGGCCTCAACCCCCACAGCGCCATGACACATATTGTGTCACTGCACAGCTAGGGGTGGGATGGTCCATCATGCCCCCGCACTTGCCCCTTGGCAGGGCTGCCACCAGAAATTGTGGGGCCCAGAACAATTGTAACAGACAGACCTCCCTCCTTCCTTCTCTCACCCCATCCCATAAAATTATCTTCTACCTAATATATGGCTCCTCACTTAATCCCAACCCATTCTCTCAGCCGCCCTAACCCCAACCCCTATTTTCTCCAGCCAAGCCCTATCCCCAGTTCTATCTAACCCCAGCAGTAGTTTACTTACCTTCTGCTTCTCTTCTTCTCTGGTTCTTTTTGTTGGCTCAGTTCAGCTCCAATCGCCTCTCTGCCATGTTGCAGTTCTCTGTCAGGGAGCCATGATCCTCTGCCTTGTGAAGATGTGCACCTGGGGGCTGGAACTGGAGAAAATGGTGGCAGTTGTTGCACCCCACACATCTTGGGAGTGGAGACAGGTATGCTGTCTACAAGGTTCTAATGTCTTTTCATTTAGACTATTTTTAAAATGTATGTTAATTATAATTTTCCATTAAAGTGCTACTGTGCATCAGGAATGCCATGAGAAGAGACCCTGTGACTTGCTTAAATTGGCACTAGCCACATCCTGGGTTAAGTGTCTAACGTAACATCGGTGCTCACCAGGGACTCCCGCAAGGAGGTATGAGCTTTCTGACCTGCGCTATGCAGGTTGCGACCCCTGGAGTGGGTCTTAAGCGAAGTCTGATAGTGAAATCTGCAGGAATATCTTGGTCAGGAACCAGAATACTAAGGAGTGATGAAAATCCGGAACCAAGGAATGAATGCAGGAGCTGACAAGTGTCATATGATTTCTTATTAGAGATGTTCAGGCTCGGTTCCCTGAGAACCGAACACACCCGAACTTAGCAGATCCGAGTACAGAGCCGAGCCGACTCGGGGCTTTCACGCACCCTCGGAATTGAAAACGAGGCAAAACATCATCGGTATGTCATCGGATCTTGGATCTCGCAAGTTTTTGATTCTATAAGTACCTCCCTCCACGGTGATCCAGCGCCATTTCACAGAGGGACACAGAAGGGATACCACAGTTCTTGGTAGTCTGTAGAGCAGTTGGGCAGCGTCATAGGTCGAAAAGAAAAAGGAGGGGTAGCAGTGTTCTTCAAAGTCTCCAGTGACATTCAGGAGAGTTCCATTGCTCCATTGCTAAAAGTCATTGAGGAAATACAAATAATAGGTCTGGCAGGCTTGGTCTTCTAAATCTGCAGTCACATTGTACTGTGTTAAATAGTTAACCGAAAAAGAGGAGAGCTCCATTGCTAATTGTCATTGCTGAAATAGAAATAATAGGGCTGGCAGTCTTAGTCTAAATCTGCAGTTACATTTTGCTGTACCATAGCTCACTCAGAAACAGGAGAGGTGGCAGGGTTCAATGCTGAAACATATATTGTAATAATAGGGCTTTGTCTCATTTCCTCATTCAATTTCTCTTGCTGCTTTTGAAAAAGTCTAATTTGGGAAATCCCTTGACTCAAGCTAACAGTGTCTGCATTCTCTTCACAGGTGACTGCTTATAGTGCTTTCAGCACCTTGCACAACATGGAAAGTATTCTCCACTGCGCTGGAGTAAAGTACATTTCCACCTAAATTCTATTATTCTTGCAGCTGCTGCATTCTCCTACATGCTGTTGTAGAATCCCGAAAATGACAATAAATATTTTGGGACACAGACAGCATATCCTGCATGTCAATGTCATTTTTGAAAAAGTTCTATACCACCAAGTTCATTGTGTGAGCAAAACAGGGAATGTGATGGAATTCCCCCCACTGTAATGCTCTAGCAATATTCAAGCAGGATAAGCCATGTTGCAATGGCATCCTTAGTTTTTCAAACAGGTTGTCAGCGGTATTACCTCTGACCTGCGCCTTGTCTCGTCTCTGATAACCACCTCTCACTCCTGCCTTCAAGACTTCTCCTGTGCTGCTCCTCACTTATGGAATTCCCTACCACGCTCAATCAGACTTTCCCACAGCCTTCATATCTTTAGATGCTCTTTGAAAACCCATCTCTTTTTTAGAGGTGACTTTATCCTCGATAGCACTATTCACACTAATGCACCCTCACAACTATCCCAATCTCCACTCTGATCCACACTCACTCCTGATGTTTCAGCTGTGCCCTCTTCCCTTTAGAATGTAAGCTCTTTAATGAGTAGGGTCCTCCATACCCTCTGTTTTCATGTCTCAATTCATTTTGTCTGCCTTGTCTGTGCTTGTTTTACGTATGTCTTGTTTTATGTATGTCCTTGTCTTCCCTACTGTATGGCACTGTGGAGCATTGTGGTGCCTTAGAAATTTACGATAATAATAATAATAATAATAATATGCCTCTTAGTGAAGCAGATGATACACAGAGTAGCCTGGCTCAGAAAAATGCGACCTTCTTGGGTACATGCTGCTGCTGTCCCTGCTGGTGAAGGCAAATCATCAACCCAGTGGACTGTCACAAACTTAAAATAATCTTTAGTTTGCCCAGTTCCGCTTGTCCACATATCTGTGGTTTAGTGTACAGTGGGTAGAATGGCATTTTGTAGCCCAATAATTAAATTTTTACAAACCTTCTGGTAGAGGTGAGGAATAGTTTTTCTAGTAAAATGGTGTCGAGATGAAATTTGGTAACGGGGACAGAAGACCTCAAGTAACTGTCTAAAACCAACTGCATTTATAGTGAATATTGGATGCAGATCTAATACTAGCATAGTTGCCATGGCGTCTGTGATCTGCTTTGCGACTGGGTGACAGCTTTCATACTTGCTTCCTATTGCAAATGATTGTTTAACAGTCAATTGTTGTAAACTACTAGTAGTCTTTCACTTGGTCTGCTTCTGGGTTATAGATCCACCCCCAGCAGTGGGCCTAACGCTCAAGGATTCTTCTGAGGAGTCCTGGATAGGGGAGGAGTCAACTCGCCTTAGAAACTTGGATGCAGGACTAACTCCGATCACTTGTGAGGATATTGATGATGAAGGTGTTGGAGGTGTAGAGTGCAGGTGCTGGGATCTAGCTGAGAGAAGGGAGGTAGCTGATGCTGGACTGCTTGTTGTTATTTTTTAGCATAAGTTTCTGATTTTCACAAAAGCTTTCCATGAACTCGCTTCAAATGGCGTAACATGGATGAGGTTCCTAGATGGTTAAGATCCCTACCTCTTCTGACTGTGGCTTTACAAACGCTACAACTGGCTAGACAACTGTTGTCAGGATTTGGGTAAAAATAATTCCACACATAAGAGGTGGGATTTTTGGTCTTAGGCCCAGGCATGACAATGGCCTTCTTCTTATCACTGGCAAGAACTGCTGCAGTCTTTGTTTGAAAGTGTATGAAAATAATATTGTGACCTGTGAGGTGGTCAAAATTGACTGTAAATTACTTGAAATTAGTGTAATTGAGGTTAATAATAATGTAGGGGGGAAAAAAAAGCAAAATTATGTGATTTTAGAAAAAAAATAGGGATCCAAAGCCAAAATCAAAACCAGAACATGGGTGTCAGTGACATCTCTCCTTCTTATACTGGTAATTCATAGTTGTGCCTACTATCTGTTTTGCACTATGCCCTTCAGTAATTAACTTAATTAACCTTGCCTTTTGTCTCATTTAATGTTGCTTGTTGGAATCTTAATTATTTCTCAAATAGTTCATGACAATAAGGGAAGCTTACATTAGCTAACACAAGCAAAATGACTTCTGCTGTCCTGTTATTTTCACACAATATGGCAATATTCTTTCTATTTCTAATACATACAATATTGCAGGTATTAGCAAGGGCAAAATGTACCTAATAACATAATAATAATAATACATATAATACACCAAAGCTCTGGTGTATATACATAGACTGGGCCAAGGATTAAAAAGTACATTAAACTGTGAGAAACGAGTGATGAATGAAAAGTTCTCAGTCCAGGAACACTCCGTCTCATCACAGATGTTTTGAAAGGTCTGGAAAGGGAAGCAGAAACAGGATAGAGGAAGCATTGAGTATGTTGACTAGAGCAAAAACATTCAACAGAATCTCCACAAGACTGGAAAAGTCCACCATATATAAAGGAAGGAACTAACCAGAGTCCTCGCCAACACATAGGAGAAGACGTAGGAAAGATTTTCTAGAGCCTGGTAGGAGCCAGGTACCAGCGATAAAGGAGCTTGTATGCATTTTCTTTAACCAGAATGTTAAGTGAAGACTTTGCAAAACCATCCTATATATCCTCCTAGTCTTCCTCATCCAGGGAACCACCAAGATCCTTACCCCAACTCAGAATGGCATGGGAGGAGATGAGGGGTCGATGAGACCCCTGGACAAGGCTTGAAAATCTGTTTTATACAATGTCATGGACTTAAAGGGTGAAATGGCTTGAGAGAGGCCTAGCATTTTTAATCCTCTAGGTACGCCCCTTGCACACTATCCACACTCTATCATGGCACACAGATCCTTTAGTGAGCAGTTCTTAGTTAACTACTTTACTTGATTATTGTTTCAGACCACAAAATACTATAAATGCCTCAAATTGCAAAAGCATAGATACAGTGCGGAATGCCCATTCTACAGAAAGGCTTGTATCCCTTGAACTCCGCAGACCTGCAAAATGGCCTGTTCTGCAGCAGAACTCATTTGCATGAAATTTAGCAGCAATTTAGCTAATTTTTAGTCCCAGTGTTACAGCAATGAGAACTTAATTGCTTTCACTGGAATTTCATTTTCTGTGAAAAAACAATATTTACACAGGTTATTTTCTCTGTTATTTCTCCATATTAGTATAATAGCTTTACAGATCCTATTTGATGATCAATGACCATATACATCTTTAAAATGAACATTACATGGAAAGTGAAGGGATATATTAGAATGTTGAGCATAGCAGAGTTACTGTTTCATACGCTCAATAACTGGAGTAATTAACATACCCTTGATATTTTTTCCACAGATCCTTTTGTTATGCAAGGTGGAAGTCACATATTACTTTCTAAAAACAACATAGTACTAGAAATAAGCGAATCTACTGCGATTTGTATTGTAGAATGTTTAAGAGTTTTCCAAAAACAACATAATAGTAATTTATATTTTCAAAACTTGTTATAACGTGTTAAAACTAAATTACATTTAAATTCAATTTTATGGATTTAAAAGGTTGCACAGAGTTTAAATGACTGTTCTCAATTTAGCATTTTTAGCTTAACCTTTTCAAACTGATTCACATAATATACAACACTGAGGGCTTCATTTACAGTTGAACCCATTTTAGTGTCCCGAATGTACACGTAAATTGCAGCCTGCAAAATTGCCTGTATTTTTTAGTTGCATGTATCTAAAATTACATTCAGCTCAAAATATTGAGTAAGAATACGGGCGTGTCAAAATACATTTAAAGCACTTTTGTGGCCACATATGAGATACGATGATACAGTGAGATATGATATATATATATATATATATATATAAATATACATAATCAATGAAAAAACTGTGAGCCGCAACAAGCACTAGACTATACCACTTGGAGATGGTCCCACTGTGACAGGGAAATATGCAGCATAGGGCCCCTCTGTAATACTGTGAACTAGACTGGTCAGCATGGGCCTGACTTTCCTGGAGGACTTGCAAAAAAAGGTGGAGGGGGTGAAAACCAGCTCCATACTGAGAGCACCAGGTAACTTAACAACCTCCTTGGTGCCAATTGCTGGGAATGTTGTGTCACATCTTACAGTGGCAGTAAAATAAAGACACACACCAACTTAAAAATATTTTACTAGAAATGAAGACTCACTCACGCTTGCACATCCATTTTTATTTTATGCCTAAATGCATATAGCTCTTCATCTTCTGTTCTTCTACCCATAGGGGTCTTTATATTCAGGTCTTCTATCCATATTTATCTTCTGTTTGTCGCGGGCACTAGGAGTCTTTACCCAGGGATCACCAGATGGTAGGCTTACCAGAGCAATGTAGATGGTAATAGGGTACTCTGGTAGCTGGGTGATCACGGAACATGAAATGATGGCCGATGAGATGCTCAGGAAAGTCTATGACTAGCAACACTGGAAATGAGGTAATGATACACAAGGAACTGTATGGACAAGGACACGTGAAGGTAGTCAGTGGTCTGCGATAGCAAGTTGTACCACTGCTATAGTGAGGAGGAATGTCCAACAGAAACAAGGAGGTGATGAGAGTCAGCGGTCTGCGGGTAGCAAGTTGTACCTGCTGTCTGAGTGAAGGAATGGAATCCAAGTGGAGGTATCCAGGTAGTCAGTGGTCTGCGATAGCAAGTTGTACCACTGCTATGTGAGAGGATAATGGAACAGGTGATACCGGAAACAGGGATCAGTGGTCTGACATCAGCAAGTTGTACCACTGAATATATATGTGAGGAGGTGCACAGGGGAAGACTGCAACACAGGATATACACAGGCACCTTATACACGATCCACAGTGATATGCACAATATAGATATATATATGGATATAAATGACTGAGCAGGTCTGCAATCTAGAAAGTCTCTTGAAGTAGTCCAGCACAATGATAACACAGTCAATGATGGCAATAGACTCAGCGGATAGCAGACTCCAGAGAGAACCAAACACAGTCCAGCAAGATATGCAATACACAGCACAGTCAATGAGAAGTATGCATACCGTGGTTCAGCAGTAGCAGTCAGATGGGATTGCAGCGGTACCTGAGCGGCTGGAGACCGACTGGATAGGAAGTCCCTGGATAGGTGAAGCAGCGGTCTAGCAGGTGCAGCGCACAGGTGAGTAGACCGACAGGGACACGAATCCACAGGAGTCAGCAACAGGTGGAACTGGACTTATAGGAAACCCAGGAGAATGGAGATGATCCAGCAGAGGGTAGTAGAAGAGATACAAATCCAATGCTGACAGGAGGGTAGAGACCAGTGGAACACGTGAAGGCGTGGAGAGTGGATCAGCAGGAGATGGACGATAGCGCTGACCACAGCGGCAGGACTCAGCGGCACACGGAGGTAACCAGTAGCAACCACAGGAACCAACAGCGATGGGAAACAGGAGTGCAGCGCAGGGCAGGAGCTGTAGATCACGAAGTGTAGCAGATGGTAATGAAAAGCGGCAGTCTCGAGGAAGTCACAGCAAAGATGAGAGGAGAGTGTAGTGCACGGAGGCAGCGGGTAGTAATCAGCTGGCAGTCACGATGTTGAACACAGGCGAGTTGCAAGCAGGAGACTGTAGTGCACAGAGGCAGCGGATAGTAGTCAGCTGGCAGTCACGATGTTGAACACAGGCGAGTTGCAAGCAGGAGACTGTAGTGCACAGAGGCAGCGGATAGTAGTCAGCTGGCAGTCACGATGTTGAACACAGGCGAGTTGCAAGCCGGAGACTGTAGTGCACAGAGGCAGCGGATAGTAGTCAGCTGGCAGTCACGATGTTGAACACAGGCAAGTTGCAAGCAGGAGACTGTAGTGCACGGAGGCAGCGGATAGAAATCAGCAAACAGACTTGATGAGAAGCAGGTGAGTGAGGTAAAAGCTGGAGTGCACGGAGGCAGCGGATAGCAATGAGCAAACAGTAATGATGATACAGTTGATGGTAGAAGTGGTATGGAACCACAGAAGTAGAAGTGGTTTGGAAACCACAGGAATCAGCAGCGCTGAATACACGAGTAATACAGGAACACCTTCAGAGACTCATGAGGAATGAGACTCCAAGATCAGGCAACGTGGTGGTGACCACAGGTGCTTAATATAGGGAGGTTGCCTGATCTGCCAATTAAGTTAAAGGAGTATACACTGAAGTATAGAAAAGGGCTGCGCATGCGCAGACCCTCAGGATGGTGGACGGCCACGGTTCCTAAATGTCCGGGAAGAGGCACTCACGGTCCGGTGAGTGACAGTACCCCCCCTTTTAAAGGTGGGCACAGAACGCCTGGAACCGGGCTTGTCCGGATTTTTGGAGTAAAACTTCTTCAAAAGGGCAGGAGCATTAAGATCTTCAGCTTTGATCCAAGAGCGCTCCTCAGGACCAAAGCCCTTCCAATGAACGAGGAAATGGAGGACTCCTCGCGAAATTTTTGCATCTAGTACCTCGGTAATCTCAAAATCCTCCTCCTGATGAACTTGAACTGGCTGCGGAGCTGAGGGAGGAGTTGAAAAACGGTTGATAATAAGAGGTTTGAGCAAAGATACATGGAAGGCATTAGAAATCCGAAGACTCTTAGGAAGAAGGAGTTTCACACATACTGGATTGATAACTTGAATGATCCTATATGGACCAATAAAACGAGGGGCGAATTTCATGGATGGAACCTTCAAACGAATATTTTTTGTGGATAACCAGACACGATCTCCAATTTTTAGTGGTGGAATAGCCCGCCTCTTCTTATCAGCGAAAGATTTATATTTGACAGATGTCTTCTTTAAACAGGTTCTGACCTGAGACCAGATATTTTTAAAGGTCTGACAAACCGTTTCCACCGCAGGAACTTGGGTGGGCGGGAGGGCAGGAAATTCCGGAAAAGACGGATGGTGACCGTAGACCACAAAGAATGGAGTTTTGGATGATGACTCATGGTACATGTTGTTATGGGCGAACTCAGCCCAAGGGAGTAACTCTACCCAGTTGTCTTGATTGGCTGATGAAAATATCCTTATAAAAGTCTCAAGATCTTGATTGACACGTTCGGTTTGTCCATTGGATTGTGGATGGTACGAAGATGAGAGTGCTAATCGTATGCCCAAGGTTTTACAAAGGGCTCGCCAGAATCTGGACACGAATTGTACTCCTCTATCAGACACAATCTCAGATGGACATCCATGGATACGGAAGATCTCTTTAATGAAATGTTCAGCCAGGATAGACGAGGAAGGCAAACCAGACAGAGGGATGAAATGAGCCATCTTCGAAAATCTGTCCACTACCACCCAAATAGTGTTATGGTTCTTACTAGGTGGTAAGTCAGTAACGAAATCCATACTAATATGGGTCCATGGTTTGGACGGAATGGGTAGTGGTCGCAGCAACCCTGCTGGGGTTCTGCGGGAGGATTTGAATTGCGAACATAATTCACAGGAAGCAATGAACTCTTTGACGTCTCTCCTCATTGAAGGCCACCAGTAACTTCGAGAGAGGATCTCAAAAGTCTTGTGTTCACCGGCGTGTCCAGAAAAACGAGAGGCATGGAACCACGAAAGGATTTTCCTCCTTAGAGTAGGAGGCACGAGGGTTTTCCCAAATGGTAGCGTTTTGGTGGATGAAGCAGCCAGTGAGATACATTTGGGGTCTAGAATGGTATGGTTGGAAACCTCTTCTATATCAGAGGACGTAACAAAGGCTCTAGATAAGGCATCAGCTTTTTTGTTTTTGGCAGCTGGTTTGAAGGTAATTATTAATTCAAAACGGGAAAAGAAAAGAGACCATCTTGCTTGACGAGGGTTCAAGCATTGGGCAGACTGGAGATATGACAAGTTCTTATGATCCGTGAAGATCGTCACCGGATGGCGAGCTCCCTCCAACAAGTATCTCCATTCCTCTAATGCGGCTTTGATAGCCAGTAATTCCTTGTCTCCGATGGTATAATTCTTCTCTGCGGGTAGGAGACCCCGAGAATAGAAGGCACAAGGGTGGAATTTCTGCTGTTCCGAGCGTTGGGAGAGAATAGCTCCTAAGCCCACATTAGAGGCATCTACTTCTAGAAAAAAGGGGAGTGTCACATCAGGCTGACGAAGGATTGGAGCCGAAGAGAAGGACTCTTTTAATGTTTGAAAGGCTTGAATAGCCTCAGTAGACCATTGCTTAGGATTAGCCCCTTTTCGAGTCAGGGCCACAATAGGAGATGCAATGGAAGAAAAGTCTTGAATGAAGCGTCTATAGTAATTGGCAAAACCTAAAAAACGCTGGATGGCACGAAGAGTAGTTGGCTGGGGCCAATGTAGTACAGCATTTACTTTGTCAGGATCCATCTTCAGACCAACTCCGGAAACAATATACCCCAAGAATGGAATCTGGGGTAATTCGAATGAACATTTTTCTAATTTACAGAACAATGAATTTTTCCGTAGCCTAGAGAGGACTTCTGCCACATGTTGGTGGTGAGAAGGCAGGTCCTGTGAAAAAATCAATATGTCGTCCAGGTAGACGACGACACATACATATAATAAGTCCCAAAAAATCTCATTGATGAAGCCCTGAAAAACAGCGGGGGCATTACATAGCCCGAAAGGCATTACCAGATATTCGTAATGCCCGTCTCTGGTGTTAAACGCCGTCTTCCATTCGTCACCGGAACGGATTCTGATTAAATTGTAGGCACCACGAAGATCCAACTTAGTAAAAATACGGGCTCCCTTGATGCGGTCAAATAGCTCAGTGATCAACGGAATGGGATACCGATTCTTGATAGTAATGGCATTGAGTCCACGAAAATCTATACAAGGGCGTAATGATCCATCCTTCTTTTTGACAAAGAAGAACCCAGCTCCAGCGGGCGAGGTGGAAGGTCGAATGAACCCACGCTGGAGGTTCTCCCGTATATATTCAGATGTAGCTTGAGTTTCAGGTAACGAGAGTGGATAGACCCGGCCCCTGGGAGGAGTCTTGCCAGGAAGAAGATCAATCGGACAATCCCAAGAACGATGAGGAGGAAGACGTTCAGACTGAGCTTTATCAAAAACATCGGTAAATGAAGCATATTGAGGAGGGAGTCCCGGTGAAATAGCTGAGATGGAAGCTTGCTGTACCTTGAGAGGAATGACTTGGGAAAGGCAATGATGGTGACATTCAGGCCCCCAAGACGTGACTTGAGGGGTGCGCCAGTCAATCTGGGGAGAGTGACACTGAAGCCATGGAAGGCCTAGGACAATCGGACTTGTCGTAACAGGAAGAATTAAAAACGATATCTCTTCATGATGCAGAGCACCAATCTGAAGGGTTACTGGAGACGTACTCTGGGTGATGAGACCGTTGATGAGACGTGATCCATCGATAGCCGTCACAGTAATGGGAGTTTTTAAGGTAATCATTGGTAGAGACCATTGATTAACTAACGATTTGGAAATAAAATTTCCTGCTGCTCCGGAATCAATCAATGCCTGTGACTCAAAGGTCTTGGTAGCAAAGGAAATAGTCACATCAAAAGCGCAGACTTTAGATTTCATAGACGATGGAGAGGACTCCAGGGACCCTAACTTCACCTCTCCAGAACTAGTTAGGGCCTGGCATTTCCCGATCTCTTAGGGCAGGAGCTGAGGACATGAGTGGAATCAGCACAATAGATACAGAGTCTATTCTTGACTCTTCGTTTCCTCTCCTCAGAAGATAACTTGGAACGTCCTATCTCCATGGGAATCACAGCGGGTGACACTGGACGAAATTGAGGGTTAGAGCGAAAAGGTGTTTTAGCAGAAGTCGTTTTCTCAGCCTCTCTTTCACGAAATCTCATATCAACACGATGGCATAGAGAGATCAAATCTTCAAGTGACGAAGGAAGCTCTTGGGTAGTCAGCGCATCTTTAATTTTATCGGAAAGCCCCTGCCAGAAGGCGGCAACCAGGGCTTCAGTATTCCACTGAAGTTCAGAGGCTAGGATCCTAAATTGAATGACGTACTGGCCTACAGTATGAGATCCTTGTCGCAGACGGAGGATGCTGGAAGCAGCGGAGGTCACACGACCTGGTTCATCGAACACACTTCGGAATGTAGAAATGAATTTGGCACTATCTTGTAATATTGGATCGTTCCTCTCCCACAGAGGGGAGGCCCAAGCCAGGGCTTGTCCTGAAAACAAAGAGATAAGATAGGCCACTCTGGAACGATGGGTAGAAAAATTTTGAGGTTGGAGCTCAAAATGGACTGAACATTGGTTAAGGAAACCCCTACAAGTCTTGGGGTCTCCATCGTACTTTGACGGAGTAGGCAGGTGAAGCGTGGAAGCTATAGACACCTGGGATGGCAATGGGGAAACGGAGGAAAGCACAGGAGCTTCAGTAGTAGCTGTCACAGTCTGTCCAGATGTTCCTTGGGAGGTTAATGACTGATAACACTGAAGTAACAGCTGTTGGCGGGCATCCTGTTGCTCCACACGGCTAACCAGATGTTGCAGCATCTCTTTGGCGGTAGGTTCCACATCTGGGTCTGTCATGGCCTGATCTTACTGTCGCGGGCACTAGGAGTCTTTACCCAGGGATCACCAGATGGTAGGCTTACCAGAGCAATGTAGATGGTAATAGGGTACTCTGGTAGCTGGGTGATCACGGAACATGAAATGATGGCCGATGAGATGCTCAGGAAAGTCTATGACTAGCAACACTGGAAATGAGGTAATGATACACAAGGAACTGTATGGACAAGGACACGTGAAGGTAGTCAGTGGTCTGCGATAGCAAGTTGTACCACTGCTATAGTGAGGAGGAATGTCCAACAGAAACAAGGAGGTGATGAGAGTCAGCGGTCTGCGGGTAGCAAGTTGTACCTGCTGTCTGAGTGAAGGAATGGAATCCAAGTGGAGGTATCCAGGTAGTCAGTGGTCTGCGATAGCAAGTTGTACCACTGCTATGTGAGAGGATAATGGAACAGGTGATACCGGAAACAGGGATCAGTGGTCTGACATCAGCAAGTTGTACCACTGAATATATATGTGAGGAGGTGCACAGGGGAAGACTGCAACACAGGATATACACAGGCACCTTATACACGATCCACAGTGATATGCACAATATAGATATATATATGGATATAAATGACTGAGCAGGTCTGCAATCTAGAAAGTCTCTTGAAGTAGTCCAGCACAATGATAACACAGTCAATGATGGCAATAGACTCAGCGGATAGCAGACTCCAGAGAGAACCAAACACAGTCCAGCAAGATATGCAATACACAGCACAGTCAATGAGAAGTATGCATACCGTGGTTCAGCAGTAGCAGTCAGATGGGATTGCAGCGGTACCTGAGCGGCTGGAGACCGACTGGATAGGAAGTCCCTGGATAGGTGAAGCAGCGGTCTAGCAGGTGCAGCGCACAGGTGAGTAGACCGACAGGGACACGAATCCACAGGAGTCAGCAACAGGTGGAACTGGACTTATAGGAAACCCAGGAGAATGGAGATGATCCAGCAGAGGGTAGTAGAAGAGATACAAATCCAATGCTGACAGGAGGGTAGAGACCAGTGGAACACGTGAAGGCGTGGAGAGTGGATCAGCAGGAGATGGACGATAGCGCTGACCACAGCGGCAGGACTCAGCGGCACACGGAGGTAAACAGTAGCAACCACAGGAACCAACAGCGATGGGAAACAGGAGTGCAGCGCAGGGCAGGAGCTGTAGATCACGAAGTGTAGCAGATGGTAATGAAAAGCGGCAGTCTCGAGGAAGTCACAGCAAAGATGAGATGAGAGTGTAGTGCACGGAGGCAGCGGGTAGTAATCAGCTGGCAGTCACGATGTTGAACACAGGCGAGTTGCAAGCAGGAGACTGTAGTGCACAGAGGCAGCGGATAGTAGTCAGCTGGCAGTCACGATGTTGAACACAGGCGAGTTGCAAGCAGGAGACTGTAGTGCACAGAGGCAGCGGATAGTAGTCAGCTGGCAGTCACGATGTTGAACACAGGCGAGTTGCAAGCCGGAGACTGTAGTGCACAGAGGCAGCGGATAGTAGTCAGCTGGCAGTCACGATGTTGAACACAGGCAAGTTGCAAGCAGGAGACTGTAGTGCACGGAGGCAGCGGATAGAAATCAGCAAACAGACTTGATGAGAAGCAGGTGAGTGAGGTAAAAGCTGGAGTGCACGGAGGCAGCGGATAGCAATGAGCAAACAGTAATGATGATACAGTTGATGGTAGAAGTGGTATGGAACCACAGAAGTAGAAGTGGTTTGGAAACCACAGGAATCAGCAGCGCTGAATACACGAGTAATACAGGAACACCTTCAGAGACTCATGAGGAATGAGACTCCAAGATCAGGCAACGTGGTGGTGACCACAGGTGCTTAATATAGGGAGGTTGCCTGATCTGCCAATTAAGTTAAAGGAGTATACACTGAAGTATAGAAAAGGGCTGCGCATGCGCAGACCCTCAGGATGGTGGACGGCCACGGTTCCTAAATGTCCGGGAAGAGGCACTCACGGTCCGGTGAGTGACACTGTTCTTCTATCCATAGGTATCTTTATATTCAGGTCTTCTATCCATAGGAATCTTCTGTTCTTCTATCCATAGGGATCATTATATTTAAGTCTTCTATCCATAGGGATGTTCATCTTCTGTTCATTTATGCATAAAGATCTTCATCTTATTTTCTTCTATCCATAGGGATGTTCATCTTCAATTCTTCTATCCATAGGGATCTTTATATTCAGGTCTTCTATCCATAGGAATCTTCTGTTCTTCTATCCATAGGGATCATTATATTTAAGTCTTCTATCCATAGGGATGTTCATCTTCTGTTCATTTATGCATAAAGATCTTCATCTTATTTTCTTCTATCCATAGGGATCTTTATATTCAGGTCTTCCATCCATAGGGATGTTCATCTTCTGTTCTTTTATGCATAGAGATCTTCATTCTCTGTTCTTCTATCCATAGGGTCTTCCATCCATTGGGATCTTCATCTTCTGTTATTCTATCTATAGTCATCATCCATCATATTCTTTGTAGTCCATGTTCTTCTTTTTCATCATCTTCATCTTCTTATCTTCATTCTTTCATTAATCCTTGGGGAGGGGGTTCTAATAAGTGAACAGCCCCTTGCTCTAAGAGGAGCCACAAATCGAATGACATTGCGTGTGGCTGTCCGCAAATACCCAAGAAAAGCAGCTTTATTCTGATTGGCTAGAACGTGACAAAGCCACTCTGAATAGCTACTTAGACCCCATGTGGGATATGAATTAACTACACTGCATCAATAACATTGCTTGATACATTTTATGAACTTTGTTCACCAGTATAGCTAGGGCTGCTTTCAACTATTACAAGGGACCCCACTCTGTAGCATTACCTGATGCTGCAGGGGGGACCCCACGCTTCAGCTTTTGCGGGATGGAGCCAATGCTGTTTGTCTCCCTGTATTAGCTGAATAGTGCCAGGCCACGAATGCTTCACTTTAGGGAGGAAGGCAAAGCCTGTGTTTTTTAAATGTATTTGTTTAATCTCTTTTTTTCAATTACTGTAGATATATGTACTTATGATGACACCGGGATTTGTTTAAGATGTTTGCATAGAAACAGTCATAGCTGGAGATATGACCTACTCAGGATAGCCTTCATCTCCAGGTGGCGCCCTTCACCCTTACTCTACTTTATTTGCACTTGCATGCCTCCGATGCGCCTCTCAGGCACAGTAAAACGAAGCAGAGTTTTACACCTCAGTAATGCACCTGGATCTGTACACAAATGCAACAATAAGATTTCATAATGCGGTCCAAGATAGCTAATAATCTTCAAGGGTTGGAGGCTGCACATGAGGTTTGCCCAATTCAACAAGTCCTCAAAGACTTCTTAGCTCTTTTAACTTATTTTATTTTACACATCCTCGGATGTGACAGTAATGGGGCATCAGTCATTATTTCAATGTGGCACCCGTGTGCCATTGTGCCCATAGACTACAGGAAAACATAAAAATTCATGTCATTAAAAAATGTAAGGTGTACGATTCTAAATCAGGCTTTGATTGAGTGGTGACTCAGCCCAGTTGGCGTTAGAAATGCAGTGAAGAGCGTGAGCTAAAAATTAATTTGGGGTGGAGTTAACTGTTAAAATAGTGACAACTAGAATATAGACAGCCATGATGACAACTTTTTGTTGACTTATTTAAGATATAAATGAGACTCCAAGAAGCAGTATTAGAGAAACATTAAAAACATTACTTAAGGGGGTAAGTGATAGTAGATATGAGGTTCCTGAATCTCCCCAAAAAATTTTGGGCTGTTCTCATCCAAAAAATGACTGGGAACAGTTTTTGCATGAAGACACTTTAAAATGTAGAACAGGGGTATGTCCTTGTCTACTCACTGGACCTCCCTTTTGTTCTAGTTTGCAAATGACCATTTAGGGTCTTAAGATTTCAAACAGTTTCCAAGTCAGTTTCGGGAAAAGGTCATTATAGTCATCTAAGTCTGATGATGGTGGCATCTATTCTGCCGCACGAAAAGGCATGGCCTTTGATATTAGATACAACTCGGATAATTCCCTGTGAAAGTTGTATTCTCTGTGAAAACTCAGCATTGTCATTTTCCCAGCACCAGATTTCTCATTAACTTTAAATAAAACGGCTTAGCAAAAGAAACAGCAAAAATATTATACTTAACCTCAATGTCTCCCATACAATTCAACAGTGTCATCCTTTTAGAGCTCTGTAGATTTTAAGAAAGTATCATTAATGTCAGCATCTTAAATGTCAGAATTATCTTGTTATACACATCAGTTGCCCCCGTAGACTTTAATAATATCACCCTGTTAAAAGTCATAATCATTGTCTTACATAGTCTACTAGGTTGACGCCATAGATTTTAATAGTGTCACTATCTTAAATGTCAAAATTCCCTCCTATTGCATATCAAAGTCTTAACGTTTCATGATAAATTTAAAGTGGTACTGAACGATTGACAGTGTTATTACGTTTAATATTGTGCCTACTTTATGTTTTATAGTCTCCTCTTCTAAGAAGTAAATGATTGCTGCATCTAAAAACTACATTTTTTATACAAACCAAGAAGATAAAAAAACATTGTTCTGTCTTTACCTGCGGTCTCACTGCAACTGAGTTAAGGAAGAGTGCAATGAATGTAAAATGTATGATGGAGTCAGAGGTATGTTGTTCTCCAGTCTAAAATAGCCAACACAGAAAATAATACAGAAATTGCTGAGACCCACAGCAATGAACTACTGTTTGAGTATGAGTGCCATTGTGGCATTCCCCTTACTGGCCACTGAGTCAAGCAATCTGGATAAATATTAATAAAAAACAACACAAACCACAACCGAAGTCCAAATATTCTTCTTGGATGAAGAGTAGATTCCTTCAGTCTTATCACTAGTCATAGCTATATTGTTGAAAGAGAAAGCAAACCAACTGTTGGACATTACTTAGAAGAACATTGTATTTGAAAGAACAAGTTTTGTCCATGGGTTTAGCTGTCACATTATTGGAAACTGGAATTGTATTCATACTTGAACACGATCTTTCATGAAGGTTTATTTCACATAACACAGCAAGCAGTTCTGTTTGACGCAATCCAGACAAATTTCACCGGAAAGTATTTTTGCGATATAGCCCTTATAGGAGATAGTTTGCAATTTTCTCATATCTGCAAACTACAAAAAGAGTTAAATGAGACTTTTCCTTCCTCCACTGTCCCAATTCAAGGGCCAGTGTTGATTTTTCAGGGCTTCAGGGCTGGTGCTATTTAAAGTAAAAAACAAACAAATGGGTAGGCTCTGGGTCTATTTGACCCTGTGGGGGTTAGAGTAATGAATAATATAGGCTGCCCTACTACAGTAGTCCAAGTATAATGTCCATTATTCTAAAAAAAAATAAGAAAAATTTGTAAATAAAGTTATTTGACTAAAGGATTCCAGAACCCCCCTTCCTACTAACCCCTTATTCTCCTTTGATTTACCAGTCTGATTCTGTGATCTTTCTCCTCTCTTCTTCCCTACCCCTGCTGTCCACCACCCTCTGTCTATTCGGTCTACCTCCTCCCCTCCCCATCACCTCCCTCCTCACTCCATCGCTCTTACTTCCCTTCCCTCTCCCTCTCTCTCTCCTCCTCCCACTTCAGCGACTGATTGAGATGGTGGTGGAAGGTCTTGTCCCTGAAAAGAGAGCAAGTAAGTTGGTTTTATTTGGAGAGGGAGCTGTTGAGGGTATTAATTTATGTGATTGTTGGTGGGGGTCATCAAAATAAGAGCTTGTGGGGCTATTTTTGCTATGTTATGGTATTAGTATTATCTTGGGACTGGTGGGAAATATTAATGTAATGTGTCATTGATGGCTATTAATGCAATGTGGATCTCTATTTGGACAACTGCTATAATTAACTTGATTTTGGGGCTGGTTTTAGAAATGGGAGTGCTATGATGTGAATGTTGGGGGTGGTGGTGGGAATAAAGGTATACTTATTATATGGGTATGCTATGAATTTCATTTTGTGGCTGGTTGGCGGCAGTAGGTATATTTATTAAACCAAAATGCTATTAATTTACTGTTGTGCTGGTTGGGGGGGGCTTAGTGTCACGCAGGTTGGTGGCAGTGGAAGCATAAAGTATACACTCATTGCACTGCTTTGAGGTGTATAGTACCTATCTCTTTTACAAACAAGGCCCTAACGTTCCAAGATCCACCCAAGCAGCAACTGAGTTTAAGACAACAGTATCAGCACAAGGTAGTCAAAGCTGCAAGAATAAGTTAGAGAGAGCTGCACAGAGCTGCAGAACTGTTACTAACTAAACAAATCACTAACACAAGTTATTGAAAAAAAGGGTAGGCCACAGCTTTATTTCATTAAAGTTACGAAGCACAAACTATATACTTGCCAAAACAACACATTTCATAAATTAATTAATTAATTAGTTAAATATCAAAAACAATGCCAGTCATTACTTAGTGATGGGTATGTGCTTAAACAAGTTTCAATTTACAAGGGCAATTATACAAACTGTCAGTTGTCGCATATAAAACATGTAAAGCTAGAAACTGGAAAGGAGGACCTTAACCCCACTTATCCCTTCCATAGCTATATCCATACAGTCAAACGCCCGACGGATATATTTACTAAACTGCGGGTTTGTATAAGTGGAGCTTTTGTCTATAGCAACCTATCAGATTCTACAAAATAAATGATAACTAGAATCTGATTGGTTGCTATAGGCAACATCTCGACTTTTTCAAACCCGCAGTTTAGTAAATATATCCGTCGGGCGTTTGACTGTATGGATGTAGCTATGGAAGGGATAAGTGGGGTTAAGGTCCTCCTTTCCAGTTTCTAGCTTTCCCGCAGTTTAGTAAATATACCCCATATGTTACACACTAATGGCCTGAATAGATTTTTCATGGAATAATTTATCAAGTAATTATTAAATAATTTGTTTATTAATATAACATCAAAACTAAAACTGACCTTCATTTAGCAATGACATTTATTTAAGACTCTTTCAGTATTCCCAGGGCACCACTTCTGACTGCCATCAAAGATAAACAAAGCCATACCAATTACATTCTGTAGGTCACACCGAAAAATATTCAAACAAATATCGTTCAGGTGAGAACCATCAGCCGACATCAGCATGCCAATGCTCCCCTCCAGCTCTTTGGGCCTGACCAGCAGGCAGGATTTAGAAAATACAAAACACACCGTCCAAGTGTTAAGCAACCATCTACTACATCTTTCTGCCTCCCCTCCCCCCATTCTCTCCCTCAAACCACCCTAGGAAAAGTTTCTGACCAAACTAAAATGTAATGCGGAAAATACCCATGAAAACGACCCATATCAGACTTCATAACTGTGAGGTCTGCCAGCCTCACAAAACACAAACTGTTACCACTTGCATGTATGAATGCCACACCAGCTAAACACACATGTTCACTTATTACCTGCAAAAAGAGAGATCAAGGCATAACTCGCACAACATAAGGAGACCCAGCGATACACAACTTCTTGCCATAATGGTATAAGCTATTGGAAGCTGTAACAACAATGTGTAAGAACTGTGTTAAACATTCTGATGGAGGGAGGCCAAGGAAGGGCAAACTCATCAACTGTGTCCTCAAGGGTCTATAAGAAAGCTGGGCCGACCACTCCAACTGGGTCCACCAGCAGGTGAAGATCTTTGAAGACATGCCATTCAAAACAAGAGAAAGCTGTCCAGTAGATTGTAAGCTTGCGAGCAGGGCCCTCTCACATCTTTGTCTGTTTTACCCAGTTGGGTTATTAGTTTACTATGTTTGTCCCCAATTGTAAAGCGCTATGGAATATGTTGACGCTATATAAATAAATGATGATGATGATGATGATAAAAGCTTCTCCAGCGCCAAGCCCAGCACCAGATGTTAAGTTAATGGTGCACAGAACTAGATTATGTAAAGGCAAAGCATAGGTGGTGAGATGAATATAGATTATTTATTCCAAAAACTATTTAAATTACCCATCCACTAGCCAATCCCCAGAAACCTTAACCCCACCTATTCCTCTGCCCCAGAACACGCACCAGGCAGGCAAAAGCCCATGTGTTATACACTAATGGGGAAAGACAGAACGTGAGAAAGAGAGAGCGAAGGAAAGGTTTACCACAAATATTGTAGTATGTCACACAAAAAACTCCAAAGGAAACAATTTATGACATAATTAAAGATTCTAGAAATTATTTAATAAAAAATAAATATAAATCTAGGTCATTCAGCAGCGCTCCGAGGGTAGAGTTACTAAAGCGTCTAAAAAGGAAAAGTGGAAGCGTTGCCCATATCAAACAAACAGATTCTAGCTATCATTTAGTGCATTCTAGGAAATGATCTAATTAGAATGTACTAGATAAATGATAGAATGATAGTTAGAGTGTGATTGGTTGTTGTGGGCAGTTCCACTTTTGCTTTATAGAAGCTTTAGTGTGTCTACCCCCAGGTTTTCCTGGACTGTAAAGCAGTGGCGTAACTATACATTTTGGTGCCCTGGGCGAGACAGGGCACCTGCGCCCCCCATCTAAGGAGGGGGAGGAGGGAGGGGGAGGAGAGAGAGAGATTAACTTACCAGAGTTTGATGCTTGTCCTTAACTTCCGCCGTGGAACGCATGTGCGTTCCACTGACAGGAAGTTCAGCATTTGGAACGCACATGTGGTCCATTGCGGAAGTTAAGGAGTGAAGCATCAAACTCTGATTAGTTAATCTCTCCCTCTCTCTCTTCTTCAGCCCTTAATCGGAACTTAAGGGCTGAAGGTATGAAGGCAGGTATGGGCGGCTGCTGCGCTCATTTGGCTTTGCGCGACGGCACCGCCCACACCACCCTCGTTACGGCCCTGCTGTAAAGTACAGTATACCGATGGAGATTTTACCAATATAACAAAATGATCATTGATACTGTTTATCACTTGTATTGTGCTCACATCCTCACCTCTCTAATATTTCTAGCATGTGATGTACCAGGCGTTATTGTTAGATTTCTTAATTATTAAAACACACACAGAAATACAGTAATAAAAAGATGTTGGTACGGCAGAACTAACAATTTTTAGCAATTGGGTTTGGATCTGAATGAGTCTTTTTTTGACTAAACATGGCCTAATTAGTGTCCAACGAGATGAAAAACAATGGTGCAGACTCCTCACATCTATACGAGCGTACCTGGTTTAATTACAGTTGGAGGGGATGCAGGAAGAGAATTGCTACAACCCTCTCGCCTCTGTGTTATAACAAAGGTTTAGAGAGAACTCCGGAATATTGTGTCTACTTTAATATTCACAGCTGAGGTTTCAATACCTTTTATTATTTAAATATATGCAATCCTGCTTTCTCTTCACAGGAAAATGATATGGCACAAATCCTATTAAAATACAGTCCAAAGTGCTTTGTTACATAGTTTAACGCAAGCAGATCTTTGTAAAAAGTTTCAAGTGCAATACATAGGTTTTCATTTTAATAAAGCACACTTGCATTTATAAATAGACAGTAAACTATGGAGATTTTCCACTGAAGAACTTTGCTCTACAACTTACAAATTTCTCCAAATTTTAAGTAGTCTCACTTGGTATCCTTTAAAAAATGTATAATAAATGTAAATTGAAATAAAAACATCAATTCTGGTTTCGCATTAAAACAGCATTTTAGTAAACAGACGTTGCATAATAGTCGGATTTCTTGCAAAATTATGTATTATCAACATTACATGATCAGCAGTTATTTATACAGCGCCGGCAAATTCTGTAGTACTTTACAATTGAGACCAAACACAGTAATAAAACAATACTGATTATTACAGACAGAGAGCTTACAATCTATGCATTATATCTTAAAGATACTGAACAACTTTCTATCATTGCTTTACTTATTGATAAAGGAATGTGGTGGATCTTATGGACTGAGAAAACCTAACATAAAAGGAATGTTCCAGCTTTAAATTTGGATAAATGTTACCCCTGCAGGTAAGTAAAAATAACTGAATATATTTGCTGAAATTTGTGGAATTTTGAGTGATGCTGTCTCATTATGTTAGACATTAGACATCCAAAGATCATTAGGATAAGATCAGTAGGGAAATTGATGGAAACATTCTTATAGTTGTAGAATATCTCAAATACAGTAACTTGCAGGATCCCAAACAGCATGGTTTTACTGGGGGGAGGTCATGTCAAACAAATCTTATTGACTTTTTTGACTGGGTGACTAACGTAATAGACAAAGGAGTGGGCTGTAGATGTAGCTTAACTGGATTTCAGTAAGGTTTTTGACATTGTCCAACATCGCAGACTGTTATATAAACTTGAAAGCTTGGGAATGGATTCAAAGATGGCTGATTGGATAAGCACTTGGTTGCAGGATAGCAAACAGAGACTTATAGTAAATGAAGTGCATTTACAGGAGGAAAATGGTACCAGTGGAGCACCCCAAGGAACAGTACTTGGACCAGTGCTATTTAATATCTTTATTGGAGACATTGCAAATGGTATTGAAGGAAAAGTATGCCTGTTTGCAGATGACACAAAGATATGCAACAGGGTAGAAACATCAGGAGGGGTAAAACAAATGACTGATGATCTAGGTAGACTAGAGCAATAGTCAAAAGAGTGGCAACAACAGTTTAATGCCAAATAATGCTGAATCATGCACTTGGGTCTCAAAAACCCAAAGTCTAAATATATTTATTAATGGCACTATACTGGATACTACTGAGGAGGAAAGGGATCTAGAAGTCACTATTTCAGGTGACTTAAAGGCAGGTAAGCAATGTAACAAAGCAATGAGAAAGGAAATCAGATGATCGTCATTATTTATTTATATAGTACCAGCAGATTCCATAGCCCTTTACAATTGGGAACAAACAGTAATAAAACAATACTGGGTAATATATACATATGTAGAGGTAAGAGGGCCCTGCTCGCTTACAATCTATGGGACAATGGTTTGATACACAAGGGTAAGTGCTACATCATATTGAATATTTGTCCAGATAGAATGAAAGGTTGCAAAGTATTTAGTGGGCTGTATGCTCAGTCACACAGCTATGTTGGTCAGAGGGTTGTTGTCTTGTGTTAGCTGTGTAGAGGGTGGTAATAGGGTAACATAAGGAGATTAAGAGGGTGGTAAAGGAATATTATAAGCTTGTCTGAAGATGTGAGATTTCAGAGAACGTTTGATGGTTTGAAGACTAGAGAAAAGTCTTTTGGTGCAAGGGAGTGAATTACATAAAAAGGGTGCAGCCTGAAAAAAGTCCTGTAACCGAGAATGGGAGGAAGTAAAGACAGTGGAAGAGAGACGCAGATCTTGTGCAGAACGAAGGGATAGAGTTGATAAAGTGAGGAGATGTACATTGGTGCAGTTTTGTTATATGGCCTTGTATGTTAGTAGAAGAATTTTATATTGGATCTTTTGAGAAACAGGTAAAAGATCTTAAGATGTATAGTTTGGAGCAGAGAAGGGAATAATGATAGAAACTTTCAAATATATCAATGGTTTGAACAAGCCACAGAAGGGAAACATTCTTCAAAGGAAGAGAAGTATTAGAACACGAGGACATACACTGACACTGGAGGGAAGTAGGTTCAGAGGAAATCTGAGGAAAAACTACTTCGCAGACAGGATAGGGGATAAGTGGAATAGCCTCCCTTCAGAGGTGATACTGACTAATACAGTGGAGCAGTTTAAAGATGCTTGGGATAGACATAAGAATATTCTTATAAATAATAAAGGATCAAATAGGGTTTGAGGTTGCCAATAAAACAATGGGCAGAGTAGATGGGCCAAGCGGTTCTTATCTGACATCAAATTCTATGCCTATAGCTACTTAAGGTCTTAAAAAGGTTCTTGTCATGCATTTGGGCCTAGCCCAGGCCTCCTCAGGGGAAGAGCGTTACTTCCCGACGCAAGCGCCCTTTTTAATGTATGTTCATGAGGTAAAATTACCTCACGAAAATGAGCCCTCAACTCGTAAATTTAGCCTTTACTACCCCTCCCACGAGAAGAAGGGGGGATGATTGAAGTTAACTGACTTCACTATTCTAATTCTTTTGTCAAATAATGTCAGTATACCAAATTTCAGGTCAATTGGATGAGCCCTTTCTGAGAAAATAGTTTTTTCCACACACACACACACTAACACACGCCGCTAGGCTTTTACTTTTATATATTAGATAATGCTAAGAATTTAGTAGGTCAGTGTATAACTCCGCCCAGCAGGTGGCGTTGCAGCTTGTTGTTTTTTTTCACACACAGACTAACACACGCCACTAGGCTTTTATATTATATATATATATATATATATATATATATATATATATATATATATGTGTGTGTGTGTGTGTATAATGTAAGTGACTGTAATGTGATAGTCTTACAAAGATTCTAGTCACATTTTATATAGATAGATAGATAGATAGATAGATAGATAGATAGATAGATAGATAGATAATGAAGGCAGTAGGAGAAGTGGCAGTGTGGCATGCCACTGTTTACCAGCCCACTTCGACCACTGATTTTGGCGCCAGTAAGCGAAAGCTTTAAGCCACCAGGTTCATGATCAAACTTTCCTAAGGTCTTCTTGCACTCCTTAGTTTCTGCAAACAGGCTGACAAACTCCACAGAAATTCAAGAGTATCTGCTATAGAGCTAGAAATACAACATGTAAATTATTATTAAGTATGTATAAACTATGTCAAGTCATTTAGAAAATAACGAGTAAAGTAATGTTACAGGGACTGACCCAATAGTTTATGTTATTAGCTTCTTTTTACTTATTGCTGTTGGTGTGAATGTCTTTCAAGACCTTTTGACTTCTAAATAATATACCAAGTACAACGAAACCAGGAAGAAGAGGATCAATACGTCCACTCAGACAGTGTAATACTTCCTTTCACAAACCTACATAGTAATTGCATTGTAAAACTGATGGTGGTTGGTAATGAAGTGATCGTAGGAGAGACTTGTAACCTCAAATACTGTGTTCTTAACCCCATTGTCACATTAGGTCAACTGGTGAAAATCAATCAGGGATTGGACATAGGAATTGTTTCTAAGTGTGAATCCCTCAATTATATTACTGTTTAAGTTTCTAAACATTTCAAACTAACTTTGCTGCATGAGTGATCAGGACTTAAATGATGAAGTTTATATAACATCTTGCCAGGAGTCCGTCATTGTGCACATGTGTGAGATTTATGATCATCTCCTCTACATCATGCCATTATTTCCACTTTGAGAAGGAGAGCAGGACACTTATCTTATACAAAGTTTGCTCAGTGTGTAAAAGCCCCAACTACTTATAAGTTTTTGAAAGCCAAATGCAATAAAACTGTTAGATTGATGTATTACCACTAAGTCTGAATACCCAAGGCTATCAATTATCAGAATTCTGTAAAAACAAGTGTTTTAAGTTAAAGATTTTTACTGTCAACAATAAGGACCATCCTGAACAAAAAAATGAAAATACAGGAGACCTGTCTTCGAATTGTGCAAAACAAAAATCTTAGAGTAACTAGCTCTGTGATACACCCTATTAATGGTATATACAACCCTCTGTGTATGTATATACCTTTTATAGGGTATATACCTTTGCCTGAGATAACGGAATTTTGAATTCCCTTATTTATTTTTAGGTTCCAAATAAGGTAAATTAGAGGATGCAATTTCAACTTGTTGGGAGTGATTCATCAAAGAGCGTACAATAGGATTTTTGTGTGTATTGTTCGCAAAATTAATCTTTGAATGCTCTGAACCGGACCATCGTACACAAAGGACACTTACTATAGCCTACATTTCAGGGAGAGAGAACAAGACGGGGAAGTGGTGTTTGCCTGTAGTCAATGTGCAGTAAATGGGTGCCAAACTCAACCGCACTCTGTCACTTTCAATTCAAGCTCAATGGTACTTGTTTTTCTGCCGTATCTCTTGCTCCAGCTACAGGGCTAGTCTAAGTCCTGAGTTCTAGTGATGACAGTCTCCTGTGCATGCTATAACATGGGTTTGCAATCAGGAGCAACTGTAAAATAAATGTATTTCATGGAATTAATGCCTATAGTATTACCAGGTGACATTAATTGAATAGTTTTTTTTCTGGCCATTCTTTTGCCAATGTATATTCCACCTAGGCATTGGACGTATCCTGTAGTGTCTTGTGTATTAGAGCAGAGCAGAGCTACACCGGTATTCATCAGCGCACGTATCTTCAGATCCTTTCCTTGTTGAATTCGGGAGTATGCAGAGCCGATAAATGTGCATTTTAAAACAAACACGTCACACTCAACATGTGTGTCTCAATGAATAAGGCTCATTACGTTTAAATGATAAGAAAATAGGCATTGTGTTTTCATGATTTTGGTGGCAAAAAAAGGACTGTTAAGACTCATAAGAGTCCTACGCTAATATTACTTTTCACAAAGGGATAAATGATACTCATTATATTCCCTGTTAGTGCTTCATTCATTATGCTGTGCGCTGACTGCAGTGCAGTGTTGTACAGAAGAATCATAGAACACCCAAGATGGGTGAATGAATAGGTGAATGCATCAGAAAATCACTGTGAAAATGCAAATTAATTTACATATCGATCCCGGTTCACCAGAAATGTACTAAATTAAATATTCCTCACTGAAAAATGTGACCAATCACAGTGCAAGGAATGTAAGGAAGCCAATCAGCAAGCATCGACAAATGCTGCATGTCTCTGGCCTTGCATAGAATGAGCTTGCATCCTGTTGGATACTTGTTATTCTTGAATTGTGCTAGGGGAATAGTTCTTAGCTGCCCTTCATGACTGTGACTATTACTAGCCCAAGTTATTGTACACTTGTAATAAACAAATAAGACTTTTATGTCAGACTATTATGTTTCCAAAGCATATTAACTATGAAAGAAATATGTTTCAAGATAAAGTTATGTTTACTCAGTTCCAAAATGAATTGTATTTAAGTTCTAGAGAGGACAGGATTAAGTCATAAACAGTAATCCAAACAGCAGAGGCCATCTGATTTGTTTCTTATGCCAACAAGTCGAGAGATTTTCTCCAGTTATGTGTACATATAAAAAAAAAAAAAAAGCACATTTGTATAATTCTGTTTATGTCAGGATCATCCCATCCTATTGGACTTGCAATCGTTTACTGAGGCAGTAATCGACAAGTTTGGAACATCCCCCACTATGCCATCTTGCGGGGGCCTCTGTACATCCGGCAATACCATCTATCTCATCATGCCAAGAGATACCACTGTGCTCCACCCAATTGGTACAGGCTGCTGATCCGAGTAATTCTCACAAGAAGAAAGACGAAAGAAGAGAGCAGGGTCAGGTGTGCCTCAACTTCCCTCTGGCATGATCTCCATCGCCTTTCCGCCCTTGGACGAAGACTTGCATACCGGGCCCCTTACAGTGGACTATGACTCAGACTGTTTTAATCACTTTTGGTAATACGGGCATCTGGAATCAGCCCTAAAAGGGGGCAGGGGGGCAATCTCCTGGACCTTGGACTTGTGTTTTTATGTATTATCTGCAGTGCCTCTGTTCACCAGAGGTATTGCTATTGTCCTTTTCCTTTTCATCACTAGGGGTTTACTTGTTGTACCAATTATCTCTTGCACCTGGGTGTCTCTCTACTTATACCTGCCACTTCCAATATACCTTGCTGGTCATTGTTGTTGTTGGTATTGTATCCTGCTGTGCTGTACCCTGCTATGCTCCTACTTCACCTGTTCCCTGAGATTTCTTCATATTACCTGTTCACCCGCATCAGCCATGTTCCTAGTATTTGCTTTCTGCTTCTCCCTGCAATCCGTATTCTATACCTACACCATCTAATTTGTATCATACTGCAATAAACATTGTGTGTTTCACCCTATTCCGGGCTCACTAGCTGGGATTTCTGCATTGAATTGTGACAGTTTAGATGTTAACAAACACCCATTGTGTATAGGAATTAGAACAGTGTATGTATGTTATCCAAAAGAAATTGAAAGCACACAAACGCACCCAAGAGACAGAAGAAGTGTGTGACTACAGAGCAAAACACACATGTAAAAACCAGAGAAAAACTCTTCCACAAACATTTACAAGAGTTCCTTATAGTATCAGCATATATTGTGATTCATCCTCCTTTTCTCACCATTCTTTCTGCTTTCCTTATGGACCGTTTAAATTGTCTCATATGCTCTCTAATATGTTTAACGTCCAAATCCAAGATGGCAAACAGCATAGGTTAGATGTATGATGGAGAACCCAGGTCTTTCCTCCTCAGCCATTCCACAATGTTTCTATTGATGTTCCTGCTAGACTGCCAGAATCTTACTGCGACTCCTTTCAAATTGCAGATGCGTTTCAACCTCCTCCAGGTCTTGGTCAAGGCGGTCTGTTGCCTGTTATCCCCTGTGACAACCCCACAAGAGTTAAGTATGCTTTTGCGCGGGAGCAGCCTATTTATCAAATACTGCTGCAACTCCTGTTCTGTTAGGACAGAGGTGAAGGAACATTAAATTAAATAATGTATTTGTCTTCAACCTGCATGTGTTTAAAATAAATATTGTGTCCCCCTCCCCCTCCAGACAAGTCAGTTTTTAATTATTTTTTTTGCAATAGCAGTAGAACTGGAAGTTCAAAATGTGGCTCTGGATAGCTCTTTTAGGGCCTGATGCTGAGTTAGGAGCACAGCAATGAAAAGGAGCAAATTTGCACTTGGCAAAACCATGTTGCTTTGGAGAGGGATGAAAGTTAAAATGTGGAGAAAGATTTATAGTTGGGATAGGGCATGCCCTACCTAGATCAACTTTAAATTTCAGTGTAAAAATCAAGCTATCAAGTATTTGTGTGCTACATGAAAAAGCAGCCAGAATTTTCCTTGTGTGCAAAAAAATAAATTAATGTCCACCCCTTGCATTGTTTCATGGTTCGTCCAGGAGCAAATGTACTCCTTTTCTTTTGCTTTGCTCCTAACTCAGCATCAGGCCCTTAGTTATTGCTGAGTATGGCTCATCTGTAATAGCGATAAAATATTAATAAATAGAAGACAATTTTTTAATGATGCGATTAGCAGGGATACAAAATTGCACTTATTGCAGAGATAAATGTAATTTTAATAAACAGGCTTCTTTTTCATCTATTCTTCAGAAATAATAAAGACAAGTGTCTTTATGTTTGCATGTGTTTTGTTTTATCATGGTATCAAACCACAGCTGCTTACACAGCAACATAATAAAGTGATATAATTGGTTTTGTACTGCAGAAAATACTGGCTTAGAACTAATGAGCTGATATTTTTCTTAACAGCAGTAAGGAGTTAATTTCCTCTAGACAAAGTGATTAAAATTGTCTTACTCATTGTTTCAGTGTACGCATAACCTATAGAAAAGTGTATTAAGATGATGACAAAAAGTGTGAAAATATCATTTATGCTCCACAGTAATCATTAATAATAAATCTATGCAAAAGGCAGCAATCTAATGAGAACAAGTATCATATAACTATAAAAAGGCAAAAATAACATTGTAATTCATGGTAACAAAATATTGTAATAATTTGTGGAAGGCTTCTTTTTACAAATGTGTCTCAATGAAAATGCACAAACAATAAAGATAATATTTTTTGCAAAATTACATTAAATTACTCTGGCAAATATTAACCACAGACAATATTCTGTGATAATGCTATAAATATTGAATTTCGATAACATGCGAGAACAATTGACCAAGTGCCATAATATACTTAAAATTGCTAATCACATTAAGGTAATATGAATTTGGCCAGCAATGATAACTTAAATAAAAATGTGCAAACTGTACAATATTACAGTAGTAAATATTATGAGACATCCACTACACCTGTGTGAGAGAAATACAGTCCAAAAAAATAACTGACAATTAGTGCAAAACGGGACTCATTTGCGTAGCGTAAAAAATACACATTTGGGGCCTGATTCATTAAGGACCTTAAATGAAGAGGTATCTTATTTCAGTCTCCTGGACAAAACCATGTTACATTGCAAGGGGTGCAAACTAGTTTTCTGTTATGCACATAGGTTAAATACTGACTGTTTTTTCATGTGGTGTACAAATAAGCTATCAAGTATTTGTGTGCTACATGAAAAAACAGTCGGGGGAGACAAGGGGCGTACAAGTGTAGGCCAGGTACTTTAAGGGCGTGTTCAAGTGTCTGGAACCATTGCCCCCCCCTTCCCTTCATTTATCCCCGTCTCTGCCTTTTCCTTTTTCTCTTTTCCTTCTTCTTCTATTATAACTTTTATTTTAATGTGTTATTATGACATTTTGTATTAATGAGGTGGTTTTGTTACCCATTTATCTGTTCTCGTGAATCTCTGTTGAAACTGCTTTAAAAACTTCAATTAAGATAAATATTATAGGAACTAATGTAGACCTGGATGTAGATCCAGATGCGCCTGTCAGGAAGCGTATCTGTTGTGGGTGCTCTACCCATGGCGTAAGATACGAGCTGGTAGTGATAACCATCACTAGTTTAGGCTGATTGGCTAAATGCATCTATATCCCTTCCACTGACTTAATCCAAAACATTACTTTGGATGCTATATTATATTAAACCTATGTGGTTTATTCATTGTTATTTACATTTTAACTGCTTCACAAAAGAAGATTTGCATTTGAAAGCGGATGTTTATATTTAATGGTATTGTAAATGCTAAATTGCAAATTTCGCGTTTATGAGCAACACTGCCCATAAACTATTCTGTTATGTCTACGGCACTTTTTTAGAGCTTTATATTATGTACAATTTGGGTACTGCATACAAAAATGCTACAAATACTAACACTGTAAAGCTGTATCTCTATGCTTTATATGTAGGTTTGTAAACCCAGACTTATATATGCTTCTGCCGACTACAGACGTACAGAAGAGTCAGACCTCAGATGTGTCCAACTAAGCATATTATCTAGAATGTGTCTTTTTTCGGATGCATTTTCCACCACTACATGAGGCTCGATATCTTTAAAAACCAATCCATTTCTAGTGCAACTCGACATATGGGTGTAATTATGTTATTTTTACCGGAAGCTTTTTCAAGTATCAATTCCATACAACATGCGTTCAACTCGGCTTCTGGCCAACTGTGTTCTCCATTTAACAGGTTTTCATCACTTACTATGTCGATGAATGGAAGGGTTCCAATGAAAAACCCATGTTGTTCAACTGAAGCTTTCCATAAAGCTTAGCGCTAAGTTATGCTGGGGAAAAGTGCAAAATGACATGTCCAAATGCAGAATGAGGCTAAGATACACTGCACAGTAACACAAAAGAAGGCCGGTGTGGAAGCAGGTGGTGCTGCTACAGAGCTCTATCTAGATTGGTCTATCTGTGGTGGTCGAGTACTGATGGGAAATCCTTCCCTTACCTTGTCTCCCAGATACGAGTCAGGTTCTTTTCTCTTTTGGATATCCGGTGGTCAGGAGATAAATACTTCAATGAAAGGGACAAAGATTGGTCAAACAACTTGATTTTATTGAGAATGCGGTAAGGATAGTTTTGGTAAGACACCGCGCCACTGACCCCTTCAGCTCAATAGTAATGACAAAATAATGCGTCTGATCAGCCTAGAGCACAATAGCATTTAACATATAACATACACCTGGTGAGTATAAGGCAGAATAACGATAACATCTTCAATACACATTGTCTAATAAGGCACACTGGTAATCACAGTTACTACTTTCATGTTAACAATATCTGACTGGTGATGATGCAATAACCATCAATAATAACCCATCAAGACTCTTACGGTCACTACCGCGCCCACTAGAGGGCTACTTCTTATTCAGGTGTTTGGGGTACCGTGCTATTCCCTATGGGTCAGGCGCCCCACTTTTAGCATCTACTGCTGAGTTAACTTGAATTGCAGCGGTACCACTAACACTGAATGTCACACCTTCAATATTAATAAATCAATTCTTAGGTAAATAACATAACATTATCTAAAACATTTGGTGCACCAATATTATTCCCGGTAACGTTACCATATTTTCCACTCAGTCCTGGGCTGACCTGTGCACAGGAATTTGGGTAGTGTTCCAATGTCCTGCAGAGGTTTCCATCAAGGGTTAAGTATTATAGTAGAAAGCAGGGCTGTTGCTCATTTCAGCCACAAGATGGCGCTGTTCTCTCAACAGTCAATGAATCTCTATCGGCACATGTACTCTGCAGCAGTGTATAATGTCCAGATATCAGCAGACACACACACAGGATATAGCTGAAACGACCGTCTTAATTGTTCCCTGCAGCCTGTGTATAGCTATGATCTGGGGGAAAAGCTCTCACAATCCTTCCTTGTACAAGAATGCAATGTCAGTTTGGGATAGATTCTCTCATCACTCTTCCCTCTGACACTGGGGTGTGTGCAGTACACTACAGGCTAGGTTTTACCTTGAAAAGAGTTCTGTAGTTAGTGAATACTGTCTTTGGCGCCCCACTGCGTGTCCCCAGCTGTTCTCCGTCCACTTTGCTGGCAATGTCACAGTTCTGGCAGCAGCTTATCTTCTCTCTGCTCAGCTGCTCATCCTCCCCCTTGTTCCTTCTACCATGCTGCTCTCTCTCTCTCCCTTCCTGCACAACCTCTTCCTGTTACTCCCCCAGCATATCAGGGCCTTCATCCTCCTCCTGTCAATCACTCCTGGGCACAAGTTTTCAGGAGCACAATTAACCCCTTGTAGCCCTGCATTTTAAAAGCGTTTATGCACTCCTCTGTGCTGTTCAACAGGGCTTTGGGGTACCACATATCCCCCTGCCAAATCCCGACGCAGCAGCAGTGTTGCAGACAATGTCACACCTCCTCCGGCTTGCTGAAGCTCCCTCTAGTGATCAGTTCATGGCTGCTCAGACAGCAACTAAAAGAAAGCCTGTGATTGGTGAACAGTGTAGGCTGCTTCATATTGGTTACTACAACAGCAGCCACAGACTGATTAGTAGATGGAGCTTTAATAAGCCAGAAGTGACAAATTGCCTGCTTCATGTATATGGCATACTTGCCATATCTCCTGGAGTCTACCAACTTTCTGTTGGCAAACTCCAGGGGATCCTGGAGGGGGGGGGCGTGGTGGGAGGGCGGAAGGGGGCGGACAAATTGCACCATTGTGGCCCCGCCCCATATAATCTTTTTGTCACGGGGGCAGGGCTACAATGATGAGATTCACCACGAATCGCATCATTTAGGCTCACTGCAAGCAAGATGAGTGATAATTGTCAGCTCTTCCCGGAGTCCCGGGAAACCTGCCCGGAATTTGGGAGTCTCCTGGACTTTACGGGAGAGTTGGCAAGTAAAGTATATGGATCCTTGTAAGATAGGACCCACAAATGTCTAGTTAAGTCCCTGATTGAGTTTGTCAATCTACAGCCATCTACTTTGTTCTACATTTCTGAAAGCACTGATATTCCCCATACACTAGGCATTTGTATAAAAGGGATCCTATAAAAGCTTGAGTGCACACATTTTTTTTGTTGAATCATCTCTAAGACTAAAATACTGTGTGACTCAGACAAGAAGACATGCTGTTTGTGTCTAATACATCATCTTCTTTTCATTAAGTATTTTAAAGCAAACACATTTGAGCACAGATCTAAGTGGATGAAGCAGTGCTTTAGAATCTCCTACCAAACGCACATTGCTAAAATAACAAAATGGTTCTCTTGTAATGCCACAAAAACAGAATGCACAGAGTTATGAGCTCTTTGGTTGCCATTATTCACCACCCTGTCCTTTTTCATCATATCACAGATGGATTCGTCTGACATACTCGACCATTATGTGTAATTGATAAGGTTGGAATTTTTAAAGGGACACATAGATAAATAAGAATGTCAAGGAAAACCATTTTTGATGTCATTTGTGATATAATGACACAGATCTAGGGGAGTGAGTTATGGGCATAGAGACACCCATAACTCTACTTTCCATACCTCTTACAGCATCACCTAAGACTGATAACAGTATTTTAATTTGTGTTTTTTTTTTTCCTATGGGGTAGGAAGATAAATCTGATTTCTCTTTTTAATATTCATTATGAAAACACGCTAGTGTTGATTTTCTCTGCTCATAAACAAGTTGTAGAAATGATTCTGCCTCTGTTGGACACTTTAGTATGTTCCCAGAAGGCATAGTAAATTTAGTGCGTGTTCAATGACTGTGCAAGACTCCTTTACATAGAATGCCACCCATGTCTAGAGATTTGTCACACACAAATACACTTTATGCTTAGAGAGCCCAAGGCAGAATTTTTCTTTTCCTTTTAATATATATTTACACAGACAGGCAATGACATTGCTGCATCTATACAACAGCATTAATAGATTAATAAAACTGAGGGTGGTTAGGATCAACACTGGCTATACAAGGACACAGTGGAGAAAATTAAAGCAAGATAGTCTTCTTGACCCAATGTCGTGCCTGCGAGAGAGATTGGAGTTGTTCTGATTTTCGGTTTATGACAATGAAAGTCTACAAGTATATGAATCTAATTCCGTTAATCTGAAATAGAAGTGGTCAGCTGGCAATTTTGTGGAGACAGAGGGGAAAGGTTAATTTGAATAATTTCAGCTTATTGAAAAAAAAAAGATTTGCAAAAGTTGAACAGTAGATGGCAACACTGCTGCATTGAAAATTCTCAAAAGACACCTGGAACTTTAGGAATCAAATAGGGGTCAATTAAACTGAGTGGGCAGAGAGCCATAGCTTTGTTAGAGCAGCCTTCATTACAGACCATAGTATGCTAAAACCTTTAGGCAAAGGCCCTATCGCATTCAGTAATGAGACCGGATAGATTCAGACAGTCATAGAGACTTCTCTTTCAATGTATATATTTGGATAAAAAATATCTTATAATCAGATGTGTAGGATATAAAGGCTCACATGTAATAAAATCCTGGCTTTATGGATTTTATAGGCATTATGCAAGCTACACAAACTTTAATGTGCTTTCGCCTGCACCTCGAGCTCGTGTTTAACCCTTTGAATATCTGTGGTCTTGCACGGATGCTTGTAGATTTTTAGATTCTGTAGGGAAAAGTCCTAATCTGCTTTTGTCTGTTCTTAACAATGTTCTCCAGTGATGTATTTTTTTAGTATGTTTAGAATTTAAGCTTCACCTAGCATAAGTATGTAGATGTTTTTTTTACCTTATCATGCTTTATGAAGGCAGATGCTAGGTATAGTTTGCAGACAGAGAGGAGTTGATGGCATCATAGATAGTTGTGGTGACAAAGGTAAAGGTGACAAAGTGTCTGCAAAATTTCGTCAAAATTAAATTTTGCGATGGGACAAGCTGTTTCGGTTTTGCTTTGCCATTTTGTTGAATGGCAGTTCTGCACAGTGTTTGCAAATTGACATTTAGGGGTATATTTACTAAACTGCAGGTTTGAAAAAGTGGAGATGTTGCCTATAGCAACCAATCAGATTGTAGCTGTCATTTTGTAGAATGCACTAAATAAATGAAAGCTAGAATCTGATTGGTTGCTATAGGCAACATCTCCACTTTTCCAAACCCGCAGTTTAATAAATCTAGCCCTTAGTGTTATTAAGGCTGGGTATACACTACAGGTTTTTCACACAATTATCTTGTCAACCACATGATAAACGACTGTCGCCGTGGAGGGCGGTATTTATAGATTCTAAAACTCGCGAGACCCGAGATCCGACAACGTCACAATGGCGTTTTGCCTCATTTGCGAATCCAAAAAAGCGCGACTTGGCTCGGTACTCAGATCCCCTAAGTTCGGGTGTGTGCGGTTTCAGAGGAACCGAGCCTGAGCATCTCTACAAAGTACATTGTTTGATTTGGTTTTATAAATTAACTAAAATTCTCTGCAACTGAAGGAACGATGTCGGCAGGTGCAGGCTGGGCTTGGGGTCAGGAAGGCGTCTGCCCCCCCGGACCAGTCCCATAGCGGGCTACCTTGTTCCTAGGACACTGGGCAACCTGCATTTTTTTTCTTTTAAAATGTTCCTAATAGGCTGCTGAGTCGGGTCTTACCCCACCGGGCTAAAATTTGCCAGCTCTCACCTGGATATTGGGCAAATTCTGAAGAGTGTATGCACTCACGACCAGCCGTGTAGGCCGTGTAGGCAGATCTCCATAGAGTTTAGAGTCACGTTCTTTTCAGCCAACGATTATGACAAATGAAAAGCACAAAGCTAAAGGTAAATCTTCTAAAATGTGTATAGTGTGTACACATGAATTGGCAGGCCGATCGGGGCTTTCAGTCACAATCGTAACGATATTGCAAAGGGAGAAATTTTCTGTAGTGTGTACCCAGCCTTTAGTCTATAAAAATAATTGGGAAGAACACGGTCAATTAATTTTGCTCTGCAGTGGGGTTTGGGTTCTAGGAGGAAAAAAGGATTGGGGGATTCCATGTGTAACATGGAATGACCAAATTCCAACAATGAAATGTGCAAAGTTCTGTAGCCAAACTGTTCTATGGAACATTTCCTAGTAATAGATATGGAAACTGAACATGGGAAGCCAAGTGGGTTAAAATACATAGGGGGAGGAGGAGGAGGAAGAGGGACAAGAAATGAGTTGCATCTTGTTCTGTACTTTGCGGCAATAAGGTTGTTGCTTGTGGTGTGAAATACAAAATGATCTGAGAATGGGCCACACATAGCCACATTATATAATCGTTTACAAAATACAACAGTGTACACTCAATAACTGGTTTAAGCTTGATTGAGCTTAAGTATTAATGACAAAAATGTAATTTCAAATTATTATTATTATTATTACTCTCTGGTGCTTCAGCTATGATAACACATGGATGGATAGATATCAGTAATGAATCCGAGACAAAGAATGAAAATGTACTTAGCATTGTACTGGATTTTACTAGCAGAAACCCCCAACTGCCTCATCTCTTTAAATAAAAAATACCCGGCTATGACAACACTGGTGCATGCTAAGAAACACAGTATAGCAATGGTCCACAGACCTAGGGTGGAAAATTCTTACACTATACTGCTTTTTATTAATTTGCAGGAAATTCTGGGATGTCAGTATAAGGGCCTTCAAAAAGTGAAGAAACCCAGGACAAATGGATGAAAAACTGAATTTCTCATTACTGGAAAAACCAAGCAGAAAATGGTGGATTCTTTGGGTTCTTTGGTGACAGGGCTGGCTGTAATGATTTGGGCCTAACTGCAAGCCTTCCCCTTTGAATCCATACTGGTCAGCGACTACAGTTAAATGTATATGAATTGAGGACAGCTGAGTACCATTGGATACACCAAGTTCTAAGGGAAGGGGGGAAGGAACACTGTCAGGGCAGCTGAGTACCAGTGCATACACCAAGTTCTAAGGGAAGGGACACTGTGAGGACAGCTGAGTACCAGTGGATACATCAAGTTCTAAGGGAAGGGACACTGTGAGGACAGCTGAGTACCAGTGGATACATCAAGTTCTAAGGGAAGGGACACTGTGAGGACAGCTGAGTACCAGTGGATACACAAAGTTCTAAGAGAAGGGACACTGTGAGGGCAGGTGGGTACCAGTGGATACACCAAGTTCTAAGAGAAGGGACATTGTGAGGACAGCTGAGTACCATAGGATACAGCAAGTTCTAAGGGCAGGGACACTGTGAGGACAGCTGAGTACCATTGGATACACCAAGTTCTAAGGGGAGGGACACTGTGAGGACAGCTGAGTACCAGTGGATACACCAAGTTCTAAGAGAAGGGACACTGTGAGGACAGCTGAGTACCAGTGGATACACCAAGTTCTAAGGGCAGGGACACTGTGAGGGCAGCTGGGTACCAGTGGATACACCAAGTTCTAAGGGAAGGGACACTGCTAAAGGCAAATACCACAATTAGCCTGGCTACAGTAGCTGACCAACTAGTGCCAGTAGTGATATAACTGCATGTGTATGTACTGCAAATCTGGAACATTATGCTGTTTATGATAGACGGTGGAGATTGATGAACACAGTACTTATTTTTTGCCATACTTCTCAAATTAAATATTTGCATTATCACCATAACATAGCATTGTGCATTATGCATTTTTCACTTTTATACCAAGTTAATCAGTTTTCTCCATACTATGCATGTCAGATACGTCATTTTTCCACTGCACACTTAGTATATCTTTTTCCCTGTAACAGTGTGGTAATTGAAAGTTTCTGTTAAATACTTACGGGGATCACACTATGAAAAAAAATTAGAGTTGGCAGCCCTGGACCTGGCATAAGTATTAATTTCAGTGTTCTTCATTATAAAACAGATAGGAGAATAACTTTGTTGCAAGATGAAAAGCTCACTTTAACTGTATAAATGCTATGTAACCCCCAATGCTGGTTGAAGGATAACTAAAATTCAGCCTAGATCTATATTAAAAACCACCGTGTAACATATACAAACACGTCAAACACTTTCCATAGTGTGACAGAATTTAAGATATTTACAATTAAATGTTTCGCCTTGGGAGTATCATTCTGCTTGGCATCTATTCCCAATATGGTACTCCCAGCTAGCATGTTTACATATGTATATATGCAAATATTCAGAGAAGGCAGGTTCTCTGCATAACAATAGTCATTTCTTATACTGTGCTGGCAATTGTGCGGAAAAGAACAGGGTTTGCAAAGATGGTATGTTTTTCTCTTAAAACATAGAGGCCTCATGTATTAGCAAATTGTGGCAATCTATTTCGGAAACAATAAATAAAGTCAGCATTGCATTTTCTTCTTTGCATTATTCCAGGAATTAACAGAGACACTGAAGGATATTCATGGATATTGGTGGTGTTGCACATAGTAGCAACTCATATAGTTGTTTTTATTTACACTGTATGAGAAAACTATTAGTTATAATCTGAGAACTTGATAAGGGTAAAATCCCCTCTCTTCTTTTTACCAGCTTTCATAAATATCTTTAACTGGTTGTCATTTACAAACTGTGAAAATGCAGATGAGCAGAATTTCCTTATACACAGGTGCTCATCCAGTGATGAAACGGGGGAGGGGGGGGGTGCAGGTGTGTGGCCGGTATAGGACCTAGCAGGGACAGGCTGGGGTGGGGGACAGGGGGTCATATGCCCCCTGGGCTATCTTGGGCTGGGTCAATGGGCCACCAGTATTTTTTTTCCTTTCTAATGTTCAAAATAGGCTGCTGAGTCAAGTGTTGCCCCCCCCGGGCTTAAATTTACCAGGGACCCAGGGAGGACTGTGCGATGTCAGGTCACCCAACCCCACTCCGAGTACCCCACCTCCTAGAACGCGCAGAACAAGCCTGCGCTCTCTCAAAGACTCCCACTTTTATCTTTGGAGGATACTTCTGAGATGCATTGAGTGCATGGAGAAGATGCCATAGCTCTGCTCTTTTGAGAGCATAGTCGGGGGACGTGGAGGCTACAGTGTCATCCTTGGGTACCTGACCAAATTTTCCAAGAGGCCCGGAGATGCCTGGTCCACCCCTGGGTACATCTTAACTATGCTTTTTTAAGTCTGTTCATGCAGGTTCTTCTGCCGGCTTTTAGTCCATGGTAGAAAGCAAGCAGTGGCTCACGTCAAGTGTTACATTTGTACAATTTCATCAGACTTGCCTTATTTTCCTACCACAGGAGAAACAGAAGCAAGGTAGGAAAAAATGAGGTAGGCTGGACTGGATTACATAGTTGGCAATGAAGAATTATCAAGCCCCAACCACCTCAGTACACACCAAGGACAGGGACATGATGACATGATCTGAAGTAGAGAGAGAATAGACAGCTATGATTTTAATTGTTTAATAACATTGATTAAATGTGGGCATTTAAGTGATTTATTCCCATGTAAAATATACCTAGATGAGGCAAAAGGAGTCAGATTGAAGATAATGTCTAACCCCCAATCCCGATCATCTCAGAAGTTATATTGGGAAGACCATCCTCAATGTGTTGTCTCCACCACTGAAGTTTCATTAGAATATCCTGTCCAGTAACACAAAATCTTATTTTTACACAGAGCAGCAGATTTAAGCATATAAATGCAGCTAACACACTTTCATCAAGGATGTCGCCAATCCCACCATTTCTGGCCAGCTCCCACCTTAAATCACAGTGCCACAGTTCCCTTGAAGCAAGTGTTGGTGCCAGCAGCCAAGGATAATTTCAAACTCAGTAGGCCGTACCATGCTCCATTAGGTAACTGTTCTGCAGTAATATATAACATGTAATAAGGACTGATAAGATATGTGCATTGTATGGAAGCCGCCCTTGAGAGGAGATGAGGAGCACACAGCAGGTTGAAATCAGATGCTGTTGAGATGATATAGAGCAAAGTGGTAAACAAAACAGACAATGATGACTGGAGAAGTGTGGAAAGTTAAATCTACAAGCATATATTAGAAAGGGAAATGAGTAGTATATTTTTCATTGCCTAATAAAGGGCCTGATTCATTAAGGAAAGTTAAGTAAAAAATTGAGTAAGTAGTCTCCTGGACAAAACCATGTTACAACGCAAGGGGTGCAAATTAGTTCTCTAGTTTGCACATAAGTTAAATACTGTTTGTTTTTCATGTAGCACACAAATACTTGATAGCTTATTTGTACAGTGAAATTTCAAGTTGATATTTGTGTGCTACATGAAAAAACCGCCAGCATTTAACTTATGTACAAAATAGAGAACTAATTTGCACTCCTTGCATTGTAACATGGTTTTGTCCAGGAGACTACTTACTCAATTTACTTACTTACTTAACTTTCCTTAATGAATCCGGCCCAAAGTCACCAGATGAACTAAGAAGATATATGGACATGACCATTAAAATCATGGTCATCTCTGATCTGTAACTCTCACCAAGTTGCACAATATTAATATGTCTAGAGTTGTGAATTATTTATAACTCACACAATCCCACCACTATATTGTTTATGCAAAAAAAAAAATCCAACACCTTGTTTATTCCATTTGCTTCCGCTGACATTTATAAGAATTGTTATGCTAAAAAAACGTAGAGGTTGACTCCAAACCAGCAAGAATTACAGAAAATCAGTGAGAGCTGACGGCTATGCTGACCACTTATGGGCCCACAGCTTAATGATTTCAATTGATTTCTGGAATGCAATGGCTGCGTTTTAGTTTTAGAGGAATTGAACAATATATATCTGAGAGTCTCAGCTAAACATATTGTTGAGCTCAGGTTTATATGTTTTGTTATAACAGGGGAGCATAATAAATAATTATATTTGCAGTATACTTTACATGTATTATTTTTGTTGATTTTGTGTTTGCTTCTACGCTTGAGGTAGTAGGACTTTGGGAAACAATTTGAATGGAATGTACTTAAAAGGTACCTAAACTCCTCACAATCAAACACGTGTAGTCTGTAGGAGACTTCAATTTGTACATGTGATAGAGATAAATAGTATGTTATGCTAACTTGATTCAGTTTAGCGATCCCGGCACTCAATGACTTGAGGGTGTAATATCGACTTCTCACGGTGTTACTGGTATTGTGCTGTATGCACTAACAACAAGAAAATACATAATAGGACAATTACGTAATAATGAAAATTATTTGCGCTGATTGTAGGTGAAAGAGGAAAAGGGTGTAGTACTTATTAACGGTACTGACTACCCCGACAGAGAAGACAACGACATGAGAAGTCCAATAGTGTCAATAGTACACCGACCTGGCAAAAAAATTACTTACCGGAATGCAGATTACGTCATATCATGAGTCACTGCCTTGGCGACTATAAAAAAATTACATCATCAGCAACCGTGACTGGGTCCGTCCGATGGACCCGCCTGTCATTTATATCATGTAAGTATTATTTTAGGTGTTAGGGGGGGTTAGGGTTAGGAGTTAGGATTAACCCTAACCCTAACCCCTAAAATAATACTTACAAGATATAAATGACAGGCGGGTCCGTCCATCACTACTTTAAGCCAAGTCGCGGTTGCTGATGACGTCATTTTCTATAGTCTGCAAGAGAGCGAGTCGTGATATGAAGTAATCTGCATTCCGGTAAGTATTATTTTTTGCAGATCAGTGTACTATTGAATTGGACTTCTCATGTCGTTGTCTTCTCTGTCGGGGTAGTCAGTACCGTGAAACTGAGTACCACCGGAGGAAAATAAGGATTGATAGAACATGCGCTGCAATTAAGGGAGCAATTTATTCAAACCTCCTAAAGTGGGCTTTTAGAGCATGTGCAGTAGTAAAATGCTTATTATAGGCAGAAACCACACTTTGCGACACCAACTCTACATGACCGTTCAATGTTCATTAATGTATATCAGTGACTGGCAGCATGAAGTAGGAGCGGCCCTTCATCCTTCAAAGGTCTAGACAGAGGAGGGAGGGAGAGCACAAAGCACTCCGAGTATGCCATGTGACCTCCCTGCACTGCGCGGAGGAGGGAGGGAGAGCACAAAGCACTCTGGGTATGCCATGTGACCTCCCTGCACTGCGCGGAGGAGGGAGGGAGAGCACAAACCACTCTGGGTATGCCATGTGACCTGCCTGCACTGCGCGGAGGAGGTCATGTGATATGAGTCGTCTGCCCCTGTACTAACAAGATGGGGTGCAACTGACTTGGGCCCATAAGAGAAGGCTCAGTGGCTGTAGGCAGCCCTCAGGCTGTTTACCTGGAGAGGACGTTAGCCCAAGATCACAAAGAGGAACACTGGGACTCTATGTACTAATGCAAATGTAGAGGGAAAAAGTGGAAATGCGCCACTCTCTTCTCCATATTTGACTTAGTACATAGACCCCCTAATAGTCATGTATTGGGGATGTCTGGTTTGTTCACAGATAATTGTTTTGCACTTCAGCAATCTTAACAAAACAAATAGTATAAAACAAAACAACAGTCAGCATTGGTGCAATGTCCCAAAGGACCAATAAAAACCAATAACAAAGGAAACAGAGAAAATCTTAAATACTTCGACTATATGCATAATAGGGCTGAACACCCTGTACAAATACTGTATGTTGTTCATTGTACTGTGCTTGACGCTCATTGTCGGTGATCTATTCACACTTTGGCAACCCTTAGTGGCACTGTAGCAAGTTTCAATTGGGTTTGTGTTTCTGCCAACACTAAAATAATTATCTATAATAATTATCTATAAAGTTTGAGAACATCGATATGTGCCCATTAAATATATTAGAATCAATATATTATTATCTCCTGTAGAAAGCAAACTGGTTGGAAAAGGTTAATGGAATCGGCTTACTGCAATACATAAAAAACATATAGTTCTTAATAAGCCATCAGTGTATGTATGCAGGAAAAACAGAGGGCAGAGAAGTACAACTGACCTCTGACCCTTGCCTCCCGCAGAACATGCTGAAAGAGCCGTCAGACTTGTTACACTGTAAATATGGAAGGAGAGACCTTGCATCCGCTTACCTGACCGTGCCTTATTTATGCCACCAAGACAAACTCAGTTGTCGTTAATGGCTGTCAGACCAGAATCCATTAGCATTACTATGTCTTGCTGCTGTCCCCAAAACAATAAGGAAATTATCATAAATCCTGTCACAATTTTTTTTTTTTTCTCTCTGCAGCTAAGAGAGAGCCGATGCGCGTGAGTTTCCTGGATAGGGAACAATTTGAAAACACGATTAAACATAACTGATTTTAATGACCATGTTTAAATAAATAAATAATATGTAGAAGGAATATATATATATATATATATATATATATATATGTTTAAGCAGAAAAATATGAATCTGCTACAACAATCGAACAAAATATATTTACGGATATAGCACCCCTCAATTTTGCAATGAGGATTGAGATCCTTCAAGCCATTAGAATATTAAGTCAAACTAAACCAAAAACTGACTAGACTTAAATGTACAATATTTAAACATGTGTTGGGCGTAGTCCACCAGTTGAGTTTGGGTAACTATGTAATAATTTTTCTCTTGTTATATTTATTTTGTTCATTTGGGATATATATCTTTTCACCCCTTTTTCACTTTATGTATTATATATGTAGTCGGGCAAGACTCCAAATAACTGGACAGAATTTTATTATTGGGTTACAGAGGAAGGAGTTCAGAAGGAAATTAGGAAATTATTTGCTGGGGTTTGTGAGATAAGAATATTATTAATATTGTAGTTTTGTAGCAGCAGCGTACAGTAGGGAAAACAGAACATACATAAAACAGGGATATTCAAGGTAGACAAAATAAATGCAGACATGATAACAAAGGGTATGAAGGACCCTGCTCATCAGACAGCTTACATTATAAGTGGAAGAGGGCACAGCTGAAACAAGAGGAGCAAATGTGGCTCAGAGTAGAGGGCCTGGTAGGAAGCTAAGGTAGGAATTTGCAAAGTGTTGCAGCAGATGTGGAGCCGTGAGAGAATATCAGTGGTGCATCAGCATTTAGGATGGATTGAAGTGGGGATAAATGGGTGTCAGCAATGCCAGACAGCAGGGGGTTGCTATAGTTAAGGCGGGAGACTATCCCAATCTTCACTCTGAGCCACATGTGCTCCACTTGTTTCAGCTGTGCCCTCTTCTGCTTAGAATGTAAATGCTCTTTATGTCCCTGTTTTGTGCAGTTTTAATTCATTTTATAATCGCACAACCATGCTATGAGTTTTTAAAATATTTCGCAACTACTCAAAGAAACCAGGATAGATGAATGTTTTAAAGTGATGAATGTTTTAAAGAACCAATAAAGATTGAATACATTTTATTAAGAAAAACATCCTTAACTGCCCAAATTTAACACTTTCTTTTTTCTTTTCCTTAAGACTGTATGAACATATATGTGTGGGTGCACCTGTACTATATATTTGGACATACTGGATGAATATAATTATTTCAATCAATTCCATGAGATGTTACGTGCGGTTGGATCCAATTGTTACATGGTACATCGATTTGGGTGTCATCAGTGTAGAGGTGGTACTGGAGGCCGAATGAGTCAATTAGTGCCCCAAGAGAAGAGGTGTACAATGACAAAAGTAAAGGGCAAAGAACAGAGCCTTGTGTGACCCCTACAGATAGTGGGAGTGGAGGATGTGCCAGAGGTAGAAACACTAAAGGATTGGTTTGATAGGAATCAAACCAGGAAAGAACTGTGTCAATAAGGTCAATGGAGTGAAGGCTGTGTAGGAAAAGAGGTAATCAACAGTGTCAAAGCAGCAGAGAGGTCCAGGAGAAAGAGTATGGAGAAATGACACTTAGGGGTAAATGTATGAATGTCCGATTTCTGCAAGTTGCCGAATCGGCGACTTTGCAGTGAAAATTTAAAGGGGATATGGCTTGTAAAGGCAAACTTGCCTTTACAAGCCATCGCCGCTTTAACTTTACCTGTTTACAGACTATTGCAAGTTTAAAGGTTATATAAAATGTATCAACAATAACCAAAGATGGAAACTGCATAAAAGTAAAATCAAGTGTCAGTATGTTACTGGTGCCCCTTACCTTGACAGAACACAACTTAGAAATAAACGAAGGTTATGTCGCACCAGTGCTTGCCTCTCTATATTGCAGGGAATTTCTGTTCTTAACTGCTCCAATATACCCCAAGTTAGAAGGAGCATTAGTTAGGTAGTTAGCAAGACACGTTCAGGAATATTGCTGCATACCGCTCCGTTAGACCCAAAGTGAGAAGGAGCAATAGATAGGTAGATAGCAAGACACATTGTTGTATTATAATAGAAGGTTTCTCTATAGCAGAATTTGCCTATACCCATCTATACGTATCTGCAATCTGCTGCAATCTAAGTGGTTATTATACCGGGATCTATTTATAATAGTGTACAGATAGACAACCTTTATACAGCACTATCATACCATATTATATTAGCAATTCCTTTATGATACTACCTATGATCGATCCCTTATAAAATAAGAGGCAGAATCACTCTATCAGTGGATTTTAAACACACACAATTGTTTTTGAATGAGAATAGTCAGATTTATTTTGCTTTTTTGTTTGTAATAAATAAAAGTTAAGTTTTATATACCTCTCTATCTCCAACCTTAAAATAAGCAAGAGTACTGTGCACCCAGGCCATTTCTTTCTGTTTCTGGTTCACAGAACAGAACTTAGACAGAATGGAATGTTCCGACTTCTAACAACCACAAATTAAGACCTTAATTCTGAAACTCTGATGGCTATCTACCTCCAAGGAAGACTGTTGCAATTCAACTTGGTGCCCTATGGCAAGAACAGTCAAGGATGTTATGTATAAAGCTAGCCCAGACAAGCACAACACACAATTTACGTTGGCACTCTCTTTTTCTTCTACACGTTGCTTTTGTTTGTGCTTTGTTGGTATTTCTTTGAGTCGTTTATTGCTACATGTTCCAAGTATTGGCCATGAAAGATAATAATAACCAGCAAGATTTTCTAAGGGACACCTGATTTCTATTCTTTGTGTGGTGACATTTATCTTTCCCCATAGTAATGTAACAATGCAGTGTAGTAGTACAATATAAAGCGCGATGGGTAAAACAGGAAGTGAATCTCATTCAACCATTTGAGTTTTAGCAAGAACATTTTTTTTACCCGTAAGGGTCAGGGATAAATCAAGAGCTGTGTGACACATTTCTTTAGACAAATAAGACTGTATCTTCAAAAGGTTTATAGTCTTAGAAAGCACATTATTACAATGTACCTATACATATGCCATACAATTACTGATCCACTCTCTGGGTTTTCTATTATACGGTTTCAAGCATGTAAAAAGAGCAGAATGTGCTGGATGCACTCATGTATTCAATAAAATGTCTACTTATTGTCACATTTAAAGCCTCAGTGTTTCAATCATTATTTTCAAGAATGGATTTAGCAAAGTCCATGAGTGGAAAGGTTTTTTTTTATACATTTCTTACATTTACATAAGATTTGGGCATCAAACAAAGTGAAAAACATTCCTTAAGTGAGTGCATCTGATGTTAACTGCATTTTAATGGTGTTTAAAGCATATAGGTCAGTGTAGCACCTGCATACAATGAGGTGCCCTTGACGCTGGGATGCAGGCTTAAATGTTTTGATCAAAATATGAACTAATACTTCATGTTTTCATTTTGCTAGACACACACAGATTTGCAGTGTAAAGGATAAACGCTGACAACTGTCTTTTTGTTTTGTATACATATATGGGTATTTATATTTCCACGCAGCTGTTAGCATATACAATATAGGATATACCGAGTGCGAGCTTATTGCTAAGCAGCTGGTACCATATATAATCTGGGATATACCGGGTTTGTTTTTTCTCTGTTTTTTGTTTCAAAAACATTCCTTAAACCTAATACTATTTATCCTTCAGAGCCTGATTTCAAGGAAAGTGAATATTCCAGATTTTCAAGACTGAACCAAAAATGAAAGTTTGCAGAAAATTCCTTGAACAAGGGGGAATTTGATTGTTTTGCTTGTTTGTTTTATATTTTCCCTACAAGGTTAATTATACCATCTATTCAGAACTCTTTTCGATGCAATTTAGGATGTGTCAAAATAACAACCCTATGTCAAGTTTTTTTTCTCTATAGGTTGCCAGCTGACTGTTTCGTCAGTCTGGTTACTGTACCAGTAATCCTGTAAGAAGACAAGAAAGCTACGTGTAAGAATAATTTGCTGTTTTTTGTCATTCTTTGTTTGTTTCTACACTATACGTTTGGTTTTCTATTGAAATCAGGAATTCCTGCTTATCCTTTGATCTGTACCAAAAAGCTCTTTTTTTCAAAAATTTCTCTTGAATATTTCTGATCCAGAGATTTCCTCTGAATAAAATTCTGTTTAAAATGTACCCATTGCATACATGTGATAAACTAACTGAGTCATTGTTTAATGCTTGAAACCACTTGCAATGTCTTGCTTAGAAAAGGTGGATTTATCATTTTAATGTCTAAGCATAGGGTCCATTGCATATACAGGTCTAGATATACCTATACGAGTATAAAGATGTGGTTTTGGAGTTGGAAGCTATAACTGCTGGAGACCTGCAAATAAAGCACTTACAGTATGTCATCCACTTTTCTCAAAGAAGTGTGGAGGTTAAAGTAAGACATGGCCAGATTCATTAAGGAACGTCAATGCCAATACATGTTGTGTAAAATTGCACTGTGCATGCTCAGAAAAGGACTATACACCAGAGAACACAGCAACATTCAATTCATCATTGAGTGCAAATGACCCTTACTACAGGCTACAAATTCATGAGCAGTATGGGGCAAAAACAGGGTGTATGCAACGTAGTCAATCTACTGTAAGGGCGTGCCAAGGAGGAGCACACGCACATCCATCTGATTCAAACTCTGGGCATCTCTTAGCTGCTTCATTTTTAGCTGTGTAACTTGCAGCAGCGACAGGTCAGGTGTAAGTGCCGAGTGATAGTGATGACGAGCACTTATGTATGCTAGAACATGTGTTTGTTATCAAGAGCAACTGTAAAAATGCATAAAATGCATAGTGTTGATTTTCTCTGCATGTACCAAACCTTACCCTTAAACGCTGTAAATATTCGATACCAGTAACCATAATAAAGACACGGACAACAATGTAAGATTTGCACTAAAGGGTAAATTTAATTTGATTGGCTTAAAGGAGGTGGCAGAGAGCAACGCAGTCAGCTTAAAAGCATATACCAATAAGGTGGAAGATCAGCTTCCCACCGACCCAGGATAAACCTTATGTATTGGCCAGTACTTTTGTGGAACAATAATCAACTATCCCCTTCTGGACTCAAATAGTGTTATGCCCTTACCACAGGGCCGGTGCTAGGGTTCTTGGTGCCCTAGGCACACTTTCAAAATCCACCCCCCCCACGTCTTTACTTACCTTAACTCCATAAAGCTGCTCCTCTCTGCCGGGTCCCATCCCTCACTAACACTGTCGGGCCGTGATGATGATGTCACGCCCGACAGTCAGTGAATGGAGGGGAGTAGACGGAGCGCCCCATCAGCTGTTGGAGGGGAGGGCGACTGTGGTGATCCATAGCCCCTCCCCCTCCCCGTGGATCTATCTGAAGTTGTGCGGGCGGCCGTGAAAGGTATGGTCAGCGGTCGTCGCACAGTTTTAAAGTAATTTCAATCCTGTGGCGCCCACCAGAGCCCGGCGCCCTAGGCAACTGCCTAACCTTGCCTAATGGGAGCTCCGGGCCTGCCTTACCAGGCATCCCAGGGACCTCCTTACTAGAGTAACCCAGAGTCAAGTATTTCGAAAAGGACAGTGACCATTACCCTAACTGCGTAAATACCGTCTGCTAACCGTGAGCCTACTGCGATGCTCTCCCACCGCGACTGCAACTCATCTGTCTTGAATAGAAGATTTCGTTCTCATAAACTGTTAATGCCGGGTGGGAGGGAGGTATCCGGATTCCTTGGAAAAGGAAGTTGACTCAAATTTCCACTGCTAATATAAAATCCTTAAGCCCTCCCCTTCCTTCCATGGGTTGTTCACTCCCAGATTTAACCCTGCAGCATTAGCACATGCTGGACACAAACACATGATTTTAACTTCGTTCGGCTTAATAACCTTTCTCCCTCTTTTATGCACAGTAGGCATTCATAACCTCCTGATAAATGTATGTCATGCAAAAAAAACGAAAAAACAAAGCCTAAACTCTTTTTTATGTTCTTTTCATTAATGACTATATTATTAACAGGTGTTACTGAATGTAATAATTGATTTTTTTTCTGAGCATTCTATTTGGACTTTTAATATATATATGCACTGTGCAGTGTGTTGTGTCTGTTTGCATAGTGTCATATAGGCTGAGCGTATTTACCAATATTCAACTTGAAACATTTCTTGACATCCTCTTCTTGTTGATTGCGGTCATACCTGCTTGATTTTACGTTCATTTTAAACAAAATGCAAATTGTGTTCACTTTGCCTTTCTTAATGTAATGTATGTCAATGATGACACTTGTTACCAGGTAATTGGTAGGCTGAACTCTCATACAAAGATATCAATCAAACCCATTTAATTCAAACTTAGTTCTGACTTTCTGAATTAACCTGTGTTGAATTAATTAATTAATTAATTAATTAATTCAATAATTGATATAAAACAAGTACTTTACATCAATTAATTAACTTGGCATAGGTAATATGTCCAGAAAGTCATTGCTAATTTTGGGAGTGAAGAATATCTCCTATTTGAAATTGGTCTGTTTGTCTAATGCAGAAGTAGGAGGAGTGTTTTAGGTAAACAGTACGACCGAGAGCCTGTCATACGGTATGTCGATCACACTATTCATCTATAAGGCACAATACTACAATGGTATTTCTACTGAGTATGTGGTGTTAGTTTGGTGCAATTTGGTGCATTTTATACAGTTTAGGGGAGAATCATGCGCCATTGGTATATACTTGCCGATTCAGTCTACAAATTGGTTGCCTTCACTGTATGTAGGTAAGAAATGTCCCTTAATTCAGTGAACCTCATTTACAAAGCACGCAGGATGCACAGCACAACACGCCTTGGTTTTCAGCTGTGCCTCTAGATAGTTCACATGAGAGGACCAGGCTACCACTTTTAAACCACCCCTTTTATTCAATAAAACCTTTTGTTTTGCTCCTTATATACTGCTCAGTTTAGCTTCATTTTTGGCTTAAATAAATAAAGAGAATACGACATTCTTTATTACATACAACATTTTTGTGTGTTTAACCCTTCTTTTACATTGGGTAAAGTGAGCCTAGAAATGCGAATCTCAGCTGAAGTACAACTAGAGGGTGCAAAGTGTGATGATATCTGATCAAGGGCTCAAGTTGAATTGTTCTCTTGTCACAGCTAGAAACACCATTAAAATGCACACTGTCCACTAATTTATCTCATAAAATTAAATGTTACTGCTTCACTAAATAATGAGAGAAAACCGTCATCCACCATACCCCTCCCATCGCCAAGGGCTAATTTCTGCAAACACTATCACTGTGATGGCCTAGGCACAGTTCTACAAATTAAGTACTGCACCATTAAAGAGGATATTGCGCCCCTGCCATGGACATTTTGCAGTCTGTAAATTAGGCCCTGCATATTTCACTGACAAACTGATGGTAAATAAATTGAAGATCTGAAAATAAACTCAATGTGCAAAAACTGTAAATGCATCCTTTAATGTGAAATAAAATTACAAGCGCATCGTCACAAGTTACAAATAACTATGCAGAATGAATCAACCAGGACCTCTTTATGTCTTAGAAAGTATGAGTGGGATTACAGCTGGCTCTATCCGTGAAAATTACTTGAACAAACAGAGGGAAGGTGAGACTTGTTATGCTCACAAGCTGTGATGTCTGAATCTGTCCTGTGTCACTGGCTGCCTCCTCTTGAATCTGAGTTTAGCTCCTGGCAAAGAGAATTTTAGCAGCTGCACTGAGTAACAGTAACTGTATCAGTGGTTGCACCACTGGCCTAGTAGTAAACAGGCTAAATATTTACTGGGAGCAGGAAATATGGTTAAAATGCACAGTGTGGAAGTTCTTAGTGTTTACCATAATACCATAATGAAAACCAATAAAGACACGGACACCAGATTAACGTTGGAATGAAATATTATTTATTAAATGACTAATATTAAAGCTAAAGAGGCTGAAAAGGCGGACGAGAGCAGGGCAGTCAGCAAACACAAAACCAATAACGGTGGAAAGGTCAGACCATTGTACCACCAACCCAGGATCATACCTTATCTATTGGCCGGTGCGAAATATCTGTCCAACGGCAAGATCACACCCCCCTTATAACCGCCAGTAAAATCTTCAACATACTGGCCGAGTCCCATTCACTGGACCCAACACACGTGATGACAACACAATCCAAAAGGGGGAGTAGTGACCTATGACGAGATAACACAAGCACCATATGCAAACTTACCGACTGCACTGCTCTCCCACCTAGGGAACCACAGATACGTAAAACTAAAAACTGCCGGGTGGGCGGGAGGAATCCGAGTGCAGAGAGGGGGAAATGCAGGAGAACATCTCCTATATAAAACTAGACCACCCCCCTCCTCTGCCTTATTGGTTAACAAATAGAAGCAGGCCATAGGCTAAACACCTAATCACTGACCCACGTGATTTTAACTTCGTTTAGGCTGATGGCCACACTTCCCTTATATACAGTGGTCAGAGGGGGTTGGGTTTCAATTTACGACTCTGACGACACCGACAACGACTACACCGACAAAAAAAATCTGATTTGTAGAATTCCTATAAAAACAAAATGCAGACTTGCCATAAAAATGACAGTGTACATCATCGACATGCTGCGGCTATATACCGAAGGCTGGCAATGCCGTCAGTTTGTATTTACGTCACTTAGTATAGCGACTTGCAATTTTCTGTATTTAAAGCGGCAATGCCAGCAGCCATGTGTAATGTAAAAGTGTTTAGCGTGTTAGTAATTTTAACCCATAGCTTAACCCTAACCCTAATACTAACCCTAACCTTAACCCTAACCCTAACCCCAACAGTAATCCTAACTCTAATCCTAATCCTAAATCTTTGGCTGCTGGCATTGCCGCTTTAAATACAGAAAACTGCAAGTCACTAAGCTAAGTGACGCAAATACAAACTGCTGGCATTGCCAGCCTTGAGTATATAGTGGAAGCATGTAGATGATATACACTGTCATTATTATCATCATCACCATTTATTTATATAGTTCCACTGAATCCGCAGCGCTGTTCAGAGAACTCACTCACATCAGTCCCTGCCCCATTGGGGCTTACAGTCTAAATTCCCTAACATATACACACATACACACAGACTAGGGTCAATTTGTTAGCAGCCAATTAACCTACCAGTATGTTTTTGAAGTGTGGGAGGAAACCGGAGCACCCTGAGGAAACCCACGCAAACACAGGGAGAACATACAAACTCCTCACAGATAAGGCCATGGTCGGGAATTGAAATCATAAATTATTTAACTGAATAATGTACAGTAGTAATAATATTTGAAGACAATAAGACAACCAGATAATACCTGAATGCAAATAACAATTTGCATTTTCAATACAATATAATATGCATTTCAACAATTTTATTAGAGATGTTCACTGACTCCTGTGTTTCAATTTTGATTTTTAATCTGAAATAACTTTGTGTTTTGGTTTTGGTTTTGAATCCCTATTTTTTTCTAAAATCTATTCTTTTGCTAAAATCACATATGTTTTTGTTTTTTTGCTCTTTTTTTCTTCCTACATTATTATTAACCTCAATAACATTAATTTCCAGTCATTTCCGGTCAATTTTTGTTAAGGGCCAAGAACATTGCTACAACTCCTGTTTCTGTATGAGCAATGTCACTGGAGAATGGAGAATGCTCAGGCTTTGAGGATCAGACTAACTCCTGCAATGGTAATGCAAAAATAGGGAAAACCTGGAATCCATGATCTACAATATCCACACATCCCCAAGAAGGTACGGATCTGCTGTTGGTTCTGTGGCAGGGACATGTTTTGTATTGCTTGTATGCTGTCCATTGTTAAGTGTCTTAGCCCCTGGGTGAGACAGTGTTCCAAGTATTTAACCTTGGCCTGACATGGCTGTAATTTATCCCTTGCAACCTTGTATCCTGTTTGAGAGAGATGGAGCAACAACAGTTTAGTATCATGTAAACATGACATAAACGAATCAGAACACAGAAATAAATCATCTACATATTGAATTAGAACAGACCCATTGCTTAGTTGGAAGGATTGCAAACAGTCATGTAAGGCCTGGGAGAAAATACTAGGGATGTCAATGAACCCCTGGGGAAATCTGGTCCATGTATATTGTACCCCCCTGTATAAGAATGCAAAGAGATATTGACAGGATGGAGAGGCACAGAGAAGAAGGCAGAACAAAGATCAATGACAGTGAAATGACTGGAAGATGGCAGAATTTGCATAAGGATGACAGCTGGATTGGGCACTATGGGGAATTGGCTCTCAACAACTTTATTAATTTCCCTTATCTCTTGGACTAATCTGTAGCCCCACCCCCGCATTCTTCTTCACTGGAAAAATTGGACTATTGGCTGTGCCTGATGTATGAATTAGGATCCCTTTTTGCAGCAGCCTTTCAATTACAGGCTACACAACCTTAATTCCACCTCCGGTTTTAATGGGTACTGTGGGATTGTTGGAGCTTGCCTGCCACTTTTCAGATTAATGATTACAGGACCTACATTTGCCATCAATACGGTGTCCTGTCCATCTTTGGTCCATAGGGAACCTGGTATTTCTGATAACATTTCCTTTACCTCAGATGGACTTTATTCTAGAACGTCATGTAAGTCATGTAAGGCCTGGGAGAAAATACTAGGGATGTCAATGAACCCCTGGGGAAATCTGGTCCATGTATATTGTACCCCCCTGTATAAGAATGCAACGAAATATTGACAGGATGGAGAGGCACAGAGAAGAAGGCAGAACAAAGATCAATGACAGTGAAATGACTGGAAGATGGCAGAATCTGCATAAGGATTAACCTTTGTTAATCCCTGCCCAGTAAGTTAGTAGGAGCTGCTGCAACCAAAAGACATTAATGCTTGTTATGCAAGGGCCCGATAGTAACTTCTGCAGGTTTAGTTAAAGGGTAATGCAGCACTCTCCCCATTAACCCCATAGCTGGAACAGTTCTATTAGTAACCTGTAGACTCAACGGAGAAGTTATCACTGACCTGGCCGACCCTGTATCCAGAAGAAAAGTTTGTGCTACACCAGATACATCAACTGTCACTGTAGGTTCTTTCCTAAGATTCTCAGTTAACCTAACAGGTACGACCTGACCCCTAGTGTTGGCTATCATTCTCCCCCAAAGCATTTGCTGCTATGATGTATGCGGGTAACTGTTGGGAAATCTCTGAGGTTTGTGTATGTCTCCTATCCTGTTGGTATCTATGTGATCCCCTCCTAGGTGGCCCGTAACTTCCCTCTCTACAGTACTTCCTCATGTGTCACTCTTTATGGCAATTATAACACTTCACTGACGTATATCGCTTTTTGTAAGTATTATAATTTTGTGGTCTTATATGTAGTCCTTCTAGAACCTCGATACTTACCATCATTTATCCTATCACTTTGCGCCTCTTTCTTCTTATCTATATTTTTATCATGCTCCACGGCAGACTCTCTAAGTGCATCTACCATGATTCCCCTCCAATTAGGTAAAGAGGTTTGTAACCTGGACTTCAGATTTTCCTTGAGCCCATCCATTAGTACTGCTACAGCTACTTCCCTGTGATGCATATCATCCTTTATGTCTGATATCCCTGTGTACTGGGATATTGCTGACAGAGCTCTGGCAAAATAATCTGATGCATTTTCACTATCCTTTTGTTTGACAGTACAAATTTTGCTCCAGTTACCCACTGAAAAGCATATGGCCAACTGTGAGATTATATGTTTAATATTTTCCTGATTATCATCAACTGTTAAAGACTTATCTTCCTCCAATATACAGTCCTTAATAAACTTTTGTATATCAGTATTGAGAGGAAGACAGGCCCTCAACAGCACTCGCCAATCCTCATTTGTTGGCTCGTGTACATTACCTAAATCTTTAGCACATTTCTGACATTTGGACAACTCTTTCCTAGGATCTGGGAAATCAGACATAATTGAATGCAGCTCAGATCTAGTCCATGGACAATGCATTGCTACATGTTTTATGGGAACTACACCATCTTTGTCCGCTTTCCCATTGGGAACTGCAATTGTGCGGACAGGATGTAAACCTATCAAATCACTACATTCTGGATTAATTGCTGGAATTACTGTTTCAGTACAATGAATGTTCCCCCGTCTATTAATATCTACACTACTCTCACCTTGCTGGTAAGACCGCTCCCTTTCCTTGTCGGCGTGGCACCTCTTGTATGTTAATTGCATGGGCAACGGCTGAAATAACAGTGGGTTCATCATCTTCTTCAGAAACATTACTTTGGAAATTACTTAATATAGGATATAAATTACTTGATTTATTTTTATCATTTTTGGTACCGCCTGTACTTTTGCCCCCATCACACTTCCTTCCGGTATGCACGAGCTACGTTGCCATGTGTTCCCTTCCTGTTGTTGTTTTAAGTAATCATTGTGTTTAACTCTTTGTTTTAATGATTTAATCAAACAGATTTTATCTCTAACAGTACTTAATACCTCTGAATCAAAAGTACCAACCTTGGGAAACGGTTTCACACACACACACATTGGTCATCTCGAACCACTTATCACAGTACGTCGTTGCGAACGCACCATATTTCACATGCATAATATACCTTGCCGAACTTTCCTTAACCAGTACCTCATGGACCATCTCTAGCGTTTGCCTAGCACCCATGTGGAAACGGAATTTTCCAACTATTCGCAGCACAAAACTCCTGCTAAAGATTTTTATTGGCCGTGGACGAATTACACAAGTTGCATCCACTCACTTTTTCTCCACTGTGTACCACTAAATAATACACGCGATTGTCACCGTACCCAGCGAGGTCCCTAACTCAGAAACTGGGAGTACAAAAATATCAACTTTGCAATATCCTGCCTTTCCTGCACACCCGCTGAGTATTCTACCACTGGTAGTACTAAATATTTACTAATATCAGCCTTGTCAGCATATTTCCTTCCACAACTCCCAAGTCACAATCACGACTGCAAGTGCAACCATGCGGTCCGATCGCACTGCTTAGAGATACTAGCTGTCAATAAACTTTGCGACTACTATTGGGATTGAGACGAAAAACCCTCATTTTTATTTCACAGTATACCATGTATACTCCTGCGTCTCTTTATACCCTGTTTTCTTTCAAACAGAAGTCACAAAGGTCTCTTTATACCCTGTTTCTTTCAACAGAACCTTTGTCCCTGTCTCTTTCAACAGTAAATCCTCTTTATCTTCACAATCACACAATTCACATACATATACACCTTTGTTTTCTGCGCAGAAAAACACTTTCCCAAATGTTTGTAATAAGTTTTCAGAGGTTTTAAAAATTGATTACACTATATAATACAACAGGACTATCTATCAAAACAACTGATTAAACATGTGGTAACAATACAGGGAAATTTATGCATACACTATGCAAAATAAATCACATTAAATCACACAATGACAATAAAAAGAAACAGTTTTTTTTTTCTTTCTTGTCCCCATGGATCTAATCAGGGCTCCTTGGATTACACAAAACGAACATTCGGTTTCACAGACAGAATGATAAACAGGCCTCGAACACATTGCATTCTTACCATATTATGATGCGTCTTACAGCCTTTTTTGAGGAACCGAAATCCGTAGGCTTTGCGAATCTTCCAGTAACGTGATCTCACCGCTCAGAGCCCCCAAAATATTCTGCTTGTTTAGTCGCTATCAATTAAAATTGTCCGCTGCGATAAATGTGGTTCCAACACACAAAGAGATTTAATGTCAAGATGCAACAAATAGCAATTCAATAAAATAAAGTACAGCCGATACATATGCAGCGCACTGGGTCCAGCATACAGTCATTCAATCCTAAAGTCTGTGGTCAAAGTAGACTGTACGATGGTCTCAGTGTCTGGTTTATATGCAGTTTATGGTACATAAATAACAGTAGTGATGTCATGGCATTTTTCCATTGGTTCAGGATTGAGGACAGTCCAGTATAATGCAGGTCATAGGTCGGTTCAAACAATGCCCTCCAAGGATGGAGGTCAGCTCTCCAACAGCTTCCTATGTGTTTTCCCTCCAAAAAGCTGGTTCAAACTGGTCTATTAGCATTACAAACACAGTATAATTCCGTCCACTTGTCCTTTATCATCCATACCTTGCGTAAGCAAGGTGCGATCGCTTGGCCGATAGTAGCAGATGTCTGATGGTGAATAATGGATTAAAATGACATTAAACATGATACGTTTCCTATATCCTGAACCTTGGATATCAATAAAGTGGTTTTAAAATTATTTTATTAAACTCTTAAATCTATTACATTTGATTATAAAGGGCTGTGTGTTGGAACTTTATTAAGGTGAACTATTTACAAGTGAATGTGTGAGTGTCAGTGTATGCAGAAGTGTTCGCATGTGTTATTGATAAATATGCACTTCCACGCCGTTGCGTGCTATTCACATATTTTCTGATAAAACCAATGAAATTGATGGTCATTAATTTGATACAACTTTATCCAATTTTTCAACTTCCACAGCGTTAAGGTCTGCACTGGTTCGCAGTTCTGCGAAGACGCCCTTTATTGTACTCAGTCTATGTTAGAATGTTCCTTTCCTCTCCTATCATGCCTCATTAAGCACAGTCATTCCTAAGTGTGGATGCGTGCAACTCTGCACACGCGTAGGTATTTGCAGAAATTTAAGCTACGTAAGCAGGCGTACGTTCAACTCTGCATTAGGCCCTATATTTGTAAATTCACATCTCGTGGAATTTCTAGTCTATGAATAGAGCTGAGGTGATAATCAATTCATTCAACTGTCTGATGTGGTATAAGAGGGAACAAGTGGTGCTTGGAAAAAGTGAAAATTTTTGCATCCAAATGCAAAATGAGGAATGAGGCTTGATATTTAGCAAAAGAGTTTTGTAAATGTTATTCATCTCAACTACAAACCCACCATCTTAATGAGAGAGTGGTCCATTGTGAAACTATTCAATTGTCATTGCGTGTAATTGTAATGTAAGAGATTTATACTGTTTGTATTTGGGATACAGTACCATCCAAACTCTCTAGTCTCTCTACTTAACATAAGCTGCTTAAAGGAATAGTTGTTTTTGTCATTTGTCCTCATATGTATCTTTTGCGTAATTTTATGCATGAATTCCATTTGTGTAGAAATGACTGTGGGATTTGTAGAATAGATAGAAAATGCAATAATGGTAGGGAAAAATGAACTAATAAGAGCCAAAAATCAGCATTACCCCATGATAAAAAGAGATTTAATTCTCACTTAAAGGACTACTAAACAGTAAATTAAGAATAATTTAAATTTTATCATCTCTGACCACCAACAGTAAATAAATATATACAGTATGTCAGCAGCGGGCGGGTTCGCTTTGTGTAAAGTCATTTTTTATAAACAGCAACTGTATATGGCACAGTCTCATACCTGGACCCAAGCTGTCAAATGCAGCATCTATTTCCACTAAAGAGGCTTAAGAGGCTCTCAATAACACTCAGAAAAGAGCAGAATTGTATACGCCAATCAACTAATTTAAAATATCTAGGGCTTTCTATTACTAAGTGTTATGATGACCTTTTTGAAGCTTATTTCCTACAGTTAGCTAAAAATCAGATTTGTAGAATTTTATTTCTTGAATTGATAGAACAAATGAGATCAAGATGAATCTGTTACACCAGCTCCTCTACCTCTTCCAAACACTTCCAGTTAAAGTTTCAGCCTAATTTTCCAAAGATTTACAATCACAAACATTAGGTTTCCTTTGGGCTTGGAAAATACTTTTTCTTGCTTACGGAGCGGGGATCGTGAGAGTGTTTACCTGGGACAACGCTCGCAGAATATCATCTTGTGTCACGCTCGTTTCAAGTAAAAGGACGGTAAGGGTCCATCTATCCCCGTTTTCAGGCTCAGTCTGTCGATTTGCATCATTTATGGTTTTATGTTTTATATTTTTATTTGAATAAAGTGTGTAAACGATTTTACACTATGGAGAATTTTTTCTTTTTTCTGGTCTCACTATGGTCGAGTGGAATTTCGTTTTGGAAGGCTTATCCTATAGGAGGAGTGGTATTTATGCTACATGCCTGGCTATTTATGCCATCTGGTGAGTGTATACCCTTGAGGGGTTAAGAGTATCCTCTACATCACGTGGTGTTTATGCCTTTTTATTAGTGCACGGGCACTAAAGGGATATTTTTCATCATCATATTAGATCTACAGGATGCACTATGTTTTGTTTTGTGCTTTTTCCTATATGTATTCACGGCAAAGCATGCAGTAATTGGAAACCCTCCGGAAGATTCATCTACATCCTATTGGATTTTAGGACATTGAGGATCTGTTATATGAACGTTATTTCCTGCCATCTACTTATGTTTGATTATATATGCCCTTGATTTATTCTTTGTATTTTGGTTGTATTATTGTTCCAGATTTTAATTTATGCCATTCAGTAATTAGCTGGCTTATCAGTTATCCCATTTTTTGATTGGCGCCTGTCAGCAAATTTGTTGTTGTTTTGGCTTTGTTCATAGGTACTGGTGTGACCTATTTTAATTTGCTACAAGCTGCCTTTCAGTTTGATCATTTTTTGCGCCTATTGGACTGAGTGCCTTTTTGCTTGTTATTTTGAAAAGACTTTTATCTAAAATATATACTTTATATATAAGTATGCAGTTGATGGCAGACTAAATGTCCCTGACCTACAAAATCATTACCTTGATTTTTACTTGGCTCAATGTATGCAAGCACAGCAGGGATTGTGGATAGATCTCAAAGCGTGCTGATGGTCTGTGTTTCCCAACCCACGTCATGATGGATACCTTCAAAATTACATCCTTCTGTCTACAAATACAAAGAATTTCCTACTTTGTCGTTTTCTTGGGATATCTAGGATAAAGCTTCTATAACTTTTCGGCTGCTGTTTCAAAACCCCCAGAGATTTTTCTCTTTTGAAAAACCCAGCCTTTCATATGGACAACAAGACCTGGACTTGCAAAAAAATATTTTCTATCTGATTTTGATGTCATTTTTTCCATCTGTCTAATGAGCAATTATTTCAATATTTACAAATTCAACAGTTTGCACACTGCAATATGTCATCCTTTCCTCCCTACTCAAATACTTTATTATAGCTCAAAAGGACTTATTGGCAATTATAGACCCAAATAGTCAAACTGAGGACAGCTGAAGGAGGTCACATGGCACCATGAGATGGGAGAGATCTACGAAGACTGGGTCAAGGTTAGACATGACCTCTGTGAAGCTTCTTACCCTAACCTTCAAAGTGCTCCTCAACTTCTCCACTTACATTTTTGCCCTTGTCGTGAATATAAAGCTCTTACAAGCAAGGTCCTCTTTACCCTGTCTGATATATGCACCTCCTTTTTCAAACTCATCTATACTTTGCCCCTTTTATGTGCGATTGTATATAGCATGATTTGTACCTGTGAAAGTCCCACACTGCAGACTTTTATGGTGGCTTAAAAGCGGTTCCCTTCCTCAAGCAGTCTAGTTATATATGTATTGTTATGCCCTTTGGTCTTACCTGAATCTAGCCTCTCTCTCAGGTTGAGTACGATATTCCTATGCCTGGGATACCAAAACCCACAATACCTAAAAAAAAAACAAAGAGTGAAGTAACTACTTCATTAACATGTACACTTACCTCAAGCCCAACGGCGGAGATTACCAAAAGTACAGCTATGTGAATACTGGTAAATGCGAAGATGCTGGATGCCGGCGCTTTATTTCGATGTCACGTAAGTTACCGATGTTCGACGTACTGTAACCCCAACCCCTAACCCCTAGCCCTAACACACCACTTTAAAGGTAGATGTCAGTGTCTTTGGTGACATCAGAATGAAGCACCTGCATCCATCATCTTCGCATTGATCAGCAGTCACATAGCCATGCTTTCGGTAATCTACTCCGTTGGGGTTAAGGTAAGTGTACATTTTAAGAAGGTCATTATTTCAGTCTTCGGTTTATTTTTGTAAGTTTAGTGGGTGTCGATATCCCAAGTGTCAGGATATCGATTACCACCATTCCTGCCAAATATCACAATAGTGACTCAGTATTGGGAAGCATGGGCTGCTACAATACTGGCACGGCTCAGATCTCCCTTGCCTGTCAGCACTGATAGATGCAGTGTATCTAACTGTGACTGACATAAATTATTATTTATCCCACATCAGTACACCCACAATGTAATTATTTGATTAGGGTGGACTTAAAACCTTTTCAAAACATTAGCAAAATCGAAACGGTTGTCCATTAAATGTTTACAGAATATTGAACTATGGGTCAGTTCAGGCCGTTACCTATTTCACAACATTGGCTGTACTGAAGGATCCTTCTGAAAAGCAAGCATTCCGCTTAGTCTTGAACTAAAAGTCCTTAAGAATTTGTAGCTGGATGTGACTGGAATAGGAAAAGTACTTTGTTTTTTATTTTCCATTACAATGGGATGTCTTTGAAAAGTGGAACTCATTGATGCATAAGTTTTAGATACGACAGACTTGTTTAGAGGCAGTCAATCAGTTCAAGATCTTAAATGCCATCCACACTGAACAACATGGAAAAATATATCAGCTTCACTTTATTTTTGAAGTACACGTTCTACCCTGTATTTTCATACTTTCATATCTCCGCTTGTTTCTTATTATTGTTTGATATTTTACAGGACTACAGCAGGTATGCTGCCTCCTCCTCCTCTCAGAGTTTTATTCCTCTCTTGTTTTACCCTCCTTTGTTATTCCCGCTATCAAAATCTATCATTAGATTCTCAAACCAAAAAAAATGCATACAATTAAGTACAATGATGCGTGTATAGAATACTAAGTGGATTTTATAATAAGTGGATTTTATAACAAAGTGTGCAACAACCTAGATGGCTTGTGGAGACTGTTACCAATAGATCCAAACAGTGGCACCGCCAATGTAGCGGATCAGCAGAGAAACTGCTCCTCAATGGCCATGGTCACTAGGGGCAGCATTGGCTCAAATATCTCCTTGGAAAAGTATGCAAAGTCAATGACCATATCCCCACAATGCAGTGGAAGAATTTTATGTAGGGAAACAAGGATATGAACGTGTTAGTGGATTTAATGGTCTACTAGAGGTCCCCCTGTCCCCCAGCCCAGCCTGCCCCTGTCTTTACCTGTCAGTGTTTTACAGGTTCAAATCAATTACTGTCCGCTCCAACTTGGCTACAAGAAGCTTGGTGATAATGTTACAGGAGAGAGATTTGAACCATTTAGTGTTACTGGGCATGCAATGCATGATGGTAGATGTTGGTTGCTGACCCAATAATTACACACGGAGCTGTGGTGTCACTTTATTACTGCAGGCTGGATTTCCACCACCAGAGCTGCACTATGAAAAGTCATCAAGCTAGAAAAATGTTACTGGAAGATACACAGCACATGCAAAATACATTTCTGGAATAATAGTACTAAACAAATGTTAGCTTTATTAAAGATATGATTCAATGATGAAATAATCCTTTAAAACACTTTAAAATGCTTTGGATGATGACGCTACATACAGATGGAACACATTTATTAAAGACAAATGGTATGATCCATGGCACCCTGCAACTCAGTGAGTGCGCCGTGCCTTAATAACCTCATTCAGTGAGATCATGCATCTCTCACTTTGGGGCCTATTTATGAAGCAATTTAATGGCTAAAAACTACACTTACCACAAATCCACGCGGGGCTGGTGCTAGGGTCCTCGGCGTCCTAGGCACAATTTCGAAATCCGCTCCCCCCCCCCCTCCGGGAGACGGAGGAGATGGAGGAGACGGAGGGACGGTGCGACGGTGCGCCCCATCAGCTATTGGAGGGGAGGGCGGTGGTGGTGATCCATAGCTGTGCGGTGGCCGTGGAAGGTATGCTCAGAGGTTGCCGCACAGTATTAAAGTAAAATACTATCTGCATTTTACTTCTGTGGCGCCCACCAGAGCCCGGCGCCCTAGGCAACTGCCTAATGTTGCCTAATGGGAGCGCCGGGCCTGAAACCACGGCAATTTGAGGGATATTTGAAATCTCTGAACGTTGCATCACAGCAGAATATCGTGGATATCCTTTGTATTTCATTTAGTTTTCTGTGCAGTCCCCATAAAAGAGTATGGAGACTGCTCCCTAATGCAATACAACAAGTTCCGAAAAAGAAAATTTTTCGAACCTGGCGTACATTAACGTAATTTAAAACTTCCTAGCTGTCGGCTCTGCTCCGAAGAGCAGATATGTACAGTGCATGTGTGGAGGGACCATGTGATCCATCCTGTCACATTAGTCAGTCGTCGATCAGAGCAGTCTTTGCGCGCATGCCCAATATTTTCGGTCGGTGCATGCGCACTAGGTATTCAGGGGAAGACGCTGTCATCAGAAGTTTTTTTCGCAGTGACCAACCGGTGTAAAGGTAAGTGATAAACTTCACAGGGACAGTAGTTTATGGTAACTGCTGTCCCTGCTGAAGTTTTTTGATAAATATGAAAGATAGTTCAATCATTACGATCATTACAATGCGATAAGGATTGAAAACTATCTTTGATATTATGCGGTGCTACATAAATATGCCCCTTAGACTCTCTGTTCAGCACAAAGTATGGTGCTTTATCTGTATGGTGGCATGGGGTGTTTTGCTTTAACTGTATATGGTGGGCACTGGGATTGTGTGTTGGATATTTGGATGTACTGTAGGTGCTGAGCATTGAACTGCTTATGATTGACCGTTGGGTCTGATGTGAATAACATTTACTCTTCTCCATATCACATGTTCTAAATATTTGATGATATCACATGTGCACAGCAACATTTAATATATTTCACATGCTAAGTATTCATTATATGCAACATATAGTATATTTCCTTTTTCGTCAAGTATTTTTTTTCACTGCACCATACCCCCTTCTATACCTGACTCACCAACTTAACCCTTCTGTGCCGTGTGTCATTTAACTCTTCATGACCACGGCATAGAGCTGGTCAAAGGTAGAGATGAACGCAACAATTGGTTTGAGAGTTTTACACAAAACAGTAACCAAAATAATATAAAATTAAGCAAACAAATTTGTTTTGCTCTCAAATTGTCTTTTTAAATCATCATCATCATCATTTATTTATATAGCGCCACTAATTCCGCAGCACTGTACAGATAACTCATTCACATCAGTCCCTGTCCCATTGGAGCTTACGGTCTAAATTCCCTAATATAGACACACACTCACACACATACATACAGACAGACAGGTAGAGACTAGGGTCAATTTTTGATAGCAGCCAATTAACCTACCAGTATGTTTTTGGAGTGTGGGAGGAAACCGGAGCACCCGGAGGAAACCCACGCGAACACAGGGAGAACATACAAACTCCTCACAGATAAGGCCATGGTCGGGAATCGAACTCATGACCCCAGTGCGGCAAAGCACAAGTGCTAACCACTAGGCCACTGTGCTGCCCATACCTGTTGTACAAGATTGGAGAATGTATTTACCAAAACATTAACCAATAGCCCCAAATCATGCATTGTAGTATAAACTAGGCGGCTGGTTCATACTTCGAATATGTATTTTGGCAAATAATTGTCAGCTGTCAGATCTGCACAGCAGCGCACGTCCTATACAGCAGCCGCGGCGCTGTCTAAGAAGCGTCTGCGGCGGTGCTGTATACAATACAGCACCGCCGCGGACGCTTCTTTGACAGCGCCGCGGCTGCTGTATAGGACAGTGGCCACTTAGTTAGCGCAGGGGGGGTTTCTAGAGACTCAGAAACCCCCCTGCGTGCGCCACTGCTGCAACTCTCGTACTGTGGTATCTGTCTCTTGCTCCCTATTCTATATATGTTTATGTCTTTATTTACCTTCCTCTCACAATCTCACTCAATCCCTCACTCTACAGTACAGTATCTTGATGTTCTTCCCTCTCCTTAGCACGCACTCATTGCCTCTGCTCACTGTTCTCATTATCCTCCCTGTCCCCCTGTTTAATTAATTCCCACAAACAGCAGGGAGCTTAAGCCAGTCCGCTGTAGAAAGCTTTGTGTTCTGATCTCTCCACTCGCTTTATTTTATAGAACATTTCATCTCTCCTGTTAAGAACCTGTGGCCATCCCGTGTGCAGCTTTACATAACAACGAGTCCCCAATATGGAGCGACAGATTACAAGCACCGGGACTAGAATCAAAGGCTCCTAGCTGAGTTCAGAGACAGACGGAGACAAATCTGAGCTCTGCTTATAACAAATGGTTTTCCTGTGTGGAAAGGCAGATGGGGCAGTTGTGGCCGTGTTTCAGCAAAAGGAGTTGCGGATTACAATGAAAAAATGTCCATATAAAAGGAGAAGCTTTTATTGTACACTGCCTATAGTTCTCACGTGCAAACCAGGGGCTGGCTGACAAATGTTAGCCTGGGGAAGCGAGACTTGGCTCAGCAGTCTACTAGCAACATGTTAAAGAAAAAAAAATGCAGATAGCCCAGTGACCCAGCCCAAGGTAGCCCAATTGAGCCAGAGGGGCAAATGCCCCCCACCCAGCCAGCCAGCCCCTGCCGCAAACTGATTTAAGCTAAATGCTTAACATGTCTGATTTTATATCATGTTTTGTGTCAGATAAATAAGCAATAATTGCAATTATGCAAGGAAGTCACATATTTATGAAGGTATTACCTTGGGTAAACTCAGTGGAGTAAGATTTGAAGTGCAAAACGAACAAACACACAGAGAGATCCCCCAGCACACTGCTATAGCCAGCAACAGATCTGCCATTTCTACTGTAGATAAAAATGCAAAAGTCTCAGTTGCACACATTTGCATATGTATGTTAAAGCCATCCGCCACTCCACGGCGCTTTTGCTAATAGGATGGTCCTACTCTAAACAATGAGAGTCCCATATATTTGGGCCATACATATACGGCCTCAGCTCGCTTCTAGGGCCGGCGCTGATATCATACCTGGTAATATATGACAAGAACTGTCTAACATCGGAGCGTGATTCACACTGGACATGGGACTGCGAAAATAGGTCACTGTTACCATCTATCTGCCCCAAACTCAGGAAGGAGCTGGCCAGATTACTTTCGGAGTGGGTGATAAGATACAGGCCGTATGAGGAATGCCCGACGGACGTTTGGGATTCAGGTAGAGATGGGCGGGTCCGGTTCTCCGAGAACCGAACCCACCCGAACTTTGGGTATCCGAGTACCGAGCTGAGCAGCTCGGTACTCTCCCGCCCATTCCGAATCCAAATCGAGGCCGAACGTCATTGTGACGTCGTCGGATCTCGGGACTCGGTTCTCGCGATACTTCAACTTTATAAATACACGCCTCCACAGCAATCCATCGCCATTTGACAGAGGGAGAGAGCAGGGTGTAGTCATAGGCTAATTAGAGCAGGGACAGAGAATACCATATTGTTCTTGCAATTGCTCTAACCAAAATCGCTAGTGCAGAGAGGAGGATAGAGGTTTATTATTTTTTCTTCATATTTGGCACTCCCCAGCGCTTTTGGGGTGTCCCCCATAATTGTGCATTAATATTTCTGGCTGTCAAAAGTCATATCTGTCAGCAGTATCTACTAAATAATTTGTAGCACACCTCAGTGTTTTTGGGGTGTCCTCCCTAATTGTGCATTAATATTTCTGGCTGTCAAAAGTCATATCTGTCAGCAGTATCTACTCAATAATTTTTAGCACTCCTCAGTGTTTTTGGGGTGTCCTCCCTAATTGTGCATTAATATTTCTGGCTGTCAAAAGTCATATCTGTCAGCAGTATCTACTCAATAATTTTTAGCACTCCTCAGTGTTTTTGGGGTGTCCTCCCTAATTGTGCATTAATATTTCTGGCTGTCAAAAGTCATATCTGTCAGCAGTATCTACTCAATAATTTTTAGCACTCCTCAGTGTTTTTGGGGTGTCCTCCCTAATTGTGCATTAATATTTCTGGCTGTCAAAAGTCATATCTGTCAGCAGTATCTACTCAATAATTTTTAGCACTCCTCAGTGTTTTTGGGGTGTCCTCCCTAATTGTGCATTAATATTTCTGGCTGTCAAAAGTCATATCTGTCAGCAGTATCTACTCAATAATTTTTAGCACTCCTCAGTGTTTTTGGGGTGTCCTCCCTAATTGTGCATTAATATTTCTGGCTGTCAAAAGTCATATCTGTCAGCAGTATCTACTCAATGATTTTTAGCACTCCTCAGTGTTTTTGGGGTGTCCTCCCTAATTGTGCATTAATATTTCTGGCTGTCAAAAGTCATATCTGTCAGCAGTATCTACTCAATAATTTTTAGCACTCCTCAGTGTTTTTGGGGTGTCCTCCCTAATTGTGCATTAATATTTCTGGCTGTCAAAAGTCATATCTGTCAGCAGTATCTACTCAATAATTTTTAGCACTCCTCAGTGTTTTTGGGGTGTCCTCCCTAATTGTGCATTAATATTTCTGGCTGTCAAAAGTCATATCTGTCAGCAGTATCTACTCAATAATTTTTAGCACTCCTCAGTGTTTTTGGGGTGTCCTCCCTAATTGTGCATTAATATTTCTGGCTGTCAAAAGTCATATCTGTCAGCAGTATCTACTCAATAATTTTTAGCACTCCTCAGTGTTTTTGGGGTGTCCTCCCTAATTGTGCATTAATATTTCTGGCTGTCAAAAGTCATATCTGTCAGCAGTATCTACTCAATAATTTTTAGCACTCCTCAGTGTTTTTGGGGTGTCCTCCCTAATTGTGCATTAATATTTCTGGCTGTCAAAAGTCATATCTGTCAGCAGTATCTACTCAATAATTTTTAGCACTCCTCAGTGTTTTTGGGGTGTCCTCCCTAATTGTGCATTAATATTTCTGGCTGTCAAAAGTCATATCTGTCAGCAGTATCTACTCAATAATTTTTAGCACTCCTCAGTGTTTTTGGGGTGTCCTCCCTAATTGTGCATTAATATTTCTGGCTGTCAAAAGTCATATCTGTCAGCAGTATCTACTCAATAATTTTTAGCACTCCTCAGTGTTTTTGGGGTGTCCTCCCTAATTGTGCATTAATATTTCTGGCTGTCAAAAGTCATATCTGTCAGCAGTATCTACTCAATAATTTTTAGCACTCCTCAGTGTTTTTGGGGTGTCCTCCCTAATTGTGCATTAATATTTCTGGCTGTCAAAAGTCATATCTGTCAGCAGTATCTACTCAATAATTTTTAGCACTCCTCAGTGTTTTTGGGGTGTCCTCCCTAATTGTGCATTAATATTTCTGGCTGTCAAAAGTCATATCTGTCAGCAGTATCTACTCAATAATTTTTAGCACTCCTCAGTGTTTTTGGGGTGTCCTCCCTAATTGTGCATTAATATTTCTGGCTGTCAAAAGTCATATCTGTCAGCAGTATCTACTCAATAATTTTTAGCACTCCTCAGTGTTTTTGGGGTGTCCTCCCTAATTGTGCATTAATATTTCTGGCTGTCAAAAGTCATATCTGTCAGCAGTATCTACTCAATAATTTTTAGCACTCCTCAGTGTTTTTGGGGTGTCCTCCCTAATTGTGCATTAATATTTCTGGCTGTCAAAAGTCATATCTGTCAGCAGTATCTACTCAATAATTTTTAGCACTCCTCAGTGTTTTTGGGGTGTCCTCCCTAATTGTGCATTAATATTTCTGGCTGTCAAAAGTCATATCTGTCAGCAGTATCTACTCAATAATTTTTAGCACTCCTCAGTGTTTTTGGGGTGTCCTCCCTAATTGTGCATTAATATTTCTGGCTGTCAAAAGTCATATCTGTCAGCAGTATCTACTCAATAATTTTTAGCACTCCTCAGTGTTTTTGGGGTGTCCTCCCTAATTGTGCATTAATATTTCTGGCTGTCAAAAGTCATATCTGTCAGCAGTATCTACTCAATAATTTTTAGCACTCCTCAGTGTTTTTGGGGTGTCCTCCCTAATTGTGCATTAATATTTCTGGCTGTCAAAAGTCATATCTGTCAGCAGTATCTACTCAATAATTTTTAGCACTCCTCAGTGTTTTTGGGGTGTCCTCCCTAATTGTGCATTAATATTTCTGGCTGTCAAAAGTCATATCTGTCAGCAGTATCTACTCAATAATTTTTAGCACTCCTCAGTGTTTTTGGGGTGTCCTCCCTAATTGTGCATTAATATTTCTGGCTGTCAAAAGTCATATCTGTCAGCAGTATCTACTCAATAATTTTTAGCACTCCTCAGTGTTTTTGGGGTGTCCTCCCTAATTGTGCATTAATATTTCTGGCTGTCAAAAGTCATATCTGTCAGCAGTATCTACTCAATAATTTTTAGCACTCCTCAGTGTTTTTGGGGTGTCCTCCCTAATTGTGCATTAATATTTCTGGCTGTCAAAAGTCATATCTGTCAGCAGTATCTACTCAATAATTTTTAGCACTCCCCAGTGGTTTGCGCTCAGAATGGATTCAAAGCAGTCCACATATGATCTAAATGAGCAACCAGGTTCTGTCACCAGTCCTGATGTTAGTGTTCCCAGTACGTCATCTGGCCAAGGCGATGTCAAACAACAGAGTGTTTTCAAATTAGTGCAAAAAACAAAAAACAAAAAAAAATTTACTGTATTGAAGCGAAAAAGAAGTGTAACTGAGCAAAAGTTAAGTGACGATAAAAAAAAAATTGCAAGCATGCCATTCTACACACGCAGTGGCAAAGAGAGAATGAGGCCTTCACCTTTGGCTATTAGTGGCAGATCCCAAAAAGTTACCCAGGCTACAATTGGTGCACAACTACTGTTACGCGTCAAAGCTGAGCTGCAAGATACCAGTGAGGCATTACAGGAGAATATTTGCTCTGATTCACAAATGACAACAATCCCTGTGGAGAGTCCATCCAACAGTGGGATGTCTAATCGTGAGCATTCTGCTGATGTGTGCCTTAATAGCCCGAGTGTAGCCGGTGATACCCAAATTGAGGATGCCACTTTGGAATTAGAAGAGGATGAGGGGGAGATTTGTGTAGGCGACGAGGGCGCTAATGAGGATGTTGATGAGGATGAGGTTGTTTGTGTAAGTCCTGCACCAGTGGCAGCAGTTCTGGCACGTGACAAGAAAAAGGCCATTGTCATGCCTGGGCATAAAACAAAAAAATCCACTTCTTATGTGTGGAATTATTTCTACCCAAATCCAGACAACAATTGTATAGCCATTTGTAGTGTATGTGAAGCCACAGTCAGTCGAGGGAGGGACCTTAACCATCTTGGAACCTCGTCTATGTTACGCCATTTAACGAGAGTTCATGGCAAAGTGTTGGGAAAAGCTGAAAGTTCTTCCCAAAAGAATACAAGCACTCCCTCATCAGCTAAGACCCTCCGCTCACCGACATACCGACGGCTACAAAATACACCCACCACACCATCCTCATCAATATCCTCAGTAGCGCTCGGAGTTAGCCCGGCATCCCACTTAAGGCTGGATGACTCCGGCACTATTATTGATTCCTCTGAAGAAAGCGTTAGTCCTGCTGCTGCTGTTGCTGCTGCTGGGGGTGAATCGTCATCCCAGAGGCAGGTGAATAAAATGAGCAGTCCTACATTTCAGCAATTAACTGTGAAACAATCATTTGCGAGGGGAAGCAAATATGACAGCAGTCACCCAGTCGCCAAGCGAATCACAGACGCCATGGCTGCAATGTTAGTGTTAGATCTGCGTCCAATCTCCACAATAAACGCAGCTGGTTTTTCACAGTTAATTGAGGTTTTGTGTCCGCGTTACAGAATTCCATCGCGACACCATTTCTCCCGTAAAGCTATTCCACAACTATACCAAAAAGTGTGTAAAAATGTAGAGATTGCGCTGAAAAATGCCATTCTGCCCACTGTTCACTTAACCACAGATATGTGGACAAGTGGAAGTGGCCAAACCAAAGACTATATGACTGTGACAGCCCACTGGGTTGGTCATTCACCTTCACCAGCAGGAACAGCAGCAGCATGTACACCACTACGTAACATTTGTCACAGGCAGGCCACTCTTTGTATCACCGGCTTCACTAACAGGCATACGGCTGACAATTTGTTACGCAAACTGAGAGATGTGATTGATGCATGGCTTATACCACTCGGACTCTCCCCAGGGTATGTCATTTCAGATAACGCCAACAATATAGTGCGAGCATTACAGCTGGGTGATTTCCAACATATTCCCTGTTTTGCTCACACCATCAACTTGGTGGTGCAGAGCTTCCTACGAAATAACCGTGAGGTGCAGGAGATGCTTTCGGTGGCCCGTAAAATTTCAGGCCATTTCAGGCATTCAGCCACAGCATGTAGGAGATTACAGCAGCTCCAAGAGCAGTTTAACTTGCCCTGCCACCAACTTAAGCAAGAGGTGGTAACTCGGTGGAATTCCACCCTGTACATGCTTCAGAGGATGGAGGAACAGCGCAAAGCCATCCAAGCATATTGCACAAGTCATGACATTGGGAAAGGAGGGGGGATGTATTTCACTCTTGCACAGTGGGGAATCCTTTCAGTGCTGTGCAAGGTGCTGAAACCATTTGAAGTTGTGACATGTGAGGTCAGTGCAGACTCTGCTAGTTTGAGCCAAGTCATTCCTTTAATTAGACTATTGGAAAAGCAGCTTGAGAAAATGAAGGAGGAGCTGAAAGCAAGCAATTCAGCAAAGTATGTTGGCCTTGTCGATCAAGTACTTAATTCGCTTCACAATGATCCTCGAGTTATTAAGATCTTGAACTCGGATCAGTACGTTTTGGCCACTGTGCTTGATCCAAGGTTTAAAACCTACATTGAGTCTTTACTTGTAAATGAGCGAGATGTGAACTTTTGCAAGGAGCTATTGCTCAGCAAGTTGGCCGCTGAACTGGGCCTCGGCTTGACGACGTGTCCTCCTTCACTTTCTCAAGCTGTTGCTCGTAAAAAATTAAATTTCCAAAAAAGAAGCAGGGAAGACACAGGGGGCAGACGAGAACAATTTAACATCTGGGCTGGTTTGAAGGATTTTTCAAAAAAATGTGTCACTTTGCCCATAACTCCATCCAATATGAGTATAAACATGCAAAGGATGGTGGAGGATTACTTTCAAGAGGTAGTTGATATGGAAATGTCAGACAGTCCCTTTCCTTACTGGGAAGAAAAGCAGGCCATTTGGAAACCCATGTACAAACTTGCTTTGCAATACCTAAGCTGCCCACCCTCCAGTGTGTACTCTGAACGAGTGTTCAGCACAGCAGGGAACTTAGTCAGTGATCGCCGTAGAAGGTTACTTCCCAAAAATGTGGAGAAAATGATGTTTATAAAAATGAACTACATCTTCCACGAGGAAGGCCTTCACCATCCAAGACATCCAAGCACTGACTGTTCTCTAATGGCGGATTCAAGCGGCGATGAATTGATAGTCTGTGATGATGACGTACACACTGATGAGGGTGAGGATGAAGCTGAAGATGATGCCGATAACATCTTTTTAAAACTTTCTATGTAAGTGTAGGGTGCAATCTACCCCCAAAGAGGAAAGGGACTTGTGGCATTTCCATATCACATACCATCTTGAAAGGCTGCTGTTAGGGCAATTTATCCTTAAGGGTAGGGTGTCATAGACAGAGTGACCCTAAACTGGCTTTGTCCATTTTTCATAATATTGTACAGTCTATAATGGCTGAATTTTTTAGTATTTTATACAAGTGGAGGGGGGCCTAGAGAGACAGAAACCAAACTGGCTTTCTCCATGTCAATTAATATTGTACAGTCTATAATGGCTGAATTTTTTGGTATTTTATACAAGTGGAGGGGGGCCTAGAGAGACAGAGTGACCCCAAACTGTCTTTCTCCATGTCAATTAATATTGTACAGTCTATAATGGCTGAATTTTTTAGTATTTTATACAAGTGGAGGGGGGCCTAGAGAGACAGAAACCAAACTGGCTTTCTCCATGTCAATTAATATTGTACAGTCTATAATGGCTGAATTTTTTGGTATTTTATACAAGTGGAGGGGGGCCTAGAGAGACAGAGTGACCCCAAACTGTCTTTCTCCATGTCAATTAATATTGTACAGTCTATAATGGCTGAATTTTTTAGTATTTTATACAAGTGGAGGGGGGCCTAGAGAGACAGAAACCAAACTGGCTTTCTCCATGTCAATTAATATTGTACAGTCTATAATGGCTGAATTTTTTGGTATTTTATACAAGTGGAGGGGGGCCTAGAGAGACAGAGTGACCCCAAACTGTCTTTCTCCATGTCAATTAATATTGTACAGTCTATAATGGCTGAATTTTTTGGTATTTTATACAAGTGGAGGGGGGCCTAGAGAGACAGAAACCAAACTGGCTTTCTCCATGTCAATTAATATTGTACAGTCTATAATGGCTGAATATTTTGGTATTTTATACAAGTGGAGGGGGGCCTTGAGAGACAGAAACCAAACTGGCTTTTTCCATTACTTTACATATTTAACTATAAGTGTAGGGTGTAATATACATTCAAAGACGATGGCTGCATTGCCAATATGCATAGATGGAGAGGAAGACAATCTGTTTTGTGTGTAGAATAGGCCTACCAACGAAGAATTAAACTGTTTTTTTGGATGATTTATTACCTCAACAATTAGATTACTTATCTCTAAAACAGTTGGAGCACTAAATTGGGTTAATTTAGGCCCAAAAACATGGATTTTCCCAAAAAATAGCAAAACAAAACCAAACAAAACCAAAACCAAAACCAAAACACGCAATGGCGGTTTTGCAAAACCAAAACCAAAACCAAAACACGACGGTAATCCAGATCCAAAACCGAATCCAAAACCAAAACACGGGGGTCAGTGACCATCTCTAGATTCAGGTGACTTATTATCAACTTAAGGAGGAATCTGCATCTAACAAATCCTGTTTCTATTGATGTATATTCATCCACACCTATCGAGACTTTGTTGCTAGCGTTTCAATTTGAAGGTACCTTTTTTATCTTTAACCGGTTTTAGGAAGTGTTGGCCACACTTTTTTTGATGCGCAATCCATCACACCATGGACCACTATTAACATTTTTATTTTACAGCCATGGCGGCCTTTATGCTGCTTTAGCGCTGGTTGGATTATCTATGTGTTAGTGATAGTCATACTGTTCTTTATACTGTGTAGCAGTTTTTGGCATTTGCTAGTACTCTGTGTCGAATCCGTATATATCTATATTAAATGTTTTATACGTTATCCAGTGCCTCTTCTGATTTTTCAGGAGAACACCAGTAGCATTTATCACATTTTGTACTTATTCAGCAGCGCAACCCTCATTCTGTTTTGTTTGTGCCTTTGACCATACATATATGTGTTTTTAAATTGAGAGCTAACTTACCAGGAGGTACCCCAAAAGCCTCCAAACAGCAATCCAATGCCAGCACTCCTCCTCAGCTGCAAAACGTCTGCTTTGCAGTGCACACTAGATTTCATGCAACAGAGCAAGGTTATTATAATTAGATAAAGGGGAGGATGCACTTTCAGGGGATTCCTTGCCATTCACGGTCATTCCCACTCAGCAGATGGACTTGCAAAGCTATAAGCAGGCACAGGTTGAGATAGGTCTATACTTTTATGAGATAAACCAGTTGTTATGCAGGGTGCACTGTTTAAAAGAATAAAAGTATATAGAAAAATAATTAAGAAATTAATGGGCCTGTGTGCAATATTAACACTAGAGATGCAGAAAACCGAGCCCACCCGAACTCAAGGGATCTGAGTAGGTACGCGTACCGGCACGGTATCTCATTGCGTCCTCGGATCTGAATCAAGGAAAAATGTCATTGTTGCGTTGTCGGATCTTGCAGCTTTTAGATTCCATAAGTACCTCCCTCCCCAGGAGATCCAGTGCCATTACTCACACAGAAACAGGGGTAGTAGTGTTCTTGTCACTCTCCAGTCTCCAGTGCCATTGCTCATACAGAAACAGGAGGGGTAGCAGTGTTCTTGTCACTTGACTGGAAATAATTGGAAATTAATGTTATTGAGGTTAATAATAATGTAGGGATAAAAAAGAGCCAAATTATGTGATTTTAGCAAAAAAAATTGGGATTTTAGAAAAAAATAGGGATCCAAAAACCGCCAGGGCGGTTTTGCCAAAACCAAAACACGAAGTTAATCAAGATCTAAAACCAAAACCAAAACAGGTCAGTGAACATCTCTAATTAACACACACCAACTCATTCATCAACGGAGCCCAGTGCCATCCTGCACCCAGAGTTTTATGCTGCTACTAGAATTATTTTTTCTTCCCCATGAGGAGTTCTGATCCATTATGTGTTCACTGAATCAGCACGTCTTTGTGACCCTGCCCCCCAATCCCCATACTGTACCTGACGGTCGGGCTCAGAAAGATCATTCTCACTCTTCCCTTCCTGACTCCCAGACCAACCTTGATGTGTCACTTGACAGTAGGTTCATTTAGCAGCACTGAGCTGTCAATGCAGAAACCAGGAGGAGAGGAAGCTCCTCAGCTCTCGTCATTAACAGCTTGGTGAATGGATCTACTGTCTTGTGATGTGTCACCTGTCAAGTTCACTCTGGTGGACAGTAACGGAGGAGTGAGAATGAGCCTTCTAAGCCTGGCTGACTGCTGCAGTATGCAATGCAGGGTGTGTGCCACAAAGCCAGTGAAGACATAATGGAGCAGGGTTCCTCATTGGGAGGAAAAATAATAATTCTGGCAACAGTATAAAATTCTGGGTGCAAGGTGGGGGGCACAAGGCCCCCTTGACTCATGGACCATATGCACTCCACACGCTTTACTCATTATAGATAATCCACACCCAAAATCCTTAACCAGCCCCAGTGCTAGACAGCCTGGGCTGATTTCCACTATAACAGGAATAACAGTGGGGTCCCCCTGCCGTAGTGAAAACCAGCCTCAGGCTGGTCAGCACAGGGTTGGTGCAATGATGGTAATGGGATCACAAAAAACAGCACCCCCCCCCCCCCCTCAGGGTTACCAGACACATGACTGAAGTTATTTCCGATCCCTTCGTCAATGGAGCTGGGGCAATTAACAGGTTTGAAGCCTCAAAATTGGCAAGTTTGCCTCCAAAGTTGTCCCAACATAATGGTCAATTCCCTGGCCTGTCCTGCTGTTTTGTGGACTATAATGTAAGAACAGAACAGGGGCCCTAGAGAGTAGACCGGCCAGGGATATTTTCAACAAAATCATTTGCCCTTGATTTCAAAGATAGCAGTTTCACTTTAGAATATTATAATTAGCATCTCACACCAGCAGGCAAAATTTTTTAGGGAAATAAATGTTTGGAAAAGGAGCGTTAACAAAACAGTGATGCAATACGATTTTTCACAGTTAAATAAAGCCACCAAGCCTTTGTCTCCTTTATGTTCTGTGTAGCTGAAAAAAACGCTGCCATGTTTAGTTACAGCGCAGACAAGTGACAAGAATATCTTCATTTAGGCAACATTTAAAATTCAGTTTACCTCCATAGGTTTTGTTTAAGTTGAAAGTGATTTCAAATATCATCAAGCCTTTATTGTTTTAGGCTGCCGGGTTTTTATTAAAAACTGTGAACTGATGAGATTGCACGCAGACACCTGAGGAAAAGGAAAGTTTTGTTCATAAACATTCTGACTGTCAGACTGCAAACAAAGAATAGCAGAATAGTATAACTTCTTCTTCCCTTTTTTCTGTCAGTCTGTGCCATCTTTTAAATGTGCCATCCTAGGCTATATTCAAAGTCCCGATTGTCTAATTAGGTAGGGTAAAAACAAAGTAACCACTAGGTGTAAGGTGTAAATTAGGGAAAGCTTTACTCTAAAGGAACCATTTAGACCAATGCAAAATATAGAAATATTAACTTCAAAGAAAATGCCTTCATACTTCATATTTTGGGATATCAGTGTGCCTAAGGGCAAAGGAGCAAAAACCGTACAAGGGTTGTGAAGTAGTGATAACAGCTGTATAGGAAAACCATAATATTCACATATCTTTTGAAATGGTATTTGTCATTTCATCATATTTTAAAAGTAGATGTGCTGGAGGTTATGACTGGTTCATTGAAGGGATAGTTATGTCTCTCGGATATGTCTGAGAAAAGTTATGGAAGTCAAAACTTTTGGACTATTTACAGACAAGCCATAATTGACACCTAGTCTAGCATATATACTGCCCCTCAGAATGCCATCCCATTTAAACTTGGTTAAAAAACCTGGGTGGGAGAGAGCAGATTGTCAGTTCTTGAAACCTAAATCTAATTGAAGGACTGTCCATATCATTCTGCCTGCCCCATACAGGTTATCATATGTAAGTTTATTCTCTGTAATTTCATCCCATTTGTTTTTATAACTGTATTACATTTATTATTTATATATCATTTGTTATTTGTTTTTTTTACCCAAATGATCTGTACCTTTGTATACTAAATCTAAATTTAAAAAGTCTTTGATACTCTAATGAATCCATTAGCCTTTTATGAAGAGTGTTGCTTGACCATGTTAACCCTTTAAATGCTGATGTGTGAAATGCTAATCAATTTGACTAACAAGCCTAGTGTGTGCCAGCATGTGTATTGCTAACCTGTGTGTAACAAGGAGCATTATGTGCCAGAGTGTGACCCTATATTGGGGCCTTATTGACATTTTTTAATAGGTGGTGGCAGAACCTAGGTGTATGGGTGTGTATGGGTGTGAGAGAACAGTTTGAGGCAATTTGGCAAATCTATAACATGTGATAGGTAAGTGAAAGCTTGAATGCTGGAATCGTTTGTAACCCCATACAATAAACACCCCAATTCAGGGATGCTGGAAGCTTGTGCGCAGCACCAGCCAACTTGAGAAGATGTGAATTAGTGAACTGTGTTTAGCACGGCACACAACAGGGAAATGGACATACTAATTGCTCTGTTACAAACGTTACATGTATGGCTTAGTACTATTTGCCGCATAAAAGTAATAATATAATTTACATTATTCGATATGGCAAAAATATAAATATAAATGGCATTTGACTCATCTGTCAACATCATATACAGCCCAGTGTCTAGTACATGCAGTGCATCGACTCTTTATTTGTTCATAGTGAATAGAGTACAAGTGAGGTACAGCTATACTACCTGTAATAAACATATCCTAATTTTTCTGCTTTCTTAAGAGCTATGTCTTTGTTTTTCCTCATTCACAAACTCACCAAGCATGCACAGAAAGAACCACTTCCTATATAGACACTCCGGTTTAGACGCCCCTTGCGATGTGTGAGCATGCATTTGCGAGCACAGCTTGTGACATCAGACTCTTCTCCACCTACTAAGGTGATTGTCTATTTATATCCACTCAGGTGATTCTCTGGTGCCTGACCAAAAGGTTGTGTTAGCATGTGCATTAATCTTTCATATAAATGGACACTGGCCCGGCTTCTTAGTGACCCTGGTTCTTTGATTGTGACCGTGACCCCGGCCTGTTATACCATTTCTGAACCAATTCTGTCTTTGTCTTCCTGACATTGTCTAAAATTCTTGTTTCATCTTATTGTAAAAATAGCTGCTGCGTAAGGAGAACTTCCCAACTGGAAATTCATGGTGAAAAGCAGGATTCTCATCAGACTTTGCTTCTCAGATCTAGCCAATCGCTGGCAGCACAGCTTGCTCACATCTGTACAATTTGATAAATTTCCTCATATAGTGGACAACAAGGTGGGACATAATCCTCTTAACCCATTGATTTTTGAAATTGGGGATTTCAACATCTTGGAGTCTAAGGCAATTTCCTCAATGGCCTTGATCTCAAGTTTGTCCTTGGATTGGAAAGCATTTATACTGTAAGCAAAAACTACTACATGGATTTATAAGAAAGCAGTAGGGAAGAATTAAAGGACAGATAACAGTCCAGTGTCATTTTAATCGACTCTACAGTATATATATATATATATATATATATATATATATATATATATATATATACTGTAGAATCATTTGTGTGTATATATATATATATATATATATATATATATATATATATATATATATACTGGAGTTCAATGGAACAGCAGCATGCCAACAATGCTTAATCGTATGGCTGGGCCAGCACCACGTTAAGCTGTGGCATTCCATAAGAAGCCTTGCAATAGCGGAAGACATCCTAGAATCCATTCACTGTCTTTCACTTTATATATTCTCCAGCATTAAGAGATGTATTGGTAGAACACAGTTTGTAAATCTTGTCCTCCATGTACTGTGACTATATTGCTTTCTAGACAGCAATAAAACACTACTTGCACTCTTAACACTGTCTCCTGCACCAAGCCCAAAATGAAATTTTAACAAATAATTTATATAAAAAAGACGACGGCAGCTTGCGTATCTTTATCTTCAAAGACTGCTTTTTAATCTCCTGGGCTTCTCTGAAGGCACCATACATCTTCTAAATCTTGTAAGGGACTTAAGTTGGCTCAAAGAATTTTCGGAGTGACTTGTAATGCTGTGACTTTAGCCATGTTCTCCAGTAAAGAGGATTTGAAGCCATATTTCTTTTAATCTAAATCCCAAAAGCAGATTGTTTTGGTAAATAGATTTTTTATTATTATTGACAGGATATATTTAATTTAAGAGTTCACATTGTCATCAAGTGTTTTCATAGGTAAATATATGTTAAGAGTAAAAATATACAATCTTACTTTTGGATACATTTTTCTTACTCTTGTTCTATTTCTGGAATTATCACATGCATATACTGGACAGCCTTTCTCTTATACTAAATTAGACCTTGTTTTGTCCACAATGCAGAATTCTTCCTGTAAAATGTATTGCAGATGTGTGGTCATGAGACTTTGGTGTTACTTAGCTCTCTTCAACGTGTCCTGTCCTTGTGTGGCAACCAGGAATGTTAAAGTGAGGGAAAACGGGCAGCATGACGGCCCAGTGGTTAGCATTGCTGCCTCACAGCCCTGTGGGCATCGGTTCGATTCCACCCTGGGCCCTATTTGTCTGACAAATGCATGTTCTTGCTATGTTTGCATGGGTGCTCTGGTTTTCTCCCACATTCTAATTATATACTGATAGGTTAATTGGCTCCTGACAAAGTAAAGTTTTCCATAATATGTAGGTGTTATATAACTAACTGTATTAAACAAAGCCTAGTAGAGATGGGTGGAAGCATTCTTGAACATTACTGGTGGAATGTATAGTTGGGTTTACATCCGTAGCTCGGCCATCAGACTCCGGGGAAAAGTGTAACATTGTAAAAATGCGATTGATTTGAATCAATATTCAGATATGACTGGAAATCATTCTATCTTCCCAGCAGTACATTGCTGTTTGCGGACTAATTCATTATATACCCTTCCTCATAATGAAATGATTTATATATTTTGGCCAATATGTGTAAATGATTCATACACTGTTTGCGGGCCTTTAAAAGTCATTTTCTGGCTTCTAAATGTAGTAATATTACACTTGTGGATAAATATATTGGCACATTACACTTTTTTAAATAACTCACAATTTTCTGTAAACAGTTGAAATTAACAACAGAATTTGGTTTCCACAATTTGATATTACAGAACCTTTGCTTCTGATTCTGAATTTAATACTTCCTACAGCCATGGATGAGCTTCGTGCTCCCTTCTCCTGGCAGTTTGGTTCATTGTTCTTCTACAAACGGCTCCAGTTCTCCCAGATGTGAAAGATGTCTTCCCCCAACTGCTGTTTTTAGATCTCTCCACAGGTGTTCTATACTGGCCACTTCAGAACAGTCCAGTGCCTTGTCTTGAACCAGTCCTGGGTGCTTTTTGAAGTGTGGTTGGGGTCATTGTCCAGCTGGAAGACTCATGACCTTCAACAGAGACCCAGCTTTCTGAAACATTGCACTCCAAAATGTTCTGGTAATCTCAAGATTTCATAACGCCATGCACACTCAAGACACTCAGTTCCAGATACAGCACAGAAACTCCAAAACATTACTGATCCTCATCCATATTTGACTTTAGAGATCATGTTCTTTTCCTTAAAAGCTTTCTCTAAATATAGGGATTTTGTGTTTTATCAGAAAACTCTAATTTAGTCTTATCTGTTCACAGGACATTCTCCAAGAGGGAATTAGTTTTGGTCAGGTGTGTTTTGGTAAACTCCAGTTTGTCTCTCCTATATGTCTTATTCAACAGTGTAGCCCTCCTGGGTCACCTACCATATAACCCCTTTCATTGCGTTGGCAATGGGTGGTGTGAGATGAGACTATTGTACCTGGTGTCTGAAGGTCAGCTTGAATCTCTTTGAGTGCTGATTGGGCTACTTTCTCCACCAATCGAACAATCCTGCGATGCAGTCTGCAAGTTTTCTCTTTCCAGGGAGGTTGGCTGCAGTGCCATGAGTTTTAAACTTCCTAATAACATTATGTTCAATGGCAATGGAAACATCAAGGTCTCTGAATTTCTAACCTTGAGATTTTCCATACTTGACTTCTGGCTGACCTCCTCAGACAATAATTTTGCCTGGCGCATTTAAGAATTCCTGTGTAGAATAAGCTACAACTTAGGTTTTTGTGTTTTATTTAACTGAAAGTCAAATAAATATATATATATATATATATATATATATATATATATATATATATATATATAGATATATATGTGTGTGTGTGTGTGTGTGTGTGGATACTAACATTTTTATTTCAACAAATTTCTGGAAGAAATGGTGCATCATTAGTAAAAACTGCAAGGGTGCCAATATAATGGTCTTGTGGGTGCACAACCCTGGTGTAAAATTCATACTACGGGGTCTAGAAATCATGACAATCAGCAGCATTGGCAAGTCTCTTCTCATTGGGTGCCTTCTGATCGCGGATTACCTTCTCAGCTGATTGTGCTTAATTAATTTGCTTTGTGGCTATATAATATGTGTCTGTTATCATTTCTTACTTTTAAGCCTTACAACCATTGTTCCAAAAAGCAGAAGTTTCCCATTGAACACAAGGAGACAGCTGTTGGGGTGTTTCTAATTAATTACTATTTGATTGTCAGTTGGCGCATTTAATTTGTGATACAGCAATCACACACTACAAAAATACTTGTTCTTAATATATTTGCTGGTTTACCGTCATCTGAACCTATAACTAAGAACCATTTCCACTGTTGTTGTTGATAGTACATCAGCATTAATTCTGTATTCTACTTTTGGATTTTTTTACGTCCCACATGTATTATTTTGCATTTTGATGACAGCAGGGGTGCAAAGTGTTGCTCCTTCTAGAGGGAGGAATTGAGTGCATCACCCATTCCTTGCTGAATGTGGATTATTCACCTTCTTGAAATTTGTATTTAGTCCACATTGAGAAGCAAGACTTTGCTTTGTGTGGGGAGATATTTAAATGAGATTCTAGGGGTGGAAAAGGTACATTTCTGGTTAATGGACATTATTTTTACATATCCTCGGAGATTGTCGAAGGTCAGGATTTGGCCTATACTGTCAATGGGATGCCATTTGTACCTTTTTGGTGAACTTTACATTGGAAGGTCAATGGTGAATAAATGCAATGTATTGGTTCATTTATAGTTATAACGAAAATATTCAAAGGTATGATGACATACAATAGGTAACAAAGACATTCCCTCTCACTATTAAAAAAAGGCTCAAAGGGACACTATTGTAAGAGAAAAAAGGAATCACGGAAAAAAGAACAGACGCCAAAGTGACTGTTCAACTGCTTCTACTATATGCATTCTCATGTAATCCCAAAATCCTGAAAAAAGTTCTCCTGAGTGTTGTTGTGAAGTGAAGGTGGAGCGAGGTCTTAACACGGAATGTCTGTATGCACATATGATCTACATTGTAATTAAATGTGCTGCGGGGGTTCATCAATGACCCCCGCAGCTTACAATTATGTTTATGATGAGTGGTATTAATGAAGAGTAAGTTGCTTATCAAGTGGCTGATAGAAGTGTTGAAGCTCAGCAATGATTCACTTAAATCACATTGAATTAATGAACCATCTGGGAGTGGTACAATGCACAGATTGTTCAATAGAAACACATCTTGGAACATATATTTCCATTAGAAAAATAGATTTTATTTAATTATTTGCTCTTGTTGAATTACTGCCATTTAATTTCTTCATTTTTATACATACTGATTAAAAGAAGGAATATTAGGAAGTCAGCTGATCAGTTGGGAGCCAGTAGTGGTCCCCATCATTTCTGTGACAAGACCACCATCCTTAGGGCAAGTTGGATACATATGAGGAGAGATTTGCAGCTGCTCACCAAGAAAGGTGTAAAATATATTATTACTACAATGCTATTATTATATTGACCCTAGTACATAGTTAGCAGAGAGTTAAGGTATTAATAGAGGTGAGAAAATCGACTTGATCATAAATTTAAGCAACTTCAAATCATTGCCCAAGGTATGACAAACCCACCTCTTTACTAACTTTAATACATTGTACATTATCTTTTCTACTTTGCCACTTGTCTTTTAAGTCTTAGCTCTGGGTAGCTTTCTATTATTAGTATGTGACCTTCAGGGCCAGTACATTTCTATCTATATGTCTGCAAGTCTTTGGAAAATATGTTGGATTGTATACATTGCAACATTCAGAAATTTGAACAGTTCACACAGGTGGTAAGACTAAAAGACAGACTGCGTGACCACCTCAGGCATGCTCGGGAGACAGGAGGTGGTCTCCCGGCTTTGTTGGACCAATCACTGCATTGTCCTGCATAGATGATCAGTTGGGCAGGATTGACACTGGAGCTAGCCCACCCTTCACCACATTACTATCCCCCAAAGGGGAATTTCAGATGACAATGCAGGCATAAAAAATACCAATGGTTTTGTTTACAGAAATATAAACGCATCCAACAACAATAGCTGTTATTAAAGCAAAAATAGAGTATTTGAATTTACAATTTGAATGCAAACAAGACTCCTAAATCCTTAGCGGCCGAGCCAGCCTATTGTAGAATCTGGCTATGACATACTATTTTAAAAGAAGATCACTTTGAGAATTCAAATGGATACCTGGGTTACATTCCACGCAAGTCACAGATATGCTGGTTGCTTAATTTATATATTACAATCATTTTTATTTTATTTTTTTATAAAAGATGACCCCAGATATACACACTGACTTTAATTTAAAATAAAAATAAGCCTGCGATGAAATCTAATAATATGATGCAAAAATGTGGATGCTATTGAGTCAAAAATAGATGTATACCCTTGTTTTTATTTCCTTCCACCAGTTAGCTGAAGATGCAGATACAGTTAGAGAAGAGGAGAACCTGGCGGGGGTGACCCGTTATGTGGAAGAGCGTCAGATGGAAGAGGAACGGGGGGAGTGGGCAGCCTGCCCCCGTAGTAGATTTGTACAATAAAATGTACCACACTAATAAAGTCCTAGAAAGCACCACCCATGACACCAGCACAACCCTATCCCATATCCATCACATTTTCCAATATATTGACACTACCCTGACCCATATCCATCACACTTTCAAAAACAATGATACTACCCTGACCTGTCTCACTGACCTTGATGCACAATACATCACCACCAACCCTCCTGCCCCAATGCCAGATGATTCCCCTCCTGCCCATGTGACAAATGTTTCCTCTCCTTCCCCTATACAAATTTCCTCACTTCTGCCCCTCTGCAAAATTATCCACCTAAGCCCCTATGCCCAAAGTTTTCCTTTTGTCATCTTCCACAACTTTACCCTTCTTATCCTCACTAAGTAAACCCTCAGTATCCTCTTCAAGATTATCCTCGCTATGCTCCCCAAGTTTCCCCCATAGCCCCACTGACCTCTGCTGCCCCACTCCAACACCACTGCCATCTCCAGCTTCACTGCGCTCTGATGCCCCATTGCTATTTTCAGCCCCACTGCCATCTTTAACTCTACTGCCCTCTGTTGTCCCACTGCCCTCTGCTGCCCCACTTCCCTCTGCTGCACCTCCACCCTCTGCTGCCCCACTGCCCTCTGCTGCACCTCCACCCTCTGCTGCCCAACTGCCCTCTGCTGCACCTCCACCCTCTGCTGCCTAAATGCCCTCTGCTGCACCTCCACCCTCTGCTGCCCCACTGCCCTCTGCTGCACCTCCACACTCTGCTGCCCCACTGCCCTCTGCTGCACCTCCACCCTCTGCTGCCCAACTGCCCTCTGCTGCACCTCCACCCTCTGCTGCCTAAATGCCCTCTGCTGCACCTCCACCCTCTGCTGCCCCACTGCCCTCTGCTGCACCTCCACACTCTGCTGCCCCACTGCCCTCTGCTGCACCTCCACCCTCTGCTGCCCCACTGCCCTCTGATGCACTCTGTTGTCCCACTGCCCACTGCCCCCTGCTGCACCTCCACCCTCTGCTGCCCCACTGCCTTCTGCTGTACCTCTGCTTTTTCCCAAGGTTGCCAACCACATCATGTGTAACTAGAAGTCAGGTCAATCCCATAACCACTTCTAATGTCGGCCCAGGGAGCAAGCAGGCCTGGAAAAAATGATCCCCAATATTTTTTGTTTGAATTGCATATGTGGTTTGACTTTTGACTTTTTGTTGTTTGCAGTAATACACAATTTTGAAAAAAAAAAATGGTTTCCTTGTGTTTTTGTCCATTTTCTTTAAGCATTACATTTGAAGCACCGGCCAAAAGGTACTTACATGTAAAGCATGATGAAATCCCATATTCTTTATGACCAGAATAGTCTTGGAAATCCTATAAAGAGTAAGAAAAAAAGAATAAAAATATTATTAATGAGTAACTAAACATATAATTAGGGATATCGTTTAACATAATGAGTGCTATTGTGATGGTACAATGTTTGACAATTGATTCTACAAGTACACCATAATGCACAAGATGTGAATATATTTCAAATGAGGTCGACCTACAGTTTATGAGTACAGTCAGGGCCGCCTTCAGAAAAAATCGGGCCCAGTACGGGCCCCCCGTGCCACCCGGGCTCCCCCCCATGAGCGCCCCCCCCCCCAAGAGCAACACATACTTACCTGGGGGCCCGCCGCTGGTCTCCGCTATTCTGTCTTCAGCCTGGCTGTCACCGTGACAGCCAGGCACCAGGATCCGATCGCAGGGGTGGAGGAATCATTCCCCCTGCGATCATGTGATCTGTCACAGGCAGAGCACATGATCGCAGGGGGAATGAATCCTCCACCCCTGCGATCGGATCCTGGTGCCTGGCTGTCACGGTGACAGCCAGCCTGAAGACAGAATAACGGAGACCAGCGGCGGGCCCCAGGTAAGTCTGTGCTGAGCTGTTGTACCGGGCCCCCTGGTGAGCCCGGGCCTGGTACAACAGTACCCCCTGTACACCCCTGATGGCGGCCCTGAGTACAGTGTATACCAAGATATTGATGATAAGAAAGAGTTACCTGTAAATAATGATGTGATAGAAAATAGTACCAAATATTCCCAGGAGACCAGGGCAAACTCCCGCATCCTGCCCATTTTGTTGGTGAAGTGGATGGAGGTGGGGCTAATCGCGTTATCATGACCACGCCCCCTGCTTTAATAGACCAAAATTGGTATAGCAGGGAACAGGGCCTAATGAAAGGATTGCCGTGGCCACGCCCCCCAAAAATACGGTCCACTTTGAATCTCTCGGTGGGATGCACTCCAAAGCTGGCAAGTAAACATTATACAGTATAGATAGAATAGCTTTATTAATGCTCATCCCCAAGTTTCTGTAAAATAGCGCAAAAATATATAAAAGTATGTGTGACATGAAATGTAAGACCTATCAGAATTTAAATAAATGATAAAAAAGAAGTACTTACTACATAAGCATACAAGAACAGACAAAACATTTGAAAGCTTTTAAAGCACATAACCACAATGCATATGTATGCAAGCATGTATGAACTATACAACACACACATAACATTTAAAAACAGACAAGCACTGGTCATGTCCAGACTCTTTTGTTTAAAATGTAAAAAATGCCTAAAAAAAAAATGAAATGCAGAAACATTTGCACAAAATATGCACTTGTCAAATGTAAAATAATGCACCTACCTCTTTGGTATATAACAGTCCTATAATCCACAGCAAACACTAATAAAAACAATCCTTTTAATAAAATGGCACCATAGCCATCTCCCTCTGGTAGCCTGGTTGTATAGTGAGATGAGTGTGTGCAGGTATGTAAGTATGTAGGTGAATAGTTCATTCTCCTCTTAGATGGTGAGATTGTGAATGCTGTGTTAGGTCATCACTATCATCTGTCAGTTAGACATGACCCAGAGAAAGTGCAAACCTTACTCATACTTGCCAACTTCTTCTTCTGGGAGCTGCCGGGGGAAGAGGGGCGTGCTCCGAAAATCGTATCATATTGGTCCAGCCCCCCGTGATGTAATGATGCAACGTCATTTTACAGGGGGAGGGGCAGGGCCAAATGCCGTGATTCCCGGAGAATCGCAGCATTTTGGGCCTAATTCTGCCCACTTTACTAGGAAGTGGGAGTGGGCAGATGCGGGAGACTGCCATACACTCTGGGGAGTCTGGGAGACCCACCCGGACATTCCAGGGGAGTTTGCAAGTATGACCTTACTCTTGAAAAACAGCGTATGTCTTAGTGCGGCGGAGTTGAAATCAAACATATCTTCAGGGAACGCCTTTACTGTACATTGCCTTTGTGCATCCAACCCTTCCCCACCCTGTTCCTTCCCTGAAATCGCAAGCTGTCGTAAGTATCCTTCACGCTTGAAGGTGAATCAGACATTGCTGCATTCTGTGGCACATAGTTCGATCCTGGGCATGCGCAGAGCAATTGTGCGCATTATATGCCGAGAAACGTCAGTTATGCTCCTTTATGAGTGAGGCCCTAAAAGAGCATAAAATACAGTGATATTGGGAGAATAGTTGAAGACAGATATTATATACATAGCAGATTGGATGCAAAACTAAAAGCAGCGCATAAAACAAAAAAATCACTTACATCACAGAAATATGAAACCGTACTAAGAGAAAACTAGATAACCAAATGGTGGTTCAAGGAAAGATTATCTGAATGACAAAGAACTACATATGGGGAGGTTAAGGAGTGGGGTCTCATGTTGTGTGTGAAAAAGACAGGATCAAAGCTGTGGAGCTGAGCAAAGCACAATTCCAAGATTTATATCAATTGCGGATCTATTAAACAGAATGGGACAAAAAAAAATCCTTCTTCATAAATTGCAAGTAAATGCATATTTTGAATATGTTCCCAGAACAATAGCTCCTGTCTTCTCTTACAATCTCCTAGGTCTGCTCATCCGTCATATCCATTTAGATATACAACCCCTGGCGTGAATTCCAAACGTTTGGATGAGTCAGCATCAGAACCGTAAAAGAGAAGGAATAGGATAATATCAGTGCAAATAGTAAGTGGGAGACTCTAGAGCAGACATGGTTTTTTCAAGTGTGGATTAGTCCCGAGCAAATACTGATCACTGGCGCTTTGCTGCTCATTATTGACACAGCTTTTTGATCATTACACATCTCCTGCCGCCTTGTACTGTCACAGGATGTTACCTTTTGGGCTAATTCCTTTGTGCAAACAGATCTGCAGAGTGGAATTTCGTGTCCCTGTCTCTTGCCGAGTGCTTAACGTTTAACCCTGGAGCACCAGGAAAATAATCTAGTCCAGCCAAAGGCAGGCTGTGGCTCTCCAGCTGCTGTGGAACTATAAGTCACAGCATGCTGTCAACCATCTGTAGACTACCCCTTTCTGGGTCATGTTTGCCATTGTTTGGTCAGCCACCCGCTCTCTAGCGGTTGTGAAATTACAAATGCTTAAGGCAAGTTAAATGTGAAGGAATAGAGGTATGTTGCCGGTTAACATGGCCCGGTAACATTAGTGTTACTATTATTATAATTACCTATTTATGAAGCCCAAACGTATGCAGAAGTACTGTACAATCAGAACTTTATTCCATTATGCCAATCCCTGCTTCAGTGAGGCTACAAATTGGGCAGCACGGTGGCTCAGTGGTTAGCACTTCTGCCTCACAGCACTGGGGTCATGAGTTCAATTCCCAACCATGACCTTATCTGTGAGGAGTTTGTATGTTCTCCCCATGTTTGCGTGGGTTTCCTCCGGGTGCTCTGGTTTCCTCCCACACTCCAAAAACCTACTGGTAGTTTAATTGGCTGCTAACAAATTGACCCGTGTGTGTGTGTGTGTGTGTGTGTGTGTGTGTGTGTGTGTATGTTAGGGAATTTAAACTGTAAACCCCAATGGGGCAGGGACTGATGTGAGTGAGTTCTCTGTACAACGCTGCGGAATCAGTAGCACTATATAAATAAATGGTGATGATGATGAATCTCCCTCCCAATGACTCAGAAATACACACACACAGGTTCATATACACACATTGTGAAGCCAATTTTCACAGTAGTAATTCATCTACCATATCAGTAAGTCTTTGGAGTGTGGGAAGAAACTGAAGAAGCTCATATGGAAAAAGGGGAACTTACAAACTCCACACAAATTGCATCCTGGTCCATGTGCACGCACCTTAGCAGGCATCCTAATATAAATGAATATTAAAATAATATTCTACCAACAGCCTGACTTTTCTTATCTTAATTCCATCCCTTTAATAATGAATGACTTTATAGCCGCAGAATGCCTAAATCTTGTAAAAATCCACTCTATGCACAGTATACACTGTATTCCCTGCTGTAAATTATTAAACATTCTTTGTAAAATCCTGCGTCATATGGCTGCACTATATAAATTAGGGGTGTGCACCGGCCATTTTTCGTGTTTTGGGTTTTGGGTTCTGATTAGCTTGAGGTTTTGGGTTCTGATTGGTTTTGCCAAAACACCCCACTAAAGGTTTTGGTTCTGATTTTGGGTTTTGGGTTCTGATTATTTTTAAAAAAAAGCATAAAAAGTGCTAAAAAACAATATTTTTGTTTTTTTTTCACTCCTACACTATTATTAACCTCAATAACATTCATTTCCACTAATTTCCAGTCTATTATGAACACCTCACACCTCACAATATTGTTTTTAGTCCAAAAGGTTGCACCGAGGTAGCTGGATGTCTAAGCTAAGCGACACAAGTGGGCGGCACAAACACCCACCCTGATGTTGTTGAAATAGGACATTCGCACTTTAACAAACCAATCAGGAACAGTGAACGTAGTTTAATCTCTGGTACTAATATTTCTGGACAGCAGGAACAGTGAACGTAGTTTAATCTCTGGTACTAATATTTCTGGACTGCAGGAACAGTGAACGTAGTTTAATCTCTGGTACTAATATTTCTGGACTGCAGGAACAGTGAACGTAGTTTAATCTCTGGTACTAATATTTCTGGACTGCAGGAACAGTGAACGTAGTTTAATCTCTGGTACTAATATTTATGGACTGCAGGAACAGTGAACGTAGTAAAATATTGCAGTACTAATATTTCTTGACTGCAGGAACAGTGACCGTAGTAAAATATTGAAGTACTAATATTTCTTGACTGCAGGAACAGTGAACGTATTTAGATATTGCAGTACTAATATTTCTGGACTGCAGGAACAGTGAACGTAGTACAATATTGCAGTAATAATATTTCTTGACTGCAGGAACAGTGAACGTATTTAGATATTGCAGTAGTACCGGTCGGATCCGCACTGTTCGGGTGGGCTCACATTAGCGCAATCCGAGCCCACTCATCTATAATATAAATACAGATTAACAGTAATAATGCTTCCTGCAATCAGTCGCACAACATGCTAGTACAAGAACTAGGCTGTGGTTTTGGTGCTGTGCCTAGGAACCATTTTATTTGGTCCAAAAACATTGGGCCTGATTCATGAAGGCATCCAAAACAAACATACGGGGGAATTTTTACCATTATTAAGTTAGAAATTTCCGCTCGTTTTTCCTGGCACCTCTATGGGGCGTGAGGAAAAATGAGCAGATATTTCTGTAAAAATATCCGCCGCGATGTGTCTCCGGGATGGTCGCGATACACTTTGAGGTTAAATTCCCCCCATAGTGTGCGCTTGTTTAAAATCACACGTAATTCTTCCATACGCACATCCATATTGAGCTGCAGCGGATCTACAGAAACTCCTCTTGTGGAATACAGGTGTAGGTACGCTCTGCATATAAGGCACTTGCTGTATTCAGACAGACACAATACACTGCAGGATAGGTACAACTCATATGTGGAATATAAAGTCCCAGCAGAATGCACAGGAAAATAAAGTATTCAATTATTGTCACCTGTCAATAATATGGTCATTAATGAAAAACATTAATAAAAATATTTATTTATTCTTCCATTTATTTTCTCTCCATGAAATACATTTCTCATGATATTATTAATGTCTATTGTATATAAAATGCATTTTTACAGCTGCTCTTGATTGCAAACACATGTTCTAGCATGTATACGTGACCGCCATCACTATCACTCTGCACATACACGTGATCTGTAGCTGGTGAAAAACATGTATCTTAGAGAAGCCCAAAGCTAGGGTGCTGCTGCGTGTCCTACAGCTTACGTTACAATTTGATTATGGTTGGAAATACATCTTGTATAAACTACTTATCCTACGTAGACACACATAGCATACTGAACACATGCATATATATATATATAGTAATTTCACATCAGAACACACAAAAGATTCATTTGTTCATAAATTAAAATAACTGTTAACAGTATAATAAATCAAGCAACATTTTTTATTTTATTTTCAGAAATGATTTTACATCAAGTAACTAAAGAATTCTTGCATACAGTGCAATGCATGTAGTTGTTCTGTGATAGCTATTGAGATGCATACTTGTAATTTTTAATTCAAAGACTATGCAGTATTAGTTATCACTATAATCAGGCCCTGTCCTGTAGCAGGTGTAAAAGATCCCTTGAAAAGCGTACTTCCGATAAACACAGGATTTGAAATGGCCGCATCTGTGTTAACAGTCCCTTTCTCTGCACGACCTACGCTAGTCCACTCCTTTCCTTCTCCATTCCACCTTTCAAATCGCAATTGGTCCTGCGTGCCGATATGAATTACCTGTAATTGTGCTCATTAACATAATGTCCATGTCTGGGCGGAGTTACGCAAGATACGATACTCAAACGGACAGACGTCCAGTCCAAACATGACTTAGGTCCTCGGTATGGAACGGCCTTTCGCGAAACGTTGAATCAAAAACGTAACACAAAGACTACATAGCTGGACTTCGCACCGCTGTGAAACGGCCGGTGTAACCACAAAACCATATTTGCGTCAAATTTTGATGCAACTTTGTTTTTCTCTTGTATACAGCTATTCTAATACATCAAGTTATGGAATAAGTGGAGTACCATAACAGTGACCACTCAGAAAGTGGTAGATCCAATGGAAATGTCTTGTCTTAGGCTTTGTATCAGGAGTATAGGTATTCAGGAATACAATAAAGGGTCTGCTATTTAAATTTGTAGAAATACTCATCATTTACAATCAGAAAATGGCCACTGATATCCACTGTGGATCAGCATATTCCGTTTCAGCAGCATTGTTCTAATCTGCTAGAACATGCTGTGCCATCTGAATATGTGGAGATTTTTTGCAGATTGGTGAATGTGTCAAATCGCTCATTCATGAAATTGCGCGGTGTCTTAAACTGCTGAAAACACAGCTGAGTAAGAAGTTACTTCATATCTATTTATTCGTATTGGATTTTGCAGCCCCAAACATCAACATGTGCTACATGGAATTGGAATATAGTGAATATTGAAAACAATAATAAACTTTACTTATATAGCATTTTCCTCCCACAGGGAGAGGGTTCCAATAGAGCAAGGAATTACAAGAGCCTGAAAACCAAAGGGCAGGATGGAAATATTATATGAACATTGAATAATAGGAGACAGACACAGAGTGCTTGACAGATGGATATGCATTAATTAAATGCCTGGGTAAACAAATGAGACAAGCCTGTTTTAGAATGTTGCTAGTGAGGGCGAGCATTAGATTCTACAGGGCAAATGATTCAAGCAGCTGAAATAGCTTGATACGGATTCAAACACAGGAAGATTTTACCTATGACTTTTAACCACATCACAGTTATTCCCAACTGATACACCCTCCTAATATTATTATTATTATTATTATTATTATTATTATTATTATTATTATTATCTGTGTGTACGTTCACTTTCTCTATTAAGTCCTCTTCAATTTCTATTTATTTTATCTTATTTATATTTTCACTTATCTCCCATATATATTTATTTACTAAATCCCATAACATTCCCAGTGCATTCCTGGAACACATCCAATAAACCTGTATCCCTATGCACTTACATCCACTCATACAATCCCTATGCTCCTTTGCCGTAGTCCACCCTTCAGATTTACCTATTTCCCCATGCAACGTAATCACATGCAAATTGTCTCACTTATTGCATGGTTTGCAGTTATTGCACATAGTATACATGGAAGCTTCTCTGACATGTTACATGTGCATGCCAATATAGAACACTGTAATGCAACGGCATTATACTAATATGCTATACAACCCCTCTCTACACCTCTGTTGTGCACACAGCCAACACATATCAACAATACATGTTCCCATGGCCAATCACTCTGTCCACACACCATAGAGCCATAGCCCTGAAATTATGTCATAGACTGCACCATTAATATGTGACAGTCCACCTACACACAAAATCGCATGCTAATTCACCCAACTAACAGGACACCGGCACCAACAGACCAATGTCAACCTTAAACAAAGCACTTTCTGTATTATTAAAGCCCACTGAAAAAGCCATGTGTGGGAAAAATGCATTAGATCTAATTGCAGCACTATGCAGTTTGTTCATCTTTTTATTATCTCCCTACTTCTGCACCTTTTTATTTTATTTTATTTCTACTATTGCATTATTGCTTTTATATTTTGTGAATTGTGTCTTTATTGTTCCATACCCATTGTGCTCATTTAATTTATTTTCACCACCTTTCCTTTATTCACATACCTACCATTACTTACATATTCTCAACCATCATTCACCGCCATTCAGTTACCCTATCACCTATTCTCCCACACTATTCATATCACTTATTCTCTCATGATACATCATTTGTCTCTTTCACAAGTTTATATTTATTATGGTTCCATCTCTTTCTACTCTTTCCTTACATATGCACCCAACAATATTTCATTTATTATTTTATATTTACATAATCACTTCTTCTTTTCATGGGGGTCTATGCATTAAGCTAATTTTACACTTAAAAGATGCGGAAACAGACAAGCCGGTTTTAGTTTGTTGATTGCTAGTGAGGACGAGTATTAGATTGTACAGGGCAAATGATTCCGAGCAGCTGAAATAGCTTGGATACGGATTCAAACACAGGAAGATTTTACCTACTTCTTATTTTCATGGAGGTCTATGCATTAAGCTAATTTTACACTTAAAAGCTGCGGAAACAACAGTTAAATGCCTAACGAAACTCCTCCGTTTAGGCTAGTTTCGTGCAGCATCGCAGTCCCCATAGATTGATATGGGGGCTGCGATGCTCTGCGATGCATGAAGCTTTGATAAGCTTTGCATTGCGCAGACAGGTAACACCATCTCAGGATGGCGTTGACTGTCTTTACCTATGGGATTCTGCTGAAGGCTTTCTAGCTTTGCAGAATCTGATACAGTCTTAGTGCTGTAAACATGCGCACAGCACTTCCTCCTATCACCTTCAGCACTAGGAAAAATACTTCACAGAACAAGGGTTTTGCGCAACTTTTGAATAGAAGGGGGAGGCTTGCTGGATTCGGGCGGAACATCAATATGTAGCGAAGCGTTCTGCTTCAATACATATTGATATATTCCGCATCCCCACTGTCACCAATGATGCATAGACCGCATGGTGTCTTATCATCTTCATCATCATGATCATCATCATCATTATCGGCTATTTATATAGTGTCACTAATTCTGTAGCGCTGTACAGTGAACTCACTCACATCAGTCCCTGCCACATTGGAGCTTACAGTCTATACACACACACAGACTGAAAGAGACTAAGGTCAATTTTAATAGCAGCCAATTTATCTACTAGTATATTTTTGGAGTGTGGGAGGAAACCGCATCACATGGAGGAAACCCCCACAAAGATGGGGAGAACATACAAACTCCACATAGATAAGGCCATGGCCGGAAATCAAACTCATGACCCCAGTGCTGTGTGATAGAAGTGCTAACCACTGAGCCACAGTGCTTATCCCCAATTTTATTCCACACCATTATTACCATATCATATTTATCCAAGCATCTTATAATCCATTCATTATAGCTTTTAACTACTATCTCCCTCACATTTATTAGGATGCTCTTAATGTCTATTGAACATAAAATACATTTAAACAGTTGCTCCTGATTGCAATGTTACAGCATGCATACGAAACTGCTATACTCAGGACTTAGACTAGCCCTGTAGCTGGAGCAAGAGACACGGTAGAAAAACAAGTAACTTGGCCAGAGCTTCATTCAGATGTGGCTGTGTGCGCTTGAGTTTGGCAAGCCCTTACTATAAATTGACTACGACTATCACTTCTGAGCCCTGTTTGTCCCTTGCGTACAAAGATGGTGCGGTCATGTCTGCGTTTACTGGTGTATGGCCCGGTTCTGGGCATGTGCAAAGTGATTTTCCGTACGATATGCCTTAGAATCGGCAGATTCGTGCCATGATGAAGCAGGAACACTGTCTTATTTTAATTTTATTTTCATTGGAATTATTTTACAGTTCTCACACTTTTTTCATCATCAAACTATCAGTTTATCCATCACTGGCACCAACACTTATACCTGACATCTTCCAACCATGTGAATCCCAATCGCCCCACACAGTGCTTCATAGTAACAACAGGCTAAGTGGAGCTGAAGAAAGATCTTAAACCTGAAGTATCCCCAAGGTTTAGCTAAGGGTCTGAAGACCACTTGTTTAATTCAATTGGAAATGTTCATAATAAATATAGCTTCCTTTAAACTGATCTTTGTTCCTCATTTTAATGAAAAGGCTTGGAAGCAGTTACCTTATGTGAAAGTAATATTTAATAACTATGTAAATAGCGATATGCTCTACCACAGTTTAGAAATCTTCTTTGTGGGTAGAGATTGGCTGAATTGGTCTTAAATATCCCCTTTGGACCACACGACCAAGTACGCTTGGTTGGTTACTTAGGATATCCCTTATCTTTAAGATATTTCTGAAGACTGATTAGTAATTTAAAAAAACAGTACATAGAGTGTGAAGTCTCAAGATCAGATAGCGAAGAGTCAGACAAGCTGTAAATAAAGTGTTTGGTAAAAGAACAGCACTTACAACAAGCATATGTTTAGTTGTGCTGGTGCCTTGTACGTGTACTGGAAATTGTGTTCCTCAAGAATAAATTGCAAATATGATAATGTGGACTGATTCAATTGATCTGCAACACTTGGGTTCAGATATTGTTAAAACTTAACTTCCTAGGTTGCTACTAGCTGCTACAGTACCTGATCTTTACTGCTGAGGAACACCCATCGGACCGGTAATTGCACCATGGTGCCCACTTGAGTAAGAGAAATGAGAAGGTTGTTGTTTTCTGCATCAAACACTCATCTGTCTTAATCACCAACACACCCATAATCCATTAAGACTACTTATTCTCTCATACTAGCCATCCTTTTCCACATGATTTCTATCTCAGACAGATTTTGACATATTTACATTATTTCCTTTTACATGCTACTTACAGGCATGCTATATACATGAGCAATTGGCAGAATTAACATACTTGAGATTGACACAATTAACATAACACAAACATGCCCGCTCTCCCGGAATGTCCAGGAGACTCCCAAATTCCAGGTAGGGCTCCCGGAATCCCGGGAGATCTGGCAATTATCCTGCATCTGACGACATGGAGGGGTGTATGGGCGAAAAGTGGGTGGTATGTCGCAATTCGAATAATTTGGCCCCGCCCCCAGAGACCTAATGCCTGCTTTGGGTCATTTTACCACTGTAAAAAGACCCTAAACAGGCATACATTACGGGGGGGGGGGGCAAAATGACGCAAATCGCGAAGCCTCGCCCCCTTCCGCCCTCCCTTCACACCGCTCTTCAGAGATCCCCCAGAGGGAGCCTGTCAAAAGTAGGTAAGTATGAAATAACATCTGTGTTTGACATAAGAGGATCTGCAGCTTCAGCATTTGGTCAGGTGTTGCAAATCTTTGAAAGAAAAAAAGTGAACATGGCGCTGGGCAGCAATAATTGCTATAAACAAAGGTCCTCTAATACAGTTATGACAAAGGTCGCAGCTGTATTAAAGGACTTTGCTAAGTCCCTGATGCTAGAAAAACCAGAAAAAAACTAATGCAGCTCTGACAATTATAAACTCAACAACCCAATTGAAATAATATTGATGATGACACATATGACGGAAGGACATATAACACCAGAGTGCTTAAAAGACATACATTTATTATATCGTAAATACAATGGTAATAACACATAAAGCCCCCAAATGGGGAATATAATTAAGACAAGTCAAATAATAGATAGCATATCATTAAAATACAATAAAATGGTGATCACAATCCAAAATAGGAAAATTATGACATGATATTAAGTATTTAAATTGCTATCGATATTAAATAACCACAATGAAAAGATATTTAATAAAATAATAGCCGAGATGTATATTCCTGAGAAAAATATTAATCCACCGTCGGCCCAGAGAATTTTTTTTTGTTAAAACTGATAACAATATCTATTGATAAAATTATTAGTGCAATTAATAAGATATGAAATATAAAAGTCACAGTCTTAGTGCCTATCCCGTTTATTGTAGGGATTAGTTACCTCCAAAACCTTGTGTTTCCAAGTTCCCGAGCAAAAGTAAATATTTTTCCAATTTTTAAGACGCTGCAATCCTGTGCGGACCTCAACTCACCTGTGTATAATTGTCTTCCAGCTCCCCGGCGTTGTTGGTAATAGAGGCTGCTGTCTTGCTAGAGGAGCCTTTTCTCTCACACTCCAAAACCTTGTGTTTCCAAGTTGCAAAACTTTGAAAATATAATTTTGATGGACAGTTTTATACAACAAACGTAAAGTCAAAAACTGTTTTGTAAATATACATATTTTACCTCATGGAAATGCATTTGGTAGACTATACTTTATCTACAAGGGAGAACGCAACTTTTTACCAAATGTCATTATGCTGGCAAGCTGACAGGCTACAATGAGTAATAGTGACTCTTTCCAAGTGCCGGACTACCATTGGTGTGGTAGGTACCGGCCCATGGAGATAATGGGGCCCGCTGCATGGCAGAAGCAGAGAGCCGGGGGCCCACAGCTCTCTAGTTCCACCTCTGCTCTGACATGACACTGTTCTATCACCTGCTGTCATCTGTTAACTGTGATAACAGACCTATCAATGACCTATCACAGTGTTGGCTAACCTGTAACACTCCAGGTGTTGTAAAACTACAAGTCCCAGCATATCCTTCCAGCAAAAAGCTGCTATATATTGGCAAAGCAAGCTGGGACTTGTAGTTTCACAACACCTGGAGTGTCACAGGTTAGACAACACTGACCTTTCAAGACCTAACTATTAAACTAATAAAATTTAAGTCATTTTGACAGTGCATTGAAATGGGTAATAAGACAAAGTTGGATTGAACCACCTAAAAAAAGTCTGTATTATGTTTACAATATTTATATATTTATTAAAACTGTGAAATGTATGAAAGTTAATTCTCTCCATTTAGAAGTGCCGTGTAGAAGATGAAAGCTAGCGCTTGATCTGTTTTCGATGAGTAACACCACAATTTGCTTTTATATACGGTATGTCCCAAATTATTTTTTTTGTATGGCTAATGGGACCTGTGCTAACAGTTACTATATTAAGTAAGTACTAGCAACATCAGCGTCCAATATAATGAGCTGACCGTAAAACTCACATAATACCAGTTTATAGAATATTTTCACTGCAATCATGCAGAGAATACTGAACCCTTACAATAAATAAGGACACATATATTGGCAGTACTGATTTCACAACTTTTACTACCGCACCATATAGTTTAGGCAGAAGCCATTAATAATCTGTAGAAAGCAGACACAGATTGGGTTCAGCAGGAATAACACTGATCAGCAATAAAGGAAAGCTAGTTGCAGCTGGCAGGGGAATCCATCAGTCTCCTGTGTTTCCCTGTGTTAAACGTCTCCTATGTTCTTGTGGTTCTTAAGCCTGCACTATCGCCCTGGATCTGACTGATACTGTATGGTCATATAATGCCATCAAGAGTTAATGGCAGCACTGTATCTGTTTTGCTCAGATCACATATATCTCGAACTTGTTCTACTGTGCCCTCTCTTTCCTTTGATTAGAGGTTCCCATGCTTGAAAGGCAGGTACACAGAGGGCTAATGACTCCCACAGGGAGTTTCGCGACGATGAATCAAAGTCTAATCAACCCAGGAAGGGAGAGGTACTACAGAACATGGAGCATAAATTGCACCGCAGTTTGTAATGGCCAGATAGAGAATTTTACCTTACTTTTCCTTTTATATACCACCCTTAACACCTTCCTTATCCTTCATGTGCAAGTTTTATACCACTGAATTATGTACCCAGTCTCCTCTATGATCTGTGCACTTTTCATCACTCCCATAGTCCCAATTCTCCCTAAGGTCTGGATCTGGTCACTCTGTCCAACTAATACACATGATTCAAATTTAAACTCAATATATGTTGGTGCACATATTTATTTTGTTGCCTGAGGTGGCAATTTATGCCAACTAACATAAATATTTATAGATGCTATTGAAGACAAATCCTATCACGTTGAACGATGACTCAAGCAAAAATTGAAGTTTGCTAGTTTTCAACCCTGAAGTATGGGATTGTCCCCAACAGCACCGAAAAAGTGTTTGACCACACCCATGAGGAGCTCAGTTAAAGCTGGGTACACACTACACAGTTTTCATCCAATAATCGGCTAAATCAGCCGACATACGACCGCTCGTTCAAAAGTCGGGTCAGTGTGTGCAGTGACATGATGGTCGAAAGTCTGCTCAAATGGCGATTGTTGCCTCATTTGGTTGGTCGTACCGTTTAATATTTTTGTTCCAATCTCGTTTCCGTTGTGTAGTGTGTATAAACTTCCGACCGATCCACAACAGTAAGTACGAAATTACAGTCCTTGCTCACGACAACATGGCTGTAAAAAGTCGCTAAAGGGACGTCCGCTCTTCCCTTTATCGTCCTAAACAAGGCTAGTGTGTATGCAGTCAATGGACCGAGCGATCGGAACATCGATCGCATGTAAAATCGATCGGCATAAAAAGTTGGTTGACATTTCTGTAGTGTGTACCCAGCTTTAGGAGCTGTATTGTGTCCTGCTAGTGGCAGGAGACAAGAGAGAGAAGTTGCAGGACCAATGAAATGATCAAATTGGAGACAGACATGCAGCCTGTTCCCTGGTTTCCACCAGACAAGGTAGGAATGGCACTCAAGGTGAGCATGACCGAGTAGAGATCACAGCTTTCAAAAAGACTATTCATTACAAAGCAGAAGCAGAAGTAGCATGGTGGTATAATGGAGAGCATCGCTGACTCACAGTGCTGTGATCATGAGTTCAATTCAATTTGACCAGGGCCCTATCTGGGAGGGCAGTATATGTTCTCCCCTTGTTTATGTAGGTGTCTACATAAACAAGTTTATGCTCCAGTTTACACCCAAACTCCGAAGACATTCATGGTAGCTTAATTGGCTGCTGGCTAATATGGACACTGGTATTTGTGTGTTAGGGAACTTACAGGTCTACTTATGAAGGTCCCCTTGATATCAACTTTACCCAGGATTTTTGTATTGCTGCTTATCACAGAGATAAACATTTCTTATTTTGCAGCTAATGACAACATTTTTCTCACTGTTCTCTTCCTTCCCAAAGAGCTCAAAGCATTTCAGCACCTCGGACACTGGCATGTGTCATGAAGTATCTTAAACGTCCTGGTAGCGAAAAGTTGCTGAGCAGGTCTAAAGTCCGCTCGTTACTGGAATACGAACTGCTGGAGAATTATTTGTTGCTTCCTGTCCTGGGACGTTACTGCAGACAATAATAATGGGTGGGATGTTTGCTCTCTTGCTGTGTGCACTCATTGTTGAAACAGGTTACATAGACAGAGAAAGGCATTCATACTTGCCAGCCTGGTGAATACAGGGCATGCTTTGTGCAGGGGCATTTGATTCTTTCATCAAAATGTGGGTGTTGTAGTTGCTTATGGTATAGTCTAGTATTTACCATTTAGCATGGTGTTTGCATGGTACCGCTGGATATGCATATTGGCCACATGCCTGGTATAGAGGTGCGTCTGGCAAATCTGGTGGCAATGTCAATGTTTCCAAGTTTTTGAAACGATGACCTTCTATCCTCTCCTTTTATCAAATTGTCGAGATGGTAAACTATTTTCGCGAAATGGTCAGACTCATGTAATGGCCACAAGGTTTTTTCACCTTGCTTTTGGGTGATTTGTGGACTGCGGCTTTCCAGTCCTCATGCTGGGATCACTGCTTTCATTTTTATCTTTGCACTGTGCACAAAATAAATACCAAATCGGCCTAGAAATCCATTATCTCCACACCTGCAGCATTTTATTTTTAGGTTATTTTCACCTCCATTTGGAACATGACGCAAGAACAGTTGAGCAAGTACTTTGTTTCGATCTTCCTGTAACGGGTTGTCAGGAGCCTACTCACTTTCCTCCACCCCCACCTCACATCATGACAACGTCCCTGTCACATAGAACCCCGTCCACACTTACACAATCACACAGAGTAGGTCATTGCCACCCACAAGATCAGCACACTCATCTCCTGAAACCATTTGTGTTGCCGTGAACACTCTAATGGTCTAAATGGCTATAGGTTATTCTGCCACAAACTGGGGACATCTAGATGAGCAGAAGAAGAAGATTTATAATGAAAAGGTGCTTTGACCCTAGTCAAATACACATTAAAAACATCTGAGGGTTTTTAAGAGAATGTAGATTCAGCTGAATTCTTAGGATTCAAAGACACAAGTCTAGGGGCCTGATTCATTAAGGATCTTAAATTAAGAAGTTTCTTATTTAGGTCTCCTGGACAAAACCATGTTACAACTCAAGAGGTGCAAATTAGTTTTCTGTTTTGCACATAAGTTAATTATTGACTGTTTTAGATTGTAAGCTCCCAAGAGCCAGGCCCTGTTCACCTTTTGTATTGGTTTGTTTTAGTATGTAACACCTCTGCGCCAGTGGCGGAACTACCATTGGTCTGGCCAGGGGTAGGCTGGGCTGGGTGGCAGTGGGGCATCTCCCCCCCGGGCCGGTCCCATAGTGGGTTATCTTGGGTTGGGTCACTGGGCCACCTGATTTTTTTTTCCGTTTAAAATAGACTGCTGAATCGAATCTTGCCCCCCGTGCCAAAATTTGCCAGCCCTTCCCTGGGCCTTCCAGTGCACCAGGGCCCGTGGAGATAAAGGCAGAAGGTTGAGGCCCCGCGGTTCACTCCTCCTCGCCTCCCTGCCCCGGGGCCCACAGTTCGCTAGTTCCGCCTCTTCTCTGCGCCTTTTACAAACTGTACAGCACTGAGTAAACTGTTTGCAGCTTATAAAATACTGGATGATAATATCATATAGGCTCCTTTGTTTAATTTAAATAGACAAGTTAGGACTTGGATTTGACTCTTTGAATCTTTTATGTAAGGATTGTGACATGGAGCATCTCCAGTTTACATGCTGCTAGATGTGCAGGTCTCTATGTCCCTCTGATGTTGATTTATACTTCTCATGTTAAAGTAAATTTTCCTGCATCATTATCACTAATTCCTTATAAGAGCAGTTTCTCGAATGCCCAATTCTCTGCCAGAGACAGTCTAGCCTTGACCGTTATCTAGCTGACAGACCTCATTACTCCCAGGCCCTCTAGGAACATTTGTCCAAACTCCGCTAAAATCTCACAACGGAGACTTGCAAAAACCATTTAACAGCACTTATATAACAAGAGGCTTAAGGAAACTGCATCTGCATCAATAACAGAGTAATACATTTGCTACTTGTGAAACCAACTCTTTGCATTCATTTGTTTATGTGAATTATGGTGAATTATTGCACATAATGACTAAGGGGAGGGAATCATTCCTTGCCAATTCTAGTGATTTAAATAGATTTTAAACCAACAGCTGTAAAATGAGTCTTACTATCATTGTAGCAATGATTACAACTTCAATGTGAATTACATGTCAAATAATTGAATTGTATTACTTCAAATGACTTGTTGTTGAAAGTGATTTGAAATAAATTCTGAAATTTTCTGTGATGAAAGTGATGATGATGATAATGATTTTTTTTTTCATCTATTTAGATAGTACCAACCTATTATGTAACACTGTAATTTCAAAGAATGTTGATTCACATCAGTCCCTGATCTAATTTACCTACCAGAGACACAGTATGCACACACACATGCACACACACAAACACACACACACACACACACACACACACACACACACACACACACACACACAGACAGACAGACACACACATGCACACACAGTCACACACACACACACATGCACAGACACACACACACACATACATACATACATACATACATACATACATACATACATACATACATAAATACACAGACATGCATACACACACATACATACACACACACACACTCACACACACATAAACACATACATGCATACACACATACACATGCATACACACACATGCATACATACATACATACATACACACACACACACACACACACACAAACACACACACACACACAGGCATGCATACACACACATGCATACATACATACACACACACACACACACACACACACACACACACACACACACAGTTTTTAAATTGGGTCAATGGATTTCAAGAGGAGGTTTTTTAATGGATCATTTTAACAGTCTTTCATCTCATTTCTCTTTCCAGGGCTCAGAAAAAAATACTAGACTTCTGTTTGGCCACGTGAATTCTAGTAAATAAGTCAGCACTCATTAGGAGGGAGACTTTTAAGCTACTACAACTATGTATTGTGCAAATTCAGGTTTTAAGGGTAGGCTGGAATTTCTGTGTCACAGAAACATATATGATGAACAGCTCAGAAGTGCTGCATTTCACACATCAGGCAGGAGAAAATGCAAATGACTTGCAAAATATTGTATCATAATTTGAGTATAGGAACAGGGTCAGGCTAGGTCTACGGAATGTTTCCTTGGCCAGCATTTGCAGGACTGAAACCAGTCATGGTCAAACAGTGATGCTGCCCAGGAGGGGTCCTAGCTTAGCAGCCCAGGATTGCTGCTCTTCCTGGGGAAGGGGCCAGTTATCATCATCCATTCCATAGCTTCCTTCCCTCCCTCTCTTCATATATAACAGCACTCTACAGAGGCGGTCAGTCTGTTGGGGTGATTTATTAATATAATGTGAGGACTATGGGGTATTAATGTTATGTGCAGACTGATGTGGAGGGATAAATGTTGTCTGGAGGCTAGTGTGGGAAACTTGTTATGTGTGGTCTTTTGTGAGTATTAATTTAATATGGGGCTATTAATGTAATTTAGGATTGGTGGGGGCTATTAATGTATTCAGGGGCTTTTAATGCTATGTGGAGTTTCTTTATTAAATATGTATACTGGTAATTTGATCTTGGGGCTGGTGGGGGAAACTCTATTTTAACCATAAATTATATTAATTTAACGTTGAGGCTGGATGGGGAGAAGGCCTGGTTATTAAACATGAGTGTTATCTATATAATGATGGGCTGGCTGGGGTAGGGCAGTGGGGGGCCTAGAGTGTGCACTCCTTGCTCTCCAGGGCCCAAAAATTCCAGGATCCAGACAAGCAGTAATTGACACCAACAGCATCAGGTAACCAGAGCTGCACAGAATAGGTTGGAGAGAGCAGCATTGTCTGACAACTTTCCCAATTCTAGTGGAACAGGCCTAGTTTTTTGCTACTATCCCAAGTTTTCAGGACTTTTTCCCAACTGCAGGGATAGCCTGGAGGTATGTCCCACTTTATGCTGCTCTACTTATGAAGGGAGAGATGTGTGAAGCTAAAGGTGGTTATTGATGATCTAACCCACATATAATTGTCTACTGAAAGCATTTTAATTACATTAGTAGTAAGGATCACTTTAAACAAACGCACTTGATTTTGTATAACACACATGAAGTTTGCCTATGGAAAGGACAGCGTCTTATGGGGTGCAGTGTTTAGCCCGTTTCAATAGGGGAGCTGGGTGGATCAGGTTGTTGAAAACCAAATGTGGGCTGGGAACCTCATGTTAGGTCCACATGTAAAAAATAAATTTTGTTTTGCGGTAATAGATATTACATTTATGTTTAACAGAGGGAGGTAGGGGGTTGGAGAGTGGTCTAGTGCTGGTCAAACCGCCCCCGTAGCTTAGTCATTCATCCTCACTGACATTTATTCTAATTGATGAAGCAAAATATGGTGAACATTCCATACATCCATTTATGCTTCCTGTCTGGGTTCAATAACACAGGCTCGTGGTGGAGGTGGATCCCTTAATGCAGGAAGCTCTTGAGTGCCACAAGATATGTGAACGTTTTAAACAATCAGATGTGTCTCCTCATTAGAGATGGGCGGGTCCGGTTCTCCGAGAACCGAACCCACCCGAACTTTGGGTATCCGAGTACCGAGCTGAGCAGCTCGGTACTCTCCCGCCCATTCCGAATCCAAATCGAGGCCGAACGTCATTGTGACGTCGTCGGATCTCGGGACTCGGTTCTCGCGATACTTCAACTTTATAAATACACGCCTCCACAGCAATCCATCGCCATTTGACAGAGGGAGAGAGCAGGGTGTAGTCATAGGCTAATTAGAGCAGGGACAGAGAATACCATATTGTTCTTGCAATTGCTCTAACCAAAATCGCTAGTGCAGAGAGGAGGATAGAGGTTTATTATTTTTTCTTCATATTTGGCACTCCCCAGCGCTTTTGGGGTGTCCCCCATAATTGTGCATTAATATTTCTGGCTGTCAAAAGTCATATCTGTCAGCAGTATCTACTCAATAATTTGTAGCACACCTCAGTGTTTTTGGGGTGTCCCCCATAATTGTGCATTAATATTTCTGGCTGTCAAAAGTCATATCTGTCAGCAGTATCTACTCAATAATTTTTAGCACTCCTCAGTGTTTTTGGGGTGTCCTCCCTAATTGTGCATTAATATTTCTGGCTGTCAAAAGTCATATCTGTCAGCAGTATCTACTCAATAATTTGTAGCACACCTCAGTGTTTTTGGGGTGTCCCCCATAATTGTGCATTAATATTTCTGGCTGTCAAAAGTCATATCTGTCAGCAGTATCTACTCAATAATTTTTAGCACTCCTCAGTGTTTTTGGGGTGTCCTCCCTAATTGTGCATTAATATTTCTGGCTGTCAAAAGTCATATCTGTCAGCAGTATCTACTCAATAATTTGTAGCACTCCTCAGTGTTTTTGGGGTGTCCTCCCTAATTGTGCATTAATATTTCTGGCTGTCAAAAGTCATATCTGTCAGCAGTATCTACTCAATAATTTGTAGCACACCTCAGTGTTTTTGGGGTGTCCCCCATAATTGTGCATTAATATTTCTGGCTGTCAAAAGTCATATCTGTCAGCAGTATCTACTCAATAATTTTTAGCACTCCTCAGTGTTTTTGGGGTGTCCTCCCTAATTGTGCATTAATATTTCTGGCTGTCAAAAGTCATATCTGTCAGCAGTATCTACTCAATAATTTGTAGCACACCTCAGTGTTTTTGGGGTGTCCCCCATAATTGTGCATTAATATTTCTGGCTGTCAAAAGTCATATCTGTCAGCAGTATCTACTAAATAATTTTTAGCACTCCCCAGTGGTTTGCACTCAGAATGGATTCAAAGCAGTCCACATATGATCTGAATGAGCAACCAGGTTCTGTCACCAGTCCTGATGTTAGTGTTCCCAGTACATCATCTGTCCAAGGCGATGTCAAACAACAGAGTGTTTTCAAATTAGTGCAAAAAACAAAAACCCAAAAAAAATTTACTGTATTGAAGCGAAAAAGAAGTGTAACTGAGCAAAAGTTAAGTGACGATAAAAAAAAAATTGCAAGCATGCCATTCTACACACGCAGTGGCAAAAAGAGAATGAGGCCTTCACCTTTGGCTATTAGTGGCAGATCCCAAAAAGTTACCCAGCCTACAATTGGTGCACAACTACTGTTACGCGTCAAAGCCGAGCTGCAAGATAACAGTGAGGCATTACAGGAGAATATTTGCTCTGATTCACAAATGACAACAATCCCTGTGGAGAGTCCATCCAACAGTGGGATGTCTAATCGTGAGCATTCTGCTGATGTGTGCCTTAATAGCCCGAGTGTAGCCGGTGATACCCAAATTGAGGATGCCACTTTGGAATTAGAAGAGGATGAGGGGGAGATTTGTGTAGGCGACGAGGGCGCTAATGATGATGTTGATGATTATGATGCAGACAGATACCAAATTGCCTTTCTCAATTTCTATTTATATTCTAGATTATATAACGGCTGAATAGTTTTCTATTTTATTCCTAGTGGAGAGAGGATCTGATGCAGACAGATACCAAACTGCCGTTGTCCATTTCAATTTATATTGTACAGTATATAACGGCTGAATTTATTAGTATTTTATACAAGTGGAGGGGGGCTTAGAGAGACAGAAACCAAACTGGCTTTCTCCATGTCAATTAATATTGTACAGTCTATAACGGCTGGATTTTTTGGTATTTTATACAAGTGGAGGGGGGCCTAGAGAGACAGAAACCAAACTGGCTTTCTCCATGTCAATTAATATTGTACAGTCTATAATGGCTGAATTTTTTGTTTTTTTAAAAAAGTGGAGGGGGCCTATAGAGACAGAAAGCAAACTGTCTTTTTCCATTTCTTTACATATTTAACTATAAGTGTAGGGTGTAATATAGATTCAAAGACGATGGCTGCATTGCCAATATGCATAGATGGAGAGGAAGACAATCTGTTTTGTGTGTAGAATAAATGAAGGCCTACCAACAAAGAATTAAACAGTTTTTTTGGATGATTTATTACCTCAACAATTAGATTACTTATCTCTAAAACAGTTGGAGCACTAAATTGGGTTATTTTAGGCACAAAAACATGTATTTTCCAACAAAATAGCAAAACAAAACCAAACAAAACCAAAACCAAAACCAAAACACGCAATGGCGGTTTTGCAAAACCAAAACCAAAACCAAAACACGACGGTAATCCAGATCCAAAACCGAATCCAAAACCAAAACACGGGGGTCAGTGACCATCTCTACTCCTCATGGAAGCAGTTTATCCATCTGGGAATATTTCTCCATGCTACAAGATTAGGAAAGTCCTGCGGTGGCTCCAGATGTTTAACAGTGAATTCAGTGTGGCCACGACCTCCTGGTCAGCAGATCTCAATCCATTTGTGGAACGAGATTGAACAAACTATTCATAACAGAGATCCCCCAACAGCTAACCTGTGAGACACATTGAAGTTGACATGCTGGAAATGGAATTTAAAACAGCTTTATTTTTGTACAGTATGTTAAATAGTGTTCAGGAGAAACATTCCAGGCACTTATATAACTGTGTTTTTGCCTGCACAGATTAAAGTAATTAACACATATCTGCCGTGCTTTTGTTGTGATACAAGCACAACTACTTTTTTTATTTTCTTAACTTAGCTCGTACTTCAGGGTATGTGTGATTGCGCTAAATGCAGAACAGAAGTCAATACATTTGTGGATCCCTGTCAGATTCAATAGATTTAAGGTATGCAGCAAAAGTCTGTACTTCATCGCGGAATTCTGCTGACTGCTTGCAGATCACACAGAAAATTGTTAACTGTAACATTCAGTTTAATTAAAATGTACTTGACGTTACTCTTATTTATTTTTCCACATCTTAACACCAATTAAAAACTGCAAGTAGAACATATTTTTTCAGAGAAAAGTCTTGCTGCTGTCTGCAGCTATTTATCTCGCCCATGCTTCCAACATAGCAAGGTTCTCCAATAATGCTGAAGGGACAGGATTGCAGCCTTAGCCACTTGGAACACAATGCAGAATGATTAAGAGAATGACAATAGTCAGACATGCTGATGCACACATACCGAAACACAAGAAGTCTTAAGACACACATAATGGCCCTGTATAATGCAGAGATCATACAAGAGTTCATCTTACGGAGGACAATGGAAAATATGTACATGGCTGTAGTTTTCTTTATCCTCTTACTTTGACCATCAGGAGATTTCAACCCCACTTTCGATTTAAATTCTCCTCCACAAATAATATAAGCCAGCCTTTAGCACTGTGGACTTTTTAGAAAGTAAGAACCTCTGTGATTACAGTATGTGAAGAGAACTCTCCCGTATTACTCTCCAGCATTGGAGCAGTCAGATGTATATCACTGTATGAATGAAATCAGTGATCTCCAAGTGGAGGATGTAGCTCAGGCAGGGCCGTCTTTCCCATTGGGCACGATGGGCAGGTGCCCGGGGGCCCAGGGGGAAAGGGGGCCCTGGCAGGTCTGCTGTAAAAGAAAATCCTGTAAAGAAAAAAAAAAAAGAAACCTACCTTTTGCAGTCACCTGACCGTTCAGGTCAGGTGACGATCCGGCTCACTCCCTGGTCCTCTCTTCCGTGATGCGCTCGCAGTGAATGTCGGGCGTGATGACGTCATCACGCCCGACATTCACTGCAAGCACAGCATGGAGGAGCACAGCGCCGAACTACAGAAGAGGATTCAACGCATCGCGATTGAAAGGTAAGTTAAGATATATATATATATTAGATATAATCCTTTTTATTTTCTTTTTTTTTTACTTATATATTTATATATAGGGGCCCCGTGCATTGCTGTGCCCGGGGGCCCATACTGTTGTTAAGGTGGCCCTGAGGCTCAGGCATGTCACACTCAACACCCAAATTGGGACAAACAATCAAACTTTAAGAAAAAGAAAAAGTCTCATATGCAATTTGTCACCCCCTTTTATCACACTGTGCCCCCTTCATCATCACACTGCACCTTTCATGCTGCTTTTGCTCCCCTACACTTGTTTCCCCTGTTTCACACTGTGCCCTCCATGCTGCATTTGCCTTCCTTCACCTGTATCCCGTCTCACACTGTGACCTCCATCATGTTGCTTTTGCTCCTCTTCACCTCTCTCCCCTATTTCACACTACGAACGTCATGTTGCTTTTGCTCCCCTTCACCTGTCTCCCGTTTCATACTGTGCCCTCCATGCTGCTTTTGAGCACGTTCACTTACATTTCTATTGCGTTTTTTCTTGTCTGTCGTGGCTCCTCTCTGTGCGCTCATGCGTTCCTCACTGAAAATGACGGGCGTGATTTTGTCAGGGTGAAGAGGAGGATAGGAGGAGGTTGCCGCATCAAGTAAGTATTTTTTTTATTTTTTTTATTTTTGTTCATTTTTAGAGTGCAGCTGCATGCGGCCCGTGGGCCGCGAGTTTGACAGCCCTGATGTAGATGTATCTTTACCCCACTTTTTCTATGACGTTTAGCCTCACTTAAAATTTACGTTTAATCACACACATTGTGCTACACTGCCAGGTTTTCCCTACAAGGACAAGAAACCCAGCACTCTATGAACAGCATCATAGGAAATGTAAAAATGGCTTCTTTTTTATCTTACAGCTTTAATACATGGCCAAGGCCGCCACCAGGGTTGTACGACCAGTACAGCTGTGAGGAGCCCGGACAGACTAGGGGGCCCGGACAGACCTGTCCGTCTGTTCGGGCTCCCTGGACTGTCCGGGCCCCTCAATCTGACAGACCGTGCTGCCCCTTCTTATCCACGATGCTGCAGCTCCCAGGGTCTGGTAGGCTGGGAGTGCAGTGCGGTGACGTCATCACTGCTCGATGCGCTCCCAGTCTGTCAGTGACCGGGAGCTGCAGCATCGCGGAGGAGAAGGTAAGTTAATTGTGTATTCATTTGATTGGGGGGAGGGGCAGAAAGAAGAGGGGACATTTATTGTGATTGCAAGGAGGAGAGAAGGGCACATTAACTGTGATTGGGGGAGGAGAGGGGCACATTAACTGTGATTGGGGGAGGAGAGGGGCACATTAACTGTGATTGTGGGAGGGGCACATTTACTGTGATTGTGGGGGGGAGAGGGGAACATTCACCTTGGGGGAGGGGGGATACATTTACTGTGATTGGGGAGGAGAGAGGAACATTTACTTTGGGGGGAGGGGAGAGGGGAATATTTTCTGTGATTGTGGGGAGGGGAGATGAGGACATTCCCTTTGGGGGAGGGGAGAGCGGTACATTTGCTGTGATTGTGGGGAGGGGAAAGGGGGACATTTGCTGTGATGAGGGAGTGGGGGGAGGCATGAACTGTGATGAGGGAGTGGGGGGAATGTACTGTGATGAGGGATAGGGGGCGCATGTATGGTGAAGAGGGAGAGGGGCACATGTATGGGGAGGGGGAGCCCTGCCAGATTAATGAGTACTGGGCCTCACAGTTTCTGATGGCAGACCTGCACATGGCGGTGACAACAGAATAGACAAAAAGGGGCATATTCAATCAGGATTCGCGACTGCGCGTGTAAAATGTCATTACGTACCACAACATTGTGGACCCATACTTCCACACGTAATCGCGGGTGTCAATCCTAATTGAATATGCCCCTGAGGGTCTGATTCATCTTCGAACGCAATATGAACCTAACTTGCATATGAAAAACACAAACCCAATTTGTATGCACGTACGACTATATTTAAATACAAGCGTTATCAATCCTGTTTTGGCTACTCACAGCTAGTCTTTACGATAGCCTTACCATGTAGGCTGCCCCATTTCTCCCTATTATCTGCACTGAGGCACCTTTCTAGTCACACTACTGACATGGGGATTATATACTACTGTCAGGGCTGGTGTATGACGACCCAATCAGGTGCAGCATTCAGGAAACATCCCACCATATCTGTGCCAACAAAATTCTCTCCATCCATACAGTCACCATGGCTGGACAGAAACCAGTATAAACAATGGTGGCATTACCAGTGGGCACCCAGTTTGACACTCATCAGATATGCTTTAAATAGATTTGTAATCTTGTTTGACAACTCATCATCCTCAGTCATCAAATCCTTCCTTACAAAGCGGGCTTATTTAATGTTTGGTCTGATAAAGATAATTACACAGCTTTTATACTGTACAACTAATGGTCCGTCTCTACTTCTACACAATATCGCAAGAGGAAAACAATTATTTACAGTGTGAACAAGAAAACTAATGTTTACAGTGGGGAATAGTTCCATGTTCCATGCAATTAACATGGGGGAAAATCCATCTACTACGACAAATTTGATAGTTGTTAGTATATAAACTGCACAATTTTAAATGAGACATAATTAAAATTGTGTAGTAGCATGGTGCAGTTGTCAAATTAATACAATTTATTTTGCATTGCTGCATTTATTTTTATGTTACAATAACTAAAGTATGCATCATGTAGAAATATCAAGGAAGGGAATAGGAACGCTGGATTGGTCACGTCACAACCTATTTGTGTTATAGTGTAGCAATGCCATTTTTAACTAGCATGGGGAACACACTATTGTCCATCAATTGTCACTTATTGTATTGTTTTCCCTTAAACAAGATTTGTCACTAAGCGGGATTTATTTTTTAATTATCTTGATACTTATAGAAACTTAATGCAGAAAATGTGTTCTGCCTGTAGAAGGATCAGGTCAGGAGAGTGACTAACATTCTAATCAGCCTGACTAGCTGTTCTCCTGGTCAGTTCCAGCCTTCTCTACACACTAGGGACATGATTTATTAAGGCACGTATACAGAGCGCAATGTGCGATTGTTTAAATACGCACTTAAATTGGCTCTGCGTACTCCCATGATAAAAAAAACTGTAGAAAAAATGTTTTTCTTTTCCATGAAATACATCATCATCATCATCACCATTTATTTATATAGCGCCACTATTCTGCAGCACTGTACAGAGAACTCACTCACATCAGTAACTGCCCCATTAGGGCTTACAATCGAAATTCCCTAACACACACACAGACAAATACACATACTAGGGTCAATTTCTTAGCAGCCAATTAATCTACCAGTATGTTTTTTGTGGGAGTGTGGGAGGAAACCAGAGCACGTGGAGGAAAACCCTGCAAATACGGGGAGAACATACAAACTCCACACAGATAAGGCATGGTCAGGAATTGAACTCATGACCCCAGTGCCGTAAGGCAGAAGTGCTAACCACTGAGCCACCGTGCTAAGTAGTTAGTTCTTAATGTCTACTGAACATAAAAAAATGTTTACAGTTGCTCCTGATTGCAAACACATGTTATAGCATGCATATGAGACTGTCATGACTATTACACAGGACTCAAACTAGCGCTTTAGCTGGAGCAGGAGATACAGCAGAAAACCAAGTAACTTTGCGATGCCCAAAGCTTGATTCGGACGTGTCTGCATGCGCTTGAGGTTGGCATGCCCTTATTGTAAATTGACTACTGTCGAGCGCCCTTTCCCCACCCCATTCCCTCCCTGAAAACATAGGTTGTAGTAAGTGTCCTTTGCGTTTAAAGATGGAGCAGACAGGGCTGCGTTTACTGGAGTATGGTCCGGCCATGGGACTCGTAGAGTGATTTTGCAACAATATGCTCAAAATCGACAGATACGTGCCTTGATGAATTGATGGCAAGTTGTCCTAAGAGATCTGCCGTGGAGCAGGAGAGCTAATAGTGGAGAAGCAATGTGCTAACTAGTGAACAAACAGAATTCTGGGAAAACTATTTATCTGTCCCCTGATGGACCAAGGGGAAAGGAAAAAATATTTGTTTTAATTTTTTATCAATATCTAGTTTATTAAAAAAATAAAAATAAAACCCTTCTCCCTTGGTGACAAGAGCTATAAATGAAGGAGAAAAGGTTGATGAAGACTACCAGTCATCATCATGTTCATCATCAACATTTATTTATATAGCGCCAGCAAGTTCCGTAGCGCTTTACAATTGGGAACAAACATTAATAAGACAATACTGGGTAATACATACAGACAGAGAGGTAAGAGAACCCTGCTCGCAAGCTTACAATCTATGGGACAATGGGAGTTTGAAACACAAGGGCATGTGCTACATCATATTGCACACTGGACCAGCTAGAATGCAAAGGTAAAAGTATTGTGTAGGCTGTGTGTGTGGCAATGTTGGTCAGAGGGTTGTTGTCTTCTGTTAGCTGTGTAGAGGGTGGTAATAGAGTAATCTAGGGAGATTAAGATGGTGGTTAAGGAATATCATAAGCTTGTCTGAAGAGGTGGGTTTTCAGAGAACGCTTGAAGGTTTGAAGACTAGAGGAAAGTCTTACTCAGTCGTACATTTTTGTGGTGGTGGACAACTAACCATAACTAATTGCAGTCACTGCTTGGGAACAGACCACTTTTAGATCAGCACAGTGCAATATGAGCATTCGACTTGTAGCCTCACATTCGGAGCAGCTGTGGGACCAGTATATGACAATTTTCCATTTTTGGTAGAACTTAATTTGCTAAAATGAATGGCTAATTTAAATAAATCAACAATATAATTGTATTAAATCAATTGTTTAAATAAGCTAATTGTGGAACCCCAGCTTCCTTCTGCCATTGGCAGTTCTAACCCTGGCGTCATATATGTGTACAACTTGTCATTTGCTGCCTTCCTAAATCCATTACCATCAGTCATAACCTTTTATGGTCATTCCCAGAATCTGTCCTACTAGTGTGTAGGGTGTGTAACTGAACTAAGGAGTGAAATTGAGTGTATGTGTACTTGATTACCATAGTCATTCATTAATTAAACTAAAAATCTTTACAAGTAGAACACATATGCTATAAGTAGGCACTTAGTAGCTTTAATTAGGCTATGTACACACCGTCGTTTGTAATTCATTTTTTGACCCATGTGAAAATGTAATTAACATTCACAGGACATGCATATGTAAACCCTTTCTAACCGCATGTTAGTGTGTTTACTGTCAGGGGAGGGCTGGCAAATTTTAGCCCGGGGGGCAAGACTCAACTCAGAAGTCTATGTGTCTGTCCGTGTGTGTTAGGGAATTTCAACTGTAAGCCCCAATGGGGCAGGGACTGAGGTGAATGAGTTCTCTGTACAGCGCTGCGGAATCAGTGGCGCTATATAAATAAATGGTAATAATAATAATATTAGAAACATTTTAAAAGCAAAAAAATGAAGATGGCACAGTGACCCAGAAAAAGGTAGCCCACTATGGGACCAGCCCGGGGTGCAGAAGCCCCCCAGCCCAGTCTGCCCGTATACAGTGGTCTCACATTGAGATTATTTGTAAGATTTCAAGCGTTACCGTATCATGTACTTACACAAGTACATAACAATAGAGCTCACTTGGTTCCAAGATTGTTTTTTTCCCAATATCCATTTACATGTACGTAACTTCAATTAACAGCACATGTAAACTGTGTAGAATAAAAGCCGATAAATGACAGATTACTATGTCCTACATCCCACTATTTTTCTTTGCACAAGGTAATTAAATAAGCCGATTTTTGTTCATAAAACTGGAGCCATGCGCTCTCAAAAAACCTCCATGAAGAAGAATAGGGAATTAAAAAACTTAAAACTAACAAAACGTAATTTACAACATAGCAAAACATAAATTTGAATACTGCACTGTATACTTCCTGTGGGAAATCCTACAATTCTAACAACAATAAGAGACAACAGACTATAAAAAAAAAGCTCTTCGTTTATACCTAACAGATTACGTTATCTATGAGCTGCACTGTGAAAATAGAATAATTTTTCAGTGTTTTATCTGGAATTACTTGGTACCGTAGAAGCTCTACAGTCAGATACAGCTTTTCCTTTAAGATTCTGTCAAATCGTCTAGCAGATCAACGCTGACTTACAAATGGTGATGTGCAATATATTTTCCGAGTAGATACAAGGCTATAAACATTTGTGCGTAAGACATATCAAATTGGTGTTTGACCCAGACAGAGCACATAGTAAAATACACAGGGCCTAAAGTCTGAATGCTTAGCTGCAGAGTTTCCGCAGTGTTCGTGTATTGATGAATGACTGGAATTTTCTCTTTATTTTTTTGTAACCCGTTCCCTGCAAGGCTTAAGCACAGTAAGCCAGGGAAGATTCATTTACATTCTGACAAATCGAACAACAGCATTAAAAATTCAAATAAATTATTAAGCGCACATGCAGGCATACAGTATATCTTTCTTCCTAAAAACTATTGACGGACAGAGCAGACACAGTTATGTAATATCTCATAGTGCCGATAATTTGCACTAAAAGCTCCCATATGTATCGCTTTTGATTATTTTGTAGTGTTTTCTATTGAATTGTATTAACATATATAATATTATGTATATATCCCATATATTGCAAGCTTGCAAGCAGGGCCTTTTCACCTCTTTGTCTGTTTTACCCAGTTTGTTTATTAATTTACTATGTTTGTCCCCAATTGTAAAGCTCTACGGAATATGTTGGCGCTATATAAATAAATGATGATGATTCTGATGATATCTTGTTTAGGGAAGGGATGAATATCTAGATCATACTTACCAACTTTTGAAAGTTGGCTTCCGGAAGCCTGCTGGGGGAGGTGGGCGTGATGGGGGGGGGGGGGGGGGGCCTGAACTAGGAGTGCTGTGTGTTCTATACCACATTGTCTTACTCCTTCCTCTGCGGACTCCAGACTGTGAACTGAGGACTGGAAGAATTTTTTTTTATGCTGACATTAAAACAATTCATTTGAATTAATTCTTTAAGTAGTGTAATTGGTTTATAGTTTAGTTCTGGGTGATCACTGGTATACCCAGTGTGTGTGTGTGTGTGTGTGTGTGTGTGTGTGTGTGTGGAGGTGAAGGGGGGATTGTATGGCAAATGGGAGGTCTGAGTGTCATGTGTAGATATTTTGGAATGTATGACACGGGGATGCAGAGATCTGGGTTACTGCACATAATTGGGAATAATTAGCCCATTTTTTTTTATCTCAGGATGGCCACCTTAGGTAAATTGCAGCAGGTCAGGGTGTTTAAGGATATAAGGGATTGAAATAATTAGCATATTTCATTTAATAACTGTAGCCCTGAAAGGCTCTTATTAGAATTAACACTTGCATGGATAATGTCAACATCACCCACATTTCTAACACCACAAGGTACTTTGAATATCATTAAGATGGCGGTATTACTGAGACAAATGACATTAGTGCATGTGGCAGACCCTATTTTGCACATAAGGGCTTGTTCTAATGTAGGATCCCATCCGTCTTGCTGGTCCAGCCAAAGTCATGAATATTTCATACGGTAATATATCTAAGCAGGAGTTAGAAGGGCTGCACGTAAGGTGTGAGGTTGGGGTTGGGAGTGCAGGGGAGGGGGCTGTCTGGTGCAGAACTCAGCCCTTCTTCATGGATATATTTAATATTACACCAAATAGGCTGCAGACTTGCAATTTCTCAAGTCGAATGTGTTTTGTTTTTTTTTGTTTTTTTTTAGTAGTGCTAAAGATAGCTCAAATTATTACAGCGGTGTACGGCCTTCAGAGAAATGGCTATAGGGTATTGTGTACTTGAGGGGATTTTTTGCAGATCCAGCTAGAACGCAGTTTGTACCCTTTATCTGATGCAGTTTAGATATTGCAAAGGGTTTGTTCCATCCATATTTAATATAGAGATATTGAAGGTTCTGTACCAATTATACTATTACCAAAAGGCAACGCTCTTTACAAGCACATCTAGGTTTAGACTAGTAATGGATCTCAGCATTAGTCTCAGCAACAGATCGATAGCCATAAAGGGATACCAACTACTATGCACCACTAGACCTTCAGACTACAACTCCATGTACCCATTTGCTGCAGGGGAAACCTGCAGATTTTCCAGCTGCTAACTGCCAGGCTGCATTGTTATGTGGATTGATCATAGTGTAATATGGTAGTAAATAACGAGGAAGGATGATTGGAGATCACACACAGGCTACAGCATAATGTACAGCACAATGCTGTCTATTTACTGATTTAGAAATACAGAATATTGACATCATGTGAAAATAACCCAAAAGTATCTATATGTGACAAACCCACTGGTAAATGGTTGTGAGTATGCCGGGTCTATTTAGGAGACAAGAGGGGATATTAGGAGGTTTAGTAAGCTGTTTGCAAATCGCCACATGTTGGATGTCGTTTTCAGAACCAAAATGTAGGATTTATTATCCAGCGGTTTGGAGACTGAAAACTCAAATCACATCCTATGTGCGATGGTTTGCAAACCCCTAAACTGCATGCAGTTCAGGCCAAACGGCATGGTACAACGGATGTTAAACATCCGGTTTTACTTTGCGGTTTAACTGGATAGCCGGGTGATGTGTACTGTGCCCATCTTGACCGGCCAGATGGGAGTCTGGCTTATTTGGATTAAATTTTAATAACGTAAAAGAAATGGTCCCCTCCCTTCCACTTTCTAAAAGCCCAGCCTAGTCAGCATTAAGCCGGGTCCTCTAGGGTGCGGGGCTGGCAAATAATGATCGGCCTCCATATCTAGAGAGTTCCGTACCATTCTCCCATCCTGGTATGATTTGCTATTCACCAAGTGCAGGAGCACGCAACGCAAAATGAGTTTAGCTTTGGTGAGCCTGGCTAGTTAATAGCTGGGCCATCAACTGGATGCAGTCTTTTGCAACGCTTAGCCAATTATAATTAATTAATTATAGAACCAACAATAACTTTTTAATTATGGGTGTAACTCCCGTTTATATCTTTTCTACCAGAGGCACTAATAATTTATTATATTAGACTTAGGGCACTACTATTTCTTTTATTATGGGGGCAATAAGCATTTTATTATGGCCGTGGCACCAGATATTTTTTCATGATGGGGGCAGCAAGTATGCACTTATGGTCAGCATGCAAGAACACTTTGGTTGTAGTGCCACAAAATGTTCCACTATATTTTCACAGTATTACCCTGATACCCAATGGTCTGGGGTTATCAGAGAGGCCTGGTCATTTTTCAGCCCCCTCCCTCCACTAGAGAAGCAATGCAGAGTAGCCTGGGCTTTAAAAAAAAAAATGTAAAACGGAAATATATGGGGATCTTTTTTTCCAGTTCTGGAATATTTCATCCCTTGCCTTAAATTACAAAACTTTATAAAACATCTTGGGCCTGATCATTATGGAACGCAAATGCAGATACTTGCCGTGTTTTGGATAAATTCGATCTGTGCCTGCCCAGAACCAAAGTATATGTCAGTGAGCGCAAGAACATCCAAACTACACTTGCGACAGTCTATGATTTCATGGGCGGAATGGGGAGAGGAAAGGACAAATTCACATAGTCAATGTACAGTAAGGGCTTGTCAAGCTCGAGCGCACACAGCAGCATCTGATTGAAGCTTTGAGCATCTGAAAGGTACGTGTTGAATCACCATCTATAGGTCTGATGTAAGTGCTGAGTGATAGCGATGATGGTTGGATATGCAAATTAAAACGTGTGTGCATCACAGTGTGTATCAGTTGCAACTGTAAAATTGTATTTTATACACAGTAGTCATATATTCCACATATGTATTGAACATATCCTGCAGTGTATTGTCTGTTAAAGCAAAACGCACCTAAACCAATATTCAACAACAGACATATCCTTACATCTCCTCCTTGTTGAATACGGACGTGCGTATAACCGATTTACGTGCAAATATGTTTGTTTTGCATGCCTTAATAAATGAGGCCTCTTGGTTTCCAAGTCAACACACTAGCAGCGTCGGACTGGCCCACCGGGATACCGGAAAAATCACCGGTAGGCCCCGCTGCATTACGGCCACACCCCCTTTTCCAAGTGGGCGGAGCCCATCCAGCTTACCTGGGTTGTCCTCACCAGGGGTCCGCTGCCTTCCCTGGCGTCTCCGCTGCTGCAGATCACTGGCTGTCACTGACAGCCAGTCATCTTTCCTGTCCGGGGAGGAGAAGGAGGAGGAGCCAGGGGCGGCGGGCGGGTTGTCTGGATCTTCAGAGGAAGCGACGTGAGTTACAGCATGAATCTGTTCGCAGAGAGAAGAGGAGGCAGCGCAGGAAAGGTGATTGCCCTACTGATATGTGTGGGCGCAGTATGACACAGTGAGCAGTATGACACAGTGGAAACCTCTGCTATTAATATATGAGTATGGGTATGATTAAATGTATAGTATATCTTTGAGCATTTCAGGTATCATACTCCTCAGGCATAATCAGCATATAGGTAGGAGCTGTGAAATCACAATTAAAAGAGAAACAGCCCGCTTAGTAATTGAGACAAGCTGGTTGATTTACCTTGGCATATTCTCATCAGTAACTGCAAGAGCCGATACTGATAGCGACATTTGATTAAGGTGTCGCAATTATACTGTTCGAGCTCCCGTATCATGAGGAAGGGAGAGAAGAAATAGTAGGACCTATATTTGACAATTGTATCACCAAGGCAATTTTTCTTAGCCTACACCTATTATCTAAGAAATAACTACCTGAAATGCTCAAAGATATACTATACATTTAATCATACCCATATATATTAATAGAGAGGACGGCGCATACTAGCAAATATTGCTAGTCTTAACAGTTTCAATAAACCTTTGTTTGGTTCACATTTCCTTTTACACTTTTTAATATTTCATTGCTCTATATGATGTTACTATTATAATTTTAATGTATATTAATAAACTTCAAATATGTTTTATATTTAATACATCCTATGATTGCCCCAATTAAGACACATTGGCTCTTTGTTAATTTGAATTTTTGGTATCATGTGTGGGAGCACCACCTCTAGGACCATTGGTTTTCCGAGAATACAAAACATATGGATATAAGGGATTAATAACCAATACCTAGAGTTGGCAGGATATTCCTGGTGCGATTTACTAGTGTCTTGTGTACAGTGGATTTTAACCACTTTATTCTTTTTGTGCTGTCACTAATACATATATATATATATATATATATATATATATATATATGTGTGTGTCTGGTCTCGCCTCTATGGTGATTGACCACACCCCCTCTGGTGGGCCCCTACCATTGCAGTCCCCCGGTGGGCCCCTCATTCCCCAGTCCGACACTGCACACTAGTATACTAAGATGTCACCATACATTACTGAGGACATATCAGTGCATAGACCCCTAAGCACTCTCCTAAAGCTGACATGAGGTCTTCTTCTATAATTATATTTGGCTGTTAAAAAACAAAAAATAAATGGAAATGGAAGTGAATGCTCAATGGCTGCTTGGAGTGGCAGCAACAAACCAGGATTGGTTCAGGTCTGGGGAAGAGAAAACACAGACCACGCAGTAGAAGAATAGAGTTAACTTTTAAACAGTTTTATGGTAAAAATAGATAGTCATAAATGTAAATGTACAAAGTAATTATGCACCATTTTAAAGGTAATGACCCATGCGTTTGAGAAAGTGTCTGCGATTTAGTTTTGAAACAGCATTTATGTTACACTAAATAACATTTTGAAAAAGAGTGTTAGTCTTTTTATACATATCTTTGCCCGCGACCACATTTTAGAATGCTGACCTATAAGTTCAGGGTCTTTGTAAATGATTACAGAAGGAGGCAATTCATCTCAGCCATATTCAGGATAAACATAACAGTATTACTTGTGTAAAACCCTGCAAATCACAGGTATATTACTGTATGCACTCATTCAGAAAATAATAGTTCCCCAGAGTACCTCTGGGAAGTTAAATACAAATTGTGTCAGACATTTTTGGGTGGACAGACTGCAAACTACAGCTCTGGCTGCTCTCTAGAGTCCAGGAATGTATTAGAAGGCTTCAGGGATATTCTTGCGAAAAAGCAGAGAAGCCAAAAAATGAACTGGCTAGAGAGAGAAGTAATGTGTGTGGCTGCTGGCTGAACTAATGGAGGATCTTCCCATAAAGAGCCACTGAATGCTATGGCTGAATTGTTGTCCTGAGGGATGTTTGCAGCCCAGAAAGAAGCACATTTGCCATATAGGAAAAGATGTAATTTGCCACTGCCCATGAGATGTCAGCAGCACTCATATGAATACAGATAAGTTTCTTTTCCTTTGTCATGTTCAAATTATTTAAGTGAGACATCAAACTGTGTTATTAAAACCTCTGACCGGGACTGTAATATTGCTATTGAGAGGTGTTATAGCACTGGCTAAAGGAAGAGCTTGTTCCAGTTAAATCTGTTGTATTTAAAGTTATCTACAAGCTGACTAAAACTGCCAAAAATGGATGCTGATGGGAGAACTGCAAGTTGTTTAACCCTACAGTTGCTGGGAGAGAGTTGCTTATTCCATTAGATGGATTGCTAAGTGGACTACTGAATTCAAATTGTACATAAGGGTGGGTGGGTGGGAGAGCCCAAAGACAATTCCATCTTGCACCACTTTTCTTTTCTGCCACTGCTGTGTGCCAATGTGTCCTAGATGTGGTAGGAACTGCCATGTGTTTGAGTCATTGCTCTGTCGCTTACCATCCAGGTAGGTCGCTGCAGTATTTGTCCGAAAGTGTATGAAAATAATATTGTGACCTGTGAGGTGGTCAAAATTGACTGCAAATGACTTTAAATTAGTGTTAGTGAGGTTAATAATAATGTAGGATCAAAAAAAGAGCAAAATGATGTGATTTTAGCATATTTTAGCAATTTTTCTAAAAAAAATACAGATCCTAAACCAAAACAAAACACACGATGGTGGTTTTGCCAAAACCAAAACACAAAGCTAATTCAGATCCAAAAACAAAACCACTTCACGGGGGTCAGTGAGCATCTCTAGTAAAGACAAAGCTGTCCAGTATTTCTGTCCTACATAATAAACAGGCTGGATTTGCATTTCAAAAAGTGCACTTTCACCTCTTGCATCACAGCAATTTGTTCTTCCTTGCTCCTAATTCTGAAGGAGGCCCTGGATCTTTATTTTATAAATTTATAAACCATAGCAGTAGTTCCTTGTACAGATTTATATCAATCTTACCATACATAATGCAAAATGTTAGGTCTTTCTTGCATTGCTTTGCTGGCTGTGATACATAAATGTTCTCATGGTTATATGATTTATAGCTCAAGGAAATGTGTCATCATAGTGTTAGCCAAATGTGTGCAAGTGTTCTTTGTTAACTAGTCTAGATTAATGCTCAGCTTATCCTTTTTAGGTTGCATTGATTTT